>NW_017728916.1:10032065-10078134 GCF_001723895.1 Crocodylus porosus
GGGGTGGGGTGGGAATGGGAGACCTCTGGCGCTGGGCGGGTGCGGCGGTGCAGCATTGGCTGCTACTTGAGGCCTGGCTGCAAAAATTGAGCCGGGTCGAGGCTTTTGGTGCCGTGCCCGTAACCCTAACACGTGGTCCGAAACTAGGGTGCTCTGGGGTGCCTCGAGATGCTTGCAGAGGTGCCATGCTGTTAGGTGTGCAGCCCCGATTTGCACGGCAAACCCAGAGGTTTCCAATAGGGCTGAAAACACGGCTGCAGTCTTTCTGAGCTCTTTGCAGCATTAGAATCGCTCTAGTATTTTTCTCCAGTCAAAATATCAGTGAAAATGGCATTTTTTGAGAGGGGACTTGAATCTGCCCAGGGGCCTGCCGATCTAAAAAGCCTGAGGCCTGCTCGCCTAGGTGCAGCCTGTGGAAGAGGGAATCAACCCCTTCCCCATTTGGCCTGGGTTTCATTAGTTGAACAGGCTTTTCAGGGTTCCACAGGCTTTATTTTTTATATATTCCTCTACATATTTTTGCTTTATTTTCTTTCCCATGCCTTTAGTCGCTCATTGAGTTGTTTGTGAACAGACTGGACTCGGTGGAATCAGTCCTACCTTACGAATATGATGCGTAAGTATATTGCAGACAGATCCTGGCAGTGTTGGGAAGCCTGTTTTCTGTCCTGTGCTTTCAATGCAGTGCTACAACTTGTCATGTGACGTGATGTCTGTGAAGCCTGAAAAAATTATCAGACTAGGTGAAGGAATATATTTTCATATTTCTCTGAGAGTAATTAATTGGGGACGGTGAAGATGGGATGCTTGGCAAACACCCCCCCCCCCTCATTTGGGAGGTCCAGGTTAATCTCTTGTCTTTATATATATATAAAAAAAACTGAATAATTTGAAGTTTATTTGCTGGGAAACTAGAGGCTTTTAGTTTCTTTTTCTGTCTCTGTTCAAGGTTGACAAGAGAAGAAATGTGGTTTCCCACCTCTGAGCCTTTAATTTCTGTTGTTGTTTATTTTTGGGAGGTAGTATTGTGAAACTTGTGGAGTCCACTGGTGAATAACAAGGGAAACTCAGAAGAATCTTATAAATTTCACTGTGTGTTTGTTTGGTAGCAGCAGAGTACTTACTGGAGTTTGTCTCAGAGTGCAAACAGAGGTAGCAGTTATCTTTAAATGTTGCACAGATCTCAGTGACTTAGGCCTGCATGCGGTTGGGGGGGAGCTCAGTCACCAGTGGCAAGTATTTTTTTATCGTACCTTTTACATACTTATATGTGAAGAGTAGCTCCAGAATAGTTAGGTTCCTCCCCTTCTCCCCCAGTCTTCCTTTGTTTAAAAAAAAAAAAAAGTACTGGGGGAAGTTGTAGAAAAATTGATGGCCTCATATTTTGCCTCCTAGTATAAATGTTGTCAAATACTTCCTCTTTGGAATGCACAAAAAACCCCCATGCAAATTTATTTTTTCTCTGAAATTATATATTTTATTATTCTTCCTTTGCCCTTGTGCTGTGAAAGGAACATAAACAGTGACTTACCTGATTCTTTTTTTGTTTGTTTGTCTGAAACTTGCAAAATGTGTTTTTCAAAAGGCCCTGGCACTAAAATATGACTGTTTTATATCTAAAAGAAATATTATTTAGTCTAGGGAGTGTCCTGGAGGGCAATTGATATTTTGTATACAAATGATCTAATCTCTTTGAGATTAGGTTGTTTGTTTGTTTGTTTTCTTAATGGAAATGGATGTTAACCACTGGTGATGAGAGGCATAAAGACTCCAAAATCAGGGATGTAGTTTAATGAACAGACTTCTTTTAAAATTAATTTCAGCTGAAGTGGGTTTGTATTAAGGATTTTTTTTCTTTTTCTTCAGTTTTGATTTCTGTCAAGATAAGGAAGAAAAAAGACCTTCTGAAAATCTTGGGCAAGTCCTCTTTGGAGAGAGAATAGCATCATCACCATACAAGGTTATTCCAGCTCTTGAGATTATAACTATCAAATACAATAGTGTCATGTTCAACTCTGCTCAGCCTTTCCTTTTGGTTAAGTTCAGCGGACTGAAAGCAAGCATGCCTTTTGGACTCTTAGTGTAATGTTGCATTTCTTTCCTTTTATAAAATCTTCTTGCTTACCATTCAGTAAGTTTCACATCTAAGAAAACCACTAAATGGTTTTTCCCAACAGTACTCAATGTTATGTTATGTTTATTTTATAGAGAATATTCAAGTAGAAGTCCCCATATGACCAAAATTTTGGTTAGTGTACAATGGAAATTGAGACAAACTAATCTACTTTACCAGTATGCATGCACTTTTGGAAAACTATTTATGACGTGGCGATGCAAATATAGAGAATTTTGATATCCTATTTGTTTCCCTTTGATATAGCCCACAAGCTATGTACTATCTTCTTATTTAAGTATTGCTTATCTACACTAGGACTTTAATTGTGCCTTTTACACCTGCTAGCTGACAGTTGTAAGTTCTGACCTATTTTAAATGTGGGCAGACATTTTCTTCCTAATGGAAAGGTGCACTTCAGCTGGAAAGGTTCATTGTCTTTCCTGTATTTTGGTAACATCATTGTAGGCTCTTAGAGCATCTATCCTTGATGAGTCTAAAAGCTTACATTGAAATCTGGTATTTGAAATGGATGTTGTTAATAACCTAATTTCCTGATGTACTGTGGTGAGCAAAACTGAGTGGGGGAGAAAAAGAATTATATAAATAGTTTTTTCTATCAGTTTTCAACTGAAGAAATCTTACTGTTAACATGTCATGTATTTGTATAATTCTGACTGGAGATAATATGCTTTTAAGAGTGAGCAATGTTTTGGACAAGACATCTGGAAATCTTGGTTCTTAAAGTTAAGTTGAAGTTTAGTATAAAAAACAGCCTGACGTCAGAATTTTTTTTTATCCTGAAGGGCAAGAATCTGCATGGGAAAAGACTTTAAGAAGGAATTTTGGGAACATAACTTTAAAATTGTACTTTTTGTGTGTGTTTGTAACAGTTCAAGTTTAACAAACCTGAAACATGCAAGCAAGTTTGTATAAAATCGTATGACCCAGAAAATGCTAGTGACAGAAATAAACTGGAGTTTTTGAAGAAGGGAATGCAGCTGAATTATCAACATCACTGGTGAGTTTAGATATGCTCTCCATTTTTCATTTTGTTGCTTGTAGTTAATTTAACACGACATAATTAATTGTTCCAAATGGACACATTCATGCTTGCTATCTCATAATTATTCTGCAACATAATGTTCGTTATGACCTAATGAAAACCGTGTGGCCTTTTTCCTTGAATATTGCATACCAATGTGAAAATGAAGGACCAACTAGATAACATTTCTTACTGAGGAATTGCCTGTTTAAAATTTTTTTGTCTAGGATTATTGATAATATGCCTGTAACATGGTGTTATGATGTGGAAGATGGACAAAAATACTGTAATCCAGGATTTCCAGTAGGATGTTATGTTACTCCAGCTGGCAGAGTTAAAGATGCTTGCATTATCAATGTAAGTGGTGAGAGCTTATTTCTTTAATATAGCCAGATTCAACTTCTGCAAAGCTGTAGTGTCAGTCAGTGCTCGTGTTCTCTCTGGTACTTGTTAAGTTTTCTTTTCCTTTGTTAAAGAAACTGGGTGCTTGAGGAGTCCAGAACAGAAGATCTATAGAACAAGTCTAAACTGTAAAACACATTCAGAAACATGCAATCACGTATTTATAAAGCTGTTGTAAACAGTATAGATAATGGTGCAAAACGGCTTCATTGATCAGTTTTTGCTAACGCATTGTTTTTGAAATTACATTTTGGAATGATAGCTCATGTTTACTTTCCAGCAGCAGGATATCTTTTTTCCTAAGGGTTGGGCAGTTCAAGATGTACAAAGGTAAAAACTCTACTCTTCACATAAGTTAATGCTTTATTCTTCCCTCCCCACTTGCTAAAGAAATGGTGAAGCGCTAGTCCTACAGTGAATCTCATGCAGGTAAATACCTACCCCCATGTAAAGCCCCGTTACCTTAATAATGCTCTATTTGCACATAACCTGTGGTGTGTTTTGTTAGGAAATAAACCTTTCAGTGAATACCCAGGAATGGATATTGAAGTGTCAGTTGCAGAAAGCATAACATTTGGGGAAATAAGAACTTAAAACACCAGGTTCATTCTAAATGCCAAACAGCTTTGACAAAGAAAATAATTCTATTAGCAGGAAGCTGAAGGGAGTGGAACTTGGTGGCACAATGAATGATGCACTAATATTTTTGGGAATTATTGTCACATAGCCACAAAAATATAATTATATACAGCAATGGATTTTTACCAGCAACTGGCCAGCATGTTATTAATACAAAGCTTATTAGTACAAAAAAAGTTTCTTTGGTTTTGATACCTAAGTAACGCTGACCTGCGTGGTATTCTCTCAGCAAAATCCAAACCTGTGTATAAAGTGAGTTCCAGCATGTATGCTAGCTGTGCTGTAGAGTCTTTCTTCACCATAAATAAAGTATTCGGACAAATTACCAGGCTACAGATAAATTAATCCATTGATATGGCATGGTGTCAGGAAAGAAATTGGCAAATGGGCACAGAAGACTCTCGCAGGCCTTGTGAATGTAAGGTTGACATGTATATTTTAGGAAATATCAGTATTTTTTGAGGGCACATCAAAATACATATTCCATCTTGCCTAAATTCTGAAGAGTTAGCATTTGAAAATAATAATAGTATAACATACCAAGACCTGCTATGAATGCAGGGCTATACAGTAATTGTGATTGTTTTTTGGTTTTAGTGTCCTCCTAATTTCCTAACACCGCGCAAGGTCTGATGGAGAACAAAATGGTTGCTACAACCATGGATTCTGGAGCATTGTAGCCAGAATTTAGCATCGTCATTAATATTATGATTCTAGTCACAAGTGGGAGGAAGAGACTGGGTGCACTACCTCTTAGATGGTCGATTTTTTTTCTCTCCTGTCCCCCAGCGTGAGAAGTCTTTAACTGGGTTTTTGGCTGTAACCGTGTTGGTGTAAGGACATAGGCAAGCAGGGTTCTTTGGGTAGATGTGATATCTTTTATTAGATCAACTGAGTAGTTGGGGAGAGAGGGTTGTTTTCTTTTGGGTGCAGTCACCCTTCTTCAGGCATAGGGAGTCTCTGCTGTTCTGAGACTCCAAGGAATGAAAGAAGCTAGAAGGGTGACAGGATGTCAGTGAGCATGTAAATAGGTGGAAATTAGGAAGGGGTTGGGGAACGAGGAAGCCAAAGGTAAGTAAGGGAGACTCTCTACAGGAGTATATTGTCAATGTAGAGAAGAGATCTTCTGTGAAAAAAGTAAATAGCTGGAAATTAGGAACACACAGGGTAGAAAAAGAGGGAGGAGAAGGGGTGGGGGAAGAAAAGAATAAGAGATCAGCGGCAGGTACCTGTTGAATCAGATGTTAGGCAGGTTGTAATGTGTCATAAATCCAACGTCTATATTGGGTCCATGATTTTTTGCATCCAGTAGATGTATGGAGTGAAGTTCGTAGACTCAGCTATGAAAGGTGTTTTGTAAGTTCCCTTTGAGGATTAGAACTGAGAGCTCAGAGAAGGAGTGATTATCTTGGGAGAAGTGTGCACCCACAGGTAACTGGTGTTCTTGTCTTCGGATTTTCGGTGTGTGTTCATTCTGGTGTGCAGTTGTTGTTTGGTTTCTCCTACATATTTTCCATCGGGGCATTCAGTGCGTTGGATGAGATGTATTACATTTCTAGAGGTGCAGGTGTAAGATCCAGGATCAGTGATGATTTTGTTGTGGGGTGTAGTTATTGTGGGAGTGGTGGTGATTTGTTGGCAGGTCTTGAAATTCACTCCCTCTCCGAGCTCTCAGTTCTAATCCTCAAAGGGAACTTACGCAACATCTGATTCACCAGGTACCTGCCAGACCTGACCTCTTACATTTTTCTCTTTCCCCTCTTCCTCCCCTCCTTTTCTACCCGTTTGTCGTCTTAATTTCCAACTATTTACTTTTTCACAGACCTAGATTTTCAAGGTTAGAAAAGAGGCATTGCTGTAAAGTCTCCCTCACTCACCTTTGGCTCCCTGTCCCCCCAATTTTCCCCCCTCCCTTCCCTGCTCTACCTTTTTGTTTCCCTGATTTCCATCGATTTACAGTCTTACTGATATGCTGTCAACCTTTTAACTTCTTTCATTCCTTGGAGTCTGAGAACAGCAGAGACTCCTTTATGCCTGAAGAAGGGTGATGGCGCTGGAAAGCTTGCAAAAAACTTTTTTCCAACTACTCAGTTGCTCTAATAAATGATGCACATCTACCCAAAGAACCTTGCCAGAACTGTTTAATGTTACTTCTGTGAGTATTGTGGAAGAATGTTTTTCTGAAAGTTTTCGGGGCAGGGACAGAAAAATCTATGCAGAAAAGGGTGCAGAACAAGACTATTTTCTCCCTACATGAATAATCAAACAGTGCTTGGAATGCAAGTCCTGTTATTCAGGATAATTTAACTAATAGGGGAAGGGGTTGGGTGAGTTAGGATTATTTTCTGAAAGCATTGAGTTATTAACCTCAAAGGTGGCTGATTCAAAGACTTTGGGACAAGCTATAAGCAAACAAATTTGGAGTGACTGGGGAAGGGGGAGAAATTCAAATACCTTTTAATAACAACAGGCCTTGTTGTCACTAGTGAACTAAATAGTTGTAATTCAACCTCATTGTTTCCTTTTTGGGGGTTGTTAAGAAAAGCAGCCACTGGTAGCAAAGGTGCGATTAACTCTGGCTACAGAATTTTCTGGTCACATCTGCACTGCTGCTTCCATCACTGCTGCCAGTTTTTAGTGTGGGGTTAACCCAGGCCACCTGGGGCAGCAGCTTTGTTTAGAGGCAGTAGCAGACGCATCTCTGAATGTACTTGGTTTAGCTACCGAAGGGGAACATTGTGTCTCATTTTTGTGGGTTCCATACACGTTCTGCATCTGGACTGGCATCTTTAGCACAATATCTTTGTAAGGCTAATTTTAAGCTCTTTCAAATGTAATTTTGAGATGCAAAGTTTATCCTTGGCTTTTTTTTATTTACTTTGCTTTTTATGGTTTGTTACACAGCTGATGCTTTTAGTTATGCATAAACGATTCCTCTGTCACTTTGCCCTGTCTTCTATTTTGATGTTAATCATTCAGTATTGTGCATCATCTTCTGTTGGAAAGGTTTTCAAACATTTTATATTTTTCAGGCTGAGTTTAACAAGAAGAGCACTTTTTACCTCTTTAACCATGTTGACATTACCATCATGTACCATAGCGGGAAAGATGAAAGCTGGCCTGGAGCAAGACTGGTGATGGCAAAACTAGAACCGAAAAGGTAATTGCCACTTTTTAATATATACCTAGCAAAATCACAGGTTCATCTTGCTGGGAACCCAGTTTTCTTCTTTTTGAAGAGCTAGCTGTGCTCAATTAACTATTCAAATTCTTTTAATACATCCATATGTTCTTATATAACTACACTTGAGTAAAACTTACTTACTGGGTAGGGACTGCTGCTGCTTTAGGACTAAATGTCCATACTTTTACTCTTCTTTAGGGAAATCAAAGTGGGGTGCAGGGAGGCAAAATGCATTATTTGGCACGTCAGGCTCTTCGCCCACACCACTGTCAAGCACCATTGACTGACTGACTTTGTCACATCTCCTTTCATCTGTCAAGATGATGGATGGCCATGTGAAGAAATAAACTTTTCTGGTTTCTTTTTACCAAATTAATTTCTTGTCCTGTAAGCCCTCATCCTTTTATAGCATTTAAAATTCTTGTTTTGGAATGTTTTGGGTGCTATAATTTGGCGAGTAGGACTCTTCTATCCTTGCACAGCTATTGTGTAGAGTTGACAAAAGTCATACTCTTCTACAAAGCGGCAAAATACCTAAGAAGGCTAAACTTGTTTTCTGTGGAGAAAAGTGAACCAGGTTTTTTGTTCACTTTACATATTGATTGTACTTGCAACTGTAGAAGCTCGCATAGTTTCAAAGGTCAGGAATGGACTGAAGTGATGGTTGCTCTAGTTTCTGGGGCAGTCTATGGGTGGGTACCAAAACTGACAGTAAGTAGCAGTTACAGTTCTGTACTTGTACAACCTACATGTGTGTGTTAAATGTGCACTTAAATTACATGATCATAAACTCTTTCAGCTATAGTTCATAAAAATTGCTGGAAGGATATAACTATGTTCAGCACTGGGCACCAGTACACAAGAAGCGAGGCTGCTTGGACTCGCCATAATTACGGCGTAGTGGAGCAGGTTTGATTAATTGAATGTGGTAATTATCGCACTCCAGCATACTCCAACGGCTTGTGTATCAGCATCCCTGTGCTTAAAAATGAAGGCGGGGGCACTTTAACTAAAGCTCATTAGACAAGCTTTAGTTAAAGTGCCCTGCTGCCATTTTTAAGCATGGGGATGCTGATACACAAGATGCTCCAGGCACTTTAATTAGTGCTGCTCTAATTAAAGACCTCCTCCCCCTTCCTCCTCAAGCACGGGGATAAATGCCCTGTATTTTTAATTTTACTGGTCTAGTAAAATAGTAATATCTTTCTTAGGTAAAGGTTTATTTCTGTCCTCCCCAGATTTATTTATTTAAACAGGCTGGGGCAGATTTTGTCATTTCCCATTTTGATTAGTATGTTATTCTGAAACAATTGGGTATGCAGTATTTGAGTAATAACATATAAGCAGTAACTTGACTGTACTGCTGGACAAACCACAGGGGGGCATAGTTAGGTTCCACCTGTACTGTTACTGTTCTCATGTTCTGATTTGGTCACTTGTCACTTAAAACTGCACTAGGAGAACTTTGTATCTGGACTTCCCTAGGTTTTATGAAAGAAGCCTAGAGATAGTCTAGACTTCGTAGCTTGGTTGGCATGTAAATATGCAGTAGTGAACATAGGCTCCGTGAGATGGAATTAGCAGCATGTGTACATCCTGTACACTTGCTGTCCTGAGAGGTTCAGAGAGATGAGGAGTCATTCTCATGCAGGTTTTTGAGTTCTGTATTGTCTTTGTCTTCAGGGACTGTGAAGTCCACCTTACAGCATGTAGAAACCCACTCTTAGCCACATACTTTGCGAGTTGCTTAGGACCCATGTAGCTGGGATAGACCTATGTTCCATGAACTTGCAGTTCAATTTCTGCTGCACACCATGGCCTTCCTTGGTAACACACATCATAAACTTTGCAAATGTCTGCCTCTGAGATGCCCTGATCAAATCCAGGACATCCTTTGAGAAGCCCATGATTATTGTATTGGTTCAGATAAATCTGATTCTGTTTGTACAGTCACAGAGTACTTTTCAGTTCTGTGGCATGTTTCAACTTCCTTTCCTCATCACTTCTGCCTGCAGAGCTATTGCAAGAAAAGTGACTAATGGGTTACTTGTATGTGCCCTTTTTCCATGGGTTCAAAAACATCCAAATCATGTAATCTCAGACTACAAAAAGGGGAGAGACTGGTGGAAAGTTGTGGTTTCAAAGAAATCTGAATGGGTATTGCAGAAAGATACAAAAAATAGTTGGCAAGATTATTTTATTTATTAGTCCATATTTTAATTTTAATTGTGAAGCAGATCTCTACTCAACCCAACAGGTATGAAACTTATTTAAAATCTTTTTGTCTTGCTAGCTACAAACATACAGATAAAGACAACTTAAATTGTCAAGGTCCTCCCATGGAGATCCCCAGAGATTTCACCAGCAAGCTGGATCTGATCTACACTTATTCTGTGACATTTGAAGTAAGTCTGTGGAATTTATTACCAGGACACAAAAGTCTTTGGAGCTGTGTGCATGGTTTTTTTTTTTCCTGCTCCTCCTAGCAGTTTTGTTTGCTTAATATAAATGTTTACTGTTCACAAAAATATATTGCAGTAGTGAAAAGCTTTCTGAGGAACAGCTTTTAAAAGCAACAAATGTTGTAGCTATAGAGGTATTAAAGTCTAGCACCAAACCCCAGAATGTAGTAGGAGAATAGTGTAATTCTGTTCTAAAAAGCAGCTTCCAGATAAAGATATTTCTAATGAAAAGTAAGAAGTCTTTGATGACCGTCCTAAAATTGGAAGTCCAATAAAATTGGTTAATTTTTAGTAATGTATGAATATTCTGAGAGTCAGTCTGTCCCTCTGGCTGCAACAGAACAAATCTGAATTTTTTAACTTTTTTGCTAATTGCTTAGGCAGTGGATTTGTATAGGACAATTTGGATAGGGATGTTACTACTGTCCCAGGCAGAGGGTTGGACAAGGTGCCCTCCGGAGGTCCATTCCAGCTCGACTTCTCTACGATTCTTGTTGAGAGAGAAGTAGGGATAGGCTAGGATCTTGTAGAGAGAGGACAGCTTTACTGGCTCTAGTGCGAGGGTAACATTTTTAAAAATAAAACTTAAATTTGGCATTAAAATGAATAGAACCTTAATTAACACACAGCAGGTCTCTTAAAGACCATTCCTTTCCACAGCCACTATTCAGTTGCACTGTTTAAGTCCTCATTGGAAGAAATATGTGTATAACCCTACCTAGAGACGTGGGGCTTTTGTAATGCACCTCAGGGGTGGCCAGCTTGTCGCACATGTACCCTGGCCAGCCTCTATGGCACCTGGCAGATCAGGGATGGGGGCAGGCTTCATGGCATTTGATTGGCAGGAGGTAGAAATTAGAGCAGGGGCTACAGGGTAGGAGGCAGGAAACAACAGCAGATTGGGCAGGCGAAGGGGATCAGAGCGGCACTGGGGGAGGGAATAAGGGGAGGGTGGAGCTAATTGTGGCACTCCTGCCAAAAAGGTTGTACCCTGTATTGATCTACCTAGTTTTTTCTCATGCTAGTTTATAGTAAGTCTATTTTTTGGTTCTTCCTGAGTTTTGTTTGCTATCTTGTTTATTTTGAAAGTACCTTTATTATCATTCCATGCACTTCTGTGCACACCTGAATTTCATTAGGCGGTGGATTTTCAGACTGCCTGAGATTTGTATTTTGCTTATTACTGGGTAGGCAGTAGCGAATTGAGCTTATTTTGTGACTATATATTTGCCCCAGTTTGAAAAGTCATCTTTCTCAGGGAATGAAGAGAGTTCAGTTTTAATATGTTGCTTCAGACCTTGGTGCCTGTGTTCCAGCCTGTCCTAAAAGCATGTCAGTTCTGATTTGTTTTTGTGATGTAAGACCCTGGTCCTTTAGGGATTGGATGGAGACCACCAGCTTATTTTGTGTTGGCAGCCAGACAGCTGTCATATAGTAATAGCTTTCACTCTTTACCAAATTGAATTTGATTTGAACCGGTGACCTCAAGGTGCAAGGTTCTAGATCCTATTACTTTTCCCCCGAGCCATCCCGCGTCCCTTTGCCTTGCTCCATGAATGAGCCTCCTGTCTGTTAACACTGGTGCTTAAATCTTTGCGATTTTAAATTGCAACCTGTAACTGTAATGTCAGCTTTGCTTAGTAATTCATAAAATGTGTTATACACTTGAAATATCTATGCTGCTTTCAACCAAGGAGCTTCTAAAGTATAATTATTGCCAATTCAGATACTTCCAGCAGATGGCACTATGTACATCTTAAATGCCATGTATATTTAAAATTGACTGCTGCTCTATTTTTAGTCTTATATTTGGGATATAATAATAATATATGGCTCTCAATATATTGGTTTACATCACCAGTTCTCAAAACACTTTTAAAAGGAAGCAGGTATGCGGCAAAATATTTGTTTTTAGGCCTAAAGAAGGATATTGCAGCTAAAACTTTAACTGATGCCAGTAATAGTTTCTTTTGTGTCCAAGATGCTTGCTATTTAAAAGTAAGCTAAGCACATCAATATGATCCAATCGCTGATATGCAGCATGGCCGCTTGGTAAGTTTTTAAAGCCAAGATGACAATTTTTTAATTAAACATAGATGCCTCGAGCCAGTGGTTATTTTTGGTGGTTACAACTGTGTACCTGGCAAACGCAGAAAAGTGTGAACTTGGTGCAGACACCTTGTGAATGTGCTGGTGTCTGAAGAAATGGGACTTTGTGGTCACAAAAGTACTTGGAACAAAAAAGATAGGGAGTTGAATGAAGATTTCAGTACTTATAGAATTTAAGTGCTCTGTAGGTCATATTGAAGAGACGATAACACATGTTGGTAGACGTAAACAGAAAATGATCGTTTAGGAACAAAAAAAAGATACTATCGTTGTAGTCAACAAGGGTGAACGGTAAGTTTGAACCAAATAGCTGTGCAAGCTCACCAGCTTTAGGAGGCATCACTGAAAACTTTTACTTGTTAAAAGCCATGTGTTGCTTAGTTGTTTTTTCTTTGTTTATAGGAAAAGAATAAGATTAGGTGGGCTTCCAGGTGGGACTACATTTTGGAGTCTATGCCACATACCAACATTCAGTGGTTTAGGTAAGACTTTTAATTTGTGAAATGAATACCTTGTAGCAAAGTACAGAAAGTGTAACTTTTACTGTGGTAAAAAGAAATCTCTTAGTTTTCAGGCAAGCAAACTCTTCTTGTTTCCATATGTGGAGTAACTTTTATCAGTCTTCAGTCTCTTGGGACCAACTGAAGTATTGCATTTCAGTAAAGGAATGTGCCATTATTATCCAAAGGCAAAGCAACTTCTAGGCTTTTATTTCTATTATTTTACTCTATAGAACTTTTGAGAAGTTACTGCCATCATTTTTCTTACCATTGCTGTAAGGCTTGCCCTCACTGCCAAATACAAGATATCTGTGTTTATCTATATATCTGGATTTGCTATTTCATTAATATTAGAAGCTACCAGTAAATGCACAATGGACAGTCTGTCAATTTACGTTTTTTAGTAAACAATGAACCCAGAGTTATTGATCACTGTATAAATCGTATGCTGACCTGTAAAGAAGAAAATGCTTTGCTATGTAGAAATTTTGAAAATGAACAACATAACTAATTAAATATTGAATATGTAATTGGAGCTGTTTATTAGAACTGTGCTGGTTTGATGGATCTCATGCACCGTTTGAGTCTAGCATTCTCTGACCATTGGGAGAAGAGTCTTTCTGTTTATATGTAGGGAGATTATTTCCACGTGCTCTTTGAATACTTGCTACAGAATTATACAAAGCCTAGTAGATTACCTTTTTATAATGAGAAGTTAGTCTTGTTGGCCATTTTCAGAATCTCTCTCATCTGTAGTTAGTACTTGAGGGTCTGATCTCCTAAAAACTCTTTACATCTGCCTCACCACTTCCTTTGGATGTTGTATCCCACTAGATATGGTGCCTGTCTTTGCTTGGAACCTCTTTCCTCTCCTGGTGCACTGAGTATCTCTCCCCTTTACTTAGCCCCTTCTTTATCATGTCTTCTGTATGATCCTAAACCAGAAGTCTTAAAGGAAAGAAACCTCAAAACTTAGAACTAGCATGAAGCAGGATTGTCTGCTTTATCAGTGTTTTGTACATCTCAGTTGTATATTGGGCACCTAAGATCCAAACGTCTGAGAGTATTCATTTGATTTAATAGGAAAGAGCCTCTGCTTAATCTTGTGACCTTCCTCTAAATTGTTCAGTTTTTCTTACCCCAGCAGTAGGTTTTAGAAGCTAGTTTTAGGAGTGTACTGTAAATGCATAATAGAAAGCACACGACTAGTTGTGCTTGATAGATTGAAAACAAAGAGATGTTGTATTTAATTGTCTTGTCAGTAAACAGCAGATCATAAAATGCTATTCTTTGTGTTCCTAGGCAGTCATTAAGCAACTCATAACTTTTATTATAGTTTGTTTTTTGTGTAGGAAAACATTAAAGTTAAACGACGTGATGATGGCTTACATAAGAAATTGGTATCTAAGTCTATGCCACAGACTTTAAATATACATATTTGTGTGACTTGTGGTATCTGTTCTGGAGTCTAAAAAAGTGGATTGAAACTTTGTCTTTTTTTCTTTATCTACAGCATAATGAATTCCCTCGTAATTGTTCTTTTTTTATCTGGCATGGTGGCTATGATCATACTGAGGACTCTTCATAAAGATATTGCAAGATACAACCAGATTGATTCTTCTGTGAGTAAGAATTATGATTTTTAGATGAGGTCTTGTGCTAGGGATAGTACAATCTACTAACTGCAGTTCTGAATTTAGTTTAGGGGGGAAGTGCAGTATATTATGTGTAATTAGCAGGGACCCTGGTTTTCTTGGATTTAAAGAGTTCTCCATTTTGGGACTAAAAAAAGTAACCCCTAATCCATATTTTTTTTTTTCTGAATAAAATGAAACTATATAGTGTTGTTTCATTTTATTCATGGAAAAATGTGGATTTGGGGTTACTTTTTTTTTTTTTAAATCTGAAAATTGGTTTTGTTTTTGTTTATTTGTTTTTAAATTGGAGAAAACCAGGATCCCTGGTAATAAGTGGCTTCTTGAGCAGGCAGATCTATGTTGGTAACATCTTATTAAGACCAGCATTAATTGGCCTTAATGAGAGCTGTTCATCTATAATGCTGTTAAATGTAAAAGTGGTAAGTCTTTGAGGAATATGGAAGACCTCCTTTAGATGATGGTGCAACTGCATGGAAACAGTCTGGGAAATGATGCTTTTTAGAGTCAGAGGCCCAGGAGAAAAAAATTCTGTAATCAATTTATGATTGAGTAGAATGCAGATTGTTTTCTTGTAGCCTCTTGAAAGTTCATTTGGATGGGTTTTTGGGGCGTGTATGTCCAAGAATAAAAACCTTGTAAATTCAGGTTATAGGATTTCTGTAGAGTCTCTGTATACAAAACTGGATTCCAGTAAGCCCCAGCCCCTCTCCTAAAACCTCCATTCCAGCTGCTTAAACTCCTGTAGACTCTTGTTCTGCTTCTGAATAACTAGAATGCACCAAAGAGCCACAGAGTAAAAAAGGTCTCTTGAATAACGAATAGAAACAAGTGATTTGTGCTCTCTGGAAGATGTGGTAGAGGGTTATATGTGCTTCACCTTTGTAATAAAGTAGTTCATTGGAGTACGTTTTCAATAGACTCCTGCTGTGTTTAGTTATTTTATGCTTAGGTAGGTGAATGTTTGAGCACAGGAATTGTTGGAAAAACTGCATCAGCAATGGATTTTGGAGGCTGCCTTTTTAGTTCTGCGCACTGACCAAAGCTTGTTGCCATATCACTATTAACCTGTTGCTGATCTTCCATTTCATTCCTAAAAAATGCAGCTCCTGGTGGTAACTGCCTAGATCCAACATGTGCCCATTACTGAAAGGGAAACTTACCTAGAATCAGTACAGATAGTTTCTCCAGACCAAAATGAAATGAGACAACACTGTAGAAGTTCATGTTGCCACTGCCATTTATCAGTTTTGGTTGAATAATGTAAATCAGATGCAATATTTTTTCCCCTCCAAAATTACTCATGATTAACAAATGCAACACAATGAATGCAGGAGCCACAGTTCTGTTCTGTGTATATACTTCTTTTCTGATGGATGGTGTCTTTTGTCAGCATAAATCCAGACAAAATAATTTTAAAAAATAGAAATATTCCACGTCCTCTGCCTGATCACGTCTGTAAAATTTTCTTCGATCTCTTAGTAACATTTTTTTTCGGTATCTTACTACTGTGTCAGTTTGTCAAGCTGGCTGTTCTTTTACCTTGATGAAGAGTGAGACTTGTGAAAACTAGATTAGTTTTACTGGGTCAGGTAGGAGAAAATTTACTTACAAAAAGCTCCTAATAATATTACTGCTTTGTAAGACTTTGAGATGTGTTGTGTTGTGACTTATGGAGCTGAATTACAAGTAATAGTTCAGGGGAGGGTGCTGGCTGAAGGAAGAGAGATATTGAAGCTAATGTCTCATTTATTTCTTAAATTAGTATTCCCACTTCAAGGCAGGTAAAAACATAAGATGCTGAGTGTGTATGTGTAATAGTATGTGTATGGAGCATTTCAAGTGGGTTCCAACATGTTGCTAACCAAGTATGCAAAAAACTGAGGTTTTAAAAATACAGCTAGGGTTGTATTAGTCCTAGAGTTGAAACCTTCTAGAATTCATACTGTTGAACGTTCCTCCCCAACCATAAGATTCTTAAGGGGAGTGGGTGGAGGGAAGGCACTGAGAGTCTTGTAATCATGGTTGCAGGAGCTCTAAGAAAATGGCATTAGATATTCTGAAACTTGTGATTTAGGAGGTAGCCACATGGGGTCATGTGTAAAGCAAGTGGAGGCTTCCAGTGTTTTATCATGTAGTTAACATCATCTCTCTATTCCTATATAATTGTACCAAAACATGCTTTTCTTCTGGGGCATATGGCAATACTGTACCAAAAATGATGCTTTTGCCCATATATAGCATTTGTGCATACATATAGTTCTGTGTAAACATGTGTGGGACTTTTACTTACACATTGAAGAAGCTTTTGTGTCTTGCTATGGATAATTTAAAAAAGCAAAGTCTGAATATGTATGTAATCGCAATGCCAAATTATGTTCTTTAATACATCTGGCCTTCAGAGAGCAGTGTTGCGCTCAAGACACAAGGTAAAATAAAGCATAAACAACACTCTCGCATAAGCATTATTTCTACAATACACTTAAGAGTACTCGTACTCTATTTTTGTTAGGTAAAAATTTGCAAGCACCCTATAAGTCAGAGTACTGTCTTTCACATGGATAGCTAACTAGGAAGCTACAGGTGGTCTGTGTATCGGTATCTGTGGCAAGCGCTATGAAGATTCCTAAACATAAATGGTATTTTAATTCGTACAGTTAAACTACAGGCAACTCATCTGTGATTCGAAAATAATCAAAAGACTTGCTAAAAGTCTGTCCTGTAAGTGGAGGTGGTGTTTTCGTTCATAGAAGACGAAACAAAAACTCAAGCTGTCTAACCTGATCTCATGGCTTACTTTTTTCCCCTTCTGCTGAAGAAGCAAATAGACTTCTAGAGGAGAATTTATCGTGCTTTTGAGTTGTGGGGAATTCTAAGTCTAGAACCATGGTGTCTTTTTTTTTTTTTTTTCTTCATTTTAATTTTTGCTATAAAACTGCCTTCTCTACATCTTAATACCAGAGATCTTTTTCCTAGCACATCTCAACCTCCTGATTTAACCTGTTGTCAATCATGGCTGTACATAGTAACCAATGCTTCCAAAGGTGCCTGTTCCTGGCTAAGGTGCTGTATAATTACCCAGTTCTGCCTACCTGTCTTCTCACCCTTATTTCTCCCTACCCTCCTCTCCCCCAAATACCCTTGGGTATCTAATTTTGGTATTAAATGCTCCAGTGAAATATCTGCTTCTGGGCTGGATGATCCATGGGAAAATATCAGTTCTTGACTGTATGGAGTTTAAGTATATTTGTATTCATTAAGAATTGGCTGCTGCTTCATGCCTCCTGATAATGTTTCTTAAAACTCTGAAACCAAGTAAGTCCTCAGTTTTTGGCCAGCATGTAGACTGGGCAGAGAAGAAGATATCCAGAGTATAAGGAGCAGATATCTGTACTTGCAAAGTAAAGCAAAAAGCTTGCACTTGTTCCTTTAAGATTACTGTTGAGATGCTTTCTCATATAAGCAAAAGAGATAAATATTTTAAATGCTTTAAACCAAAGTGAAGTGCAGTGATCTGAGTTAAACTAAATTAATGTTTACATTAGCATTATGAGGCTTGTAGTTAATCGCATTGCTTCTCTCATCCTAAAAATAAGGGTTTCACTGTAAATCGTTCTTTCTTTTTTTCTTTCTGTGAGCCATTAGGAGCTTATAAAATCAGTGAGTGAATTGGATACCATGAGTCTGTTTTTGGAATCAAACAAAAAGTTAATCAAACTGTAAAAATGTGTTTCACATCTTGTATGAATTCACTGATTAATTCTTTATAATTTGAAGAGTCTGTTCTTATTTTATACAGGAAGATGCCCAAGAGGAATTTGGTTGGAAGTTGGTTCATGGAGATGTATTTAGACCTCCAAGGAAGGGAATGCTGTTATCTGTCTTCCTGGGTCAAGGAACACAAATTTTCATTATGACCTTTATTACTCTATGTAAGTATCAACAAGTTATTAAAACTGCACCATTACAATTTACTGATGTAATACCATAAGAAACAAGAAATGATTTCTGGTATAGCTGTTTGTCCTTATACTGGTGGCAAAACTTTTTTTTAATTAAAAATTAAATTAAAAATTAAAAATACAACACTTTTGAAACAGTAAGGCAGATCACTGCACTAACGCTATTGTAAGCCTTATAATTTTGAACATAATTGTAGTATTTGCAAGAGCAAATTCAGATACTAAGTTGGTAGAAATAAAGTTACTGAATGTACAAATCCCTTGCATAAAAATAATACTTGGTTCACATTTATCCTTTAGGGTTTGAACGATAGCAGGAAATGCAAGCTTGAAGGCATTTAATTAAAACTGTTTTCAGACCACTCTTCTTCTAGCATATTTGTTTCCACAGCCAGCCGTCATCTTGAAATAAGAGCTCTAATGCATGTGCCAGTAAAATGACAGACAGTACTTGGATTACTTGATGATCCTGGCATAAATACCTAGATCCATGCATAACATTTTAATCTGTACCACATTAGTATGTCTCATTACATGTGCCCTGCCAAAAGCTCTTATACTTCCTTTTCTCACTTGCACATTAGATTATAGAAACGCTATGGCTTATGTATGAAGGTAAACTCTTAGAAAAATGAGAAGAGTATGAATGCTTTTTTTCTCATTAAGTTGTTTGTTCAAAGTTTATATACTAGCAAAGTGTTTCTGTTTGAGTATCTTGATGCCAGGTGACAGTACATCTAGGTAAAAACAGTTGCTGTAATTTCTTTCTTTCTTGTTCTTTGTTTGTTTGTTTTGGGTTTGTTTTTTGGGGTTTTTTTGCCAGATAACTTTTCCTACTGTAAATAACATAGTAAAGAATGAAACTGGCCTTCCACAGTGTTTTTTTTCACTTGCAAAAGAGGTTTAGACACAAGAGAACCTATGTTTTCTGCTTATGGTTTATAATAAAAGAAGTGTATTTGTATGCTTATCCTAGATATGTTTTTCAAATATATCTGTCATGTCTAGCAGTGCACTGTAGGTCTTTGGCCTTTTGATTCTGGTTTGATTCAAGCTTTAAACGTTACTGAACAAGGATTGGGCAGTGTTGTGGCCTTTGACTCCCATTGGAGCACAGTATAATCAGCCTCTCGGTATAGAAACTCATTTGGACTTGCTCAGACTAGCTGGGAGTAAACAGAAAGTAAACTTTATGGGCAAGCTAGACCTTTTGTATTCAATGTTTCAAAACTCTAGTGTTTTGTTACTGTGATCTGTTTGTGGTATGATGGTCTCTGAATAGCCTATGTAGGGCACTTGGGCGTATAATGGAAAACAAATCAGTAGCGTGTGGGTATGGTGACAAGGCCTAATCCAGGCACTTTAAGATTGCTTCAGGTTTTTTCCCCCCATCTGCTTTTAAAGCTCAGTTGTTTTATCAGTGAAAAATGGTAATTTTCCGTACCATTCCATTATGCTTATTTTATCCAGAGTGAAAAAATTATTGCTTTTATGGTGTTAGCAGATCAGAATGTGAAATGTCTAACCCAACTTGATATATTCCTGGCCGGCTTGCATCTCGGAGAAAATTACTCTTCAGTGTTCTGGTTTAGCTTATCCTTTGCTCTATTTCTAATGTGATGCCATGTAATTAATATAAAAAGATGCCTTTTGTGTCTTGGTAAATCGGTTCATCCATATGATGGCTCTGGGAATCTGTTTCCAATTACAACAATTTCACAAACCACTAGTATGGTTTAGCATAAGAAATCTGTATCATAGACGTTTTTCTTTATGTCAGCTTCCAGCTGGAGATCAGGGTAAGGAATTGATGAACTCCCTTTCAGAGAATCTGTTTGGGCCTATTCTTACCGTTGAACAAACTTTGACAGGAATTTATTTTCAAGATGATCCTCCTTGTTCATAGCCGCTTCTTTTTAGAGCTAGGCATGTTTTAGTGATCAGTCCATTTTTACACGTGTGTCAAGATTGTTATTTAAACGTTTGCCAATGAAATTGATAAATGTGGGCACTGTGGTATAAGTTAGCAAATAGGGCACAAATGACCGAGTGTTTCTTTTCCCACCTTTTTTAGTTCTAGCTTGTCTTGGTTTTCTTTCTCCTGCCAACCGGGGAGCTTTGATGACTTGTGCGGTTGTCCTGTGGGTCTTACTTGGAACTCCAGCTGGTTATGTGTCTGCTCGAATGTACAAGAGTAAGTACGAACACTTGTTTGCTTTGACACCAGTGCAGCTTGCACTGGAGATGGCAAACCTGTTACCTGCTGCACAATATTTAAGAAGTACTGAGTTTGAAATTCTAGTAATTGTTTTTAATTATTTGCAGCATTTAGAGGTGAAAAGTGGAAGACGAACGTTTTGCTGACAGCTCTGCTGTGCCCTGGGTTAGTACTTTATTTATTCTTATGAGACTCCCCCCGCCCCCTCCCCCCCCATGCCCTCATATAACTGTATGGCTCCATTGGGAATGTCTGTTTCTAGTCTTAGAGCCTCCATTTTCCAGTGGGCTGCCTCAAGTCCTAGCGAGGGGCTCCCTTGAGTCTAAAAAAGTTGAGAACCACTAGTCTAGATGCTCATGTTTTGTAGGATGTTGATCTTGAATGTTTGTGGGTACTTACTGGAAAGGCAGTTCTGTCAGCACTCATGAGTAATATCTCCTGCTGTCATTGCAGCTGGTCACAAATTTTCCACTAAGTTTAGGGGATTGGGTTTGAGCCTTTAACTCTAGGTACATGCACCTTGCAGCACCTGGTTCTTGGCTGGGCAGATTGGCATCTGCTGAGCTCCACACTACTACAGCTGTATAGTTATTGGTACTAAAGCGAGCTAGTTTTAAGTCACTTGGGTATCCTTGCATTTCAGTTGGTGACTGCTCTGTACCCACAGCCTGTTTTCTTGCAAATATTTTATCTTCCCTTTGTCCCCTGAGTGTATTGAAATGTTCCCCTGAAAGACCATGTAAAAGGGACACTGGAATCCTATCCAAAAGTCATCTTGTACCCTCTAAAAGCGACTAGGCTGTGGTGTAGGGGGAATGATGTGGGGCTCTACTTGCATAGCTCTTACAATCAATATTACAAGCATCTCCTCTGGAAACTGCCTCTACTTCAAAATATCGTTATTTAAAAATAACATAGCATGCAAAATTGTAGTGGAAACCTTTAAAGGTAATTTAATGTTGTCCTTTAACACAGAAGATTGCTGGCTGGAGGTAGTTATTGATACAGTGTTCATTGTGAGCTAGAAGGAAAATAGGTGCTATGATATACAGTGTGGACTCTTGGCACAGGAAATAGCTAAAGCAATTTATCTGATTTGTGTTCAGTAAATATTTTGAATTTGTCCTCAGGCTTTTTCTAGGTGACCTATTGCAAAATATTGCTTAGCAAGATATTTTTCAACGCCACTTACTAAATTAAGGCAGATGACTAAAGTAGATCTAGCTGTAGAATCATAGAAGTGTAGGGCTGGAAGGGGCCTCAAATAATTTTGTAGTTCAGCCCTCTGCACTGAGGCAGGATCAAGCATGCTTAGGCTGTCTGTGCTGGGTATTTTGTCTGACCTGTTTTACACACTGCTAATGAAAGACATTCTGCAACCTGTGTAGGCAGTCCTGTGTTTCATCACTGGAATAGTTAGGAAGTTAGATCCTGAAGATTCAAATTGAGATGGCTCTTGTGCTTCTTCCCCCAGAGGCCATGGAGAACAGCTAATCACTCTCTCCTTTATGTGCACCTTTTACTTACTGGGAGGCTATTATCGTGTTCCACCTACAGACTTCTCATTTTGTAGACTAAGAACACTCTTTTCCTTTAACCCTTCTTCCTAGGTGGTCTTTTTTTGAACCTCTTGCTGTTCTTGTTGCTGAAAAAACCCCAAACCAGGTGAATGTGAAAGCAGTGCCCCAGACAGCACAGTCTAGCAGAGGCCTTCCTAGTGTTGATAGTTTGGGCAAGTGCCATATCCCACTGGTTAGGATCCATATGGTGATTCTTTTAGACCCGTGGGAACTTTTAAAATGCCCTGGAGGTGGTGTTTAGTTTGGTGTAGCATGCAGTGCTTTTCTACATCTCAAGTCACTATTTACTGGCCACACAGTGATGCATAGAAAACAGGTTGGTTGCTCTTCCATCGTGAGTAATGCAATATTGAGTTCAGTAACTGGTGTAGCTGTAGTAAGAAGGGGGATGAGTTTGTTCCTATTGCATCAAGACTTGCTTTTTATTTTTTCTGGAAGTGTCCTATATTCCTTAAGTTAGTTCCTCAAGTAGGTGAAAAATCTCCAACGTATGTCCCTGCCCAAGGTTGAGGGAAAGATTATAAATCTTTTCCAAAACTATCCCTGCCAAAAATATGGAATCAATAAAACATGATTTGGTTTAGTAAACTAGAATTCGATCAGACAAAATGTAATGTGTTCTGTAAGGACTCAGTCCGTAGTATTTCAATGTGGAAATTTATTCCCAAACGAAATGTGCTTCAGTCTCCCTGCTGTCATTTAGATATTATCTTGAGAGGGCAGAGATTACTTATCTGTGGAAAAAAAAAATCACACTGATAATTTAAACTCCAGAATAAATTCAGTTTCACAGAGGAAGTAAAATGATTGGGAATGGTGAAATAAGAACAGATGTCTTGATTATGCTAGGCTAGTTCAGTAAATTTGCATAATGTCATAAACAGCCCTAGGCAGTTGTATGCTCAGTAGACTAATGAGAATGTCTCACTGTTTTTTTTTTCTAACTTTGGAGGGTGAAAAAGTCTGAAATTGGACTGCTAACATGGACAACTCTCTAAATATGCTTTACAACACTTATTTCCCTAGATCTGATTTAATACACATTTGGAGCATACTTACTTAAGAAATAGCTGGGACCAATTTGTGGAATAAAACTTTCTTTTTTTGCAAATGTTTTTTGGCTGGTAAGGCTCCTGGCAAAGAAAGTCACGAGCAAATCTCTTAACTTTATGTCCAGTATGTTGGACCATGCATCTTTCTATGAGATGAGTGTCAATTCTGCTTTAGGCATTCTTCCATAGTGAGTCCTGGAGCAGTGTGTTGGGCAGTGACGCTTCTGGAGACTGAGTCTTCTCCGATATGCTTCCTGTTCCTTGGGTAGTGAAAATCCAAGCAGGCTTACACCAGGTTTCCAAGCAGTGTATTTTATTGCCGGTAGGATGCGATTTGTTTGAAATCTTTTAATTACTTTTCTCAATAATGTAAAATCGGATTTTAGTGTCAGTGTTTCCTTATGATTTTCAGAAATCAAAAGCAGTTGGGCAGGTTGGAAGGATGACACACATTTTCTTGAAGGCTAGGGAGAACACCATTGAGGTGGTGGTACAGGAAATTGTTTGCTTCCTAGCATAGACTAAAAATGCAGGAGGCTGTCAAGTAAGAAGACATCTGACGTCTAAAAAACCACTTGTTAGGGCTTAAGAAAATTTGCCTAGCTTGGGTTTTCGCTCTACAGATATTTAAAGAAATGGAAGATGCCCTGTTGATTTGAACTGAATAAATAATGCCCTGTAATTTTAGTAACTTGGTTCCTGCTGAAATTCTGCATCTTTTTTAAAATGATACAGCGAGATGATGTCTTTATAAATAGCAAATTTGAATTTACTTTTACACGTTGCCTTTCTGATTGCTGAAGGATGGCTTGGTTGTAACAATAATCTGTTTTTAAAATTGGTCTGCTGACCAGATTCGTTCTGTGATATATGCCAGTATTTGTTGCCAAGAGTGATTTTTTTGATATGTTGAAGCTTGGATTTTGCCATTGTTGAATGAATTTGGTGCAAGAAGCACATTGATTAGGAAGTATTTACCTAAGCATTAAATTACTAGCAAGAATAGGAAAGTAATTGCAGGCAAAAAGACTGTAGAGACAAGAGCTTGCTAAAACACACAGATTGTGTGCTCTTGTGACTCTTGTATTAGTTAATTTAGCTTATATAGATAAGCTTGTTTTGAATAATTAATCCTACTATAGAAAGTTCCTAAAGTTGTAAGGCTCCTGTTGCTAAATGTCTGTAATCATTTCCTTAAAAAAACCCACATCTTCTTATGAATTACTGCTGGAATAGTATGGCATGGCTAGAGAACAAAAAACAAGAGCAAGTACTTGTAACCTGCTAGTTCAGTGGTTCCCAGCATTTCTGATCCTGTGGAACAGATGTCTCACACATGGGTTTGGGTTTGGTGGGCCTTGGGTTTTGAAACTTGGCAGTGAGGGAGCAGTAGCAGCATTAATTGCCACCATTCCCCTGCCCCAGACCTATGGACCTGTGGGCCAGGTGTGTTCTTGTTGCACCCAAAAAAAAAAAGGCTAACAGCATACTGGGTTTTATTAACAAGTGTCACTTGCAAATCGAGGGAAGTGATTGTTCCCATGTTCAGCACTAATGTGGCCTCATGTGGAGTTCTGTGTCTATTTTTGGGCTCCATGCTTTGAGAAGGACAGATTGGAGAGTGCAGTGTACAAAAAAATGACTAGGAGCCTTGGAAGTAAGACTTATGAAGAAAGGTTGAAACTGCAGCAGAGGAAATGTAGGTTGGAGATTTTTAGGGACTTTCTGACTCTGAGGGTAGCCAGGCATTGGGACAGGCTGCCTAAAGAAGCTACGGAATCTCTATCTGTGGAAATTTGTAAGAGCAGGTTGGACAGACACTTCACTGGGGTGATTTAGTCATGGATGACCTGCCTTGAGCAGGGAGCTGGGCTAGATGACCTTAGGAGGTCCTTTTCAGCCCTACCTTTGTATAATTGTATGATACTGCTCCGTGGGCTGTAGTTTGAGCACCACTGCTCTAGTTTCATGAACTGCACAAATGTTTTTAAGTCCTCTTCATTTGTTTTAACTTGTCTACACGGGGTTCTGCTTAGTTGCTGATGCTGTATTTCAAATTTCCTTTCCAGAATTGTCTTTGCCGATTTCTTCATTATGAATCTCATTCTCTGGGTGAAGGGATCATCGGCTGCAATCCCCTTTGGCACGCTGGTTGCTATCCTGGCCATGTGGTTTGGAATTTCTGTCCCACTAACCTTTATTGGTGCATATTTTGGATTCAAAGAGAAGGTAGGTTTTGAGTGAAATCCATATTGTTCTGCCCCTTGAGATAATAGCTCTCCGTTCTACAGTTAAACATTTATAGTATATTGAAGCCGTTGGCATAAAAAACTTGGAATTTGGCTATAATGTTGTTAAGGAATTTGGCTATAATGTTGTTAACTTCTGATTTGAGAGTCATTTTTTTTATGAATATTTTGAAACCAATTGCACGTTTTCCTGCAGCCATTTTTCCTGGTTTTAAAAACAATTTTCTGACCGTCTTCACTGTAGCTTTGCTTGCAGTTTCTTTGCAGAAGTTGTTTGATTAATATAGAATAAAATCAGTGATTCTGCTTTTAAAAACGACATAACGTAAAGAGCTCCCCCTTCCTACATTTTCATTGTGCCAAGTCAGCAGTGAGGTAAAATAGCTAGAATTCACTATTTTCTAAAGTTGGCTTGTAATTTTAATAGCTGTGGCTTGGCTCAGTGTTTTCATGCATCATCTGTATTACAAGATTGGTGGGAAAGACCCATTCTTTGTTAATATGAGATGCGTAGGAACACTTATGAGAAAATGTTTAAAATGACACTCAGTTAAGAAATAATATGAAGGGAGTAATCAATAAATGGTAATAAGGTGTTTTTTCTTTGTGTTAATTTCTCTCAAAGCCTATTGAACACCCAGTTCGCACAAACCAGATTCCACGGCAAATCCCGGAGCAGTCCTTTTTCACAAAGCCACTGCCTGGGATCATCATGGGGGGCATCTTGCCATTCGGTTGTATCTTTATTCAACTTTTTTTCATTCTAAACAGCATTTGGTGAGTGTTTTATTTTTGCTTTAGACAGCCTGGACTGTCAACTCAAACTTGGGGACAAACAAAAAAGATGTGTACAGTGAGCGCGCAAATGACTCAAAATCAGGGATTCGGAAAACTGATAAACACCTAGGACCCATGACCTTTGTTGCTTTTTCTCTAGAGGCAGAGCATGTTATATATGGTCATTAAAAACATACTTCTTGCCTCTTCTATCAGAATATTTTTATGGCAAAACTCTTACATATAGTTGCTTTAGTCTGGAGTTAGGAGACCAAAACAGCAGCAGTAAAGCGTGATGTGTCCTAGACGGTCTTAATGCTTAAGCTTTTCCTGCTATAGATGCAGCTGTGTGATTAGCTCCCTGACATGGCTGCAGCACCCTGGTGGCCTTGCCTGGTTAGGAAATCCTGCTGCTTTAAATTTAACTCTTTTAAAATCCACTCAAGACTCTGGATTTCACAGGTTTGTAAAAAAATGCAGAAACACGTTTAACACCCACAGTTTGGTCGGATATGCACATGCAAGCCTAGAATGGTGGATGAGGCAAGGGCTTTCTGAGACCTGAACAAGGAAGGGTGCATAGTGCCTGAAAGCTTGTCCAGCGATAACGCCCAGCTATACAGGTGGGCTAGTAAAAGAGATCGCAAAAATAACCTCTTGCCTCATACGTTTCCTGGTCTGTCACGGCAATAACAACACTCTGGCCCTACTAAAACATGCAGATTTTCACATGCAGCAAAGAAACCCTAGCTCATTGCTAATAGTGTATCATTTTGTTGCTCTCTTTAGCATGCCCAGAAAGCATGCATACTCAGATTATGCTTTCATATTTTGCCATTTTGTCCATTTAGAAGAATGTTCTATGGGACTGAAGGCTCAAGCTTTTAAATTATATATAGTGTAAAATACTGCAGTGGGTATTTAGTCACTTTTTACCATTAGTCTTTTATAAGTGGTGGGTGGGCGAGTGTGTGGGTGTGTCTGTGATCGAAGTGTAAAAATGATGTTCTAGTTGTGATGATCCAGAAGTTACAAGACAGGTGAAGGATTTCTTAGGGTGATATCTTTTATTGGACTCAGACATTTGAAAAATGTAGGCAACTGACAAAAGAAACTACACAGGATTTTTTTTGGCTGTAGTTAAAAGTACTTAAACTTGTTATAAGAAAAATAATTCCATTTTTTTTCCTCCTAAAATATCCTTAAAGAATTTGCCAATATACCCTTTTTGGCAGATCTCGTAATTGCAGTAAGGGCACTTTTCTTTAAGGTCACTAAATTTGCTTTGATGCTTTTCTACCTCATCTCATGAAGACAAGGTTACCTTTTTACATTTTGGAGGAGTGTGTGAATTTCTGAGTTCGCAAATGGCTGTTGGGTTGAAGTAAGATTATTGGGGGATATGTAGAGTAGAGGAGCAACTGGGTGAAGGTGTCATGGGGGTGGGGTGATACGGGACAGCTGGAAGACTAATTTCAGTTTTATAAAGAAGACAGATGCCAAGCTGCAGAGCTTGGAAGAATGAACCAGTGAAGCATAAGGGCCTGTTTTGCTTTGAAGTTTAATAGCATTTTCTCAGTGATAACTACAAAGTTTACATGCATTTAGCATTTATTGTTTTTGTTTTAGGTCCCATCAAATGTACTACATGTTTGGTTTCCTGTTCTTAGTATTTATAATTCTTTTGATTACGTGTTCTGAGGCTACGGTCTTGCTGTGCTATTTCCATCTATGTGCAGAGGTAAATGAATGTATACAACTTTTACACTGCAGTTGTCAGCATCAGTACATTGTTAGCTGCAAATGTTAGTGAGGTTTGAAAGGGGCTGGGTGTTTTAATCAAGGCCATCTTTATAGGTTGCTGGCATTGTAGGGTGCATCTCCACAACACACAGTAGACTATTTTACTGTGTCATGTAAAAAACCATGATGTTACACTAATGTGCAGTATAATAGCCTTCTGCGCATTAAGCATTGCTAAAAAAGTAGGGAAATTCGCCACTACACGTTAGCATGGCTTAATGAGCATTAATTTAGTACCTCACATTGGAGGTACTAAATTTTAATGTGCATTAATTTAGGTGCATTAATGCATGTGTAGATGCTCCCATAGATGTTTTGGCTGTATGATATCAATTTTTATGTACCCCCGGGTCTGGTTATGGCATTAGTTTATGTTCTATGAAAAATGCATATTAAACGTTAAAAAGGTAATTTTCAGGTTCTCTGGATCTGCAGCTACCTGTGCAAACTCTCATTTTAATTCCTGGAACAGTGTTGTAACAGCAGAAACCACCCATAGGAATGGTCATCACAGCTAGATTAGTGGGGTGGGGGGTCTTTCCCATGTCATGAACAACTTGGGTTAAGGCAGCTGTAGAGCATAATACTTCTCTGCTCAACTTCCAGGGGCATTGTGGTAGCATCTGGCCTGTGTGTATATTTAGTAATTATCTCCTTACTGCAAGGAATATTTCAGTACTTTTCTGGAAATTTCCCATAAATTTCTCTTTAACCACAGAAAATTTTTAGATCTAATTTCATTAATGTTTAAAAAAAAAAAAAAAAAATCCTTTTCAGCTGCATGTATTTAAAATTTCAGGAAAAGAATGAATGTTCCTTTGTGAATGTGCCTTGTTGAAATTGCAGAGATAATCACTCTGGGCCAATGTAATTTTATGCTGCAGTTTCAGTACCAAATGTGGTAAACTTTGTGGCATCTGACATGCACACAAGTATCCCCACTTTCATGCATACCCATTAAAGGCTGCAGATGTTTGAAACTTTTTTGCTGTCTCAGTCCTCAGCCACATAGTACCTTAATTTCTGCACAGCAAAACCAAGCACTCACTCTAGCGGTAGCTGCATTTTTGGTGTATTCTTATGTCATATGCGTATCAACTTGAAAAGTGCTTGAGGGTGAGATTTGGCTGATATAATTGTAATACCCGCACTTCAATGAGTTAATGTTTCCATAAGTGTTAAGTACAAGCTCAGCTGTCTAGTAAAAAGGCTCAAACATGAAACATACAAAATCCAACCCTCCTACCCGCAATAAACCCTAAACTTGGGGGGGGGAGGGGGGAAAAGGAACTATTTTGAATCTCCAGTACACTTAAGATTCTCTCTCTTCTTTTCTTTAAAAAAAACAAACAAACAAAAAAGCAAAAACATTCAGTTGCTAGGCCATCTTTTAAAATGTTAAATGTTTAGCTTATGAACTCAACATTGTATTGCAGGGGTGGGTTAAGTTAAACATTTTAACATTCTGTTTTAAGGGAGAATCAATAACTGGAAAAAGCAATTTAAATAAAGCAGGGCTCTGGGTAAAGTTTTGATTTAGATGACTGTCTTGAATTTAAATTCAGCCTTCATATAGTTGCAAATAATGAATTGCTTTGAAATAATATGTAGCAGTAGTTCTTGTTCTTGGATTTTTTTCCTCCCTAAACCAGTTTATCATTTCTTCCAGGATTATCATTGGTGGTGGAGATCGTTCTTAACAAGCAGCTTTACTGCAGTTTATCTTTTTATCTATGCAATTCATTACTTCTTCTCTAAACTCCAGATAACAGGAAACGCTAGCACCATTTTATACTTTGGGTATACTATGATCATGGTCCTGATTTTTTTCCTTTTCACAGGTAAGTGAAGCATTGTTAATAAAATTCAATTAAATAGTTTCGGACCTTTTGGGTTGCTGTTTACTGAGCATTATAGCTGAATCAAGTTGTGAAATGCTTTTTGGCTTTCTCCAAAGCATTGTTAATAGTTTGTACCTTCATTAATTTTACATTTCCTCCTCTCCCCACCTCCCAAGTATATTGGTTACATCACAATATAGATGCATTTTTTTTCTGATCTAAAGATCTTGCAGTCTAATTTTCAATGATTCTCTTCTAACTTGTTAAATTCCCTTGATTTTTGCATGGTAGGGGAGCAGTTGCCTAAGCATGTTTACATTTTTCAAAATGCCCTTGGCAAAATGTTGTTCTGTTGGAAATGTAAATCAAAGGAGACAAAAGGAGGCTTAAATGAGAAGTCTTCCTCTATGGAAAAGATCATGGGGTTTCGGGAATTAAAAATGCAGAGTGCCTTTTGCAAGTTATTTAACCTGTGGATGTGTGTTCATCCATAAAGTGGGACTAATGCTTATAAATTTGTGCCTTACAGTCGTAAGTATTTGTAAAAATAAATAAATTAAGGATATGAAGCACTCCAAGTGCTTTGTATAATTATTAAACATAAATGTTTTTAAGCTAAAGACTTGATGTGCAATATATAGGGATAGGAGCTGGTATTTTAAATATGCTTTATGTGTACATGGTGTCCAGATGTTCCTGTGCTAGTGCACTTGTATTAACAATGACTAGTTGGAACTCAGTACCCATTAGAGTTGAATTATTTCGGATGTCAAGTAGGAGTTGTAGAAAGCAAATCCAGGGCTGGACAACTAAGACAAAGCACAGTGAGCTCTAGAATTTGCTGAATGAAATGGCCATTGTACTGAAAAGTTCCTGGAAGTGTTGGATGTCTCTAGAATTTTAAACGTATTGAAACGAGCCAGATGGGATTCCCAGGATAAGTGTTAACATAGATGGTGGAAGGATGTCTTCAGTATTTTGCTGCTGCATCGGTGCAGGCAAGACTTCACTGTAGAGCCCAGGAGAGAGTACTTTTCTGTGTGGTTCTCAATATAAAGTATGCTTGAAGCATGGTATGTGAAACAGGTGGTTTGCACAACAAAAACTCTCTAACTTGTTCTAAACAAGGACACAATCAATACAATAGCCATTCTTTCCCCTTTCCCTGATCCCATGCAGAAGCTAGAATTTGGGAAGACATTGTTCTTGTTCATAGAAAAAACCATTAGTACTGCGGAGAGGTGGCCAGAATCATCACTTGCCCAGGTGCCTGCTAGAATCCACTAGCTGGCTGTTTTTATGTCTGGTTTGCCTTCAGCAAAATATCTAAATCTTCACATCAATTTGATTGAGGGGGAACTTTTCAAAATAGCTTATAGAATGAAGGAAGTACCTCAGGCTGGGATGCTACTTAAAAGGGTGATTTCCACTGCTCTTGGAGAGAATCGGCCTTTTCTGCTAAACTTGTATCAGCTGTTGTCATTGGGTTTGTGATTAGAACTTGAGTAAAGTAACTTTGTCCATGAGGAAACTGAAAGAAAAGTGGGGGAAAAAAATGATTGGGCAATTGGTGAAAAAATGGGAAAAATAATATGGTAATAGGAGCTAACAAGAAACTGGGTAAGATACCCTTGCTAAATGCAGCCAAACTTCAAAACCTGTTCTGTGAAATCACTTGTGTGGACTGGATATCCACTAACTGATTGCTCTAATGTTCCTGAGCCCCTGGCTCTTTGTCATGTCATCCCTGAAATTATACCATCTGGAAAATGAACCTGTTTATCGACAGGCTTTGTAAATGGCCAGGGTTGCCTGCCCTGTGACCTTTTATTAACTTAGTGCTGCTTTTACAAAGTTCGTCTGTGACTCATGGAGTAGCAGCACTAGAGATGGGTGAGGGGTACCAGAGGCCAATCGCACCTTATTACTGCAGCGGGGGGAGTCCAGGATCGTGATCTTGAAGGGCTCTGTGAGTGCCGATCAGCTGACTGCTGCTTCCGGCCGTGGGAATGCATAGCCCGACAAGACTCTGCAGGCTGGGAGCTGATCTGTTAGCCTCGTGTTCAATTTTAAAGTGCAGTGAGGACCAGCCACAAAGTTATTATTGCATGTTTTTTTGTAATAACTCTGTGGCTTATTTCCTGTCTCACCATGAACGTGTGGCTGGATTACTACTTAAGACATGATCAAGAGTGGCAGTGGGAGAACTTCACCATGCTGTGCCCTACTCTTTCCACTGTCTTTCACCTCCTGACCCCTGGTCTGTACCATGGAGGGGGAGGTTCTGGGGGGCAGGGGGAGGCATCCCCTGCTGCTGATGCTGGTCCCAGGAGCATGGGAGGGGCGGATTGCAAAGTGCAGCTTGGTCTGTGCATCTGCTGCTTGCAGCAGTGTGCTGCTAGGAGAATGGGGTGGCCCAGGGGCTGCCTGTGGGTGGGAGAAGGTGGTGGTGGCAATCCCCAGAGGAGCAGCCACAGGCACCACTGGAGTAGTGGGGCAGGTACAGGGTGCTGAACAGGGAAGGAGAGCATTTACCTCCTCACACAGGCGTCTTGCACCACACTTCTGTCTTCTCTTGCTGCCTTTGTTTCTGAGACAAGTGAACATTGTGTACATTATATTTAAAGTAATGGCATTTAGCTGCCATGCATTTTTCTATAGTGCTAGTTCCTTTCTCATTAGTTGGACTTTGCCAAAGTTTTTCTGCTCCAGAAAAAGGCTGTCATATTGAATATTAGGCAGTCTTGAGTCTTGTAAAAATGGTAGGCAAGGAAGGATTTTATTTCTTATGACTTTATGTTATTAGAAAGCAAGCACAGAACCTGGCACATGTACAAAGATATTAGTCCAGCATGCAAGGTTATTACTCCAGCTCCAGATGTCCTCTCCAATTTACCAAAAAAAAAAAAAAAAATCTATAAGTTAAAAATGTTTTAATTACACTTTAACTAAAGAAATATGTTAATCTGTGTCTGGGTTTTAGCATAGGTTAGTCGCTACACTGCCAGTTTCAATTTCACTGACTGCTACATGGAAATTGGTGGGATTAAAAATATCCCTTTCATACATAAAGTGGTAATTGAAATGGTCTAGGCAGCTGCTGAAATGGTATTAAAAGCTTCAGATGTGCTGATCCTGGAGTCCTTGATGTGAAGGCTGGTGAGGCCCAAAAAAGCACAATAATAAAGTGTACTTCTGTTCTCTTCACATTAATTGTAATAGAACTCTGTTAATAGGGGTTCTGCTGCATATAGCCAGTTAATGAAGGAAATCACCATGCAGTTGTGAACTTCTGAAACAACCAGTTTCCAAATTCACTGTTTTCTAAAGTCACAGAATCCTAGGACATAGCTGCAAGGGACACTGAGAAGTTATCCCATCTCCCTGCCTGGAGACAGGCTCATCCACCTACACCAATCTCTTGTGCTTTTCTATAAACGAACCATGCAGGCTTTAATCAAACTCCTTGATAAACTAAAATGCTGTTTTCAGTTTCATCTTGAGAATCTGTGCTTGGCTGAATAAGTAAACTGTTGCACCAAGATGATTCGAGCAAGATTAAGTTCAGTTTTGTGCCTGAAGCTTTCCTTAATAGCACCAGCTTTGGCCCAATTCTTCCCATGCTTTCGAATGTGGGAAGAATTGGGCCACGTTCTCATTGAATTGATGAGACTTTAATGGACATGAGGAGCTTTACTTGTGCCTGCATGTTTGCAGGAATGAACCTTGATCCATTCTGTTAAGTTGGCAAAATAAATGTTTTGTTTTCCTGTGTTCTTAAACGTTTCTTTCTCAGTTGCTGATGTCTAATATAAATAGCATCATTAGCAGCTTATACTTGGCAATGGGTGGTATTGTGGACACCACAAAAGAGATCACAATGCATAAATAAGTCTTGAATGCCTTTGTGAAATAATGACTGCCTGCAATCACACCAGTAAAATCTAACGATTATTGTATAAATTTGGAGAGAGTATTTTATTTTAATATACAAATTGCAAGAAATATGTTTTAAAAAGGCGTAAGTATAGCTGAATGGGGATAGTTGTATGATTATACACATTTTGTGCTTGGAGACCAAAAAAAAAAAAAAGTTGAATTTAGTCAAAGCATGTTGCTTTACAGTGACCTCTATTTTTGAACATCATTTTCGCTTGTGAGTTAATGCCATTTTCAAAATTGAGTTTTGATCTTCTGAGTAGATTGTGTTTAGAATCTGAGATTCTGAAGCACCCACCACTGTGCAGTGATTGAAACCAGTATGATACAAAGAGCTTTTAAGGTACATAAGATGTATCAGCCAAGTGCAGAGTGCTTTTCTATTTGCTTTCTTACAGTCTGTTCGTGTTTTGAATTCTTTTTTCTTCATTAAACAATAAAGCTGGAAGAGCTGAGTAGAACGGGAGGGTCTTCTTAAAGTATTTCGGTATTTCTCTGTGCAGTAATTCTGTTTTTTAATTCTGGATTTGAAAGAGCTTACCAGTAGCTTCGCTTGAGTCTGTTAAATGTTGGTTTGTGGTCGTCTTTCTGTGTATAAGACCATCTCTTGGCAGCAGTTTATACATCACATAAGATCAGGGAACAGAATATCAAGATACAGTTAAAATGTCCATCTTGTTGTAATAAAACAAATGATGTATTGGTCATTTTTCTTCTTGGTGTAGAAATGTTACTGTAGACATTCAGTAACACCTTCCCTACCAGTTTCATGAATTTGAAATAGTTACCCCAGAACCAGGCTTTATATCTACATCTCTGTAGAGAATGAAAGAAGATACGTAATCGGCTACAGTGAATGGATACTTCCATTTCTATGGATGAGCGGTAAGAGCTTTTTTTAGGAAAGGGAGGATCATGTGCTACCAAAGGAAGGCAATGCATGTTCTTCTAAAGCCTAGTTATGTTTCTGCAGGTGTGCAGCTGCTGACAGGGACAGGGCTTGGTTCTTTTTAGGTTAACAGTTGATTTTTTGGAACAAAATTGGGGCCACCTAGAAGCCCTGGAGGCAGAGGGAAGGGGAAGGTATGATCAGTGTCGGGGTTGGAGTCTCTGCCTCCTGTTGTAAAATAAAGGTAGGTATCAAAGTTTATAATCCTATAGAAAAAATAGTTATGGAAGCGACAGCGGGGAACTAGCAGAAAATTATTCCAGAAATATTATCCTCCAATTTTAGATTAGTATTTCCTGAAAGTTGATTGAGTACCATCTCTAGTGATTCTTAGAACATGTGGATAGTAAAAACTATTTGCAGGTTGTCCATTTCTTCTAACTGATGAAAGTCTCATCGCTCTGATAGCTAACGAGCCAGTGATGAACTGGCAGAGCCCTTAGACTTTCAGAAAATTCTGGTCTACTTTTAACCATGTTTTTTGAAAAGCTGGTGGGTTTTTTTGTTTTTTTTTCTAGGCAGGTCCTTGAATCGTAACGAAATGAGACTACTTTTGAACAAGTAGCCTTGCTCTTTTGGCTTTTTGTAAACATTGGCATATTCTTCAAATTGGGCATCGTGTAGAAAATTTTTCTATAATTGATGCTAGGCTTGCACAGGACTCTAATTGATGGTCCTCTCTGCCGGAAAGGGCATCCTCTATAACAAGCTTGGTTCAGATAGCCATTGGAGTGATAGTAAATAAAGCAACAAAGGAGGGCAAGCGAGGCAGGATCAGAATTGAAACTGCTGCCATACCGGCATGTATTTCAGGCCAGGGTCAAATGAAAACCAGCACCTGAAAAGGACAGTGCTGGCTCCTGAGGGGCTCCAGAGATTGGGCAGTGAGGAACAGTGGGAATGTTAATTGCTATGGCTCTGGATGCCCTGTGGCAATTAATGGTGTCACCGCTCCCCCGTTGCTAACTATTCAGACCTCTGGTATTCCATGCACTGGATGACGTGGCCCCAGCATGCCAGATGCACTTGGACTGGCTGCATCCCCCTCATGGGCCTGCGTGCCAGAAAGGTTGAGCAATGCTGCTCTAGGGAGTTCTAAATCCTTGAGAAATTTGGGGTGGGGTGTTGAGAGAAAATTGCAATGCACGTTGGGGCTTGTTATAAAAACACTGGCTACAAAACAGGGCCAGGATAGTGGCATACTGCCAGTGGAGGGAATACTTTAGATTTTGCCTGGCATAAAGAGCCCATAACTTTCCTGTTGAGAAATCCAGATACTGTTCTTCAAAGGGCAGAGTGACTAGTAGGTGCTGGACATCCACCTTTCAACTGCTTTGATATTATAGTTGGTCTGCTTGTCTCCCAGTAGCAGAATTGGCAAGATCTCCCCCAGAGTTGTCTGACTTAGAGCAGAGTTTTTGGGACAGATGATGCAAGTGATTTGAAAAATCCGGTTGCAGATTAAACACCTTTTTTGAGAGGTGCGGGATAGGCAATTCTGTGTTTTGAATGAGGGGCTTTGAGGAAAGTGGCATCTACAGGAGAGCCAGTGTGGCGAAGGGAAGGGGCTGTGTGTAGACTGTCTCCCTGTGTTAAGTTCAGACATGCTTGCACTTGCATGGTCATGCTCTGAGAACTGTGCATTGTGAATCTCATCTTCCTGGCTAAAATTTTTTCCTTTTAAATAATAAATCAGCCAGCTTCCCTGTAATAGAAATTCAAGAAACTGCATCTGTTAAACATTCAGGAGAAACATAGCACATCACAGGTTTTTAAGAGACATAAGAGAAGGCTCAAAGCACGTTATGTTATAAAAATAACTAGAAGGCAGATGCTGAGACGTACCATAAAAGGAACAAACAACTGAGCACGAGGCTAGGCAAGTAGCAGTGGTGATGGAGAAGTATTGGACACAGTAGGAAGGAGTGAGAGAATTGGCTATAAGCTGTAAAAGACTTAGTGATGTCGAGTCCACGAAGGAATTAAATTCCATCTTTGGCTGGTGTATGATCTTCTATCAATTGCGATAAATTTGCCATCTCCTACTGTTTCTGCAGATGATAGCTGCAGACTCGGAGGAAAAGGGTAATCTGCGGCACATAATAGTAGGCTGTCAGAAAAGCCCTTAACCAGAAAGATGTGGCACGCAAGAACTAGCGTGCAGACAATAAGCAGCTTCCAAGGAAGGGTTTGTCGCTTATCACTTGTGTAATTGTGGTCAGCGAATGCATGCAAGGGAGATGTTTAATCCGGAGCCTGGCACTCCCTTCCACTGTCTGCATCTTCTGGTGCTGAAAACGAACAGAGGATGACAGAGTTGGTACTGACCGTGCCCTGTAGAAACGTAAGGAAAATTGGAGAAGTAGAAAGCTTCTAATGGAGTGGAATGGACCAGGAGGGTTGTCATGTTGATGGGACTCTTACAGTAACACACACAGCATGGTTTTGATGCGCTTAATCCTAACTTGTCTTAGTTGTCTGACTTCCACATAAATCACCGTGAAGCCTGGGGCTAAATACTGGTGAATTTGGGGCATATGCTGATGTCCTCTTCGTCATCACTTGCTGCGCTGTTACAGAACATGCGGTCTCTTTGCAGACTGCTGTGTTCTGCTCATCCTTTGATGCCTGCTATCTTTACTGCTCTCAAGCCTATCTGAGAAGTGAGTAGAAGCACACTGAGGTTTTAAACCAGCCATCCTTTCTTCCACAGCTGCTAGCCAGTGCCTAGCTGTTACTGTTTCTGCTTGGAAGATGGAGAGACCTGCTTCATGCAGACACCAGTATTGTTTTCCAAACCCACTTGCTTTCTTCCAGTGGCCTAAGCATTATTTGCCTATTGGATAAATGGGAGGGGGATTTGGGGCACACTGAATGTGACCCCCCCCCCCCAATTTACAAGGAGCCTCATGCTGTTTCTAGTTGTCTCAAAACCAACAGCCAGTTTCTTTTGTCTTCTGCTTCTTTCTCTCTACCTTCTGCACTGCAGTCACTTCTACCTCCGGACCTTCACTTCCAGGTTAATCTGAGTGGAGGGGAAGAACAACTGAGATGGGATCCATGTGACTGGCATTTCACTGATGCATACAACCCTTGCATAGAGTGTGTGCATGCACATGTATATGTGCAGCAGGGGGTTAACTCTGCATAGTTGGACTGTCATTTCTACAGCCCAATTGTCCCACTCTAAAAATAAAAAGTTTGTATTGTGTAATGCCTAGAAGCCCTATCCAAGATCCACTATACTACCATGTGTTGCGACCTGAAAGAACGTATGAAAGGGATCAACAAACTTCTGAAAAATGGATTCTCCTTTAAAGGAGAAACACATGGGGAAACCATGGGTTTTTCCTTGCAGACTGGCAGAGTTCCAGCCTGTAAGGAGCTGCCCTACACATCTACCTCCCATCCCACAAATTGGGCAGCTGGGGCCTGAGGGCAGGGGGCAGCAGGTTGGAAGTGAGGGGCACTGGGTTGGGACTGGCCACTGCTGTTTACAAATGGGTCCTGGAACAAAAAAGGCTGAGAACCACTGCCGTAGGGGTCACAGATGCTGTAAGACAGTTCCTCTCCAGAGAACATAGCCTCAATAGTAAGATGGAGTGAGAAGGTGAGAGTAGGAGGTAAAGTCAGTCAGTAGCAGAGCCAGGAAAAGCTTAGCCTTGCAGTAGCATACGGCAAGAAGCAGTGAGTAATTGCAGATAGATATGGTTTGTGTGGGTAAAATGTTAGGGCATTAACTGACCATTAGTTCAGAGCACTTGTGCATGTGACTGCTAATTATGGAATGGTGTAATTGTCCCATTCATTTGTTTATCTGTACATCATAGAAGTCCTAAAAATCTTTATTGACTTTGAAGCTGATGATATAGTAGCCCAGGCTGAATGCGCATTGTTAAATTTTAAAGAGTGCACTTTTACAGATAGAGAACTGGATTATAATAGGATCTGCTGCCCTGCTGGGAACTGCTTGTTATTAGATTTGCTCCGAGAGCATGTTGAAAGATAAACTAACCATTTTAACTCTCTTCTTATTCCAGGGACTATTGGATTTTTTGCCTGCTTCTGGTTTGTTAGTAAGATTTACAGTGTTGTGAAAGTGGACTGAAGAATTTCAAAGTGTCTTTTGAACATATCTTCCTTGCTGTTTGATATTTTTTTACCATGTATTGAGAAGCATACTGTGTAATTATTTTAAGATGTAAAAGCTAAGCAGCTGTCTGTATAGCATAAGATACAGGTTTTTATGGAAGGAAACAGCAGCAGTGGAAAACACACCAGTCAGATTCTTCTTGAAAATGTTAATTCTAATCGCTTTTGAAAAAATACTGTATCCAGATTTGATTTAAAACAAATAAAGGAATGATGCCGTGAAACCACTTCCTTCTTTAAAATAGTGCATTTATACAGTTTTGCAGCTGAGATTTCTGGTGACTGTTACTCCCCCCCCCCCCCCGGTTACCAGTTGTACCATTGAAGCATAGGACTGTCAATCAAATCTTATGTAAAATGTGAAATTTTTTAACTTAAACTCTGTATATAGTATTCAGCACTTTCCTGACAGCTAGTTGAGCATCTTACAAATGTACATGCATTTAGTGTAATGTAGACTTTATTAAAAATATCAGCGCTGGTTTTTGTTCAAATAAAGTTGCACAAATCCAGCTGATCTCATGTGCATTCTTGTCAGATGGGTCCCTAATGTTTTATGTGCAGGTCTTATTTAATGAGAAGCCAGAAAAAATGTTTCCCTTGACATGATTAAACAGTGCAACTTGCTCTCACGTGATGTTACTGGGACCAAGGGTTTAACCAGAGTTAAAATGGGATGGGGTCCTAAATAACTGCATGCTGTCTAGGGTGGCTGGCTAATTTTCCCTTCCAGTTTTATCGTTCCATCTCAGAGCTGGGGACCGTAACCAGTTTCCAACCCCTGTGGAGCAGATTATCCCACAAATGTTTCTGTGAGATTATTACACCTTCTTTTGAAACTACTGGTCCTAACTGTTGGCGCTAGATTTATGACCCAGATACCTTGTTCTGGGTGGAGCCAAACCCTCAGACTGATCACAAACTCTCTATTAGATAATAGGCAAATTTTATTGATACACAGTGATAGAATATAAGAAGAAGGAAGGAAGGCAAACAAAATACACCCCTCCCCCCCAATTCTGTATCTATCAGTTGTAAGGCTCGTCACAGAGGGAAGGTATGTGTGGCCAGTACACAAGCTTCACCCTATGTTTTTTTTCTTCATTTCTTCAATGTCAGATGGCAGCAGCCTGCAGATTTGAGGCCCAGCCCACCCCAGTGGGGTGTGTGAGATGGGCTGGTGGTGTGCCCCCTGTCCATGGTGGCCTTGGGATTCCCCCCACCCCTTGGGGACCCTTTACCTCTCTGAAATCCTGCCTTTTGTATTCTTTCTCCTCTGATAACTTTGCTGGGTACCATTGATTGGTTTCTCTGTGGTTATTATACTGTCCACGTTTTCTTCTGTCAGCATATTCCTCTGGTCCAATAAGCCTGTCACATGCATACATCTTAATCTGGTCATTTACCTGTGTCTTAATTTGGGCATGCCCTGGACACATTTGAGTCAGAAACCAGAAGTCCCAGGGGCTCTGCGGCTGTTCGCTGACCTAGCCCATGTAGCAAGCCTATTTCATGTTATGGATTTTCAGGGAACACTGCAAATTTCCCAGCCTGTTTGTCCCTGGACCTCAGACACGTTGTCTGCCTTGAAGCCTGAGACCATGAAACCTGGGCATAAATGGGCTTTTAAAAACCATTTAACTCTTGCCATTCCCCATGAACATTGTTCTAATGCAATATCTACTTTACCTATGCGCTTGTTTCTAAAAACAAACCTCTAAATATCCTTTACTAACCGTCACAAACCAGTCAGAGACAGGTGACTGGGTAAGATGGACCTGGGAGTGAAGGTCCTTTCTCTTTGCCACTTTCTATTTCATTTTCTTTCATCCTGATCCCTTGTTACTTATCAGCCACTAGGAGTGGAATGGGTGAAGAAGAAAAAGACATGGAGGTAAGTCAGGTTGTTGGCATATTGGTGGCTTTGTAGCCCCAAGTACTTCCCTTTGTGACTTCCAGCACGATAATGAATGATGATGGTGGAGCAACTTCTGCAGGACTCAGGTCTCTCAGGCGGACCCCAAACAGTTTGCCAAGAAGCAAACCCAGCAAAGGCCCAGTCCTTTTGATCCACAAGATTTCATGGGTGAGTGAACAATAGAAACACCACGTTGCCCTTCTCCCCCAACAGAATTGGGTAGAATGAGGGTTGATGTTGGAAACATCCGCCAACATTTCTGGGCTCACTTCAGTTCTAGAGCTATGATATTTTAATGTTTTGTTACATTCTGTTTATAAACTTAAATAGCATGGTTTTTCTTGAGGAATTCCCTGCATCTCCAATGCGATTTTAAAACATTAAGAGTATTTCTTCAACTTTATTTCCTTAACACACCATAGAAGCTGGAAAACCTGCCCCTTAGGTAAACAGCGTCCAGCTACGTGAGTAAATCTGATGGTCGTGCTTAGATAGTAGATTCAGTATGGGGAGCCCATCTCCCAGACAGATGAGCTGTGGAGCATACTGCTTTGGGCAGATCTCCTCTAGGCTGGTTGCAGAAACCCAGAGGCCTCCCGTTTGGGACCCAGGTGGCTTTCTTTGCTCTTGCAGCCTTGTCATGTGTCCAGAGAAAGCTTCTGGGTGGGGCTCTCCACATCTGACAGCTGCTTTGGCCCTCAGTTTTGCTTTGTCCAAAATGACACTGGAATTTCTCCTAACTGGAAACCTGTAGGATACAGTCATGGGCGAGCAGTGTTTGTTGCACAAATGCTAGGAGGGAACCCAATGCTTTTTACAGGGCAGCCGGTTTTTGTCCTGATGACCCAGCTTCAACATCCTTTAAAAAACAAGCCAAGTTCTTCGAACCACTGTATCCAGAAAAACTTGTAAAAACGCGCAAGAATGACCCTGGTTTTCAGTGTGCTTTTGGGGGCTCTGGCTTGTCATTTAGAATGTCATGCATTCTTCAATTGATTCCCTACCCTGAATGCATCGCATGCCTGGAGCCTGCATTGACCTGGGTCCAGCATCAGATCTGGAAACACTATCTGGGCTGCTGAATATGTTCCTCATGCTCTCGCAGATGCCGTTCTCTAAATGACACTTCCTGTTATAAACTTTGCATTTCAAGAGAGTTTAATTGGGTGGTAAAAATTCCCTAATTTACTTCTAAAAGAATTGGCTGGCATTGCTCCTGCATTGTACATGTTTGAAAAGAAATGCAAACATTCATTGTCCTGGAATTTTTAATTCAAACTGGTGTAAAATTCCAGCAGGAATCCCCACCTCCCCGAGAGAAATGAAGTTATTACGAGACAGTGAGTTGTAAAATAAGTTTTTTACAGTCTTTTTTTTTCTTACTTAAAAAAAACAAAACAATGCAACAACCACTGAAGATTTTAAAAATATGAACTGCAAAGTGTCTTCAAAAATCACAAGTTAAATAAATCCAAGGGCCTAAAGATTAAATTGAGTTATACTCGTGGATGTTTACTACTTAAAAAGCTTCATAAAATTTTAGCATGTAGAACAGGCAGATTGATAGGAAATCTGAGATGTTCTGGATCAATTCAAGTCTCTGGGCAGAGATGCAACGAAACTGGTGGAACTAAAGTCATAGGATTTTTTTATTCTGGTCTCCGTTGTTGTTTAAGCATCTTTATTCTGATGAAGGTTGTTCTCCCAGTGTCTGCCAGGACTACGTTACTGGGAAGAGTCCCAAGGGAGAATAGACAAGGATCTTTTCTGGTGTGCCCTCAGCTGCTAGGCCGAGCGGTGGAGATGCTGCAGTGCTGAGTCTGGTCGTGGTGGCCTGTTGCTCGCTCCCTTTCCCATGCCGCACCCCAGATGCTCTTGCATGTGTAGGCAGAGATGGGAGGGTAGAGAGGCTCTGCTGGCAGAGGAGCAACAGCAGGGTGGAAGAGTTTCAGCCAGCACGGGCCTGAGCTCAGATCCTGGCAGGCTTTCCTTGACTAAGACTGCGGTGTTGCCTTTTCCCCGGGGCTTGTGAGGATTTCCAGGCTCACCATGGCATGAGCTCCAGGGCATGAGGAGCCGAAGCAGCTGCTGGCATCTACCGGGAAGCTTTGGCCCCCTTTCTGGGCTGGCGCTACGTGGGCTTGGGGTAAGGCCAGATCCCCTGCTTGGGACCTGCAGGAATGAGACAAGGGAGGCAGTGGGTCAAGTGGGGGATACTCCAGCTGGGAACAAGGGAGGAAGGGCAGGTCTGTGCCATCAGCTCCGGGACATGGGAGACGATCTGGCTGGGGCAGGGCTCGGTGAAAGTTTAACACCTCGGCAGCACAGGGTCCTGCAGGGGCATGGCTAAAGCAGTGGGGCAGGGTGGGTTCCTTGTACCCCTGCTGTTTGCTGTCCTGGCTACAAATTTCTGCTGTGCTCTTTCTCCTCGGCCAGGTACCCTGAGAAGAAGCTGCTGCATCAGTTCACAACTGTGGCCAAGCCTGGGCCCTTCCCACTGCTCTCTGCTACGGAGCCAGCCAGCCAAGGGGTGATCCTTGCCACCCAGACCAGATGAGGATGCTTTTCCACGCAGAGTCTGTCACCCCTGCAGCTGCCCGCAGCTGGGGGTTTGGGTGGCCAGGTCCAGTGGCCTATTTGAGCCTGTTTCCTTTAAGTGCTTGATCCTAAATCCACTGCTGATTCCTGTCGAGAGCAATGGACTGTCATTCTGGCCTGTACTTCATCCCTACCTACGTGGCCCTAGTGCAGTGCAAGCCAAGACGGAGGGCGTGATTCCTCGGTGAACAAGGAGCAGGCGGTGGCATCCCCTGGGCCTGAAGCACCAAGGAGGCTGCAATTGGATCTGCATCCCGTTCAGGTGAAAAAAGAGATTAGGATGACAGAAAGCGATCCAAAAAAGAGTCAACAGAGGATTCACGATCCTGAAAACCTGCCTGACAGCAAGAGACCAAAGACGCTTGTTAATCCTGGAGAAGGCTGAGAGAGGATTTGATCGGGGTCTACCTGGGGGAGGGATTGCTCAGAGCAGGTGGCTCATTCAGCTGGCAGGAGACAGCAGAACAAGAGCCGGTCTGAAAGCCAGGCACATTTACAGAAGAGGTGTGCATTTTTAAGTGAGGTTAATTAGCCAGTGTAGTAACTTACCCAGGGGTGTGATGGGTTCTTCATGTCACATCTATAAAGCCAGCTTGGTTATCACCGACTTCAATGGGTGCCGTGTCAGGCTGCTCACAGCTTGCTGAGCTGCAGCAAGCCAGAAAGCTCAGTGCTGCGCTCTCCCCTATTTCAGTCTCCAGAGTTTTTAGGATGGTGTTTTATCTTTCGAATCAAGATGCCTGTTCGTTATGGGCTGCGCACGCTAATTAGCGTTGCTCACACAAAGTGGGAAGCCCTTAGACTTTCTGGGAAGTTAATAGCGCCAGGATTTGAAAGGTAACATCAGCGTCTGCAGAATTTACCCAAACTAATTTATGTTCTGTTTGCAACCAAAGGAAAAACGCTTAGATCTTTGACATAAAACAGTAAAAGCGCAGATTTATTACAGTAACGAAGAGAACAGGGCTCTCAAGTTGCTTTGTTTACCATAAAAAAGTCCGATTAATCAGAAGTGTACATGTGTCTCCCATATTTTTTTGCTTTAGTTTCCCTCTTGCGCTGCTTGTTGACAGGAATTGTAGTATACTGAAAGGCAGAGGAGCCATAGCAGAAATGCTCTAGGCGATATGGTGCAGGGATTATATCTTGCATCCAAGGACTGTTTCTCTCCTTGAGCAGCCAGTAATGGAAAAGAAACATATGCAGTCAAAACTCTCAGTGAAATCGTAACTTTGCCCCGGGAAAAAAACCTATGGTAAAATGAGAGAAAATGACTGTAGTGTAACCCAGCTGGTAGTTCACCAGTCTGGTGGTTCAGAAACATTTGTGTCACCAAGGCTCAAAAAGCCACCTTCCTAAAAGGAGAGTGTTGTCCTGCGTTGGCTCTGATCACAACTGCGGAGAGAAAAATACAATTAGAGGGAATTCTCCTTTTAGCCCACGGTTTTATTTGGGGTTTTATTTTTTTCCCCCCACTGGAGAAGATGTGCAACCAGGAGAAGACAATCCACACCCCGTGCAGGTGAAATGAAGAGCCTGGTGCTTTTGGGTTGAAATGGGAGAAGGACAAAGGTACGTAATAACGCTCAGCACCCAAGGGAAAGGCCTATGTCGTGTGTAACAACAGCCAGAGATGGGCTCTGGATGGGAGAGGAGGCTCTACCCAGCTGTGCTGGGACCGACCCAGTTGTTGAGTCTCTGTGAGCTTTGGTGGGTCCAAGCCCCCAAAGGGAACCCTCTCACTGGGAGAAAGGCAGGTTTGGTGTAGAGGGGCTAATTAGCCTCAGCTGAGGGTGATTAGTTTGTGCAATTACTGCACCTGGTGACTCCCCCTGTGTTGCAGGAGGTACCGGGTGTGCTGGTGGGGCTTGTCCAAACTTTTCAAGCACTGGGCTAGCTGCAGGCATTGCTGGTAAGGCCTCTGCACCTTCCAGGGCTGTGGTGCTGGCCAGGAGGGAAGTTGCAGGATCTGTCTGTGAGTACCAGAAAGCTGCAGCCCCTAAGCTGGGACAAAGGGAGGGGGTTTTAGTGTGGGGGCAGGACCAAATCCTCCCTTGGATGCTGCCCTGCTTCCTCTTTTCACACACACATCCATGTGTTATATGTCCTTTCCTCTGCTGCATGTGCATGCCAGACCGGGACTGGAGATGCACTCTGGTCCAAAGAGACTGCGGTGGTATTTGTACCATGAGGGAGAAGGAGAGAGCATGCCCGGGACCCAGGCAGGGCTGCATCTGCTATCAATTGCTTGCGCTTGGCCTGCCCTACTGGACCGAGGTTCATGGTGCCACAGCAAAGTGGAAGTGACTGGCATGGTGCATATGGTGTTTACCCCCTCCCTGCCATTCCTGGGAGGAGAAACAGCCTTTGCTGTGTGCACTTTGGACTGGCTGTACTTTGCAACCTGGCTGCTGTCCCTGGGGGGATGGACCATTGCAGGGGTGCCCAAAGTTTTACCCCTGCAGGGCTATTTCAAAGGGGTGGTAGGCTGCCTTTGGCCTGTGGTCTATTAGGTCCTGGTTGGAGGAGAGAGGAGGGACCTTCCACATCCCCGGCTTGCAGATCCAAACAAACTTAATGCCTGTTGGGCAGGGGCAGTCTCGTGTCCTGCAGCAGTGGGGAGCAGAGCAGCCTAGGACACCCATTTATGTCACTAATGGGTGACACAACTGAACTGTTTTTCATCAATTAAGAAAAAGACCCTTGAGCTGCTTGGAAGCTGGAGTGAAACCTGGGAGAGTCCTTCTATGTTTCGGAGATGCTGGATGTGCCGTAGAGCCTGTTGCTACCTGTTAGACTCCTTTGATTTCATAGACATCAGGGCTGGAAGGGACCTCGGGAGATCATCGAGTCCAGCCCCCTGCCCCAGGGGCAGGAAGTCAGCTGGGGTGAATAAACGCACACACACATGTATGTGTGTTT
>NW_017728916.1:10079020-10112117 GCF_001723895.1 Crocodylus porosus
ATCCACTCTCCTCCCTTTCTTGAAGATCGGCACCACATTGGCCTTCTTCCAGTCTTCGGGCACTACACCAGAGCGCCAGGAGCTCTCGAAGACCCGTGCCAGGGACTGGGCTATGACGCTCGCCATGACGCTTTGCTTTCCCTCTTCCCTCCCTTGCAAAACCCACGGCCTGTCTTTTGGGGGAAGTTGTCCCGTGTCTACATTTACAGTTCTGGCTATGGACCGCACTGCTGCCGTTGGGAAGGCAGGCACTGGAGGTACGTAGGCCCAGGCCACGTGCAGTAGCGATGCCTGGGGAGCGGCATGGTGCAGGGGAAAGTGCATTCGGTTATTATCTACCGCCCTGAACTTCAGAAGGCCAGGATAGAGATGCATCCCACCAGAAGGTGGGCAGCGTAGTTGCAGCTCCGGCAAAGCTGTCTCCACAAAGGCAGGGGGAGGATGCTGCGGCTTGGCAGAGAGCGGCTGTATAAACTGCCGTGCAAATGAGATGGTGCTCTGTACTGCACATGCCCTTAATGACAGCATCCTCATTAACATATTGCCATGCAGGATAACTTCCAGCACTCCACATCATTAAGAACTTTAAATGACCGTGCCGGCATGTTGCGTCTAATTCTCTTTGCCCTCTGATTAGAAATGTCCAAGCGTCAGAACTGCTAACGCCAGATAGAAAATAGCAAGCGGGTCGTTACCTAATTAGAATCTACTTCACAATTTTGCCATGGGGCTTGTTGAGCTGGCCTTTTTATTTCCCCCTACTTTGTGCTCTGAATGACTCTGAAGTTTCCCTCTGCTCTCCCCCTTAATGAGTTGTGCTGTGGTGAACTAAATGAGATGCTGTGCTCCTGGAGATGTCGCATTTGAAAGGTTTTAATGGCCACAGTAAGAATGAAAAACCTATTAGCATGTTTTCTATTAATTATTTAATTGTTGTTTTGTTACTTGCATGAAATGGGAGAGCGCAACCGCAGCATAACAGACTTGCAAGCGCTAAATAACTTCCCTTTACAACCATGGGGACCTAATGGCTATAAAATCTTTACTGTTTGCAGTACTAGCCTCTGAAGCTCGAAACAAAGTTCCTTCCTCTTGCACCTATTGCTTTGCCAAAGGCTTAGCTTTTATTAATGGAGCAGAAACGTACACAGTCGGAGGAAGCCTGAGCGTACCAAGCGGGCCTTAATGGATTTCCCACAGAATGAATGGCTTGTGTAACAGGGTTTTTCCCCCCCTCTGGGGTTGGGGACTGATGTGCAGTCCTTGCTTGGGAGATGGTCCCAATAGCCAGAGGGAGTGTGTAGGTCCTCCACACTTTATTGGCACATGTCAAAACTCCAGCAGGCTTTTAATCTGCTCAGATCACGTTAATTCAAAAGGGGGGAAGAAAGCAAACGCACCCCAAAATACCCCCTCCGCCCCATAAACAAGCCCATTCTACACACTGAGAGAGAATAATACAGTATAGAAATGGGCAAAAACTGATGACTTTGGGGGAAGAAAACTCAAGTCAGACTGTTGCTGGACTTGACTTCTAATTCACCAGTCTACACCCCACGTGAAGGAGAGGCAGTAGTGGGTCTGGGCTAGGCAGCTGGGTTGTCCCTGCCTCCCTGGTGCGGGTGCCGCCACATTGGAGATGTGCGGGATGCGATCTTGGAGCGGGGCTCCCGGGTGGACACCCTGCTGGGGGCATGAGGACAAAAGCTTTTCTTTTGGACCTGGGCCCAGCTGTAGGCAGGTTATGGGCTCCCTGCTGCAAAGGAGGCTTTTGGGGGCCTGTACAGAAACAGAGCTTCAGGTCGCTGCGGACTTGGGTTTCAAAACCCGAGGTGCTCAGGATTGGGTTGCACCGGCCTCCAAGCTTGGAGGTGCTCGGGATGGGATGGGGTTGCATCGGCCACCGAGCTCAGAGGTGCTCGGGATGGGATGGGGTTGCATCGGCCACCGAGCTCAGAGGTGCTCGGGATGGGTTGGGGTTGCACTGGCCTCCTTAGGAGCCAACCTCCAAACAGAAGAGTGCACAGCAGCCGGAAGCAGCTGAGGGTCGGGCCCTCGTCTGCCCAGAGGGCTGGTGTCTGGGTGCTTGCTGACGCACCTTCCTGGTAGCACCGGGATGCTTTTGTCCCTCAGACTGCGCCCACCTCCCGGGCACTGGGACCCCCTTGTTCAAGGCCCGTTCTTGCTGCTGATCTGTGGAGTCCTCCCTTGCTTTCAGCAACAGCCCTCCCAAGCTCAAACCTTTTAAAGTGCATCGCCCCTGCAGAGGGAATTTGGGGTGTAATGCATGCAGTTTTGCTCAAGCAAGTCCTGTCGTCTTCACTCAAAGGGATGGGGGTTTCACTGGGCTGCTGCAAGGGCTGACTGCCTAAAATCCAAATGAGCACAGCCTAATTGCATCCAGGTTTGCTGAAGGTGGGCTTGTGCTCCTGGAAGCTGTGCGTTTTTCGACACAAGGTTGTTTGCGAGTCTTTAATTTTTCATTAAATGGTTTTCTTAGCTCTAGCTGTGAGGGAGAGAGCTCTTTTTATTCCAATGTGGTTTATTTTCAATAATTAAGAAGGATAAAAGACAATTACTGGACTGGCAGAGTACATTGCTTATAGCATCACTATTCTTTGTTTTAAGGTTTTCCCCAGTGTCGGAGTACTGTAGTGTCTCTCGTTTAGCAAATATAGCATGGAGCCCTCTTGAAAAGGAGCTTTAGCCTAGTGGGAAAACGCAAAAAATATTTAAATATAAATAATTTACCTTAAACTTCATTTCCTGTATTTTACGTGCCCTGGTACCTCACTGGTTATCAAAGCAGTGTGCAAAACCAGTAAGCCTCACTGTTGTTCATGGTTTGTGAGAGGAGCTTTTCCAGCTAGAAGTTTCCCATTATGTGGCTGGTTCCATGTTTTGGATTTTGTATGATATATATTTTTAACTAATAGTCTGTTTTATGTAAACCTTCCAGAGATTACAGAGGATGAATTGACTCCTAACATCTCTTGATCATATTTTATGGCTTCTGTGACTTATAGGTGTAATCTTGTCTCCCTTGCATACTTGATATATAAGAGGAATTCCCTATGGTAGTTAATCTCAATTCTATACCTTCCCCCCTTGCAAAAAATTAAAATATCTTTAAAGTGGGGTTGGTAAAAAGGTAACTCTTACAGCCAATCTTCAGCTCCAATTGCTCCTGCTGGGGAAGTCATAATGATGAATTTGTGACATAATTTCTACGGCAACATGCTGTGATTTCATAAACGTGGGATGATGATTATAGTGCAGGATCAAGGTGAAGCTGGATTGTGATGGAAAAAAGCCCCTATTCAAATGCAAATTTTTCAATAATAGCAGAGGGGATACCAGAAATTACTGGCAATTTATTTTATTTGGGATTAAGCTCCTCATTCAGTTTTCTCCAGTCGGGAAAATAACTCTTTTAAAGCCGATCAGCAAAGAAATGGTGGTGGGGGGGTAGGAAGTGAAGAAACCCCCTCTTGTCTCGAGAGAATAAAATTGATTAGTTTATTAATTAATCGGTTAGGGTAATGAATGACAAAGCTTTGTACTTCTACAGCTACTCTTATCCGAGAGTCTTAGTCCTTCAAAAATCTTAAATCAATTAAATCTCCAGCACCCTGTGGGGTGAATCCAGCCTCATTTCCCAGGTGGGGGAAGAGGTGGGAAGACGGCCTGGGGGTTAAGTGATTTGCCCAAGGACAGACGACAGTTGGTGTCCCATCCCTACCATGAATCAAAATGGGAAAGAATAAGAGAAATCTCATTGTCTTTAGGCCTCTCTGGTTTGCGAGCCAGCTGCTGATTTGGTTGCTCCTTAGACATTCACAGTGGAATTGGGAGTGAAGATTTTTGTTGCTGTTCCAAATAGCTTGGATTTTAAAGTGTTTAGCCCAGGATTCAACTAATTGTTCCTGCTCACTGCGGTTCCCAAACCATTTCATTTGCATCTGTTAACCCTGCGAGGGATGCGTGTGAACCAGTTGCCAGATGGTCTTTTGGATTCGAGTGGCCATTAGCCAAGTGGCTGCCAGTTGGCTGGTTGCAGAGAGATAGTTAAGAAGTCGCGCTATGTGCACGTTCCCCTTGGCTACTTCTCGTGGTCTTCCTGCCATCAGACCCCAACCTCAGCAAAACCAAGCCTCCCACAACGGGCTTAGTTTATCGATGCCTGAAGCACGCACTGACAAGGATGGATGTCATGAGAGCTTTTGTGAAAATTAACATTTTTCCTCCTGCCATATCTATGACTTACTCCACACTGTGCCTAATTATTGCTCATCTGTTCTGGTTTTTTTGTATGTAGAAGGAAAGCATTAATTTGATGCCGCTGTCTTTCAAAAGCAGGTTTACCTTCACTTCCAGTAGTGTGGAGTGATTCTTAATTTATTGCTTGAGATGTAAGCCAACTGGCATTCATCATGCCTCCCATAAAAGAAGAAATCGCTCCTCGTCGCTCTCCTTACAACTGCACCATGGAAGTTATAGCTTTTGGTTAATGCAGAATTTGCATTTAGTTGATAAGAGCTACCTAGGCTGGATTAAAACAGGTGCCCATGTCTGGAAAAAAAAACTTGGTGCATGCCAGGGGAGCTGGAATGGGATTTTTGCTGCTGTAGGTGAGGTGGCTCATGTGCCACTAATCAGTATGTGTCCCTTCCTGCTCTGCTCCTCTATGATGATTTTTTTTCTTTTGTAATTATAATATTTATTAGTTTTCATGTTTATAACAATAAACAAAACAATACAATATAAACTATTAAGTAACAGACAATCTCTATGATGATGAAAAGTGCTTGTGGATCTGTCCCAGGGATCTGTTTTCTAGCCGTGTTGGTCTGAGACAAAGAGGAATACAAAACTCTAAAACCTTTGGTTCAGAGGTGATATCTTTCCTTAGGCCAACTAGAAAATAGCAACAGCAACAAAAGACCTTTCTTTGCAGGCTTTCCAGTGTGCACCCCTTTCTTCAGGCGGAGGGGAAAATAAAGATGGTAAAAGTCCCATTAAGCAGAAAATAAACTTCATTTTGCACAGGCGATGTTGAAGGTGGATGCATGTTCCTCTGAGTCCACGAGAGTCCCTTTGTGCGAGTTGCTCTTCGATGTGCCCATGAGGCAGCTCTGTCCTACACTTGACTGATGTGATGCGAGGCCAGGGAGATGAGCTTTCACCGTGGCAATTATCACCTAGGATGGGACCGTTTCAGCTGAAGGGAGGAAGAGTGCCTTTACTTGCACCAATGCAACAGCAGCTTGTTGGCCAATTAGTATTTGCTTTCCAAAGGTCAGTGGCCACTTCATTTGTGTGTCTCTTCTAAAGGCAGCAGGTGTAGGCGGATGGGGCAAAGAGAGAACTCTCACCCTAATTCCCTGGGTGAGAGCTGAAGTGGGCTAGTATTTGGCACTAACGAGGCTTTCTGCCCTGGTGTCAATGGCGTTCCCATCCAGAGCGGCACGCTGGGAGGAAATGCACCTCGCTAAATAGTCTTTGGTGGGGGCAGAGGGGAAAGGCTAACTGGAAATGTAAATGATCTCAATGCGAGATGCACCTCTTTGTAGTTGGTACAAATAGTCACCTGGAACCACCGGGAGGAAAACGGCTGATATTTAATAGACGGTGATGTCATTGCATCCCTTCTGGGGTTGATGTTTGTACCGCTAGCCGACAAGGACCTTGGGTCAGTCACATTTGCAAGCAAAAAGGAATCGCTGGATTGTGTGTTGCTAATGCATCTACCAACTGGCCCTTCAACTGAGGCCTGATCAAAAGCACATTGTCGTCAGTGGGAAGACGCTAATAAATTCATTGGGTTTGGAGTTGGGCCTTTACTGGAAGACAAATGCATAAGATTTCTCAGTTGCACCTATGTAATAGGGAAGGAGAAAGCTGTGAACCTGCAGAAAGCCTTGAGTCTCAAGAGGTATCCAAAAAATGGTGCTGAATCACATAGGAAAAGAGACCCTTACAGACCCTTACCCTTAATCCTATTTGAAGAAGCCTGGGTATGTGAAACAATCTCTGTTTTAACTGGTTCAGTCAGTGATTCTCACTATGTGCCTTGACATCCTTTCAAAGGTGCCCTGGAAGCCACACAGGTTTAGGATTGTTAGGTTTGCAAACGTGATTCACAAGCGGAATCCAGACATTTCACGGAGGAGCCCATCGTGTTAAACACGGTCTGCCCTGCTGTGGCCTTTCTGAGGTCTTTGCAAAAGACTTGCTCTAATATTTTTCCTTCCATCAAAATGAGGATAGTCCTAGTGGGAGGGAGTTAGAAATAGCTCTTCAGTTGTCTGGAAACAAGCATTTGGTATTGAAAATGCGCGTCTCCTGTTTTAGCTTTTGAATGCTGGAGGAGGAAGCTGGAGCGACCTTTGAGGTTGGGCAGCCCAGTGGCAAACGTATTTTAATCATGTGAAAACGCATTCAGGTGGGACATCTTTTGCTAATATAAAAGGTGGTTGACATGGGTCTTGCGGTACATTTATCTCATACCTTGGAGCTAGAAGGAACCCAAAACTTCCGACGTGTCACTTGCAGATCCATGGCCAAGACCCCTAAATTGCAGTGTGGCTATGGGAATCTAGCGCCTTTTCTGTCTGAAATACCAGGGAAAACTTTAGCAGGGAGAATATAATTGCCCAGACTTTCCAGGAAACTAAACTTCCCACCCCTGCACTTCCAAGTTGCTCAGCTCTTCCCCTGGATTAACCCCCCCCAACAAACCCCTTGCTGCCTGCAGGACTTGCATTTTCACTGGAGGTTTCTTGTTCTCTTCTTTGGTGTAATGTGACCTGGCTTAGTTTATCAAGCTCATGGGCTGGTACCTCAAATGTTTCTGGCCTACCAGGCTAATACATCCCTTTACTGCCCAGTTCAAGAGGGGAATTTGGGATTAAATTCACTTAATTGGTAACTCCATGCTGACAGTAACTTCTGGCTATAATAAATCCACTGGTGATCAATCCTCTACCAAACCCAGTGCTGGCTGGAAGGCAGCAGAGGGAAATATTTATCAGCAGTTTTTTAAAAATAAGCTGAACTCCACAGGCTGGTAATTCCTGGTGCTAGGAAGGGGCTCTTCCCTCGCTCCTACAGGAGTTGGGTTTTTTTGGAAATAACACCTTGAGAATAAAGTATTCTAGACCTCAGCCATAGACCGTGACTGGTGGTGTCATAAATTTAGAGAGGCAGAGCCTAATTTTTTCCCTCCCCATCTACTTTTATACTGCTTTAGAGCTACATGTGGTTCATGAAGAACGACGCGGACGCACTTCATACCACCACTATTAAAGTGATGTGAAGCAGCTTTTGTGCTGCTAGGGGTCAAGCCCAAGGAGCCCAGTAGCTCGGAGCCTACCAAAGGGTAGTAATGCCTTATCCACCCCGTGAAGAATGGCTGATCACAGCACGTGGGAGTCTTTAAGCAAGCAGGCTTGACGCTGGGGTCCTGAGAGCAGAGCTGGTTTTTCCACTAAGTTGCTGACAGTGCTTTTGTGTTGTTATTGGGGTTTGCTCCTCAGGTTCCTTCCAAGCATAATTTTCTATGATTTATTATCTGGGAAGGCCTCGAGGTGTTTCTTGCTGAGGGAAGCCTGGGCTGAGCACAGAACTGCGACGTGGCTCTTATGCACAAATGCCTGTGTGGGAGGAAGTCAGAGGACCCGTGGTAGGAAAGTCTTTCTTGCCCAAGGGTGCTGAGACGAATGCTTGCCCACCAGCATGGCTGGATTTTTCTGATGAGGCCTTAAAAGTTCCTGCATGTGGTAGATATTTATCTGCCTTCAGGAGACTGTGTCGTTGTGTGTCCAAAGATCCCGACATCAGGACTCGAATGAACTTCCTACTATGCAGGGCTGCGGTAATCCCAACTCTTCTCTATGGCTATGAAGCGTGGGTGACCTACAGGGACCACCTGAAAAGCCTGGAGTACCTTCACCAGCGCTACCTCCGGAAGATCCTTGGCATAAAGTGGGAGGTTTGGCTCTCAAATACAAATGTCCTTGCTGCTGCCAACACTACCAGCATGGAAGTACTGATTATTCAGCATCCGCTGTGGTGGGCAGGGCATTGTGCGTGCATGCCTGATGCATGTTTACCAGGACAGCTGCTATACTCCCAACTCAGCCATGGCCAAGGGACACGCAGGGCCAGAGGAAATGCTTCAAGGGCACCCTCAAGGTGAACATTAAGTGTGGCCTGGACATCACAAATTGGGGAAAAACTCACCCGGGACAGGGCAACACAGTGATGCTTTATGAGAGAAGGTATATCTTACTTTGAGGAAAACCATCTCATTCTAGACACAAAAAAATGACAAAAATGGAAGGAAAGGAAAGAAGACCCTCCCTTTAACTGGTGACTCTAGGATCGGCCTACTCGGACATCAGTGGACTCCTCTACAGCTCTACTTGACCCGTGGGAGTGGTCATCCTCGACCGTGGGGGATCGCCGCCTCTGCTGAGATTCCCTACCGCTCGGTGCATCTGCTGCTGAAGGATGCGGGATCACGATGGGGATCTGCAGTTCGGGTCAGTTGTGTCTCTTGATCTCGCGGTGGCTGCTGCTGAAACGTCCGCTCTGTGACGCCTCTAAGCTCCCACAGTTTGGACGTGTCGGCAGAGGACTTGGCTAGGCCCTGACGTGCTTAACCAGTGTAAGAGCTCCAGTGTCGGGAAGGATTTTCTTCAGCGCAGCCGCGCGCGCGGGGCTGAGAACAGCACGTGGCTGTATGGGGAAAGGCTCGTATGTTAATGCCAGTAATTAAATTTGGCGTCCTTTGTTCCTTTCTGGGGGAACAGCATGTTTCCTGCCAAACGCTCTTCTCTGGAGGACTGATGGCTCCATCCTGGGGGAAGGCCCGATGCCAGGATGACACAGTCCCTTGCAGCCAGCCCACTCGGTGTTAGTGCCAGAGCAGGACAGACCACGGACCTCAGTGAGTTATGGGTAGCTTGCTTCACTAGTCCCATTGCTCTCCAACTCGATTATGGCTTTCATATGTGCTCGATACCCAGGCTACTTTGCAATCCAATAACGAAGCTGGCCATGAACAGGGGGAGAGAAATGACTGTTTTGTACAAGGGAGAATTTGTAGGAATGATTTCCTCTTCCCCCCCTGCAGCTATCCAGGTGCTGTTCAGTGCTGGCACCTGCCCAGGGGCTACGAAGCAGGGGCGAGGCTCTATGCCAGTGCAAGGCTGAAACCGCCTGCTCCAGCATGAGATGCTTTCCCAGTACCCCTCCCCTCTGGCATACTGGGGAGCTGGCAGGGGGCTCGCATGTGTTGCCACCGGCTGCAATTTGTGTTAATCTAAGTCAAACAAATGACAAGATTGCTGCCTTGCACGTGCCTGACGCCTCTCACCTGGGTCAGAGCATCCCGTTTGTGCCCATTGCTAGCAATGCCCGCGTCTCCCATTGGCGAGAGGCTGAACTGCTGCTAAAGGGGTTGAATTGCACAGACGAACCCCGATTCAGCGCTGTAGGAGTGGAGTTGGCGTCATCTTCATTTGTATCCGGACAGCCTTCGGAAACTGCTGCTGATAACCTTGCAGGCACTAGTAACCTGTCTGCTCAGACAAACTGGGGACTGATATGTATGCCTGCTGCGCGGAAACATTTTCCATGCACCTGGCAGGCGCTCTTTCCGTATATAATCCCAAACCGTACTTGGGAGGTGGGCGTCAGATGGTAGACCGGGAAAACAATCTCAATGCTTGCAGAGGAGAGTGCTTTCTAGCAATGCTCGCTAGTGCTTTCGTAAGAACAGGCATGTAGCAGCGTACAGGGTGGTCACATCTGTCTTGGACGCCCATGCTGCTTCTCTTCTCCAAGGTGGGGAGAAAAGCCTTGGTTTGCTTTGCATGAGATGAGGCCACCTACTAAGGCCCTTCCTTCCGAACTGGAGAGGACAGATGCTCCTAATGCACAAGACTTGGCTAGCATCCCTTTTGGGAGTTGGTGAGCCCTCTAGCGGTGCTCGCAGTGCTTGTGTTTCAATACAGAAGCTGGTCAGGGCTGCAGCGTGTGCAACGCTAAGCCGGGCATGTTTGTGCATGCAGTGAACGTTGTTATAGGGGGACCCAGCCCTGCCAGCTCGTCTGTGCCGGTGGACAAATGGCAACAGAAATGACAAACCTGGTTCCAGAAGGAGGATCTACACTTTCTACCCTGGGGCTGCTGGATTTGATTTCTTAGGTGCTGGCTGCATGTTTTAAATTTTTCCCAGCTCTGCTCTTGGAGCACGAGTGGAGCGGGGCAGGCTTGGCTGCACACTGAACCAGATTGTGTCCTCGCCTTCCCTTACCCTTGCGCTTTATCCATTTGTCTTTGTCCAGGGTGGGACTGAGCACTTGCAGCTGCGGTGAAGATGGACGGGAGGAGTCATGCCGGGGAGAGCGGGGGAGTACTGTGCGAGCGCGTTGGTGAAAGGAAGGACAAGACGAGCAGAAGAAGCTTCCAGGATGGTGCTGAGAGGTTGGAGGCACGTGCGGGGACGTTGCTCAGCTGCCAGGTGAATGCCGAGCAGGAAAGGGCACGCTAGCTTGCACAAACGCTCCAGGCAAACGTCTCCTGAACTGTACCCATCAATAGTGCAATGCTGCTGCTTAGATGTTCAAAGGGAAAGGCCCAGAGGCTTCCCTTGAAGAAGCATAGCAGATGCATCTCCAAGTCGATACGTGTATACGGGGGAAGTCGATCGATATGGCAAGTGCTCAGTGCCTCGGGAAAGGAGCTGCAGTAGCTTTCTCCAAATGTCCTTTTTAAGTAGAGGTGGGGCTGGAGGGGAAAAGCCAAACAATTGCTTGTTTCCTAAAGGTGACTCGAACAATTAAAGTCTGCCAGGGTGGCTGGAAGAGCTGTGCATGGAGCAAACCCCTTCATGGAAATAAATTAGCCTATAAACCTGGAGAGGCCTGGTGGGTGTGAGAGAGGGAGTTTGCCCAAACTGGCACCTAGATCTGCTGATGCTCCCAGCCCAAGCTTTGAGGCGGCCGATTAGGGCTATTCAAGGAGCATCGTGGCACGAAGCGTGGGAGTACCACCCATCTGCATTGAGATCTAGCCAGCTGTGCAAAGGTAAATGATAAAATACAGCCACAAGTCGCGCCTCGAACACACTGAGAAACACGGTGATGCTAAGGCGCTTGTAGAGGCGGCATGAAAAGAACGGCTAATCAAGTCCTTTGCTTTGGCTGCTTTTTGCAAATCGTAAGGGTGGAATAATACACCAGCCTTTCACGTTGTAGCTGCCAGTTTGAGTTTGTTTGATAGCTGCTAGTGACCTCTCTTCTCTGTCACAAGACCAGCATGCAACCTGACACGATGACATGTGGCTCGAAGCTTGTGTCTGCGCTCGGTTTCTGAAGGAGCGCTCTGGGCCGTGGAAAGACACGGGTAACTCTCTTCGGTAACTCCCTTCCCGCACATCAAAGTCGTTAAACTGGAAATCAGCATGGGATTTTAAGTGCCGCTCTCCCGTGTCTTTCATGTCTTATTACATCTTGCTTTCCCTGCCTCTCTTTGGCGTGTGTTTCAGGATCAGGTGGGAGATGAAGTAGGCTCAGAGTTGGCCTTGGGGAAGCTCCGATAGCTACCCACACACATCCGAGACCTTTCTCTTTTGGAGGAAGGGAAAAAGCATGCCTTGCACAGCAAAGCCTGGTCTGGGCAGCTTTGCAGTCGTTCTCCTGCCACGTCTGGGGTGTACATTGCAGTCTGCAGAACCCAAATGTGTGCCAATCTGCTCTGTGTGGCGGCATAAAAGTTCACGAGCTCATTCAAGCAAGAGGCGCTCTCCCTTAAATGTATGCTAAAAGCCAACAGATGGGGGAGTAAATGCCAGGAAACCATGTGCCCAATCAAATGGCCTTAGCTGTGCTCATACTGTATTTGGACAATAGGCTGCAGTGCCTATTTGGAGACTGATCTTGTGAAAATGAAACCCTGCTGGTGCTAACCCGCAGAGGTTTTGCGTGCTGGGGAAATGGCCAAATTCCTTTGGAAAATGGTGAGTCTCCAGCTGGGGGAATTAATGAAAATTCGCCTGTGCCAAAAAGCAAAATTTCAGCCTTTCTGCATGACAAGAAGCTGCAGCAGCGGTTTAAATGGAGGAGCTTTTGCCCTGGGTAAAATGCAAATAATTGCCAACATACTTGTTTGCATAGGGTAGCGGCAACGTGAGAGTCGGTACAGCTATGCAGAGATCTTTTTCTCTGTATTGGGAGGATAAGCTATCTCTCCCACCTCCCCATCTTTTGGAAAGGGTTTGTAGCTGGGGGTTTGAGGTGTGATTGTTTTTACCCATGCTAGTGTGACATTCACTCCCTTTTAAAGAGAGGGATTGCTATAACTAAGCCCCAGTAAAGGCTATCACAGCAGGCTGGGGATCAATACTGTACATGTTTAATCACTTCCACTGACATGCATAAGTTCAACATGTTAGTAATTGATGCTAAAAGCTTTTCAGCAGAAATGTGCATTGAATGATTTTTTTTCTCCCAGTGTTTAAGTGTGTGCTTCTGGTCTTGTTTTAAAAACCAGCAAATTCTTTCTGGGTGGATTTGAAGTCCATGAATAAAGTTTTCTGCATTCCCCATCCCCCCGGCGGCTTTGCATTCCCTTTGCATAGACTGCAAGTTATATGCTGTAAACGGAAATGCAAACTTAGAGCCTTTCCTTGTTGTTCAGTATGTACAATGAATTGTACATTGCTTTAAAAAATAAAAATACCAAGCTCAGTAAGAAGATGTTAAGGATTTTCTTTTTCCCAGCAGAGGTCTCTCTCCTGTTTCTGAGCAGAAATCCGATCAAAGCTGTCTTGTAAAAACTCAGGCCATTATATCCAAAATGGTTCTGTGGTATTAAGTTCCTTCACATTATCTCTCAGTAGCAGAGTTGCCCAGTAATTTGAATTGTAGCAAATTCTGGTTTCTGGGAACCGAATTCTGGTGTGCTGGAAAATGTGATAATGGGCACATAAAAGAAACAGAGGCCTATATTAACGTCACAATACCATACGTTGCTGCTCTCTCTCAAAAAAGAGAGTCACCCCATATAATTAATGCCATAATGTGGTGTACGAATGCCTTGACGAACAGGCTCTTGTTGCATATGCTCTTTACAGGTATGGTTAATGGAGGAAAATGTGAAGTTCCTTTTTGGCTGGTACCGTGACGAGGGAAAAAGGCGAGCTGAGGATTCCCCGCGTCTGATCCCCTGCCGGAGTCACGGGAGGTTTTACAGGGGGTGGCATTATGGCAACGCGCCCGATGGAAGGGACAAGTGGCATTTTTTAGATCTGAATTGCGTTAGGGCGCTAGTTGAAACTTTGCCTCTGAAGTGGTGGTGCTTTCTCGTGGCGTTTCAGTGTTGCAAAGCAATTTGGACGTTCAGTTGAAAAGCCACAATTTTGGGGCCCCTGAAAAAGCAGGTGCCCCAAAACCTGGTGTCTTGCATGTGGTTGCAGCCTCTCCTGTTCCACTGGCAGGTTTTCCCGCTCCGTTGGGGGTGTCTATCACCGTACCTAGACTCCTGGCGGCCACAGGTGAACTTTTAGTATCAGGCCCCCTTTTGCTTGAGATGATGATGATGATAATTTTAAAATTACCATTTTCAGGCTCCGTTTCTGTCCGGGCCCCAGGCCATCGCCCGGTTTGCCCATGGCTGCATCCGGCCCTGCAGGTCTCTACTCGAGTTGCTTCTCTGTATGTAGTGGGGAGGTGGACGGAGGCGCTCACAGCTGGATAAAAATCAACTCTTCTTTGACTTAGTTTCTTTGGAGTTGGGGCAATGCGAGTGAGACGTAGCAAGGTGTTCTCAGTTGGGTGCCTGGTTGGGGCATCTGAGTTCAGTATCCAGCCCTGCCAGACTCCTCGGGGGACCTGACCCCCACGATACCAGCCCTGTGCCCCCGGCATTCCCAGGAAGGGATGCTATAAAGGCAAATCCTTATTTCCTTGCCCCTTAGCTTCACCTTGGAGGGGCAGACAGAGGTGGGCTCCTCCTTGGTCTTGCGTGTTTTAATTTGCAAGCTGTTTGGGTCGGGATCCGTGTCGTATTGCTGTGCACATCCATCCTCAGGGAAGCCCCAGCCAGGAGTGGGATCCCAGGTGCTGCTGTGAAGTGGTAAATCCCTGTACTTCTTTCTCCCCCGCTACAGCAAGCAGCATGTGAACCAAGGAGCAGTCATTTGCTGCATGGCCATTCATGTGCTAGTGAGCATCGCACGGTACCATTTCTTGCAGTTGTGTATAGATGCATGATCTTTTTCCTGATCCAGTTGCCCTGTGAAGGAAGCAAATCTTTTTGGTGCAAGCTCAAGCCCTGGTGATAGAAAACAGCAATAGGAAGTAGCCTTTTCTCAGTCAGAGCACAGACACCGCAGCTGAGCCCAATGTCATTCTCTGAATCATGTTGAGGTTGTTTAAAAGCACGCTCCTATTCCAGACGTGGTCCTGGGTTGCATGGGGAAACCTCTCAGGCCAAGGGATATGCGATAATGGTTTCTTACAAATGTGATAATTAGATAAAAGGGGACTCTTGGAATTTAGACTTAAAGACACTAATTAAATTCATATTGACAAATCAACATAGTGGTCTCCTATGGATTAAAGCCATCCAGAAAATGCTTCGTTCATGTAGACCCCACTAATTGAATTCATACAGCTTTGGCGATCCAAACCAGTTACATTAAAACATGCAAGGCAAAAAGCTGAACTTTTTCAGTGAAGGTGTCTAAATTGGAAGTTTTTAAATGAGCTAATTGCTCAGAATTTTAGGAAAATTCAGGGCCGACAGTTTGTGCAAACGTCCTACCTTCTCGGCAAAGGCTGTCAGAATGATGCATGCTTTTACTTAAATGCTGAGTGCTTAACTGCGGTTTTAAATTATGCTCAATGATGAGGTAATAAAGTATTTCAGTAAATACGTCTCGGAGGAGAGCTCGGTCAAGGAAAAACGCACGTATTCCCAGTAGCCAGTCTGTTCAGGTCACTGTTTGAAAACCAGAGGTCACGCGCTGGAGAATTATGACCTGTTGCCAGCAATATTTTCAGAGGTTAGGACTTCATAAATACATCAAGCATTCTGCACAACGTCCCACAACAGAGTGAGCGAGGACCTCTGCATATTAGTTTTAAAGAGTGAAGCTAATATTTGCCTTCTTGTAATAGAAAGGTTTTATTGGGCATTGGGTTTTTTTGGGAGGGGGGGTGGGATAGGTGGGAGGAGGATCTTAAAACACTGCGTTCATTGATGGCAGTGTTGCCTGGAAACTTGAGAGGCGATGTCAAGTTTCGGACCTGTAAAAACTCCCCAGCCCTCAGGACAGAGCCTGCTTTCAGAAATGCAGGAGCCAGCCTTCAAGGGGATGCGGCTCTGCAGAGCTGGCAGGGGTGGAAATGAGAGCAGATGGCTCCCTCGTTCAGTCGTGGCCCTCCCGAAAAGAGGTCAGCCTTTTAAAGCAGGGCTATGGGAGAGGCTAGGAGTTTGGGGCAAGGGGAGGTCATGGTTCGTTGGCTGTCGGGAGTTGAAAGAGTGCAGGGCATGGTTATATTGGGGTATCTCCAATGGGTGCAAAGCCCCTAACTGTGAGACAGAGAAGGGAGGGGGGTAGTTTTGAAACTTTCCTTTGCTACCCTCCAGTTACAATGACCTGTCTCCTATGGGAGGACCAAGTCCTCCTATTGTGTTTGAATTAACTGCTGCCCATACCTGGCTCCAGGCACAGCAGCATACTGGTTAGCCATGTAACTGGTTGGCCATGCTTTCCCCACCCTGTCCTGGGCCATGGCAGCCCCCAAAGGCTTTATTCTGGTTTGGCTGGCATTCCCACAGCAGTTGCCTTTCCCCAGTGCAACTGTGCATCGGAAGGGTGCTCTAGTGCTGTGGTCTCCAAACTTTTTTTGATCATGCACCCCGTCAGTAAAAAATTTTTGAGCATGCACCCCCAATACATGTATATTTGTATAAATATAAATAGAAGTTCTAATATTTTCTTCCTGTGCCCCAATGGATTGTCTTGCACACCCCCTGGGGTGCGCACACCCCACTTTGGAGACCACTGCTCTAGTGCATGGAGGGCTGGTAGCCAGGACTCAACCACCTGGCCATGGTTAGTGCCTGCCCTCCGCTATGTTGTCACGTAAACTGCCAACAAGTGACATGTTTGTCTGGGAATTTCCTTAGTGCATGTGCAGGGCTTTCTCCCAGCAGGACTGGGGAGGCGGAGGGACGTAGGTGAGCACACCCTGCTGACTGATTCCAGAGGCCAGCAGGAAGGGCAGCTCTATTCCCTCTTAAATTTCCCAAGACACGTATTCACGTTGGTCTCCTGTGGACACTGTGAGCCTCACAGGAGGGGGCCACCATGCAACTATGTGGCTCAAGGGCTCTATGTGACTCAAGACTTGCCCTGCCGTAGGCTTTGAGTGGTCTCCTCATGTGATGCCATTTCCCGCTGAAGGATCACAGGAGGATGAGTGACCACTTGTTTAATGCACTGGATGGGGACACGGGACACTTTCAGTGCCACCCCAGTAATAGAGTGGGGGGATTCTGGATGCGCCCATTGGTATCGGACATTGTTGGTCACTAGAGGTCGAGAACTCGACATAGCTCAGACTATGGGCGGTCAACACGGGGGACCAAGCTGGAACTGGAGCTGGGTGGAGGCCTATGGGCACATCTGCAGTTTGCGATGTCCACTCATAACCGCTTAGATGGATGTGGGTTTCCGAACCACCCTTTTCCACTCCAATTAACTCCTAATGCTTGCAAAGGAGTGGAGCTTTGGTGGGTCTCCTGAGAGTTGTGCGGAGGTCGTTGTTAGATTTCTGGAAGCAATGACATTTCTGTGGGTCGTGCCCTTCCCTTTCCCCGCCCCTTCCTGTCTCGAGTGGAAAACACTTTATTTTGTTTTTGCCAAAACACGGTTTTTTTGTGGAAAGGGGAGCGGACACGTTCTCTTCACCATTCAGGTTGCAGCTGCCATCTTTTCCCACTGCAGAGATTGTGGTAACGTGCAGGCCCTGGCAACAAAGCCCTTGAAAGGGGTAGGTGTAGGGACAACCTGGAGCTCCCAAGCATATCCCCAAACAGGGTGATGGGAAATTCTGCTCTGCCAGAAGGCAGGATGGAGTCGCTCCTTAGACTGACTCCGAGAGGCATAAGCTTTCGTAAGCAGCAGCTCACTTTGTCATCCTCCGCCCTGTTGTCTGAAGGAGATGCGGTATGCCTTCACCTTTTCAGACCACCTGTCATGAGAAATGTATGTTGCACTGTCTCTGCAGCTCTAGGTGTGAAGCCCCTGCCGTAGCATGGAGCCCTCCCTGTGTAGTCATTAGCAAATATTCCATTTTCTGTCAGTAAACACAATTTAAGCATTTAGCAGTTAAGCTTCTTAAGATTCATAGCTGATGAGGGAGCAATTAGGACAGGATTTTAATGAATACATACAAACTCGGGGGTTCCTACCAGGAAGAAAGGCTAGGTTGGCGAGCCGAGGCTGCTTTTTTGTTTTAATTCAGAATATTGTTCAGACAGATAAATGACAGTGCAGTGCAATCAAACCAGGGCCCTTATCTTCGGGGCTAATTATGTTAATCTTTCCCCCATTATCTCTATTTATTATCTGACCGTCAAACACAGTTGCTCAAAAGCTGCCCTTGGCTATCTTTGTAGCCCCATGAAAGCCAGCGGAGCTGCTGGTGTGCAAGGGCAAAATTTTGCTGCATATGCTAGGTAGAGCTGATTAGTGACTTGACTGTGTAACAGCTAGAAACCGTGTGTGTTAACGCTGACAGCCAGCAGGCGCCCCAGCATAGCATTTGTGTTGCACGTCAGGCACAAAAGCAGTGCTCGCTTTTGCAGGTTTCCTTTCCGATGGGGTTGGAAAAAGAGATGGATGCTTTCTGGGTTTTCTTAACTGCTTTGGAGCACCAGAGACTTACTTGGCACCTTTTTGCTCTGTTGTGGAGGGGCCTATCTAGCATCCATTAGTGTCATGGGAGTTCATCTCTGGACCTTACTGTGATAAGAAAGGGTACTGTAGTGTGGATAAGCCAGGCATCTTCTGTTCATTGCATGCAAAGCAGATGTGGTTGAAGAAGAGGGAGGTCTGTTGTCGATCTAATCCTAGAAGGGGTCTAAAACTGTCAAGGGTGGGAGAGATCAAGAGCCAGGATGCAGGGAGCTGGTGGCTGCTGTGCGCCCCTAAAGCACGAACCTCTTGGCACTTGTGTGTCTGAGGCACTGTGTGTTCAACAAGCCACTATCGCCTCTACCTGCTTAATACCTAAACCAGCATGGCCTTTCAAGCCACTCTTACTAGGAGTTTCTCACTGCAGTGTCAAGAGAGCAGGTGTGTACTGCCAGAGATCACGAGTTGTGAGTTGCCTTGTGTTGTATCAGTGGATGGGTTGTGTGTATACCTAAAGTGCTACTCTGGCTTTCCTGGCTGCAGGACTGGTGTAATGTATAATATAATGCATTGTGTGCACTACAACACATATTGTGTATGCATGCAGAGCAGAGGTTGTTGCACACAATGCCGGCAGCCAGCAGGCGCACAACGCTGCTGGCTGTCACAATGTGTTTCGTTACCTAACACGCACATTACACTGGGCTCCTTGAGCCACAGAAATGGACATCTTCCATCCTCCACCATTTATGAGCATCTGACTTAGGCACGATATGGCGAGGCAGTAAGGGCCTACGCTCTGTGCCACTTTGCGTGAGACGAATGCTAGGGGAAGGTGCTGGGCCATACCTGTGCTGATCTTGGCAGAGGAACGCATCAGTCGCCCCATGGCTTTGCTTTATTAGTGAGCTCTGTGCAAGTGCCTCTTCTCTCCAGCCGCCTCCTCTTGTTGGCACTGTTGTATTTGCCTGTAACCTGCTAATTATCTCGGGTTAATGACCTCTTTCTCTCCCAGGTAATGACATGCTCCCTCTTTGCAGCCTCAGCTGAGCCGTAGCGCCATTGCAATCATTTTGCAGTATTTCCTTTCGTTAGAGAGACCTTTCTGCCTAGGTTCTCTTGCAAGACTTGATAATGAGAGTTGCAGAGTTGGTAATTGCTACAGCTGAGGGCTGGTGGGTTGATTGCAATAGGTCCTGTAGGTCTTTGCTGGGTTGGGGCACACCCAGGTGAGAGGGGGTGTTTTTTTGGTGTGAACAAAGAAGTGGTTTCTTCAGCTTGATGTGGCAGAGGGCCCTGGCAAGGAGGCTGGAGGGGTGGGGGAAGAGAGCATCGCTGTAATCGCTGGGGAAGAAGACAGGCAGCAATTTTTGATGAGCAGCATTTCCTTCCTGCGGTGTTTGTGAACCCCGTTGAGATGCTGCGTGGCTGCCGAGTGCTATATAAATGCAAATTTCCTTCAGCGTGTGCCCGCCACTGGCTCGGGCGCAGGTGGATTGAAGCTCAGGCTTTGGTGACCAGCACGCACGCTCGGGGAGGGCGGTGTATCGTCTTCCTTCTTCCCCCCCCCCCCCCCCCTCCCCGGGCAGGGGTGGGGAGGCTTGGCACGCCAGAGGCATTGGCAGGGGATGGCAGTCCTATGCTGGACAGTAGCATCCCAGATAGCAGGCAGAGGGATTCCCTTTCTGACTGCCTGAAGCCAGCACGCTGCAGTAGTGTGAGGAGGGAAAGGATATTTCTGTCGGGGCACACGCCTGGCTTGGGTGTGTGGGGGAGGCACATCACCAATACAGCACGCTCTCACAATGCTCAGGGCTCGGCAGCAGCAGTCGATGGCTTGTGCCCAACTTGAACTGACATGCTGGGCTGTCTTGGGCAGGCATCTTCCCTCTGCACCTCAGCTTTCCCCTCTGTAAAATGGGGAGAGGCCTGCTTGATGGAGCTTGTGAAGATACTTTGGAGACCCTCCGGGGGTAGGCGCAATAGAGCTGCTCTGCGTGGCCACGAAAAGGAAACGCAGGACGGAGGCAGTAACAGGAAGCCTGGATCCACGGAAATAAACTGGCTTAACCCACGGTCTCCTTGCGTTTTTAATACTTAGCACTTGGAGCATGTTTCAGCCTCGCGCTGCTAGACAAACAGCCGCTGACTAACCCTGCCTCATGTAATCTGCCTGTCAAGGGCTGTTGCTCCATCCCTGGGGACTCGCTGGAGGGGCCAGGGCAGCGCTGTTGCTCCTTGGCAGACAGGCGAGGAGAGGAGCGATCCCCACTTCCACTGCAGCTCAAGCTGGCTGGGGACGTCCCGCTGCGTGCTGTGCTGTGCTGTGCTGGGAAGATGCTGGTGTTGTGGAAATGCAAGCTTCCTTCCACGCACATGGGACCGTGCGTGCACCGGCTCAGACCAGGAGGGGTGGCCAACACGAGAAAACGAACCTCATGCCGACCTGGCAGGTGGGGACAGAGGTGCCGATCCCTGACCTGGGAGCTGCAGAGAGGGGAACTGCACAAGAAAAGCCGATAACCCGAGCCTGAACTTCCCTTGGGATGTGGAATCGCTAAAAAGATTCAAGTCTCCGGTCTGAATCCGGCGCGGCCAATTCTGGAGCGGGCGAGGGCCCCTCTCTCTTGCTTTTTTGTCCTGACACCCTTTGGTGGATCTCTCTGTTGCCCCTTTTTTAATGCAGAAACTTTTTGTGGGGCAGGGAAAAGCTTCCCTGTGGCAGGTTAGGGTGTTGGTAGTTGTATGATGAGTTATGGGTTTGTATAGGATGGTTTGGGTAGGGGGTTGGACTAGACGGGGCCTCAGGAGGTCCCTCCTGCTCTGGGGGTGGCGAGCTGTTCAAATTTAAACCCCTGTGAGAGGTTGTGGGGCAGCAGGTTCCTCACTCCCACGTGCGTGCTGCTGGCTTGGAGCTGACCTGCCTGGGGCCGAAGAACCAACGAAATAATCAGTTTATTTCTCTCTCTCCAATGGCAAACCACGGGCAGGAAGGTCTTGCTGTTGGAGGCAGGCTCTTGCCATGCTAGATTGAGCCACTGACTTGAGACGTGGTGAGTGGGGGGCACGTGAACCATCGTAGCCCTGGCAGGGAAAGGAGAACCAGTGGGGACGGAGGGAAGGGACAAGAGGTGGGTGAAATGGGAGGCCGGCATAAACGTTGCCTAAATGCTCCGGACCAAAGACCATTCACGATGCAAATCCGGAGCACCTCAGTCAGATTCATTGCTCTGGATTTACAGCAGGATTTTGAGGCCTTCCCAGAGCCCGCTGGCATCGGCTGGAAGCTCTGAACTGGGCCTGCTGACCGGACCCGACCGATCCGTCGGAGGTCTTCCAGTGCTAGATGGTGGAGAAGAGCAAGAATGGCGAAGACCCCTGAAGCAGCCCCCATCTCCGTGCAGTTCAGCCTGCGTAGTTTTTGCTTCCATATTGCATTCGTGTGATTACACAGGCTCCTCTGCAGACCACGGGCATCTAAATTAGCTGATCTTACACGTAAAATTAATCTGCATCTTAAGCAGCAGCAGCTACCTGGCTCCCATAGGGGTGGTTAGGGATACAGATTCGGGAGTTATCGCAAGTCCCGTGATGTCACGGCCCGGAAACGACAGTACGGTTCACTTATTCCAATATCCCAAGTAAGAATAACTTAAAGGCCTTGTATGCCCTGGGAGCAGGATCTACCCCAAAGACATAAGGCCCATTCTTGCTATTGGCTTCAATGGTAACCTGATTGTGCCTTAGATGGGTAATGGTTAACCACATCATGACTAGGACCCTGAATTTTTTAAGCATTGCAGTGCACACATTGGGGAACACTTTTACACAATCAGTAGAGACCGAAGGAAAAAGAAACCTCATTTCCTCCCCGCCACCTCACTCTGTAGAGCTCTGCCAGCATCTCTGGGCCATCGAGAGAAACCGTGCTGTGTTTCCTTTGCAAAGACGCTGGCATCCGCGTGCGGCTGAAACGCGGCACGTGAGCTTCGTGGCATCCAGCCCCCCGGGAGGGCAGCTGCCTGCATGGTTAATGGTTGCTAAACCGACCGTTCTTTACCTGGCGTGAGCCCGCTGTGATTTGAAACTCTCAAAACTGCCAATAGTACGGCGGGGGCAAGGCGAGGTCAGCCAGCGCCCCAGATGGCTCGGCGTTGGACCGGCATCCCTCTCCCTGCTCCAGCGTGTTTCCAAGTGGGCGTGAAAAACAAGTCAATTGTCCGGTTCAATCCTGTCCCACCTGAATAAATGGTAGGCTGTGCGGCGTCCTGGGAGACCAAGGGCTATTGTCCAAATGGGATAACGCCGGGTCCAGGCTTGCCCTATGCTAGTTGAAAGCTGAGGTTGTTGGAGTGGAAGGAAGATCCCGGGAGGCGGATGAGGAGTGGTATGGGCCAGGGCATGCTGCTCTACCACTAAATGCTGCATTATAACCGAGTGCATGATGAGGGGTGAGGGCATCCCACACCACCCCCTGCCCACAGCCGGGTGGGTGGCATAGCTGCATAGAGGCTCTTCCCTACTCTTGTGCGTGGTGGGATCGGTGCCGGTCCAGAGCACTTTGGCATGGGGGGCTTGGGGTTATGCAGAAGGTATGGGGTCTCCAGGGTACCACTGCAGGGGGTGGAGGCAGGTGGGAAAAGTTATCCCAGCCCAGAGTCTGCAACAGTTGCTGTGCAAGGACTGAGGAGCTGCCTTCCCATCTGGGGTTGGGGGGATCTGGATTCTGTCCTTTCTGCCCCAAGTTCTTGCACAAAGCCCCTTTATTCAGGCTCGGTCATTAACCGTCTGACCATGCTCCCAGCAGTCCATCTGCAGCAGGTGCACAGGTTAGTAGGCAAAGTCTCCTTGGGCACAGTGGTGGTACGTTCAATTTTTATGCTGCTGCCCATCAGCAGTGTGAATGCTATAGCTCTCCTGTGCATGGCAACTGGCCAGGGAGGAATATTCTCCAGGACCTCGAGGGAGCAGTGATGGCATCCATTTGTTATCTCCCTGCATTTGTTAGCCCTCTGGAGATGCAGGTTTTGTTTCAAATGGGCTGAAACCCAAGACTTCTCAGCCCTCTAAACAAGCTGCCTGCTCTTTGAAAGAAAAATCAGTTTGCTTGCTCCAGGTCGATTCCCTGTAGGACTGAACAGTCCCCCAGCCTGCCAGAAAATATAACTCATGACCGCAGATCAGATACGAACGAGCCTTTAGCATGTGTCCAAGGCAGAGATCCAGGGATGAGAAGACAAGAATCATAGCCATTTAGGCACATCTTGACCCTTTCTGGTGTGGACGTGCAGGAGGAAAAGGGGAAAACCTGTACTGAGACGAGTTCCTCAAAACTCTCATTTCGATATAGACCAGCTGTTCATCATAAATCTGCATCACTTCTTCCAGGCTCACATGGTTATTTGTATTATGTCACTTTGTTTATGACCCTAGATTGCCAGCACTGCACCACTTACTCTAGCAGCCAGTTTGGCCTGAGGGGGCCACTTATGTCTCCCGAAGGATGCTCAGGTTTTGAAGCTGTGTACATATTCTTGCTATTGGGTAGTCCCCGCTCTCCTGCGCATGTTCTTGTTGAACTGTGTGCAACTTCCCAACGATACTCACCTTCTTATCCATAGTTTTCAGAGCAATTTATCTTAATGCTACTTAAACATCAGCTTGTCCAGACTTGTGGATCTCTTGTTAATCAGCCGGTTGCACGTGAAGCCGATGACTTCTTTGGCTCCTGAGCCATACCACAGTTTTGCTAAAGGGTGCATGAGCTGTTCTCTGTACCAGATAGCTCTATAGGAGAGGCCACAAGACTACATAAGAACTGGATCACTGGAAAAGACAACGTGCTTGGTTACCTGTATAGTGTGATGGCTTTCATGGACTTATCTTGGCATTTAATAGAGCACTCTCCTCTTAATGCTTGTGTGGTTAAAATAGCTATCAACCATTCTCTGTACTGTTAGTAAAAGCTAAAATAATGCTCTTTTGATTTAATAACTTGGCAACACAGTGTGAAATACAACACGGCTCTTCCTTCTTCAGCAACCTCGCTAAAGGTTTGCTGAAGCTGGTGGATGCCTTTCCATTAACTCAGGTGGGCTTTAGGTCAAGTCTAACATAAATGCTCAAGACTTAACTCTTTCTCTGTTTGCATCCAGCCTTCATCGAACTGGAACAGGTTTCCATTGATAAGGTCTGGCGAGTTGGTGATGTAACAGCATTTAACCTTTGAGCAGGAAAAAAAAACAAACCCCCCATCGCCTTTCCACTCAACTCCCGCTAAAGTGCTGCATGGCACAAAGCCCAGATCTCCTATTAGTTTATTCAACATCTGTAGTCACATCCCTACTGCAGAAACAATTGTGCAGTTGCTAATGAGCTGCCTCGCCAGCCTGCCAGACAGGTATTCTTCTATCGGAAAACCTTTCCATCGCATGACATCTGTCTATAATCATTTGTCAAATAGTTCTGTAATACTCAGATCTCATTGGAGAATGATCTTAATTATGCCAGATTAACGTAGCACATGCTCCAATATTTTATACTGCTTGCATGACTCGAGCTAGCTTTAAATTGTGCAAATGAGCCGAAGAGGGATCTGTCATTTGGATCTACCTTTGCTGTGATTTTTCTGCAGGAAATATTCACCTGTCAGACAGGTGCCATGGGGGTTTCTGATATCTATCACAAACCAGCAGAAGGAAGATGTCTTACCTAAATGAGAACCAGTTTTGCTAATAATGTTGATATTTGTGTGTGTATGTTGGGATTAAAAGAGCTTGGAAGCGAGTTACTCTGATTTTTAAAGGCAGGAATGCGGGCTGTTGCATTCGGTACTTGGGCAATGAATCCTGAGGAAGAACAGTATCATTTTTGCACCATTTCAACAGACTTTGCTTGGAGCGAATGAAGATGGACGGTGACTTCTCCCCCTCCGAGCTCTGAAAGACAGTGATATGTCAGAAGGGTTGGGGCCTCTGTTCAGCAACGCACTTTGACATCCTACTGATGCTGACTTGTGCCCGTGTTGGGCTTGAGGTCTTGGCGAATGGCTGCGAGAGTCTTGTCCACCTGCATCCTCTGAACAAACTGGTACTGTGCTTAGAAGCACGGGCACACGCACACCCTACAAGGGGCTGATGGAGGCCTGGCTGACAAAGATGGGTGATGCATGGAGATGCAGAGGGGCAGGAAGCTCCTTGGTGTCCTTGCTCTTTACAGCTGCTTCAGAGCGGAGGAGTCCCAAGCACCGCTGTGTTGTGGGTTGTGACCAGCTTAGAGCACTATGAAAACTCACCCTTAAAGCTAAGTACAGACAATCAAAAAGCCCCAGGCTGAATCCATTCAGTCTTGGCAAGTTTGTTTAAACTTTTTAGACTGAACCAATAAGCAAGTGAACAAACATGCACTTTTGACTCTGGAAATGCAGCCATATGCCTGCAGTGGCCCAATCCAGAAGCCGAGGGGTGCTAATGCATGCCTTTCTGCTCAGCTGGAGCAGACGGCTCGAATCTGGAGGGGACCTCAGATGGCAGCTCAGTAAACCAGTATAACCTAAGTCAGTTAAGTCTGATGCTACATCTTAAACCAGTTTTGGCCATTTTGAAAGCAGCGTTATGAGCACTGAACTTCTGTTGTGTTACAGATTTGAACTGGTTTCTGATCATTTATATCGGTTTATGTGTAACTTCTGTCCTTAGCCTAATTGCACAACAGTTCACTACACTCCTGACTGCTGGAGCCAGGGAAGCTGAGCTGTCCTCAGCCGGCCACAGTTGGACCGAAAGCCTGACCCCAAAGTGGTGTCTGTGTGGCCCTCGGAGCACCTAAACCTGGACTCGGGAGACTGTCCTTGCTGCTAACTTCATTCCCTGCCTGCAGCAGAGCTTGCTTGAGTTGATGGTGGAGACTTCCACTGGCCGCAGAGCCTGAATGCAGCGAGGCCTGCCGCGGCTGGCACCTACCGTTAATAAAACCACTGTGCAAAGACGAAATGACCTGGCCGTTCAGCGGCTTCCTGGGCAAAGAGGCTTGTGGGTGTGATGACCATGTTTCTACCCTTCTGCGTCTCTGTCCCTGCTCCCTTATTCTTTCTTTCTACATCTACTTCCCTGCCACAAATCCTTATTCCAATTTCATTCCCCATTCTGCTACGTCGCTAAGCAATGGACCACTAAATATCCGTATTAATGGTCCTGCATACTGGATGGTAAGCAGAGAAGTTCACGCTCCTTGGAAATGCTGGTTCAGGAGGCAGCCCGACCTCTAGTGCATTATTGTGATGCCCGGATTTTTCTGCAAGGACTAAACATTTAAATCCCAGAGCATGGTTTGAAAAATGCCACAAAAAGCAGGGGCTGGGTGGTAATGTGGGACATCTCTGACTTAGTACCATGTTACAAATATACAGGCTATTCAGAGAGAGACTTTCTTCTGGTTATGAAACCTTTTTAATGGAAAAGCAAAACAAAAAACCCTCATCTAGTTTTTTTTTTTTTCTCCTTCTTCTTTTTAAGCTGCTGGCTGTGAAACTCATGCTTTGCTTTTGAAGGTTTATTACAGGCTTGAAGAGTGTTTTAATTCTATTCAACAGTGTCAAGAATTTGTGCGAAAAATCGCTGCTTTCTCCCCTCGCAGAGTGGCTTGTGTTCAAACTTTCCCTGTATAATTGCTCCTGATTTTCTCGGAGCATAAGGTGGGGAGCCTTGTGTGGGTGAAGGAAATCAATGCATCCTTGGAAATGCAAACACATGGTTGCATTCACTAAGCATGAGCAAGATATGATGCAGCATAATCTGCTCCTTTAAAAGGGTAATTGGAATTACCAGCATTTCTAAAGATGTTGGGTTTTTAGCCCACACCAAGGGAATAGCGAGTCTTAATTATTATTCTAAACCCTGAATTCTGCCTTTCAGTCACTTGGCAACTATTAATTTTGTGGGAGAAGCTGTATACAAATGCGAGCGAAAGTGTCCTTTTCTCTTTTTTTGGCGTGTGTGACAGCCACGCTTCTAATAGCTGAGCCTGAGGCTTTCCTTGGGGTACAGAAGTACAGGGAACAGAAACAGTCGCTTCATCTTGTACAGGCTCATTAGTGAAGTACTGGCAACAATAGGCTGTCAGCCCCCAGCCTCGTGTGATCGTTCTGCCACTTAGTGCGGTGCTGAGCTAATAGGACCTGTGTCGGGATCCCTTCCACGTGCCAGAGGAGCAGAGGCAGGCATCGACTTTGCAGCTGGAGGTCAAGTCACAGCTGGGCCAGGAAGACTCTTCAGTGCACCCAAAGCACCGGGGAGTCGAGGAGGACCGGGACTTTACCTCCGTGTAGGCATTGCTGGGGCTGACACAGGAGCTCTGCAAACCGTTTGGGCGGCTGCATCCTAAAGGGTTGCTGAATACCTGGAGAGGGGGCAGAACAGAGCCACCCATCTAACTTGAGGGGGGTTGAGAGGCTCTGCACCCCCAGTGAAAGTCTTTGCGCTCGGTTCGTTTGGCGTCTCGCAACAAAATTGAGCGGTGGCTTGATTGCAGCATCTCAATACCTTCGTGGGGGCTCGGGGTGAAATTCAAGGAGCTAAAAGCTTCTTTAAATTGGCAGAGGCAGAACGAGAAGGAGGGACTGGGCTTGATCACAGTCTGTCAGCGGGGAGCAAAACTTGTTAGCGAGCCCTTGAGTGCAACCAGATCCAGCGGCTGCCAACTGAAGTCAAATAACTTCAGCAATAAAGTTGAATTCATACATCTTTGGCGATTTAAATAATAAAGGACAGCCCACTTTCTGTGTAACCGAGTGGGGCAATTAGCTGCTGGAACAAATTACCTGGCGCAGCATCACCATTACTGCCTATCTTTAACTCCAAGCCGGCGGCTTTCCAAACCAAGGATGCTGCACTTCCAATGTGACTGATCTCACAGAGGCTGTGCAAGATGCAAGGTCCATCAAGGTGATGACCACAGTACTTTCTGGCTCTGTAATCTATGAATCTTGCTAGGCTGGGGTGGAGCGGCTTTGCTACACCAGCAGGCCAAGGATGGCATTGAGACCTCGGCTTCCTCCCTACTCCACAGGGGCGGCAAGCATCATCGCTCTGTCGCCTGGGACCTCTTCCTGGGAGCTTTGCTGTAAGGAAGCCAAACTCGGTGGTGTTGGGAACCCCAAGTGCCTTTGTATTGCCTCCCCTTGAGCAACAAGGCTAAGGGGACATTATCTGTATCCCAGTGCATAGACCCCACTCGACACCAGGAAAGCTGCTGTCTGTTCCTGCCTTGGCCGCTGATCTCTTGGGGACTCCTCCCCTCCGCCTCATCCGTCGTCTTGCGAGCTCTAACCATAAGGACCGAGCCTTGCCGCCGGGATTGTCTGATGCTCTGTGCTGGTATAGCACCAGCCACGGTGGAGTCGTGAGAGCAGTGAGGAGCCCCTGGATGCATCGGAGCAGAAGAACGGTGGCTGGGGCGACGATTGTACCCCAGCTCTCCCAGTCCCACGCCAGTTTGAGCCCTCTATTTCTCCCTTCTTCCTTCATAATAAAGGTGTTAGCTGTGCCAACCTCCATTACTAAATTGTGACCATTGCTGGAAGCCACCCTGTCATGGAAGAAAACCTTCAGCAAGGTGTAACGTGGGCTTTAGGTGGGTTGAAATGGCATTTCAGAAGAATTCGAATAAAATCCAGAGCTCTGGCAGGGAGGCAGCTCTGTTCTGTTCAAAGCAGGGGTCAGAGACTTGCAATACTGTAGATGCAAGATGAGATCTTACTGGGGCTCGTCTTGCTGCTGGGTGCATCTGGGCAGCATCTTGGGGGCAGTTGCTGCGCTACGCTGCTCTGGACGGGGCGGCCACCCTTGATATTTAATGTTATCGAGACTGCAGCCAAGAACTAGCCGCTCTTCCTACCGGGAAGACGGGCTGCTCCTATTGAAACCATGCTTTGCTGCTTTTTCAGGCTAGCTTCTGCAAAGCGGCTGCCTCCGGCATCTCCATGCATCCAGGAAAGATTGGGAGGAGCTGAGCGACCGTACTCATGGGGAAGTGCAACTGCTCAGGTGGCTTATCCTTGCCCAACCGTGAAACTCTCCTTGGTCAGCTATCAAGCAATGGAAGGACACTTCTTCCTTCCGCGTCAGCCTCTGCCTCGGCCATCCGGAGAGCCTGGCAGCCGAAGAAGTACGGCGGCTAGAGCTGTACCAGGCACCAGGAAAAGCCATGGGGCTTTTAGGTCCTGGCATTAAAGATCACCTTATGTGCAGCCAGAACAGACTGAACGTGACTGCGTTTTCGTGGTGCAACAGTGACAACCGGTGGCCAGCTGCTCTCATCTGGGAGGACTATTGTCTTTTCAAGGCGAGGCCGGCCTCCCGCACAAGCAATTTCCGCTCGTCCGGTCGAGCAGAACAAAGCTGACGTGGACTCCGCTCGGCGCGAAGCGTCTCTGCTAAAGAGGCCTCTCCAGGACCAGCGGGCTGCAGCACGTACCTCCGGCGCTTCTCTGTGCGGAGCTGTAACCTTGCTGACGTTAACTCGGAAAACTGCAGCGTAGCAATTTTCCAGCCCTGGCTAATCTGCGGCAGTGACACAATTGCAGAACAGCATTCGGAGTAAATTGAATATGATAATCGGGGTGCTAGGTGAACACCCGTCCCTTCCCTAGACGGCATAACACAAATGCCGGAAAGCGTTTTCCTTTCGTTGACTTAACCTTAAGCCCATGATGGTGACGATTTATTGTAGGGATGATCTGCTCCCTTCTCGAGGCTTTATTTTACTATTGCATCCGTGTATGTCACAAATGAACATGAATTCAAATCGAATGCGTAGCGAGGCTTTTTTGTTTTTTTTTTTTAAACTATCCCAGGCTTAACGAAGGGAAGAAGGATGCAGGGGACGCGTTTTTCCGACGGGTATTTTTTGGAACGTGCTCTTTGGCACAAATAAGAAATGACTCCTTGTCCTCATCAATGGTTGATGGGGGGTTGGGGGGCTTGCTGTTCCTCTTTACAAGATTGTGTTCTGGATATAGCATATTTGTATTTCAGCAGCACCCAGAGACCCCTTTGCCTTGGGTACTATATGTACAGAGAGGAAGAGGACAAGTCCTTGCCCAGAATATCTGTGATCTGGAGCAGAGGAAGAGGAGGAGAAGAAATGGGGGACCAAATAATTTTTCATGGGGTCACAAGCTGGCCAGAAAAAGACCCAGGTTTCTTGAGACCCGAGTCTAGTGGACTGTGCTGTCTCCTCTGGGAGTTTTGTCTTGGCTCTGCTATAGAAACGGTGCAGTATTGGTTTTGTCCCGGGGTGGTTGGAGCGAGCTGCCTGCCAGGCCGTGTTGTATCTCAACATTAATTGGTCACCCTTGGGCACAAAAACCTTTCCCTGGACATAGGCGAGGGGTGAACAAAATTATTCTACCAGTTTTGTCCAACAATGGGGCCACCATCTATGGAAAGAGTGTGTATATGTTGGGGGGAAATCTTGAATATTGTCTGGTGTGTCGGCAAAGCAGGGCATGCATGGTGACGTTGGGGGCGGGCAGCATTTAATTTTTTTTAGCAGCAGGGGCCTCATTTGCAATCAGATTACTCCCTCAACTGCGTCTGATTTAGATCAGTCAAGCACCTTTTTGGATCTTCCCGAAACTATCCCGCGGTAACTTCTGGTTGTGTCCCACATTGCACGATCCAGCCCAGCCCAGTTCACAAGGATCTCTCCTTGGACAGTACAAAGATACAGGGTCTCTGATGTACCAACACACTGATAGCCTTCAGTCCCTCGGAGAGCGTAGAGCTGTCTCATCTGCCTGAGGTCTTTGAACTTTTTTTTCTTGGCGAGCGAGGTTTGGAAATGAGTCGAGTGGAGAAGCCCAAGCAGTGGGGATGTTCAGGAAAGAAAGCGTCTGGCTTTTCCAGGTCGGCGAAGTCGCAATAGACGGCTCGTATGTAAGCGATGGACCCATACGGCCGTAGCGCTGGGGCTGGAGGGGAGTCCGAGTGCAAATGCGACGTCTTCTGAAAGCTTTGAACTGGATGGTCTTCCCTTCAGAGGGTCTTTTTCTCATTCCCTGAGGGCTGGGCAGGTGATGGAGGGGAGATCCTTTTAAATGTGCGTTGCATCTTTTGAAAAGCGAGAGCCTTGTCAGCCGCAGAGATGGGTGCGAGACGACTGCTATTGAGTGTTTCGTGTTGGTCTAAGGACGTAGGCGGACAAGGGCTACGGATTCGCACAAGTTTAGGGCTGGAAGGGACCTTGTGAGCTCGTTGGGTCCAGCCCCCCTGCTTTGGGCAGGAAAGGCTGCTGGGGTCAAATAACCCCAGCAAGGTGTGTGTCTTTGGGTAAATGTGATCTCTTTTATTCAACGAGCTCAAATAGTTAGAAAAAATTCTTCTTTGCAAGCTTTCAGGGAAAAACGCCTTTTTCCGGGCAGAGGGAGCATCTGCAGGAGAGCACAAAACAGCTGCGGGTGCTCCCTTTGCCTGGACAAGGCTGTTTGTCCCTGAAAGTTTGCAAAGAAGAATTTTGTTCCAACTATTTGAGTTGGTTTAATCAAAGAGCTCACATTTACTCAAAGAACCTTGTCTGCTGGGAAAATATCGATGCACCTGCATACGTTTCGCTGAGCTCTCGCAGGATAACAGAAAGCAATGCTGGTACCTTAAGTACTATTTGTAGGAGCTTGCTAAAATCCCGTGCTCCGAAAACAGTGAATGCTACAGGAAACGGTCACTCTCTTTCCCAGCTCGCATCTTGGTAGGACCGAAATATTTTGCAGAACGGTCTTCCCATTGGCTCGTGCTTGTCCCTTCTCCCCCTCCCCGGCGGGTAGCTGCTGGCACTGAAGCTGTGCCAGCTTGAAAGCATGACTCAGTCAAACGAGCGGGACCCGTTTTCCATGCCAAATGATCGGACGGAAAGTTTTGCTTCCTTGCAAGCTCGACGCCCCCCCGCGACCACCTGTGCCACGCTGGTGGTTCTGACCCCTGCGGCCGGCCCTCTTGAAGCCAGCTACGTGTTGTTTTGTTTTTCATTTGCAAATGCATTTAAAAAAAAATTAGATCCAATCCACCGAGCGCCAAGCTTGACCCCTGAATTTTTTGCCCTCCTGAAGAATGCGCGGCTCGTTTATGACATCCAGCTCTTTAACGAGGGAGAGGAAATTCAGACCCTCTTGGACACTGTTTTGCACCCGGTAGATTTGAAAGCAAATAATGGGCCAATAACACAAAAAAGTCCATCGTGTGGTGGATGGGCCTCTCCTTGAGGGTGTTTGAAATTTTACTGAAGTGTCTTAAATTATGATCTGCTCTACTTCAAGGCCGTGTTTCTCTGACCAGCTTGGGCGAAGAGTAAAAAGTAAAACAGGAGGTGAAAACCCTTACTTCTGTTTGTTAATCTTTCTTCTTCCATCTTTCTTTTTTTCTTTTCTTTTCTTTCTTTTCTTTTTTTTTTTATTAGCCGGGCTCTTTTTTTTTTTCCGTTCTCTCTCTCTCTCTCTCTCTCTCTCTTTTTGCCTCAATAGAAAGAAAAAAAGTTTTGTCAGCACTCCTGTTTCTTTTGTTGTTTTCTTTTTCTCAGAAGTCTTTTCTGCTTTTATCCTAATCCCAGTCATGCATGAGAGAACAGTTGTGCTCTGTTGTTTGTCTGTTCTGCTAGTTTTGAACCAGTAGGGCTCCCGCTTTGTTCTCTTTATTTTCTGAACACAGAAAGGTAAAAGAGTAGGAATAGTGATTGAAACTCTTAAGAAGAGAAACCTTCCATATTTATTTAGATTTAATTCATTTTTGCCATGTTGGTAATAATTAAGGGACTATGACAAATAATAATAATAAAAAATAAATAGAAAAGCGCCACCCCCCCAACCTGGGCCGCTGCACGCACAACTCCCGTAAGATCACAGTTTCTTTACCTAGAACATTTTTAACTTGCACCCCTTGAGACGTGGTATTTTTTTACCAGCATTGTCCAGTCTATTCACTCCATGCACCCAGCTAACGATTGAACGTTACACCGGGGTTTGCTTTTTTCCACCACTCAGAATTACTCCTGTTGCAGCGATCAGTTTTATGAATCAAATGCCTTGGATCTACATTTTTGTACTGAATCAAACACTATTAGATTGCTTTAGCTGATGGGATGTCAGCTAGATTTCTTCCCCCCCCCCCCCCT
>NW_017728916.1:10112217-10160731 GCF_001723895.1 Crocodylus porosus
GCTGTGTCATTTTCCAAATCAACATTGAATTTTAAGTCTTTTTTTTTAAACTTTAAATATACCCCATCTTGGGCAGCTGTTTGGTTGGAGCATGTCCTGTGCAAAAGTTGGGAACCAATTTTTTGAAATGTGTTTTTCCTTCCACTTAGTTCTTGGCTGTGTTGGCACGCCAGATGATAAATTGCCTGAAACATTTACCAAATTTAAACGAAAACTAAGCACCAATCCATCTGCTTCTGTTTCATCCTTGCAAAACAAATCTTTTATGATTTTGGTATCCAACATGTGCTTGTTCTCTGTTGCTATGGAGATGCTGTAGGCCTGAAATTTTTTTTTCACAGGCTCTTACTATGAAGTTTTTGAAAACTGTTTTGATTAATTTTTCCTCCACTTCAACTTCTCTCTCACTTAAACTGTTTTCTCTTTTGTTTCACACATGATTTATGGCAGGTCGCTGTCATTTAAATAGATGTGCGTTTTGAAATTCCTCCTTTCTGTTCTAATGCAAAGAAAAAATAACCCATGCAAGTCATGCTCAAAGACTTGGTTATTGTTGCTTGCTGGATTTCTGCTCTCTGTGGTTGTCGGGCCTAATTCAAAGTAATTCAGGCTACTCAGTGGGGGCAGTGCATAGCTCCACAGGAAATTATGATAGCAAAAGTCTTCCTGTAGAGTTCGGCACTTGGCACTACAAAGTGCCTCGGGCTGCAGTTACCTGAATAGGGTTGAATTAGACCAGACAACCGCATCATCCCACTTCTTAATCTATTAGAGCCATATACAAGTGGCAATTGTTGATTGCAAAAATGGGATTAAGAGGCTCTTCAAGTGAATTGATTTTCTTGTGAGAACAAAAAGAGGAAAGAGAAGCCTCGTTTGAATCACACAGCCAGAAAGTTTCGTGAATGGGTTCCACTCCAAATGTTAGAATTAAAGCAATCAGTGTTTCCCCATGGAGCACGCAGGTGAGAGGAATAAACCGCTGAAAAATAGCAAATCATGTCTAAAACCTAGTCGGCGACATTCTTGCCCGAAGACTTGTCAAATTGCAGGACTTCTTCCCCCGCCCTTGACAGCGACAAGAAATCCTTGTTTTAGCCCCGGCACAGAGAAGTTGGTCCGTGTTTGTTTGTCAGGCCCCTCATTACTCTTTAGCCTTTATTTTCATCGACGCACTTTAATTTCTTGCTTTTAACGTGGAGAAATGTTGAAAAGAAACTTATTGAGATTCCTCTTAAATTTCTGGCCTGACACTTTCAAGTGCCTCTTCTCTCTACCCAGGCCAAAGAACTGTTTGCTGTCTACGAGGAACATCTAAAATTTGGTACATCTGCTCCTCCATCGGAGAGCTGGTTAGGTTGTTATTACTTGTAGCTTAAAAATATGGGAGTAACGTTACCGTAGCTATTTCCCCCCTCCTAACTGCGCCGTGTTTGTTTTTCATTAGGGCTATAAGTTCCTTCCAAGACATTTTATTTGGGTGAATAATGCAAATCTTTTCAGTTTTAAAGCCTGCAGGAAAAGCAAGGTGGCTGCAGCGGGCTTCGTGCCAAGACCCATGCTGCATGAGCATCCCCTGTTTGGTGGCCCTCCCGGGAGCTGGAAATTGCTGTTGCATCTCCGCGGAGAAGCGGCTGCGTGGTTGTTGCGGCGGTTCTTAAAATGATATTTAGCTCCACGCGGAAATTCGGTTTCTTTGGCGCACGACGTATCTGGAGCGATCGTTGATCTGGCGGCTTTAGCTGTCAGGAGCTCCAGGAGTGTGGAGAATAGAAATGACACCCTGATGCCAGCTGGAGAAAAGGGGCTGACCAGCGCAGATGGAGGAGAGCGGTGCGTTACCTCTGGCTTTAGGACACGTCGCGAACAATGAGGCCAGGCCCCAGCTCCGGCGGCCGAGGCGAGCGGTTTTATGCACCTGACGTGCTCAACTAGCCCCGCGTGAGCCAAAGCGGCCGCGGGTCCGGTTGTGCTGCTGCAGTCTTCCCTTTGCTCCGCAGAGGCGTCTGGGAGAGGGAGAAGGTGGCGCACGTTGTCCCCCAGGGAGCTGGCGAGGGGAAGGGTGCCATGGGTGATGCCATCTTCATTGGCGTGGAAAGGGGACTGGGCCCTTCATCCTCAGGGGGAGAGAGGAGAAGAAATAAGAGGCGCTGTTTAGACATTTTACCTTCCCCGTGTCTGCCCCTTCCCTGCTCTCCTGCACAGCTGGTTGGTGGTACAGATTATTATGATTTTTGTTTGGTTTGGTTTTAATTTGCCTTTTTTTTTTTTTTTTTCTTCCCTTCTCTTTACCTAAGCTCCTTATCAGCCAACAGCTCTATAAGGAAGGTATTGGAGCAGAAAGTCTGATGGAGTCGTTACCGCTCAGCGGCCGGGGAGGGTGCTGCGGGTCAGGGCTCGGCCTGTGGGTGGCACTGCCTTCAATACGAATTTCACGAGTGAGCCGGAGGCAAAAGGGCAGAAGCAAACTCGGAGCAGAAGGATGGCGTCTGGGCTGGAGCGGGCGGCATTGTGTTGGCGGAGCGGGCTACGGGAAGGATTGCAAAATATTGACGTTAGCAAAGGCGTGTGCATCGGAGAGGGACTCCCTAGGCTCCCAAACTGCTGACTTCGTTGTGCGCGAGCTCCCTTTTTGCATGGCAGAATACGAGTCAAATACCCATCTCCCTCCTGAAAGACTCTCTTTTTTGGTCATTTCTGCAAAATGCGGATCACGCCCCGTTGCGACAATGTTCTCTCCGGCATATCCCAAGCTGTTTCCATCTCTCTCGTAATCCATTTTTCCTTGGGTTAGCCCCTAATTTTGTTGGGGTGCATTTCGGTCTCCCCTCAGCTAAGGGTTTTGCCTTAAAATCTTGCCAGAGCTGTGAAGAGATGCGTTGGCTTATGGGCACCCCTGCCTCCACGTGGTGTGTGTGTGTGTGTGTGTGTGGGGGGGGGGGGTGTAATTATTGCCTGCTCGCCCTAACGTTGCGATCTGGAATTGCTCGTGCATTAATCGTTCCATCTCGAGCGACCTCGGCTTGCATTGGACTCGACTAGTGTATTTGCACATTTGCTATCAATTATGTCATAATAAATTAATTTACTTTTCAGGATTCACCACAGCCGATTGTTGGGCTTCTGTTCCTGCTTGACTGTTCTGACTTTGAACAGGTTTATTCAGCTGTTGTCTGCTAAGCTCTACAAAAAAGAACAATGGCTTCTGATCTGCCTTTTATGGTTTATTGGGAACTGGTGGTCCGCACTGCAGCTCTGGTCAGTGATTAACCAGAGTGAAAACAAACTACACAAGGCTAAGTTGATGTTGGAGGAGGAATGAGCCCACTTCATTAAGGCTTTAAGAGGAAACCTTTTCTTCTTCAATGCTTGTTCAAAACTTTTCAGGTCTCTATTTAATCACGTAATTCTCTCTAAGTAGCAAGAGAAGCTTGCTGCACAGCAAGAGGTCTTTTGCCACATGACAACTTAGAAAGATAAATTATATATAAATATCTTCATGGTTTTGTCCGGAGGAAGCCAACTTTAGTTTTACTGCGTGAAACTAATTTACTTGTTTCTTAAAGAGGTGGATGCTTCCCAGTGTCAGCGCAGAAGGAAAAATCTGTCTCGTTGTTATCTAACTGCTGGCACAGATGCATAAGGTGAGCCACTCCGGCTTGGGAAGGCAAAGAAACAGAGGCAGCAATAATGAACACGGCGTTTTAAAATGGAGCTGAATGCAGGTTGAGCTGAAACACCCTCTTAAAAGTTTAAAAAAAAAAAAATCTGTCCTTATTGCAAAATCCAGTCCTCTACGGCTGGGGCCTGCGCATCTAAGCAACTCCCCTGGCTGGGAAGTTATGAATTAAAAAAAAAAAAAAAAGAAAAAAAAAAAGATCGCAGCAGATTTGAGATGGATTAATCAGGTGCTAATGGGCTTTGTCTTTATGTGTACACGATGCATCCGCTCCTCAGCTGCCCGTGAGGTCTATCCTTGCAATATGCTGAGGCGTTGTACAAAGTGAATTGCACTGCGGTGTGCTGCCTGCTTTTGTTTAGCTTAATTTATTATTTTTTTACGTGGCAGTTAATTATGGTTTGGGGAGCATATGACTTAAACTCAAAGCACAGGGGTAATAAATCAAACCGCTAGCATACCGGGGTCATCCTGCGTTGGGCAAGCCCCTTGCTAGGACTGCAACCCCCTGCAATAGTAGCGTTTCATAAATCAAGTCACCCATTGTGACAAATTATCTGTGCGCAAGTCAGGGTGAGTGGGGAGATGGGCATGTTTAAAATAGCTTTGAACTCTGGCATCTTTAACCGGAGCTTGAGAGTGGGCGATCTGAAGGCCCTTATTCCACATAAAGTGAGTCTTGATACTGGTAGATGAAATATTTGCATTTAAATCTCTGCCTAATAAGCTCAAGTACTTGGCTGATGTAGGATGGGTTATCTTTCAGTGTTTCTTTGGAGCCAGTTATTGTTGAGGAGGTGGGCGTGTAGGTATTATTTCCTTTCCTGTTCAAGATTGCTTTTGACCTGCTAAATGGAGAGCTATTAGAAAGACGCTCGGCACATGCATCAGCCAAAGACAGCGGGTTTTAAACAGGTATCACCTTATGTGGTTTTTATGCGGCTTGGTTTCATTTTAATCTGAGTATTTTAAACTGTCCAAAATCTTACGTGCGGGGGCATCCTCCTACAACAGCACTATGCTTTGTCGTGTGATCTGCACGGAGAGGAACCGTGCAGAAAAGAGAAGGTGCCCATGCGTGGTCTCGGGGGCTGGATGGGAGGCCCTTCATGGCCTCCTGCCTCCGCCGAAAGAACAAAGGTGGAGCAGGTGCAGCTTCGGCACTGCTGTATCACATCTGTTCAGCAGCCAATAACTTTTTGTCCCTGCTGCTATGGGCTGGGCTTGAATCGCAAGGCTGGGGGAGAAAGCAGCCTCGTCCCATTGAGCTACCGAATTATCCAGTTTCCCAGGGCGGAGGAGAGAGGCTTTTGAAACTGCCCCCAAACTCAGCCCGGGTGCTGGAAGGCTGCGATGAATAAATATAGGTAACCCAGCTATACGGTGCAGGGAGTTGCACCAGCACCTGGATGCTTCAGCCTCCCCGCGCGGCTCCCAAGGCTGGATCAATGCTGCCCTGTCGGTTCTGGGGTCTGCTCCACCCCGCTTTTTTGTCAGATGGACCGCAACAGGTCTGGCTGTTTTGCTGGACTTCAAAACATGCATGCTCCAGGCCTTCTTCAAGGTCAGAGGTGCAAGATGCGCTCCGGGGCACTTCTGAGCAGGGGGAAAGCGCAGAACATGAAAGATTCGAAGACAGTAGGCAGCTCAGCAGGGCAATTATCTGCCTCACTGATTCACTTGTCCGGGACCCAGTGACTTCCATTCTCTTCCTGCCCATGCTGCGCTCTTCTCCTTGTGACTCGCCACAGACCGACAACACCCGGGACCCCTACGAACAGACTGTCAACACCGCTTCTAACAAGGGGAGCTTTTTACCACCCACCCTAAAACATGCACTCATCCAAATCGTGCGGTCTAATCCACTGCTTTTCATAAACCCATCCACTTTTAAGGCTGGAAGGAGCTGTTAGATCATCCAGTCCGGCCAGGTCTATAACGGAGGCCGTTACATTTCACCCCGTTACCCCTGCGTTGAGGTCAAGCATGTCTGCGGCTGGAGGTTGTACTTCAGCCGGACATCCAGGCTTTTGACCCAAAGATACCAAGAGATGGAGAATGCCCCTCTTCCCTTGGAAGTTTGCTCCGGTGGCTAATCATCTTCACAGTTTAAAGCCCACAAAAAAAGAAGACTGTCCCTTATTTCCATTTTGCATGCATCCAACTTCAGCTTTCACAGGCCTCGGGGCCTGAAGTTGGTTCCCCCTTACTTATTTTCACTCCTAATAGTTGGCACCTTGTTCCCTTTTCTGATATTTTCACCCACATTCAGTCACTCGTCTGCTGAATTCAAAGAGTCCAAGGGCAACGTGGGCGCTTTGTGAGCTGCGACGAAGTCCATCATTGATTCTTTTTTTGCTGTAGATGAGGAATCCTTCACGTGCTGAATTTCTCTCCCTATGAAAGTATGGATGCTGTAATCAATTCACCTCAGATGTTTGCTGATTGGGTAAATGGACTGAATCCTTTTTAAGTATTTCATATACAGGTATTCCCTCCCATGCACTACGCTTTCAATGCATCGTTCCAGGTTTTCCAAAATCCTGTTTCAAATGCCCCAGAACTGGGTGCGCTATTTCTATACTGGTCTTGCTACGTCTGCCTACGAGAGACACCCCCTCTACTCCTTATCGCAGCTCTGCTATATCTATATCCCAGGGGTCTCATCCTTTTGCCCTGTAACACTGGGGGTTTATGTTAAACTGCTCGTCTGCTGTGACTCCTAAAACGTTTCCGAGCCACTTGTTTCCAGCATCCACTTCCACCACTGGATGCACGTGGTCTGCAACCCTTCTCTTTAGGAGTACAGCCTGGCATCTGCAAGTACTAAAATGCAGTTGGTTTGTATGCTCCTAGTTTCCAAAGAGCTTCCTGATCTCTGTGCAGGGCAGCCCTGTCCTCTTCTGGATGCGCTATTTTGGCTATCATGCCTATTAGCACGAGGTAAGCTGTGGTGTGGCTCTGCCGTGAGTTAGCTGGTCTGCACTGATTACTTGCATGGACACCTTGATATGCCAAGTGAGATGCACTTCAGCCTGGACTAGGGACATATGCACAGGGAGATGGTGCAAAGTAGCGAGTATGCTGCAGATCCACCCTCCGTCTTGTCGAGCACCAGCTTCCACGTAGACACCTGTGCCCGGTGCCTTCTGACGAGGCTTTATCTGCAGTACGCCTCTGGTTTTATTTCCAGATCGGGATGGAAAGGTCAATCTCAGAAGGAAAGCCTCCATCTGATGCTTCCCTGCTGACCTCTTCTTCTGGAGAGCTGTCAGGAAGCCAGTTCTTAATCCACTTGCCCTGCACTTTACTGACACCACAGAGTGCCATTTTCTTCATCCTTGTCACGTCGTATTAATTTGAAGGCCGTTTTGAAGATGGATGTACATCACAGCTATGCAGTTATTACCTCCATCAAGCAAAGCTGTAATTAGTTAAGGAATGAAATCTCTCTGAACGAGACCTGTTTTCCACGAAGCCATGCTCATGTCTCGAAGCACTGCTCAAACCCTTCTGAAAAATGCATCTAAAGCCTCCCCAAACCCTACCGTACCCTTCTGCGTGCCAGCAGATTGAGGAGTTTTGACAAACCTCCTTGGAAAACATAAATTCATCAAACCCAGACTTTTTGTGAGGACAGAGATCATCATCATCATCATCATCATCAGCAATCCCTTGCAGTCGAAGACGATTGTCTTCTGTCATTCTTATATGTGGGTCTGAGGATGGCTGAGGCCAATCTGGGGTCGACGGACTCTGCTGCCCCTTAGGCACATGTCTCCCTGTGGGGTGGGGGGCTCAGGTCTGTGAGATGCCATTTCTGCCACTCCCGCTTTTCCATCTCCTGTTGTAGTAAGGTTTCGAAGCTCCGAGATCCTTGCAGCAGACTCTTCCTCCATTTTTGGGGCAATCCTGGGCAATCGTTTCCCATGAGTTGATGTTGATTTTTTTTTTTTTTTTTTCCGTGTTTTAAAGCTGGCCTTGAGGACATCCTTGAAGTGCTTTCTCTGCCCTCCCCTTGAGCGTGCACCCCAACTGAGCTGGGAGAATAACACTTGCTGTGGGAGTCTGGGGTAGGACATCTAGGTGACATGGCTGGGCCAGCGATGTTGATGTTGGACGATCTTGATGCTTGTGGTGGTTGCTTGCTAGAGGACGCTAATGTTGGTGCATCTGTCTTCTCGCTGGATTTGAAGGATCTTCTATGGGCAGCATTGCTGGTACTTCTTCGGCAACTTGAGGTGTCTCCTGGATGTTGTCCATGTCCAGTAAGGTGGGGATCACAACTACTTGGTAAACCATGAGCTTAGTTCCAGATAAGTAGTCATGGGCCAAGCAGCGGCAGCATCACCAGGATGTAGTGGGTGGCAGATGGCAATGCTTTCCCTCCTGAAAAGTCACAGCTGTTCATTGAATCTGGTGTTGAGGAAGAGGGTTTAGGGCCAGGGATTTTTTTGGTCAAAATAAGCACCCCAGAAAAGTCAGGGGCCTGGTGGTCAAACTTGGCATGTGGGGGACCCAGGGTTAGTCTTTGCACTTATTGCTGCTCCTGTCCATCGATTCACAGAAGTTTAGGGCTGGCAGATGGGGACGTGCGTCTGTTCTGAACCTGCTGGATCTTTCTGCAGTATTTGATATCGCCGACCACTAAATGCTCCTGCCTGTCGAGCCTCCAAGAAACCTGCAGGCAATATAGATGGGTTGCATGCTCCTGGGTCTCCTTTGCTTCCTGTGTGCCATGCTCCTGGGACCACTTTCTGGTATTCACTGGCACCTGTGATGAGCAATTGGGAAAACTTCTGATCGAGTGTCCATGCAGCTAATACAGCACAATGTTGGGAGACCAGAGCTGGGTCTGGGGCAGAAGCAGTGCAGTTGCAGTAACACAGCACACTTGCTAAACTTAGCTTAACCTGCCTTGAAATGCAGCCCAGATGCGTGCTGGGATTTGCTTTTGTGATGATGAGCCTGAGAAAATCCCTTGTTTGAGGAAAAGGATGACCTGTTGAAACAAGTGACCCTTTTGGAAGGAAATACTAAATTCTCCGAACGGTGGGAGCGATGTTCCCGTACTAGTATGAGATGATGAGTTAAGGAAAATGCAGTACCACTGGTCAAGAGCAGCCCTGGCAGACCTGCAGGGGTTTTTTTGTGCGTGTGTGCACCTGGTCAGCATGTTTTGGGGGTTGTGTCAGTTGTTCAACACGACACAACCTGGTTAGCGTCGCACACTAGCGACACTGGGGAGCACTCCTGCTGAAGCCAAGTCGAGAGGATTGCGTGCAGCACTGCAAGGTTCAACAGATGTGCAAGCAGCAGGGGTGAGAGTAGTGAAATTTCTAAGATAATGTCCCACTTCTAATTAAGGAAAAAACTACCTTTTTTTCTCGTCCTCCCTTGAAGTGCTCTATAAATTGATTTATCTTAGGGGGGGAAATTAGTTAGGTATTTAATAAGTTACAGCAAACTGTGACAGGTATTTTCCTTTTCCTTTTTATAAGTAATTAAAAGATGGGGGAAAAAAAAGCTGTGCTTCGCAGTTTTTGTTCTCCTCCAGAATTTTACGGTGCAAGTGTTTTGCATCCGGACTGCCTGGGTAATGCAAAAAAAATGTAAAAGCCCTGTAATGGCTTTTGAAACACATTAATGAGTTGATATTTTTAAAAGGTTTCTTTATTTTTTTTTTCTTTTCCTTTTGTAAGAGTTGAAAGCTGAAGTGAAATATATGCTAGATCCTTAGCTGCTGACAATGGTGCAGCTAACTCCAGTGAAGCTGTGCCGTCTTGCACCTCCCGAGTGCCTGGCCCTACGTATCTAAATATCAGACGTTTGCATTAGACTTGATACTTCAATAACTAAAGCATACTTTATAACAGTGAGGCTAAAGCAGTGATTCTCAGCTATTCTAGACTCGAGGCATCCCTTGGAAAATGCCATCCACTGGATCCTGTGCTGGGGTGTCCACTTCTTCCCCCACGGGCTTTTCTGGGAACCTTAAGTGCTGGATCCCACTAGGTCCTTTATTGGATCTTGACCTTGGGGACTTGGTGGCAGTGACTCTTCTTCTGACAGTTTTTACCTGAAGATTTGGCACAACCTTGCAAAATTTTTCAGTCGCTCTGAAGCTCTTATTTTGGAAATTTTTCCTTTTTTTAAGCATTGGATCATTGATGTGCTGAATGTTTCACAGCTGTGCTGTATCGGTAATCGCACTGGTAGATGGGTGTGCTCTAGTTGTAGTAATTACACAATTGGTTTTAAAGTCAAAGAGTTCTCAGGTGATGAACTAAGGCACAAAGTCTAAGGGACTGTACCAAGACCAGGCAGGAAGTCTGTAGCGCAGCAAGGCCTTGGAGCAATGTTAACCAAGCCCTGAGCACTGGACCCTTTCACAACTCAGCATCCATCCAGACAGCAAATCCTACTCGAGAATGGAAACCAAGAAGAAGCACTGGAAGTGAGGAAGGCCGAGGTGGAGTCGGCGGGATCCGCTCTTATTGCACATTTGAAGGCAGGGGGAAAGGTAAACTACAGCAAGGAAGGAAGTTTTCAAATATTTTGGTTCAATTGTGAGCTCCAGCCCCACAGTCCTTGCTTCTAGATCTGGTCAGAAAACTGGAAGGGAATTGCAAAAAAACCAATACTTGATTCAGATTTCCAGCCCCCAAGGTGTGGCTAGAATAGTGTGTGCATTATATATTCATATATTACAGAGGTAGGTGTGTGTGTGTGTGTGTGTGTATGTGTAATATGGGGCAAGGATGTCTTCAAATGATATCTTCTATTGGACCAACCCTAAGACATCCTTGCCCCCCATGATTTCTGGGCCCTCACAGCTACACTGTCACTCTTACACAATTGTATATTATATATGCCTGTGTCATACATACATACATACATACATACATGTGTATATGTTTTTGTGTATTATATATGCATATATTACATAGCTGCCTGCATGTGTTTGCATAATATATAGATGCACCTGTATGTATATAAATTTAATAAAATGATTTCTACCATTTCTTTCTGTCTTTGAAAGCTGGGCATCTCTGCTGCATTCATCACCATGGCATCCAGGTAGCTGACAGAGGTTACGTACAGTTACAACACGTGGGTGCATATGCGACGGACATATAAATCTGTAACGTGATCGAGCTAAGTCCCTGCTTAGCGTTCTCTAATGCCCACACACCCTGATCCATTCAACTGTCTTCCATTACGATCAATGGTAGAAACACCTTCTATGCACTGCACACACCCAGACCTCACTTCCAAAATGGCAGCTGGTTAGCAAAGGACCTGAATTTAACGACTTCTTTGCCTCCATTTTCCTGAGCAGGGACTGGGTCGGCTCCCCTCAGGCCCCGGGGAGGCGCACCCAGGCCCAGGGTCAGGGCGGATCCAGTCAGGGAGCGTCTGGCGGGACTGGACGTGTTCAAGTCAGCGGGTCCGGACGATCTCCACCCCCGAGCGCTGAGGGAATTGGCTGCGGTCGTTGCGGGACCCCTGGCACGGCTGTACGAGCACTCGTGGGGCTCTGGTGTGGGGCCGGAGGACTGGAAGAGGCCAACATGGCTCCCATCTTCAAAAAAGGGAGGAAGGTGGGCCCGGGAACTATAGGCCAGTTAGTCTTACCTCGGTCCTGGGTAAGCTTTCTGAGAGAGTTATCCTGGCGCATGTCCACGAGGGGCTGGGGGGGTTATGCTCAGGGGCAACCAACACGGGTTCGTTGGGGCAGGTCCTGTCAGACCAACCTGATGGCCTTCTACGACCAGGTCACCAAATCCTCAGACGCAGGGGGAGCAGTGGACATCGTCTTCCTGGACTTTCGGGGGCCTTCGACACGGTCTCTCCCCCCGTTCTCATTAAGAAACTGGGGGCTGTGGTGTTGACCCCCACACAGTCAGACGTGTCGCCAACTGGCGGGAGGGCCGCGCCCAGACAGCGGTGGTGGACGGGTCATGTTCGACCTGGCGGGATGTGGGCAGTGGGGTCCCCCAGGGCTTGGTCCTCGGGCCCGCACTGTTCAACATCTTCATCAGCGACTTGGACGAGGGGGTAACAAGCACCTGCTCAAATTTGCTGATGACACTAAGATGTGGGGGGACGTGGGCATGCTAGAAGGGAGGAATAGGCTGCAATCGGACCCAGACAGGTTACGGGGGTGGGCAGACGAGAACAGGAAGGGATTCAACACCGACAAGTGCAAGGTGCTGCACCTGGGGGGGAAGAGCCGGCACCATACCTACAGGCTGGGGACCTCCCTTCTCGTCAGGGCAGAGGCAGAAAAGGATCTGGGGGTCATCATTGACGCCAAGATGAACACGGGCTGGCAGTGTGGGGACGCGGTCAGGAAGGCCAACCGCACCTTGTCGTGCACCCACAGATGCATCTCGAGCAGGTCCAGGGAGGTGATCCTCCCCCTCTATGCGGCACTGGTCAGGCCGCAGCTGGAGTCCTGCGTCCAGGTCTGGGCGCCGCACTTCAGGAGGGATGTGGACAGCATGGAGAGCGTCCAGAGGAGCCCACTCGCATGGTCAGGGGCAGCAGGGCAGGCCCTACGAGGAGAGGCTGCGGGACCTGAACCTGTTCAGCCCCCACAAGAGAAGGTGGAGGGGGGATCTTGTGGCCTGTTGCAGACTAGCTAAAGGGGACCAGCAGGCACTGGGGGAGTCCCTGTTCCCCCGAGCACCGCCAGGAGTGACCAGGAGTAACAGTCACAAGTTGGCAGAGGGGAGATTTAGGTTAGATATCAGGAGGCGACTTCACGGTCAGGGCGGCTAGGGTCTGGGACCAACTTCCAAGAGAAGTGGTGCAGGCTCCTACCCTGGGGGGCTTTAAGAAGAGGCTGGATGTACACCCTGCCGGGCTCATATGACCCCAGTACTTTCCTGCCATGGCAGGGGTCGGACTTGATGATCTGCTTAAGACCCCTCAGACCCGACCAACTATGTCGCTATGAATTGTCGCGTGCACATTGGATATGTGTGAAAAACTGATTATGAATCCAAGGAGCTGCAGCCTGAAAATGTGAACTCCAGCAATGGCGTTTAGTTTCTGGTTTAAGCTTGATAAAGGTACGTTGAAAAGGACTTGCAGAGGTCTACAGTGTGACCCCTCTCTTAGTTATCCACAGGTATATTGGCATCATTACCCATGTACCCAAGCACTGGTAGAGTAGGCCTGATTATCCCTTCTCAAGCTTGTTGAAGGAAGGCTCTTCGCTGGTGTTAGGAAACTACTGGCACTAATGCTTGACAACCTTCAGAGTCAAAGTTCCTCCTAATTTCCCTCTTAAATTTCCCCTCCTGCAGCTTGAGGCCATTGCTTTTAGGTGTGTTCCCTGCACCCCCAGAGATGAGCCCATCTCCATCCTCTCTATACTCACCCTTCAGGTATCTGAAGACTGTGTCATCAACTCCCCCCTCTGTCTTCTCTTCTCCAGGCTAAATAATCCTAGTTCTTTCAGCCTTTCCTCAGAAATCATGCATCTCAGGCCTTATATCATTTATGTAGGTCTGTGCTGGACTCTTTCCAACCTGTCCATATCTTTCTTGAGGTGTTGGGCCCCAAACTGGATGCAGTTCTCCAGGTGATGCCTCATCAGTGCTAAACAGATCAGAAGGATCATTTCACTTGCTTTGCAAGGGACGCTTCTGTTAATACAACCTGGGATGCTGTTGGCTGTTTGTTTTTTGGGGTTTTTTTTTTTTTTGCAACAAGGGCATATTGTTGGCTCATGTTCGTCTTATGGTCCATTGTAATCTCCTTCTCTGCAGTACTACAGCCTACCCAGTCATTGCTTGTGAATACAGTTATTACATCCCAAGTGCAGGACTTTGTACTTGTCCTGGTTGAATCTCACCTGATTGATATTGGCTCATTTCTCCAGGTTATCCAGGTCATCCTGGATCCCAGCCCTGTCCTCCAGAGCATCTGCAACTTTACCCAACTTGGTGTCATTCAAAAAATTATTAAGTGTGCACTCAATCCCATTGCCAAATCATTAATCATTGAACCATACCAGACCTAGGACAGATCCCTAGGGAATCCCATTTGATGCCTCCTCCCAACTAGACACTGAGCCATTGATGACTACTCCAACCATTTATGTTTCCACCTTGCAGTACTTTCATTTAGTCTGTATCTCCTTGGCTTATTAATGAGAATGTTGTGGGAGACTGTATCCAAAGCCTAAAGTCAAAGGATATCACATCAACTGCTCTTCCCCATCCACAAAGCCTGATACCTTTATAGACGGAAATCAGGTTGGTCGGGCATGACTTGCTCTTGGTAAATCCATGTTGGCTGTTCCTGGTCACCTTGTTCTTGAAGTGCTTCACAAGAGTTTCCTTGAGCACTTGCTCCATGGTCTTTCTGGGCAGACTGGTCTGTCTTTCCCCAGATCCTTCTTCTTCCCTTTCTTACAGATGGGCCTTATATTTGCCCTTTTCCAATCATCTGGGACCTTACTTGACCTCCATGAGTTCTCAAAGAGGATAGCTAATGGCTTGAGAATTGACTGAGGTAATTCCTTCAATTTGAGTTTTGCTCCATTGACCAATGGAGCAAAATTCAAATTTTTGAGTTTTTGGAGGAGGGGGGCAGCTGAAGGTGTTCGGTCGCCGTTACAGTGACACGAGTTGCAGACCCAGGAAGTCAGAAATTCAAGAGGCTGCATAACAGGGTGGGCCATGAGAAGGCTATCACCATCCACCCCAGTACTTTTCAGTGGCTACCAGTACTTTCAAATATTACTCCTCCCTCTATTCAACAGGATGTAGCAACATATGGAGAAATACATGCGTATCAATAGTAATCCAGACCTTCCCATCCACGGAGACCTTCAAGAGCTCCCAGTTCGTGACATGATTGCACACCGCCTCTTTGGACGTGCTTGCACACCGCCTCTTTGGACATGAACTGAGCACTTCCTATACCACAACACGGAAGGATCTTGGAGGAAAGCTTGGGTAGAAAACATTTTCCCAAATAAACACCTTGTTTCCAACCCAACCGTGCAACAACTGGGCTTCAACCTTTCACGGAGCATGTGGACAACCCTTAAGAGGATGTGTACTGGACATGGTGGCCACCTAATGTACAAGCGGTGCCTAAAAATCTCACCTGGCTGCAACTGTGGAAACCCCAACCACGGAGCACATGATTAACATCCTGCCTGAGATATGAGTTTGAGGGTTACACTCGCTTTTCCAGCCTGGCATGGGCCTGGTTGGGGAATTTGGAGTTAAAACTGTGATGATATCTCTTGCTCCTAAAGCCATATGAAAGAGAGAAATTCCTTCAATACCCTAGAGTGCCTCCCATCTGCCAACTTGAAAGCACCTAGCTTCTTTGAGTAATCCCTAACCTGTTCTTCTTCTCTAAGTTGTTTGTCTCCTTCCTTAACTTTGCTGCCAACTGCACTTACCATCTGGTTGCTGCCCCTGTTTGTGAAAACTGAATTAAAAAAAGGCATTAAATACTTCACCCTTCTCTGCATCATTTGTAACTAGATTGCTTTCCATATCCCATAGAGGACTTGTGGGTTCTCTGGTCCTCTTCCTCTCGCCTCTTGGGAAACCCCGTTGATGTGCCATCTTGGCCCAAAGTCCCCTCTGCATCAGGATGCCCGCATGAGCGTCACTACCCGGTTAGTCGGCACAGGTGAAATTACAGTGGCCCTGAGCCCGTAGCTGTAAAACTTCAACCAACTTTGTTGCAACTTGAAAACCACGACAGGGGGAAAAAAAAAAAGTTTGGTTAACTTTCATAAATCAAAATCAAATAAAAACTTCTGGCTTGTTTGGGCTCATTCCCTGGTTATGAGGAAATGGATATATTAGAAATGTAAAGCCTTTTTGAAATTGTTTTTGCAATCCTGCCTGCCTGGAGAACTCCAGAAAGTACTGATCTTTCAAGAATTGCAGTCCGGTTTTCAGAACAAAGACGTTTCAGATCAAGAGAAATAAACATCAGACTTTCGGATGCTTATCCTAACTCAGCCAATACTTTGAACCTTTTAAGGCTTAGACGTTACTATCTGCTGGTGTGTTTGGGTAGGAGTTTAAAAGCAGTTACTTTTTTCCCCTTTTAAAGTAGAAATAGTGGATAGCTACAGTTCTAGCTGCTTTTTTTCAGCAGCTACTTCTAGCTTTTGGGGCTTTGAATGTAGAATAACTAATAAGTAAAGTCTCTTTTTAGATTTCATCTGTTATATTTTTTCTCTCTTTTGGGAACAACATAGCTGGTATTGGTTCTTTGTCTGGCTGTCTTTGCTTTTACAATCCTGTAGAGAGAAATGGTAGGGGTCCTGGTTTCTGCGCAGCTCTCACGTATTATTTGATGCGTTTGGTTGCTGTCTGATAAGATTTCTTACTGGGGGGCGCCCCTTTCTCTTCCGACAAGAATAGTATGCTTAAATACAGATGTGATGGGTGTCAGTGGGCTCTAGACAGAGGCGTGATGAAGCTTACCTTGGCCAGAGGGGCGGTGGCAGTGATGTGAGGCTGTTCGGCAGGGGCTGAATGGGGATGATGAGGGGACTAGCAAGAAGGTGACATCAGAAAATGTGAAATCATAGGGGGGTGGGTGAAGCGTATATCCTTGGTTTTTCTTTCTTATCAGTAGCCCAAAGACATTCAGGGGAAATGCAAGGAATGTAAATGGGGACTGAGGGGAAAATAACTTGGAAGAGCATGAAAAAGGGCTGCCGTAATCTGCTCTCCCTGCCACATGGGAAGGTCGGTGTGAGGACGGAGAGAAACTGGTTGAAGAGCCCCGATTTTACCCAGCGTCACTTCTGCCCGAAGTGTGGCAGACGACGAGGGGTGCAGCTGCCGTTTCATTGGCCTTGATTTTAATTTTGCAGCTAAGTCTGTGGCTGTGAACTTCCTCCTGCGAGGCATCGGCGTGCCGACGCATCTCGGGAAGATCACGGCGAATACAGGACAGACCCTCCAGGCTTTGAATGCTGAGGAAAGAGCACGTGCCTTAAAGCCTAGGTCGGGCCAAAGGTCCCTCTAGCCAGTGCCCTGTCTCCTCCAGCGACCACCACCAGATGCTTTGGAGGAAAAGGGTAAGAAAAACTGGGCACGTGCGGATTGATCCACCCGCTGTCGGATCTTCCCAGTCCCAGCGTGAGGGATGGCCTGACCTTGAGGTGACTGTCGTATTGAAGTCCCCGATGGACCTGTCATCCGTACGTTTGTCTAAATCTTCCTCCCACCCTCACTGGGTAACCCCCCCCCAGCTATCCTACTGGCTACTAGTTAGTTTTTGGTCACAGGGATGAAAATCTCCGTGCTTAGGTCGGTGATGGCTGGAAGAAAGCAGCTGACTTCGAATCAGTTTAAAGTTGTCTCTGGCATCCCATCCAATAACACTGCCTCGTATTTCAGTGCACGCTGAGCTAGCTAAAAGCCAGCTCTGGGTTTCTGGAAATCCGGTGTTTTCCCTGGCAAGCTTTTCCAGGCCGTAACATCTGTTCTGTGACTTTCCTGGGGACGACAAGCCCCAGGCGAAGAGCCCGTACCCTGGCGTGCAAGTGGCCCGCAGAGCAGCAGCCCCATTAAGATTATGGATTATGGCAAGAATAAGTAATGCGATGCTCTGTGCGGTCTCTTCCAGTAGCCGCTGCGCCCCGGGAGGAGAGCTCAGGTTCTCGTGGGCATACCTGGGTATTTTGATCCATGGCTTATTCACGCCTATCCAATGAATTGATGGGGAGGAAATAAGTAATCTGGGTGTTCTTCCCACTATGAGATGATGGCAAATGAAATGTGCATTGAGAATACCCTGAAGCATGGCAACTACCGTAGCTGTGTTGGGATCTTCCCTCCTCAGCAACAGGGGAAGGGCAGGGCTGGGCCATGCAACCCTCCTGGAGACCTGCGCCCCTCCCCCGGGTGAATATTCAGTCCCCAAATGTGCGAGCTGCCTAGAGAGACGGTGCCCTCGAGCCCCTGTGCTGCATGCTGCGTCCAGTACGACTGCTGTGACGGCCAAGCCGTTCGTGGAAGGAGGACAGGGGCACTTTCCAGCTTGGCAATGCGACCGTGCCTACCTGCTTTTCCCACGTTGCTAGCACCGAGGAGCAGCAGCCTCGTGGCTGCTATCCCCGCGGGCAGTCGCTGAGCAGAGATGGTCAAGGGCAGGGGTGTGCAGCCCATCCGAGCGCTTCCATGCGCGCGAGAGCGGGGGCAATGCTCCTTGGACCTCCACTTCCACCAAAGGGAGCTGGTTTCTGAGCAGGAAATTCTTCGCCCTGGCTGCGTCTCGTGCTTCTGAGAGCTCTTCAAAGGCTTCCTCGTGCTCAGACAAGCAGCCAAATAATTGCATATCTTTCTTTTACAGCACAGTGGGCCACTTTCAGCCAGAGGGAGGCAGAGTCCTTCTATCTAGCATAGCTTCTGGGCAGGATGTTGATACCGGGACATCATTCCTACAAGGGAGGGACTAGCAGGGGGCGGCTGTGTAATCAGCTGACTGTAAAAAATAATAATAAAAAAAACCCCTTGGCTTCTGATTCAAAGTCCTGCAGAGGATAAACAGCTCCGTGGGGGACTGGGAGCAGGCAGTACCTTCCTAGAGCTCCCGGAGCAGCCGTGCGTCTATCGCCCTGCAACAGACTGGTTGGGATCTCGTTAGCGAGCGCTGCCAAGCCCAGATGTGGGGGAGCCACGTGTTTTATATGCAAACGACATTGGCTCGGACTAGACCGAGTTGAGCTAGCAGGTTCAAACGCCCCTAGGCCGAGTTCAACGCGCTCTGGCTTTTGGACTCGGATCAAATGGTGGTTTCTGGAGCCTGCATTTTTATGGCGATATTTTGCCTGCAGCCTTTTAAGGGGCGGGTTGGTTGGCAAGCCAGCTCGCCCCCCGCGTGCTGTAGGAAACCGATCGTTGGGGAGGGTCGTGCCCTCACCGTGGGCTTCTCGGTATGGGGCACTTAGCGGGCGCCAAGTGAGGGGGTGACTTTGCAGAGCTCCCTGTTGAGGCGTGCTCATGCCGTATCCACAGTACCCCCCTCTCGAGGGGTGTCTCGAGGTAGGCATGTCCTCTGGGTGCCTTCCTGCCCACTCTGCTTGTTCTTTGGCATGTAAAACGTGTTGTCTGGAGAGTGCCTTGGCCTTGAAGGGGCTTTCCCTCAGGTGTGAAGACAAGGGTTGGGGATGATGTACATAAAGCAGCTTTATTCGTGGATGCTTCGGCCAGGTGGGATTCAAAATCTGCAGCATTTAACATGGCAGCGCCTGCCGCATCTTGGTTGCACGGGCGTTTCTAAAATGGCTCAATGCGTCTGTCCTGTTCTGTTTGCCTCTCTCTCTCTCTGTTGGCAGCCAAAAAAACAGTTCAGCTTTTGGTAGTTTTAGGTCTCCTTGTGTTGTCATTACTTATTATTCATTAATGTGAGGTCTGTTCCTGCTCCTGGTGACAACCTCTGCAAGACTCCCATAAGCTTCACTGGGGCTCGGATCTGGTGCAAGGTCTTCCAACAATCCCCGCTGCAGCACTGCATTGCCAGTGTTTGGAAACGCGTTGGCTTGGGTTGCTGGTCCCGCGCAGAGTCGTGTTGCATTTTACTTCCCGTTCTATTAATGGTCTAAAAGAAGTTTTTGAAATGTAAATTGTTTTATTCCTTAAATGTGTGGAAGTGCTGCACAGGGAAAATCGTGAGTTGGAGTTATTGGACTCTGACGATGCAGGGGCTCGGGAAGGGTTGCGCCTAATGGGAGTCGGAGGACGGTGGTTTACCAGCAGAAGAAATGATGTTTAGCTACCGGTCTTGCTCACAGGCCTAATCACGAAAGGTCCTAATCATTAGGTTCAATTGTGCTGATGCTGGTGCTATAGCAATTTTAATCTCCTTTTCCAGGAGATGAAGGATGTTGCAGTGTTGAAGCTATGGTCCACTCTCCTAGCTGTGGTGGCTGCCAAGGGATGGGGTCATCATCTGGGTTGGGTATCATCTGCCGAGCTTGTGGCGTTGATGCTCGAGCTGAGCGTGCCCCAAGTGAACGATTGTCACTGAAACGAGCTTGAAGATGCCCCCATCCTAGCTGTCATGTCATGACGTGTCCTAATTATCCGAGACCAGAGACTTAGATGCTTGCTTAAAGTGCACCCAGGTAGAGCAAGGGGTAAGGTTACACTAAGCCCTGTGTGCCATTGGGTGGTTATTTCCCTCTCCAAAACTCATAGCCTGGTGACAGTCCCACGGCTGGAGCCGGAGCACGCAAGTGCTCGGATAAAGTGATTTTTCGCTCCTCCCTCGGTCCCACGCCAGGCTCTCGAGGGACTGCGTGGTGCTTGACGGATGCTTTTCTAGGGCCAGCGGTTGGGGAGCTGCGGCTGGCTTTGCGGTGCTGCTTCTGCCACGGCAAAGCTAATCTATCCTAAATAAGTGTGATCGCACTGTCTCTCTCAAGGTGTTTTATAAACCTTTGAATCCCTGCCTGTCTTACATAAGTGAGGCCACTGTTGACATGCACGTGTCTTAGCACGAGATGCCCAACTCCCTCGCGCACCTCCTGGCTTTCTCATGCGGGCAAGGGTTTGCAAGGCCGGTTCCTCTGCCGTCTCACTCACTCCCTTGGACCTTGCTGGGAGCCTGGCCAGAGCAGGAGGTGTCGATGAAGGACCATGCCGCCCCTCGACCATCCAATGGCTGCAAATGCAAACGCTGCCGGGCCCCTGGCATGAGGCGGGTGTTCCTAGTGCCAGATTCCTCGGCATCTGGAAGATCACCTGCCATTGCTCGCTCTGCATTTTTTGCAAACTGACCCTCTCAGCCCATGCTCCGGCTGTCAGCTGCGAGCTCTCGCAACTGGCCCAAGCGGGCACGATGCCACACAGCAGACGGGCACAGTGCAAATGCTGCCAGACAGCTAGCATGTACAGGGCAGGGTCGCATCCTGCGCTGGGAGGGCTGCTCTCCAGCTGTATGCAAGCCAAGAGGAGCGGAGCATGCATGGAGGGATGGGCCCGATGGGTCGGATTCTCTGCAAAGCTTCCTCCGTGCAGCGCTTCCTGCTGCTGCTGAAGGGGACGCTGCATCCAGACCCCTGCTTGCAGCTGGATTAACTTCTCAAACCCTCCCCACCCCCCCAAAAAAAACAACAACAACAACAAAAAACGGAAAAAGGCTTCTCTGGTGATGCAAAGAGAGTTTCTGGGGCTGGGGACTCAGGATTAGTGCTCTACAAAAGGAGGAGAGGAGTATTATAGTGAAATCTAGACCTTGAACGACTCTCCATAGGAGGCGCCCACAGATCTCTGCAATAGAGAGAGAGAAGGGAGGGGGGGAAAAGAAGAAGAAGAAAAAAAAAAAAGCAATGCATGGCCAGGCCAAGTTGGCTGAGGAAGCCAGATCACCATAGCTGCCTCTCAGGAGCAGGTGTAAAACTTCCACTGAATAGAGCGCGTGGGAGTGTGCCATGGGTGTGCGAAGGTAATACTCTATTTCAGCTCCTTCCGAATAAGGCCAAGAAAAAAAATGCACAAATACACTTTGCCCACCGTATCTTTTGAGCTCCTGGGTGTTTGCAGAGGGATCACAGGCAGACAGGAGCAGTGGGGTATGAATGAGATGGAATAGTATAAATTCACTTGACTCGTTTGCCATCTGCCTGGACTTTCTTTCTCTCTCTCTCTTTTCTCTCTCGCTAGACTCTCTCCGTTTCTCCTTTTACTTTGTTTTTAACGGTGCTTTATAAAATGAGTAATGTTTACAAAATGTTTTGCCTATTTGAACTTTTTATTTTATTTTATTTTTATGCTACATAAGCAATAACAATGCAGATTAAAAGATCATGGAGAGACAAAGTGCTTAGGTGGGAAGATAAAGCGCGCGTCTGTGTAGCCTGTATCGGAAACTGTAGTTAACCAGCACTTGTAAACATGGTTTTTGTTGAACAAATATGAAACGCGATGTCACCCTAACAATACCTTTAAAAATAGGAAGCCAAGAAGAAGGGGAAAAAAGCATTTAACAGGGCATAAAAATCTCTCTCTTTCTCTCTGCGTTTCATTGCGTCCCTGCATAACTTTCCAACTAAGTATTATGATCTGTTTGCAAACAGCCTCAGCTCAGCTGCGTGGTCAGCTCGATGGTGACGTGAAATTGGGACTGCATCTGCAGTGACTGTGGCTTGGATGGGTTTATAGCTTGTGGTTAAATGCATTTATTTATTGTTATCGCTATTATTATTTCATGTTATTTTTGCAATAAGCTGGGCTTGTTAAAACCCAAGCTGAGCATTGTGAAGTGAGCCCTGCTGTTTTTCTGCGCTTCTTATTCAGGTAAAACTGCCACCGACCCATTTTGGGAAGGGGTGAGTGGGGGCAGAAGGGTCCAGCCCTGTGTTTCTGGTAGTCGAGTCTGTTGGCTATTGGCTAAGCCTTTCGTTTCTCCAAACAAGCTGCCTGCCGAAGTGTGCTGAGAGGAGCAAGGCAACTCCAAATACCCGGGCAATGCTGCGGGTCTTGCCAGAGCGTTGGGATTGAAAGAGAAAGCTGAAAGCCCCCTTCTTCTGGGGCTGGGAGCGAAGGGGCCGGGTCGTGGCGAGCGTTTTGGAGAGATGTCTCGCCCAGCTCGCCTTGCCTGCCTGGCTAGCAGTAAAATGTCTGCAGCCCCTGGCAGTCGCTCCTTCTGGACCACTTCCACCGACTCCCTGCACTTGTTTGGAGGGCTCTCAGGAGAAGGGCTTGCAGTTTTGCAGCGTTTAAAAACGAATTGATTGGGTTTAACCCATTCTGGTGTACAGTGCAAAAAATGACATTTTCCACCCCCCACCCCCCCACCGCAATCTTAGAAAGTCTGGAGACTCTTTGTGAATAGGGACCTCGGAGGGTAAAGACAGGCCTGAAACCCAAGAATCTTAATTTTGCCTCAAATTTTGGCTATACTGTTTCTATAGAGACCAAAAGGAGGCTTTGGCCCCCCCACTCAGCTATTAAAGTTTAGTGCATTGAAAACTGTCTTCATGCTGTGATACCCTTTCAAGGAGTAGAATAGGGTCTGAGCTAATCCATGAAAGTTGTCATGCTATGAACTAGTAGTCAAGCTTTTTCCTTTCAATTGAGTCTAAAACTATACTGTACTTCACACTTCATTGGCCCTTCAGATGGCAGGACTCAATATCCCTGCTGGAAAGAAGCTCGTCTTCACACAGTGATGTTGAACGTGGAAAGATCTTGTTTCTATGGCATAATTGCTAGCGCTCCGATATGAAAGTCGTAAGGATGGGATTGTTTTTAATTATATCAATCTTGGCATTTTACTTCATTTTATTTTATTTTTTCAAAGCGCGTTTAGCACGGTTTGAATGCCTCCGCCATGCTCTTGGCATGCCATCTGCAATGAAGGCAGGCACCAAATCAAACATCCCTACCAACTTTAGGAGTCTTTCTTTTCTCCGTGTTACATGCACAAATATAGCAAGAGAAAGCTGTCATCTGAATACAAGCCTCGGCTTTATCCCATTGAGTGTACTGTAGCAAAGGTAATGAATGGGTCATTTTTTTACAATCAGGGCTATCAAGATAACTGTATAAAACAAAAGTCTGGACGAGGGTGATTTTTTTTCTCTTCTTTTTTTTTCTAATGAGAAAACGCTCCCTTCTTTGACATTCAGGTTGCTACTTGTGTTTGTTTTCACATGTGATAAATCAATAACCGGTAACAGTGGGCCATAACAATAGGGGGAATAGCTAACTGTCTAAATTAAGACTTCACCAGTGAAACACTACTGTATTTTTGATAATAAAAGTTTAACTGGAAAAATGCCTTGATCTATGCAGGCCAAAAGGGGGCACCAGGGTATTAAAAAAGTTGTGTTTTTTTTTGGTAGCTTACATGTATAACTTAAACATAGTTCAGATTGTGAGGGTTTGTTTTTTTTCCTAGAGTATTTAGTAAATGAGAGAGCCATTAATCCTCCAAGCTGGGGTGCGTTTCTAGTGCTTTGAAAACCCCACTGGAGCATTTTGATTCAAAGAATGTGTCCATCGCTCGGGTGTGCTCTTCCTGTTCGATTTTCTTTTCTTTTTGTAAGTTCCTCTAAAGTTTTAAAGGAAGAAGCTAAGCAAGATCCTTTTTTATTAAATTAAAAAGGTTTTTGGGAAAAATGCAGCAGCCAACCACGTCACGATATAAATCTTACAATCCAACGAGCGCAATTGGTCTAATTCCATTATTCAAAATTTTGACCCGGCCAACACTTAATGTAAGTTGGTTGATTGTTTTTCTTTTTCACCAAACTAGCCACGTACTCAGTGCAACAGGATCTGCCGTTACTCGGATGTGTCTTGAAGCAGAATAAATCACTGCGGTACCTTTCCTGTGGCACCGTCGGCGCACATTCGACACACAGACCGGCAGCATTTGTTGCAAGTAGAGGCTAATCTGTAGAATAGAGACTAGAGATGTAGTCAGGACAAGGGACAGATTTTAGAAGAAATTCCACATTTTGAATGATGTGACATTCGAAGGCTGTCGTCTTGTGTTGCTGTGAGGAAAGAATTGAGTAACATACTTGATAGAAAGCCTCCATTTTCAATCCTCGCCGTACATTTGTTTAAAAGCATTTTTTTTGGTGTGAATTAATATGTCCTAGAGCTGGGCAGATTAGCTGAGTTTTGGGATTGCTGGTGGCTTTGCTTCTCCAGGCTACGCAAGATCTCACCATGCAGAATATACATCTGTACATCTCATCTTGCATTTGAACAAATGTGTCTGTTTGTTAAGCACAAGTCAGGATCTTCTAGCTATTTTTCAATCGTCGTGTTTTATTTGTGTCTTTGCAGCTCTGTTCGTCCAAACTCCCTTTCATAAAATTGTCAAATTCAATTATTTTTAACACCAAACGTGAGCGAGTTTGTTTTCGTTATTTTATGACACCTCTTTTATTGGATTTTAAATGATAATTTAAAAAATGAAACATGAAGTATGTTCAAGCATTGAACATAATGTTTTATAGTTTAATTTGCATCAAGACCCTTATTTTTAGTTTTGTTATAAAATCCTTATTTATTGGATCGTATATTATGTAACACTAGGCAACTGACTAGCTGTAGTTACGTTAATAATTATGATGCATGTAGCTAATTAGATTGTAATCTGTAGAAGTAGGTTTTTTTAAAAAAAACTTTCTTTTATTTTTAATATCTTGATTTCAGCGACACTTTTCAGTCCTGAGTTATGCAAACACAACAATTCCTATAAAAATATGTTCTATTTTTAATTGATTTTATATTTAAAAGAATGACTCTCACCTGGATGTCTTGTGATTTACTTCAGATAAGGAGCTAGTAGCTTTAGGGAATGCCCACCATTTATTAACAACGTTTATGAAAATTGGGGAACAGGAAAATCTCTGTGATTTAAGGCATGGTGTTTTGATCATGTCAGTAATTTTGCAAGAAATGTAAATTAGTGGACATTTTGACAGAGGAGGCTTTGTAAGAAAATACATAGATATAAATTACAGACTATTAATAGTTTTAAAATAAACTATCTTTTGAACAATTTAGTTGAAAAAGGTCAGTATTTTGTTGAGAGAAATATTTGGGTGATTTGAACATAAAACATTCCTCTTGCAGGTTTGTTTCAGCCTTATATTTGTCCACGTTATGTGCCCAAATGTTTTACCCTCATTATATTTTCAGAAAGTGGAATTTAACCGTAAACTCTGTGAAACATTTGCTCACGAGCGTTACAATTAATTTAATGTAGTTTAAAAAAATCCTTGCTATTGGATCCAGCAAAATAACATGCATCGCATGATTCATCTTGTATCTTAACTTCACAGCTCCTTTTTTTAAAAAAAAAATAAAAAAGAAAAAGGATTATCATAATTCATTAAATCAACAGCTAGATTTTTTTTTTTTAAAGGAAGTCTGGGAAGCAGCCCATATACAGTTCTTCAAACACAAACCTCCTCGATCACTATATGCAGAAAGCTGCTTTCTCACTTGAAGTCTATCTGTCTTAGGCATAAAGCAGGTTTTTGCAAATTGAAAAGGTTTCTTTGGGCATTTTTGCATAGAACAGATATATACAGGTTCCTCACTTTTATTTATGCATTGTGTCTCTTTTACAAGCAAAAAGTTTAAAAAAAAAAAAGAAGGGAAAAAAAGAAGAAACAGACTTTTAATTTCACAACTCAGTAGGACAAATATTATGTCTGTGACGACTGATGTTGAATTGATTTGGGGCAATTCCAGGTAGAACTTAGTCCACAGTTTTTTCCTTTTGCTGTACATTTTTTCCACATAGCAAAGACGTTGATGGTCTAGTGCTGCCTTCTGCACATGCTCAGTGACTTGCCTTTTTTCTTAGCTCACATCTGTATACTCGATAAACAGAGTAAGGTCTCTACGTTATGTACTACTTACTATTGCTCTGGACTCTCAACTCGTTAAGAGGTAGTGGGGCCACTGGTGCCAAAAATTTCTGTTAGCACATGGCAGAGGAGTGGGAAAATCCCATTTTTCATCCTACCTTGTAGTCATTGAAGTTTCACTTGATCCACTTAGGGTGAAGTGGGATATCGGTGAATGAAGTCATTGCTTATTTTCTCTCTCTATATTACATGCTATACAAATGATGGTGATTTTTAATTAGTTTTGTTTTCCTGAGGCTGTTGGGTGGGGGGTAAGATGCATGCAAACAATTTCAGACTTCTAGCTGCTGCTGCTGCTTTGAAAAATTTAATTTTTTTTTTAAAATAGGGATATAAAAGATAAAAGTCGCTGTCCGTGCTTGATGAATGGAGAACCTGGGAATAGTATATGAGCATTTTTTAAATCTGGGAAGTGTATTGCTATAGTAGCAAAATAGGCTACAAAGTAAAAGATTTCCTGAAAATATATTTATGGGATCTCGTTTTGTAATGCTAGCACAAAGAAACATAATCTCAAGAATGAATTGGTTTCTATTCTCCAGCTCATGAAAACCAAGATTTTTTTTTTTTTAAAGTTCAGGCAGAAACTTAAAAAATAATAAATGTTGCTTGATCTTGCAAATGGCACTGTCTCCTGCATACCTTCCCAAGGCACTTCAGCCTGACCCATGATACAGCTTTTGTTGGTTTAATTCAAATGCCTGATATCATAGCTTCCTAGGAAGTATTTGAGCTGTAAATAAATAATTTGGTTACATGCAAATTTTTATCATATCATTTCTTCTTTATTTTTTTAAACGAATGGTAGTAAATCAGATGCCTCATTACCTGCACATAAAGAGCTTTTATTAATCACTAGCATGTCTTTGCAGAAGTGAAGTGTCTCCATTTAAGCAATAATAATAATAATAATAATAATAATAATAAAACCAATAGGTTACAGTAGAACAGGACACTGGAACAGGTTTAATGTTGCTGTGCACAATTAGAGACTCAAATGTACATATGTGCTTAGATTAATTACCGCTAATTAATATAATAAAATGTTGATACAGAAGAAATGATAAAAATGGGTAGTTGCCAGGTGATTAGGGCACAAGTCCAAACTGCAGGCTGGTGTTGAAATCCTGTTGTAAAAACACACATAAGGGAGGGGGGAAAAAAATTATGTACCATCCTGAAATGGTCTAAATTAAATGCAGAGGCTCTTGCTTATTTGATATTTAATACGGTCTTATCAGGGCAGCTTATCTTAGATGAGAGAGGAGAAGAAAACACTCAATTTAGAGTGACAGAAGCAAACTATGCCACTAGCTGTAAAAAGAAAAAAAAATCAGATTTTTTTGGGGAGGGGAGGGGGGGAAATCATACCTAGTTTATGCAGTAAAAAATGCACAGAGCATCCTGAAAACCTGGCGAACGTGAGCCTAGATAAAATAACAACAAGTGGTGCTGGAGCAGAACTGGGTCTCTCTGCATTTTGAACACACGGTAAATAACCCTTTCGATGTCTGGCCCTTTCTAACAAATAGATCGATAAGAAGCATGTTCCTTTTATTTAAAAAAAAACATTTTTAGAATAAAAGCTATATTTAAAATGTTTCTCAAACAACTTGATTCTCCTGGCTTATACCCCCACTAAAAAGCCTGTGCATGAAATAAATGTCATATTATTGCATATTTGAAGTGTTTTTTTTCTTTTTCTTTAAAGGCGGGTGGGGGGAAGGGAGAGGCTTAGTATAGCAATCTCTAATTAAATCCAGTAGGAAGTATTTCCTGAAAGTCAGAGACCTTTCTCACTCTGTTATCTAATTCTTTACAGGTGATTATTTATTTATTTATTTTTTTGGTACTACGTTTTTTCCATGGATTTAACACTGCAGAAATAGTAACTGTAGCTAAAACCAGTAACATTTTCATGCTCTGAAATTTATCTGACAACTAGTAGACGCTGAAATTGGTAAATATTGCAATTTTTGTTAGAAAGAACAAGTAAGGAAATGAGATTAGCTCTTGGATTTTTCAGCTGGTTGAAATCTGGCTTTGAGGCGTCTTAAAATAACGAATACGTTTCCCTTGTGTAGAATATTCTTACAATTTGTTTAACCTCCTATTTTACATAAAACTGACTTTCTTTCTGTTTTTCCCCCCAAAACGTATCAAATTTGTAAAGGGAGATAAACAGTGCTGAATAACACTGAAACGTCCAGGACTTGTTCTGTTTACTTTCCTAACCATTTTATATTGGTATCTTTGTCTCGATTGTCTAACCAGTCTTTTTTCCCCCCTCCACTAAAGATGGCTAGCTCTTAGGAAGTCAGAAAACGGGGGTGGGATGGGGGGAGGCTGATATTTCCCCCCTCCCCGCTCCCAATCGAGTCGCACACCAGGCCAAAGTTCCAAAAATCTTTTATAACAAAATCCAAGTGCACACACTAAAGTCCAGACAAGAGGGCAACAAATCATGTAAACTATAACAAACTAACAATAGAAAACACCCAACTCACAAAAGTGCCTTTTCTCTCCCAAGGAAGAATCGGCCTCTCACCTCAAAAAATGCTTTGCTATAAAAAGGACTTTCCCAGGCGAAATAACATACTTACATTGGGAGGAGCCTTTTATGCTATGGCTGTTGTGTGGTTAATTTAAAAAGTGGCCCTTTCCCCCCCGCCCCTTCCCTGAAGGATAAAGGCAATGTAAAGAAATACAAATGACATTGCAGCAACTTGGGTTTTCTTGCCTTTACCCCTTGTTACACAAAGAATTGATTTGATACATGAGATCTGTATCTCTGTGCTAGTATCTACAATTTAAATCACTTCCAATTTTCTTCAAAGCTATATAGCACGATGCTTTGCCTACACTTTAATAATGCTGTCTGAAAAGCAAACAATTCAGGCAGCCAATTAAAACCATATTTCTTTCAATACAATAAATGTGTAAACACCCCCCCCCAAACAACAGAACCATCAACTAGTATTGCACAGATATTTTTATGCAAATGAGACATCATTTTGGATCAGCAAACAGTGAGAATTTTAAATTATTGATAAATCTAATAAAACGATCATTCAAAAATGTTAGAATTAAAACAAATGTAGATTTCTTCCTCGTTGATGGAGATTACGAGTTTTTTTTATTTTAAAAAAAGACATCTCCTCAAAGTGATTTTCTTTTTTCTTTAAGGTTGGTGTGTGTTTTTTTCCCCCCTTCTCTTCACTCTAGGCCTAAACTTAAGCAAAGCTTATCAAAGCTCAACCTTTGCAATACTCACTTTGCCCCCTGGCTCTCATGGTATTCTAATTTCTCTCTCCTTTTTCATACTGTGCATTCTGCACACCCTTTCATAGCATCTGATGTAGTGAACTTGGGTTCACGAAAGCTTCTGCGCTCTCTGTCTCTGCCTTATTTAGTCTGTAAAGATGCAGATCCATATTTAGTCTAAAAAGGACTATATTTAGTCTATAAAGGTCTACATTTAGTCTAGAAAGGTGCAGCTTTCCTCCTGCCTTCTGACCGACTGCAGCAAACACTGGGACGACCTCTCACTAGCTCCCTGCCAAATGCTGCGCTTTCCCTTCAGACTTACCCAAGCCTGGCAAGACGCTGGCTGCTCTGCTGATGGGCACTGAAGTCCCGATCTTGAGCATGGGCTGAACGTGATGTGCTCTGACCTCCTTGGGGTACTGTAGTGAGCTCTTCTGATGCTATTGGAGGGCCAAGCTTCATTTTATTCTTCCAGCTGCTAGCCCTTGGGCTGTGAGTGAATTGCTTACAGTGGCCAAAGTTATATACTCCTGTGGGATCGGGGCCTCGGTGAGGGGAGCAGTGGAGCTATGAAAAGCACATGCAAGCCAATGGAGTAGGTGGAAGTTGAGTTGTTTTAGGCACCTACCGTGGCTCTCCCTGACACCATTCTTCCATTGCTAAAACCCTTCCTTAGCTCACTAAGTGTCTTCTGATCCCCTCTTACCCCAAATTCTGTGCCCCACCCAAGATGCTGTAGTGTAGACAGACGTAGGAGGTCTGCCACATGGATGGCAGCACTCAGGGCTCCTTAAACCATGGGCTTTTCTTTCTTTGCATGCATTTGTTGTGTGGTTATGTGACTTGTTCTGACCTTCTCCTCCTCTCTTCCTTCATTCCAGCGCAGTTGAGATCACTACTTTCAACACCGGGAATAAATAAGCCTTCCCAAGGGCACGGGGTCTCCTATAGATAAATGCTTTAGGGTCTTGTGCTGCCATGGATCTGTATCACGAGGAGGGAGGAATATGACTGTTTAGCTGATGTACCGAGCATGAAGTACATATGCTCTCATGCTTGCTTGATTTGCTTGTGAATTTGTTCTCTCTTTCTGTATCAGAAGTTGGTTTCCTTGTGCATGGTGCAGGACCCTATGCTCCTGCCTCATATAACACCATGTGGAAGGGGCTGCTTCCCAGAGAAGAAGGGTTCCCCAGCTCAATTTTTTTTTGTATAGATAATATGATGGATGTAGTCACTGGAAGAAGGCTCAAGGGGGCTGGTTTTAGGGTCCACCAGTGCAGATGGTCCAAACCCTGCTGCTCTCGGTCCCTTTTATCAGGCAGACTGGATTGAGTGACATGACCAGACCAAGGAATATCTCTTAAATGGCCTGCTCCCATGGGGAGGTTGCTTGTTTGGGGCACATCATCTATGGGTCGCTCCAGAATATACAAGCTCCTTTTTCAGAATAAATGCCTTCCTCGGGCCGGGAAGGTGACCTTGATCCAGGAGCCATGCGTGTGCCAATGAAACATGTCCGTAGACCACTTGAGCCACTGGCCATGCTTCCTTGTTGTCCTCACCATGTTCATCCTGAAACCTAAAGATGACCTCTGAAATGGCAATGCTGGACAGCTACCAGGCTGCTGCGGTTGAACCCACAACCTTTGGGGTGTGGTTTAAAAGCTCCTTTTAAGCTTTGTGTTGGCTTGGAGCATGATGTCCTTTGCTTTCTGGCTGGAAGCCCAGGCAGCTGTTGTCCTGCAAGTTAGGTCTGCATTCTCCAAACGCCTTCCCAGCCGGTACTGAAGTCCCCTAAAGAGACCCCCCCGCCCCAATTCCCAATGCCTCACCCGTGTGAAGACTCCAGTTTGGAGTTTACACCATCAGGGGACGTGTGAAAGTGGATGCAGCTAGAGCTAGGCTTTGTGGAAGGATTCCCCAAACGACTGCTGCTTGTATCGAGCCAACCAAAAAAATGAATGGAGGCATGTTTCTCCCTGCCCCCTTTTCCCTCCCACTTCATGCTTTCTTTGGGATTTGGGTTGGTGTCCTTTCAGGGTACTGGGCTTTTCTGTGGGATTGCAATGTTCAAGCTCATCGATTTCCCCTCCCCTGGCAGGTTATTTCCTCTGGTTTTGGCTAGTCTCTGGTTCCTTTCTGGGAATTTTTCCATTCCTCCTAACCTCGAGATGGGATCAAGATTAGATTGCAGATACCCTTTATTTTGCCGGGGGTTCATCTGTTGGTTTGCTGGGAGTCCTTAATAACTGTCTTGCACAGAGGCAGGCATGCAGGCATCCCTCCTTATCTCCTAAGCACAAGGTTTTGTCTCCGGGAAGCACTTTTGTCCTGCTGTTGGGTACACTGACTCGCACCTAATTTTAATTAAAAAAAAAAAAATTCGGAGACTTCCCATGATCTCTGTATCAATGCTCACTGTGTCGTTCTGATTAGTTTAGTGGGATCATCCTGCTAAAGCAAGGGTCCGACTCTCACGAGCTGCCTCTGCAAGTGAGATGCATCACTCGCCCCAGTGCTAAACATCCGGCTTCGTTCTGGTACCTTCCTCTTTGGAGCGCTGTTTCCAGCCCAGAAAAATGGGTGCACATTAAAAATGAAAATGCAGGGACAGCTTTAAACTTGAACTTAATTTCAGAGTAACAGTGGGAGCTGCTTATTGATTATGCTCACACTTGGCTCATTAAATAAGATCCCTCCTTTAAAAAAAACAAAGCTGTTGCAGCACGTTCAATGTTTAGGGCCTGAAGCACTGAGGACTTGGGGGCTCCAGTGTGCGATTGAATAAATGGGAGCCTGGAAACTGGGCAAGATGGACCTATGGTCTGGCCCAGTAATGGGCAGGTCTTATACTCTCTTAAATGCACTGGCAGTTTTATTTTGTGTTGGTCTGATTTGAGAAGTGTGCTTGTGCTGTACAGTTTTATTTATAGGGAACTATAAGGCAACATCTTATGCTGTTTCTACAGATGAATGGCTCCTTTATTAATAGATGTTTATTAATAGTTGAATTGAATGTATCGATACGTGAAATGTATTAAAACAAACGCTGTAAGTGATTGCGATGAGATTCCCTATTAACACAGCACATGTGTATTCAGCGTGCAATGCAAGGATTTTGGAACGGGAGGGGGGTTAGAGAAAGCAGCCTGACTTTTGTGGGGGCACAGAGTCCCCCTGAGCAAGGGAGACTGAAAAGCGGGGGGCTGCTTGCCTTAGGCCCATATGGTTTCCCTTGCACTTGGAAGTGTTTCCAATGTGTCCATCGTCGCCCTTAGACGGGATGCGATAGCACCAGCAACTTCAGGGCTCACGGCTGGAGTATGTGGAGCAGAACCCGCGTCTGGCGAGCCGACCGCTCTTCCTGGGCAAGGCCCTGCTTGCTCGTGGCGCTGCAGAAGCAGCGTGCGCAGGCTGAGGGGTGGTGGGTGCTGCAGCATTGCTACCTTTGCAGCTCGCTGGTTAGATGGTATTTTTAAGGGTTTTCTAGTTTGTTTTTTTTCCTCCAGGGCCGGGGGGCAGTTGTAGTGCCAAAACGTCCGTATGAAGGCTCCTGTGTCAGGTTTTTGGGTCTATGGTAAATGGTATAGTGCCATTTTTGATGCCTTTCGAAGCTCTTCCTGGTGACTTTTGAGGTCTATGTGGAGATAGGTGGAGCAGCTAGGATCTGCCATCAGGCTGCCACCATCCAAGCCTGACTCCTGCTTGCTGTTTGAGAGAGCAACCGGGTCCAGGTTGAATGCCAGAATCAAGATCCTGCCCTTTTTCCAAGGGGACACCTCCCATAGCCTGAGCGAGACGGTCCTGGCTGCAAGGCCTGTTCTAGCTGTGGGAGTTATCGGGCCTTTCAGTAGGAGGATGGCTCCTGTGCTTTGGACAGAAGGTTTACATGCTCTGAAATCACAAAATTCGAGGAATTTCCGCTGCTGCTCACGGGTCAGTTTGCAGCTCCGGCGCTATCTGGGGTTTCCACTCCTGCGGGAGCCTCGGCTGGCCTTCCTCTCTGCTCCCGACCCTCCCCGTGTGGGAGGTTGCGGGGCGCTTTGCTTTGCAGAAAGTCTTGGGACCACGGCTGCTGGGGGAGATGCATCCTCGGGGGGTACCGCCTCGCCCCAGGTTGGAGGGCAGGGGATGGGTCCGTCCTCGTACCCGAAGGGAGACTCGATGGAAAGGGCGTATGGAAGCGCTCCGCTCTGCTCCCCCGCGCCAGCGCCATGTTGTGCAAAAGGAGAAGGCAGCTCCTGGTCGGCAGCGAGCGGCTGCGACTCCTCCCTTATTCCTTCAGGCCACGCTTGGAGTTTGCGGACATTTTGAAGATCGTCTGTGTAGGGGGCGGTTTTGTGCTGCAAGTTGCTATGGCAGCTTGCCCTGCAGGAGGGTTTAGCTTGTGTGCACCGTCGGGAAGCAGGCTTTATTACAAATTGCTATCCTTCTCCGAGCCATGAGCACGGGAAACTCAGGGCCCCTGTTCAGCGTTTCCCTTGTACCCGATGCCGTAACAAGTTGGGTCTTGACTTTAAGCACGTTCACGTCTACTTCCGACGTCCTCCTCCTTGCCCCGGCCACGATGGGCTTCCTAGTCGTTTCCTGAGCAGCTATAAAACCAGGCAGCACCTTCCCTGTTCTTCCGGGAATTACTAGTCCCTTTGTTGTAACTGCAGAGGCCACACATCGCCTAATGAGTATCTGATCAAAAACTACAATAATCAGTATTTTGCTATTATCTGCAAGTGACACAAAGTAGAAGTCGCTCGTCTCTACCAAGCCTCGCTCATTTGCACTTGCCTGATCTGCAGCTTCCATAATCAACATGCGCAAAACAGTGATTTCTCCACATTTATTAGCACTGATTAATAGAAGAACACTGTAGCGAGATCTGTTAAGGGGAAAACTTCACTTCTCTTGCAAAGTAGACTTCAGCTCTCTGACTAGCATCCGCTATACGAGGACAAATTATCAATGATTAAAACCAAGCTACACTTGTCCAAATAAATTAACAAAGCGTGCTGCAAGAGGTGGCAGCCGCCCTCTTGTAGCGCGTTCGTTTTCCGTGCTAATTTGCAACGAGCAGGAATTTGCAAGGGAACTTCATGGCATTAGTGCAAATTAGTGAGGTAGACGGTAGCATTTACTCAGTTGGCAGGTACTGCAAGAAATGTGGGTTTTTTTGGGAAGCGATTTGAATGTTGTTGTGTTGCCTCATACATTATCAATATTACATGTCACGGATGCCATGAAACTTTCTATGCAGAGGAGCGTAATTCATTCCTTGGTTTGTAGGCCCAGAGTCCTCTCTGGATTGTCTCAAGGACTCCTGGCACCTCCGGCTTCAAGATTTTGCATTTGGATCCCTGCATTAGCAAAGAGATGAGTCAAATCGTGCGGCGCTCCCTACCGACCACGGCGTCTGAGGTGGCAGAGAATGGCATTTGTTTTCATCGGGGACGTGGGAGAAGTCATGCTTGTGAAATTTGCTCCAAATCTTCCTGCTTCAGAGGGCTAATGTGGAAGCAAATAGTGCAGAGGGCCAAAATGCCCCGATCATCTTCAAACCCTTCCCCAGCAGAGGATTTTATAATTTAGTGGGAGTTTTCAAGGGTTTTCTCAATCACCTTGGGGCTTTTTTGTCCCGCTATCTGTAGCAGTAGGCTGAAGGAGGAAAAATTGTACTACTGCTGGCTGTGATGCATCGTCCTCTCCGGAGAAAGGCAGTTAGTGGGTCTATGCAGGGAGCAGGTCCCACGGGGGGCACGGCTTCAGCTCCCGGCACTTGCATTATAGCTTCACGACACCTTGGAGTATCTGCAGTGAGGGTGCCGCTACATTTACTCTGCCCAATTTGGTGGTGCAAGATCGAAGGCAACCCCGAGGAACAAAACCCAAACCCCAAAGCTCTGGCAGGAGAGGAGAGAGAGAATCTGGGAAATGGAAACCTGCCAATGCGTTGGGTGCAGCTCAACAAAATATCAGGAATAAATAGGTGGAGGGAAGGGAGGGAGCCATCAGGAGTGAGTCCCATGTTGGGAAAGTCAGACAAGCTAGTAGGAGGTTAATGGGTCCTGGGAATACAGGGGGAACGGATGGAAGACGATCTAGATGAGTCCTGAGGTCCCTTCCCAGCCTGCAGCTCTACAAATCCCGGGACTTGCTTGTTGCATGGTGAGTTTTACTTCTCTCCCTGGCAAAATAATGGAAAAGCTGCATCCAAGCATCACAAAATGCTTGATGTACAAAACTGGCTTTATTCTCATGGATTAAACGCTATCTCAAGGGCCCGGCCCTCCTTGTCGGTCTCAGTGGGTGAAGGGCTGGGTTTGACCGCCTTGGGTCTCGCATTGGGCAGGTCCAGGAGCTGTCTATACAGCATCTATCCTGCTACTAAAGAGACTTTGTAGATGCGTGTTTGACGCGTTTGGCAGACCCTTGCAGCACATTTGTTCCAAGAATCTTGTTCAAGACTTCCGGAAACTTTCATGGTTCGTAGTACATGGTTGTGCTATTGTGCGCTCTCCTATCCCGTGCATATTTTTGGTGACGCACTAGGGGGTGGGGGAAGTCGCCGAGGTAGATCTGTCCTGTTTTTTCTTTTTTGGGTTGGGTTTATTTCATGTCAAGCTGGTATAAAGTGATAGCCACCTTGGTAGGTGGAGGCTTCTTACAACATATAAGCCAGTTTATCAAAGACTGGATTTGGTGCTGTTGTTTTCCTATTAGGGAGGAATTACATTAAGCCTGCAGCAGACATTTTGTGTTACCATGGCAGCCCATATTTCCTACAGGGTTGTGACCTCTAATGACTACAGTGGAAGGGAGGAAAAAGAGGGACTCTTTGAAGATTAGTAAATAAATGCATACTTATGCAAAATATCCAAAGGATGGGCCAAGTGTAGAGAAGGACTAATGTGATTGTTAATGTTGAGTAAAAGGCTATATGTAAATATGCGAGTGTTTTAAAAATCACCTTTTATTTTATCATGTTCTTTAAAGGCCTGTTTTGTACTCATCATAGTGGTATGTTGAGCATGTTTCATGAATAGGGCATGGATTATTTTTCATGTAACAAAACAGCAAGACCGAGTTCAGAATTTCAGCATAGATGTTTCTTGCAGTCAAAATCGTTCTTTTTTTTATGGGCTTTTTAAATATTGCTGTCTCGATTTGGATTTTCAGCGTTCTTTTAGTTCATCATTGCTAAATAAAATAAGGCAGCAGAATGTAGTGAACTTTTAAACAGACATCTCAGCAGGAGCTGTCTTTATTCTTCGAAAATAGCACAGTGGAAAAAAACCCTTCTGTTTTTAAAAAGAAAAGATTTGTTTTTTATGTAAGGGATTCAGTTAAAAAAAAAAAAGGAGAGAGCTGCACCTACTCCTTAGTACGCAGCCCTTGTATGGGGCCATTTAATAATATTTCCCAATGTATTTTGTAGGAATGTTTTATAAATTGAAATGATCCTGTACTGGAGTATATAGTTATCTCTTGCACTACATGAAACTTCAGTAGAGTTGCTGCTACTCTACGTATCTTAAGCTACTTGCTCTTTTCATGTAAAACTCAACTGTTGCCATCAAAAAAAAATTCGAGGAGGGAAGTATCTGGAAATTGATAGGGGAAAAAAATCTCTTCCTCCCTTTTGTTTCCCTTTTGCTCTGTAATTCCACAATGGTTTTATTTCTCTTTCCAAGAATAACTTTATTTTTTAAAAATTTAGACAGCGTTGGGTGCCAAGGTCTAAAACTCTTACAAGCAGTCAGCTGAAAAAAGGTGGTTTAAAAAAAAATCTCCCTCTGACAAATGTCAGCTGATCCAAGCAAAACAATGTTGAGTATTTTAATCCTTTCATAACTTCACTGGGAGAGGAAACCCGGAGCCCATAGAGTTCTACAGAAATGGCCCCTAAACGCATCAACTTCCCTCAAAGTTTTAATACCCTAGCATTTTGGCCACAGCTGTAGTGTTTTATGAGGCATGCTAGAGGGTTTTTTAGGTCTAAATGTAGGGTGACCTGGCATCCTATATAGGTCTCTACTTAGTAAAAAAGGTATCTAACTGGGCAACGAGTCCCTGGAAGGGCATCTCTTTCCAGCATGGCTTGGGGTGTAGAAAACAGCTGTGTTTTCTGAGGGGGAGTGTGTATGTTGGATTGCTGCTGGAACTATTTTACTTTGTTACAGTGACTGAATCTTTTATGCTGAGCACAACTAAGGGCACTAGTGGGTGAGGTGGTGTAAGGGCACTTACCTGGGTGGTTGGGACACAGGTTCAAGTGAATGGTAACTCTCTACCTTGTTACACTGAGCCAAATGATCTTTATCCCGTGCTTTGGTGAGATTAAAAACCTTCCCTTTCCGCACAGCTTGATCCAGGGGTGACTTTTGAGGCCTCTTTGTTTTTTTCTAGCTTAGCAGCCAAACCAAAATGAGTCTCCGTAGCCATATTTCTGACATAGCCTGGCTGCTCTTGCTGAGAGAGGCTTCCTGCTGCTGTGACCCTTGGCTCACAGGCACTCTGTGGGTGCCTGTACATGCCACAGGGTTTAATTCTCATTAAATTAAATAGGTTTATAAAATTTAAACTTGCTTATTTTGGAGCATTGCATCAGTATTTGCATATACTATGTTTTCGAATGAATTAAGCTTTGGAGCGTTGCATCAGTGTTTGCATGTACTAGGTTTTCAAGTGAATTAAGCTTTGGAGCATTGCATCAGTGTTTGCATGTACTAGGTTTTCTAATGAATTAAGCCTGGTCCCTGGCTGGTGCTGCAGGAGAAGAGAACAGTTCCACATTGTCCCTCTGGCCCAGGGACCCCACCCTGTGCCCTGCCATGCAGCTGTGGGAGCAGGGAGCTGGCACATGGCTCAAGGAAAAAAAAAAAAGTGGCAGCAATTCAAAAGAGTGAACTGCAAAAAAGTCACAGTGCCATCTGGTGGACAAAGAGGCTCATTACATGTCTTTGAGTACCTGTGTTTGCATGCAACAAATCCATGAATGCAACACTTTAATTTGCGGTGAGCCAAACTAAACTACATCTGAGCAGTTTTAGTTTAATGCATCAGAAAGACTTTTAAAGCATCCAAAAAAACAGATTGTGCAAACAGTTATGCTGTTGCAGTGCAAGAAAGGGCAAAAAACATGGCATGTACAAATGCCCTGTAGGTCTCTGCATCTGTTCCAAAGCCTCTTCTAGACTGGCTGCTGGGGGCTCTGAAGACAGGGAGCAAGGGCTGTGGTGACAGGCAGTGCCTGCTGTCTCTGCTTCTCTTGGGCTGGCAGTTGTGAGATCCAGAAGTGACTGGGACTAGGTGGGGGAGGAAGATGGCAAGTGTTCTGGGCTGGCAGGGCTTCTCTGCAACTCCAGGGCAAAGTGAAGGCTGCTGACCCGCACTTCTCCACAGGTGAATTCTCTTTTTGGGGGAGATGCTTTTGCAGCCACAAATTGTGCTCTGAGCTAGGACACCCATCTGGCTTTGCATAAACCTCTTGTTTCCCCTGTCCTCCAAGGTGCCTGAGCTCAGTCACTGTGTTGCTGAACCTCGGACAAGGGAAAGCTTAGGGCTGCAGTGGGTTTGGACCCCAAACAAAGCTGCGTGGCTCAGAGCTGTATTTCTGATATCCTCAAGGGTGGCTATGAAGTTGATCCCAAACAGGATCATGAAGGCAAGGGAGGAAGAAACTGCTGAGGCAGATGAGGAATAATGATGCTATTCACCTTCCAGTCTCTTTAGAGATAGGTATGCGGGAAGAAGATGGGAAAACATCCGGAGATGTGGGATTGATGACTTACCCCCAAATAGAATATTCTTCAGTGCTCTTAGTTATTTAGTTGGGATGGTTTAGTCCGGGACTGTTATGCCCTGTGCAGGGATAGGTCTAGATGGCCTCTTGAGGTCCCTTCCAACCCTACTTTCCTATGACCCTAAAAACTGCTACCCGACGGGAGCCCCTTGCTTTGCTTTTGTCCTTCTAGGGGAAGATTTAAGCAGTAAAAATGGACTCAGGTTAAACACAGCTTTAATTAAAATGCCAGGCTCCTTTCCTGCATTGCAAGGGCTTTTGGAAAACTCTTTTTCATTTGCCACTCACCTCACTGTAGCAATCACAAGAGCTAAATTATTAATCCAATGGGTCAGCTGCTGTCATATAAGAGAGTAAAGAGGTGGTCTGATTCTGCTACTCCATAAGCTAATGCTGATAGTAGGTATGAACATACGCTACGAAGATAATGCCAAAGGCCTTTTCCAAAATGACTGTACTGCACTCTCTGTGACTTAAGAAGGGTGAATTTAGCTTTAAAAAAAAAAAATCGGGTAGATTTGCAAGTCTGTTGTGTCATCCGCTCTCAGACTGAGCAAAACCTCTATGCGTCATCTCTTGCACTAGTCTACAGAGTACGGCTCCGAGTGAGTCAGGGAAGCAGAATGTGGTGTCTAGTTCATTTTGTTGAAGGGAGCCCCAAAGACTTTGCAAGCAGTGATCCTTATGCCTTCCCTCACCCCATGTGCAGTATTTTTGAAGGAAGGTTTTAATTAATAAATTTGGGCAAACATGCTGCTTGAAATGCATGTGAATCTTGCTCGGTTTTAGTGGGAACTCGACCAATGCTGGTTGGAGATCAATGGCTCAGTCATGGATAGGTCACATTTTTCATCCCAAGTTGGGAATGTGACAGTGATTCCAGCAACCATGTATTCTTGCACAATTTCCATTTGTGAAGGAAAGTTTGTTTTGCTGGCAAAACCTACATTGTGTTTATTATAAAGACTGCCTCTGTCCGGGGGCCTGGGATTTGTGCTAGAGGCAAAAGTGGTTTTCAAATATGTTGGTCAGATGCAGTTCTTCAAGAACTTCACTCTTCACTGAAGCCCAACATAGAAATAATTCACATTTAATTACTCTGGGATGATAGCAGAGTTTTCCAAATGTATTTGAAATTCAGCCTTGTTTGGTTATAGCTGGTCAGACCAAGCCTGCGGCGATGCTGGTCTGTGCTCTGCAGCGTTCATAAGCATGAGGAAGGCACAAAAAAGTTTGCTGAGAATTACTCTCCCAAAGAGAAGCAGCCGTCGACAATGGCAAGGCACTTCTTTTCCTTTCTGGGGTGGATAGACCTTGGTTGAGGCATCATCAAGTCTGGAAAGTTTAGGCGAATGGATGCAGAGTCGGGATTTAATTTTCTTTTTTCACAAATTCACAAAGTGTGTGTGTGTGCATGTAAGGGCCCTTTGTAGTAACAGATGCTATTGCATCCTTGTCTGGTTTGCTTAATCAATTTGTCAGGCTGGAAAGGCCCATTAGGACGATCTAGTCTGATGTTCTGTGGCACAGGCCCACATTGCCCATGGTGACTCCTCTGTGTAGCCCAACAACTGGAGCTGACCTGGAGCCGTGGTACTCAACCTTCTAGCCCCAAGGATGGATGAGTAGCATGGGGATCATTCGGTAGACCACAGTCCTCTGCAGGGTTGATGTGCGGGGTCTGTTCTTGGCGTATGTCAACCTGAGCCTGTACGCTGGATCCAGCCAAGTGCACCAGCCTGATCTAGCACATAGGCCACGTTATGCAGGCCACGGAGCTCCCCATGGGTCCAGAAATTTGGCAGCAGCAACTAATCCTGCCACTGCTCCCCAGCACTGCTGTGGGAGGGGGTCCCACAGATCAGAGGTTGAGCATCACTGAACTAGATCACTGCCCTTCAAAGGAGACTTAAAGACGTTAAATGATGGTGACTCTCCCAGGTCTCCTAAAGAAACCATTGCACCACTTAAATGCCTGAACTTCAAAGATATGCATCTTCTTTTCAGTATTGTGTCAACTGCTAGCCATTGCGGCTCTTTAGGGAACTTACCTTCTTCTGGAAGAAGCCTGATCATCCTGGAGCTTATGGGAACCAAATGGAAACCGGACCTAGGCAGGCTCAAAACCAGTAGGCTTGTTGGTAATACTTACTTCCTTTCAATGGTCAACCAGCACTTGCAGAGTTTTGGCCTCCTCGATGTATTTCCATTCCTGTCTATCATGAGCTATTTCCTCCTAGTTCTGTCCTAAGTTAAATACCTTCAGCTCTCTTCTACTGTTGTCCAACTACCATTGGCAAGGTCTACCTTGAAGACATCACCTTATCGATTGATGGCTACAGATAATGTCAATGGTTTTTTTTTTTATTCCTCCACGCTCACCACATGGCTGATTTATCCTTGTAACGAGGGGTTATTCCATGAAGTTTCGTAGTTCTTCATTACTACTTTGCTGTCCTCATTGGGTCTTTCACTGGTCCAACTATCTTCCTACAAGTACTGACTGAATTGATTGAACATTAAGAAGCTGGTAATACTAGCAGCTGTTTTTCAGCTGGACACAAATCCTCTTCTAACAGCACTGGGCTGATCTTTGTATGTCAGTGGAGTAACACAGGCAGGGATAGCCCAGCAACAAGTGATGTTTTATCTTTTTGTTCAGCTGGAGAAAACACAGGCTGTATCAGTTTCCCCTTTGCGTGAAATAATTCTCACGGCTGTGCTTACCCGTCTATTGTACTGTATTCATTGCTGTTCTGTTATTAGACTTCATTTTAGGTGATACTGCGTGACCTTTTCTCCACATACTGGGCTCCGAGCCGCAGAGGAAGAAAAAGTGGCTATTCTCTGACTGTCATTAGAGAAAAGCAAACACAAATTTCACTTGAAACCAATAGACTATTGTAAAACCAACAAGGACATCTAGTTCAGGTCAAATTGCTGGCTTACACACCGAAATTACTGCAGTCCAAGCTGGAGATAAACTATGGTTAAGGTTGGATGTCAATTGGTGAGGAAATAGGGACTCATTGGGGTAGATGGGGACTGATTGCCCTCGTACTAACAAATACCTTGCTGGAGATGACAAGATGAACAAAATACTTTCTCATATCAGTAACAATTTCAATACATTGCTCCTTGATTGGTGAGTGGCTTCTGTGGTATATCCTTGCCTCTCTTCTTTGTTCCAACTATTTTGGAGCTCGAGAAAAGGGCGTCATTTGAGGGTCCAAAAATGTGAATGTGAGCACCTGGCTATGAGACGTAAAGGTAGGACATTTGACAAAGTATTTGAGGATTATGGCAGGGTTACGGATGAAGACCCCAAACAACACATACTCTGACCGTGAGAGGCGTTTTGTGCCTTGTCTACACTAGGGGCTTTGACCTATGGTTGCTCTGGTCGTGGGTCCTGGTGTTGCACCGCTGTCCTTTTGGGGCATTTTGGCTCAAGGTGGTTTCATGTGCTGGCTCTTCCCTTTTTGTCTCGCTGGAAGTTGCCCCCCCCGGCTGGCTCCCAGAGAGAGGACTGAGGGTGGATGCATTTTGGTTTTCTTATTTCTTTTGGCTTTCTCTCTCTCTAGCTATTTTGCCACCCCTTTTGTGAGAACAGGCAAAAGGCAGGGTGCTTTTATGTCTTCTGATGGTAGACTTTGCACTGGCACTTGGGTCCTTCTGACCTATTTCAGGATACTAAGTCTTTCCCTTTCACACCCCACCCCTTGCTGCACCAGGCATCCACCTCTGGCATCCGTATCTCTCTGACCATCCAAAAGTGCCTGTCCGAGAGGCTGCGCGAGTCTGAAGTCACAGAGGACAGTGCCAAGGTGCCCACCCGAATCTCAGTGCGCAGGAAATTGCCTTGGAATTCATTCAGGATCATAGTCAAAGCGGCTGGAGAAGTGAAAGGTGAATCGTAAACTTTCCCTGCTTAAATAGGTCCTGGTTCCTGGGTCTGCAGCATTTGAAAGGAGAAAAACGTGCGACTCTAGGAGCAAAAGAGAAATGAGATGGCATGGCCCCTCATGCTGAAAGCTTGCACCGAAGGGTTTACCGGAGCCTGAGGAACAAGGCTATCAAATAAACATCAGCGTGGTACCAAGGTTGCAGCCTCTGTGCTCCTCGAATGGAGGGTAGGAGCCTTCTCCTCCTGCACCCGTGCACAGCTCCTGCTGACGTGGGGGAAGTCTGGCTCGGATGGCAGGATGCTGACTTGGGGCACCCGGCGTCCCTTCGGCCCCATGGCAAATTCAGCTGATCCTGACGATCCATGTCGCCTCCTGGGACGGCAGCAGAGGCCGAGTGCTGCATGGGTGACGCACAACTGCATGAGACCTACCGGGTCTGCTGTTCCCATTGCTATTCCTTCAGGTATGGCGAATGAGAAGGGCCTTCCTAGGTCATAAGAGATCGCTGGCAGGTGGAGATATAAGTCTCCTCCTGACAGTCTGCTTCTCTCTTGGGTCTCTGGCAGCTCTGAGCGTAATTTGGGGGCAGGGACGGAGAAGACGTGCAGCTTTAGGACATCAGTCTGCATTGCGTTTTGTCAAGGGGTAAGGGAAGCAGCGTGGCCCCATCAGAGGCGACTCGTGCCCCTCTGCCCACTTGAGAGGGATCTGTCTATTTTGTCTGGGTCCTGAAGGGACTGTTCCAGGGCTTGGATGACCCTGATGGGGAGCATGTTTTCTGTCTCTACCTACCCCTAGGAAGTGCTTCCCCCACTTCCCCGCTTCTCTGCCTTTGCAATCAAAGCCAAAGACCTGAACAAGGGAAGAGGGAGGGGGAAAGATCATGCCCCCGCGCTGACCGTGAGGAGCGTAATCGCGACGTTGGTGCCAATGGCAGACTCAGGATGGAGCTGGGGTCCTGAGGACTTGGAGTTGGTCGGGACTACAAATGTCAGGGATGAGACGCAGCCAGGCAGGAAGGCCCCATCTGGGCTGCAGCGTGTCCAGATCTAGCTGTTTCTTTGATGGATTTAGCAACAAACTGGGGTGAGAGCTGTTTTTTTCTGGCCCGTCAGGGTCCGAGAGACGGCAGCCGGTGGCGGGGCTGTGGCCAGGAGATGCTGGTTGCACTGCAAGGCCCCTCGTCGCTTCTTCCGGGAGGTCTGGAAGGGAACGTCACCGATGTGGGTCTTGCCTTCACCGCGGGGTCTCTTTGCATCTTGGGGCTGGCCCTTCCTTCCTCCCCCTGGATATTCAGGAGAATAATTCAGGCTCCCTCGAGCAGTCTGAGTTCAAAGGAACGGTGCTGCTTGCTTCGGCGGGGATAATTCTCGTGAATCGAGCGTCCGGGTGTCTGGCCCTTGGTTTGTATGATAATGTATTTGTCCTTTGATATACTTGTTTGAGCACTTACCATCAATGCCTCGGGGCTAGCTCCACACTTCTTAACATGCTTCCCAAATTTGCAGCGGCCACAATACCGACCAACTGTGGGGCAACAATCAGAAACGCCTCCCCCGTCCCCGTCCCCGTCCCCCAACACTTCCCTGCCATCCTAGCTTCCAGGGCTGCGCCTTGTCCCTGACAGCCACGGCAGCGAAACTTTTATAGCCCAGACCAGCTCCGAGTCCTCAGGACCCCAGGCTCCAGCCCGAGCCTGCCAAAAGGCTGAATATCCAGAGCAGCCCCATGCCCAAGAAGGAGAGCAAGCTCTTGGGCTCTGCTGGAGAAAGGAAGGGAGCTCCCATGTGTGCCCTCCCGTGCTTTCCTGACTCTTTCGTGCCACACGACCTCGTGCAGTTCACTCTGTCTCCTGAAATAAAGACTCGCACAGCAATGGTTTTCAATGCCCTGCAAAGGGGGGGCTCCGAGAGGCCACGTACGACGTATGCCGGCTGCGTCCGAACCGATTCCAGCTGCAGCGTTGAAGGAGACGCACCTCTTTTAACGGGCTGTGAATCCCGGTGCGCCTTTGCAGGGGTGGTGACAGGTGCGGGTGTGTCTGCTTGATTGATGAGTGGCATTGAGCTTCCCCTCTTTCCTCCCCCAGTTGTCAGCCCTTTACTCTCCTAGGTTTTCTCCTTTGGCCTGTGCAAATGCCTGGCCCTGAGTGAAGCCCCCGGGCATGCGTGGAACGACTCCTGTGCCCATAACTCGAGCCCCCGGACTGTAAATTCTCTGGGGCCGGGAACATGCCTCCACGGGGTTTGCAAAGTGCTGCCTCTGTTGCGGGAGAAGTGATTTGGCTTTAATGAGCATTAGCATAATTGCGCTTAATGCAAATGCCAGTGGGGGGGAATGTGGCGTGCCACCTGTCTCTGGGCTAGAGTAATCCCCTCCTGGAGCTGGGGACTCGGGGAAGGGTGCGCTGTCGGGGTGGTCGGATGCGTCCCAGTGCATGGTGACATCCCACGGGCTCAGGTCCTGGGTGGGGATGGTGCAGCCCCCACCCCCATGCTGGGCCAGGGCAGGGCAATGCCAGGACAGCACCAGGGACCCATCTCTGGGAAGCACCCAGGGCCTCTCTGCAGGTGCCTGCTGGCTCTGGAAAGACGGGTAGGAGCAGGGGAGACACCGATTTCATGCACCAGCTGCGGGAAGGGTTGTAACAGCGGGATCTCGCTCGCTTTTCCACTGCCAAGTGAAGACCCTGTACCCACAGCCCCCCATGCTCCCGGTGAGGCTGTTCCCACACGGCAGCAGAGCGGGGTGCAAATTAAGGGGGAGCTCGGGGAGACTGAGCCCCCCCCATAAGAGATGACCCCCTCCCCCATAAAATTTGAAAATAATAACCGTGGTTGGGGTGGTCTCCAGTCAGATTGCTCCTTCACTTTGGTGGATTGGTTTAATTTTTTTTGCAGACCTCCCCAGTAATAATCACACCCTTGCTTGCAAAAGCCCGTGGCTTTCTGAAGGTCGGGGGGAATTGTCACATGGAAACACAGCGTACGCAAGTCCTAGCGTCCCGCGTGCTGGCACGGTGCTGCTCGCTTGGCGTGCCAGATGCTAATTGACCACTAAACTGGTTCTGCCCACGGCCGGGGAAACAGTACGCTGCAGAGACTGTATTTGCTCGCTCGCTTCAGCGACAAGAGACAAGGATGTTTCCTTAAAAGGTTTGCTTTACTCGAAGCAGACCAAGAAAACCAGTGATAATTGCATTAATCCAATTTATAAATAAATAGCAAGCTGCTATAGCATGAGCTTCAAAAGTACCCCGGGCGGAGTATGCATTACAGCACTCTGGTTTCTATCATACAGATCATTTGAACAGTAAGAGCTTTTTTTCTTTTTTTTTCCCTTCCCTGCCACGTGGAAGTACAGTCAGTTAAACCTCTCTGCAGAAATAATGTCCATGAAATCAAGGGGCTGTTGCCTTGCACGTGTTTTTTGAGGGACATCATTCACTTCAGTCCCAAAGGTGTTTGGGCACCTAACTTCGACGGTCAACTTGGAATTAAACTGGGATCTACTGGAAGAGAGGAGCGCAGCTGTGCTTTGCTCTCACCTGCTACTGCCTGGGCATGGCTGGTTTATCATATAGGCATGGCTTTGGTTACTTGGGCAGTCGGCTTGGATGGAGGCTCATGTAGGTCCTCAAAGTGCTTCCTTCTTCCTGCCAGCCTCGCTTGGCTTGGGCAGAGCCGGCACATGATGTCTGCAGCTGCTGAGAGGAGCCGCAAGTCCGCGTGGCGTCAGCACGGTGGTGGCACTATAGGTCCCAGGGTCTCGCACCCTCTTCGAGAAGCCGTGGATGTGGTGGGTTGGGAGGAGAGAGATGGACGCCTCTCTAGTAGCATGTGGAAAGCTTCCAAGAACCAGAAAGTAGCCTCCTTTTTGTGAAGGCAGCGGTGCTTCGTACGCAGGTTATACGAGATGCACCTGACTTAACACGACTGGGTGCAGGTCGTCCAAAGACTGCCCTGCGATCACCTTTACATGTCTGTGCATAGGAAGGGGAGCAGATGGTGAATTCATTATTGTCAAGCCCCCTTGACTATCCGCTCAGCTGCGCTGCTGCAGTGAGGTCAAGCTGCCTTTGAAGATTATGTTCAGTGGAGGCTGCTCCTCGTTGCCGTTCAGTAGCCGGGAGGGGCAGGGCCCTGGTTCTTGGGGCTACCCCTGGGTGTTTCCAGGGATTTTGAGCAATAGGGTCAGATTGCAGCGAGGAAAGTGAGATGCACTGATCTCTGCTCTGGCTCCTAGGTAATATTCAGTCTTGATTTTGGTGGTTTTCAGCAAAGCAGGAGACCATGTCTTTGTAAGCGATGCTGCTGGGGCCTGAAAGTGCATGCTTTCACCTGGGCTGATGAGCCAGATAGCTCAAGCAGCCTTCATTTTGCTGCCGGTAGGGAAGAGAGGTAGCTGCTAATTGGTTTCCTTTGCTTTCGGATAAGAAATCCTTGTGCTCTTGGGTTGATAAGGTTGGCTTATGTGCTGCTTCCCCCCCAAAACGCTCACTTTTCCTAACTCCCCCTTTCTGGGGAGAGTCAAAGTTCAGAGATCTCTACAAAAGTCCCCCCTCTCAGCAGGCCAGCAGCAGAAGGCATCATTTCTATCCAATATGCTCAATTTAGTCTGGGCTTCTCCTGTCCTTACCTTTGCTGCCCAGAGACCGGAGAGGACAGATGGGTTGTCTGCACATCCTCCAGGCCTTCCATTGGGCTTGGACTACTTCTGTCTGGGTTTTGAGGAGACGAGGTCACCTGGCTCCTTGTCCCTTGAAGATGCTACCAGGTCCTTAGGTGGGGCCATGCGGCTGTCCTTTGGCTGGGGAGCTGGGATGCTGGTCCCTGGAAGAGCAGCTGGGTGCTGCAGCACAATACCCATGCGACGTGGAGGGAGGCTTCCCCTTCCCTTTCTTCCCAGCAGTCGAACAGCTTGTTACATCATGATGGGCTGCACCAGAGAGCCTTTCTGTGCACTGTTTGGGGATCGTCCATCTAATCTCCATGCATCCTTCATGTTTTGCTGTGGCGCCGGTGTGACATGAGTGTATATAACTAACTCTGGGGGAGCTGGCAGTGAATCAGTCACAAAATCGCTGCTCCCTGGTCTTGTCAGTAATTTGTGTTCATCTCCTAGTTGGTTAGCAGGCAGCATCTCTTGTGCATTTTCAGACTGTTTAGGTTCCCCCCACTTGAAGCCTCTGTCAAATGCCTCACTTACCAACAAAAAAACCCACCCCAACCTGGAAAGCTTCCCAGACTCAACATCTGGCCCTCAAACCAGCACCTTCAGGAGGACAGGAGCAAGCGGAGAAGAAGGCAGGTGATTTGATGTAACCAGTAGCTTGGGACTGTTCCCCGTGAAACAGTGGTGGGTGATCAAGCCAAGCTGAAAGAATCGCTTGGACGGGCGATGCTCATTTTCCTGCCACAGCTGGGCCGTGCTGGTGCGGGCATGCCGCTGTC
>NW_017728916.1:10160831-10168099 GCF_001723895.1 Crocodylus porosus
TGTGCTTTGCTCTCACCTGCTACTGCCTGGGCATGGCTGGTTTATCATATAGGCATGGCTTTGGTTACTTGGGCAGTCGGCTTGGATGGAGGCTCATGTAGGTCCTCAAAGTGCTTCCTTCTTCCTGCCAGCCTCGCTTGGCTTGGGCAGAGCCGGCACATGATGTCTGCAGCTGCTGAGAGGAGCCGCAAGTCCGCGTGGCGTCAGCACGGTGGTGGCACTATAGGTCCCAGGGTCTCGCACCCTCTTCGAGAAGCCGTGGATGTGGTGGGTTGGGAGGAGAGAGATGGACGCCTCTCTAGTAGCATGTGGAAAGCTTCCAAGAACCAGAAAGTAGCCTCCTTTTTGTGAAGGCAGCGGTGCTTCGTACGCAGGTTATACGAGATGCACCTGACTTAACACGACTGGGTGCAGGTCGTCCAAAGACTGCCCTGCGATCACCTTTACATGTCTGTGCATAGGAAGGGGAGCAGATGGTGAATTCATTATTGTCAAGCCCCCTTGACTATCCGCTCAGCTGCGCTGCTGCAGTGAGGTCAAGCTGCCTTTGAAGATTATGTTCAGTGGAGGCTGCTCCTCGTTGCCGTTCAGTAGCCGGGAGGGGCAGGGCCCTGGTTCTTGGGGCTACCCCTGGGTGTTTCCAGGGATTTTGAGCAATAGGGTCAGATTGCAGCGAGGAAAGTGAGATGCACTGATCTCTGCTCTGGCTCCTAGGTAATATTCAGTCTTGATTTTGGTGGTTTTCAGCAAAGCAGGAGACCATGTCTTTGTAAGCGATGCTGCTGGGGCCTGAAAGTGCATGCTTTCACCTGGGCTGATGAGCCAGATAGCTCAAGCAGCCTTCATTTTGCTGCCGGTAGGGAAGAGAGGTAGCTGCTAATTGGTTTCCTTTGCTTTCGGATAAGAAATCCTTGTGCTCTTGGGTTGATAAGGTTGGCTTATGTGCTGCTTCCCCCCCAAAACGCTCACTTTTCCTAACTCCCCCTTTCTGGGGAGAGTCAAAGTTCAGAGATCTCTACAAAAGTCCCCCCTCTCAGCAGGCCAGCAGCAGAAGGCATCATTTCTATCCAATATGCTCAATTTAGTCTGGGCTTCTCCTGTCCTTACCTTTGCTGCCCAGAGACCGGAGAGGACAGATGGGTTGTCTGCACATCCTCCAGGCCTTCCATTGGGCTTGGACTACTTCTGTCTGGGTTTTGAGGAGACGAGGTCACCTGGCTCCTTGTCCCTTGAAGATGCTACCAGGTCCTTAGGTGGGGCCATGCGGCTGTCCTTTGGCTGGGGAGCTGGGATGCTGGTCCCTGGAAGAGCAGCTGGGTGCTGCAGCACAATACCCATGCGACGTGGAGGGAGGCTTCCCCTTCCCTTTCTTCCCAGCAGTCGAACAGCTTGTTACATCATGATGGGCTGCACCAGAGAGCCTTTCTGTGCACTGTTTGGGGATCGTCCATCTAATCTCCATGCATCCTTCATGTTTTGCTGTGGCGCCGGTGTGACATGAGTGTATATAACTAACTCTGGGGGAGCTGGCAGTGAATCAGTCACAAAATCGCTGCTCCCTGGTCTTGTCAGTAATTTGTGTTCATCTCCTAGTTGGTTAGCAGGCAGCATCTCTTGTGCATTTTCAGACTGTTTAGGTTCCCCCCACTTGAAGCCTCTGTCAAATGCCTCACTTACCAACAAAAAAACCCACCCCAACCTGGAAAGCTTCCCAGACTCAACATCTGGCCCTCAAACCAGCACCTTCAGGAGGACAGGAGCAAGCGGAGAAGAAGGCAGGTGATTTGATGTAACCAGTAGCTTGGGACTGTTCCCCGTGAAACAGTGGTGGGTGATCAAGCCAAGCTGAAAGAATCGCTTGGACGGGCGATGCTCATTTTCCTGCCACAGCTGGGCCGTGCTGGTGCGGGCATGCCGCTGTCATGGCTCGTGCGCAAGGCACTACATGCACAACACAGTGTGCAAAGGCAGGTTTAGCATGGGAGCCATTGCACACAGAGATTCCCAGGCAAAGTCGAGATGTGTCCTTTGTCACGCCCCTGCTCCTGCTTCCCATGGCTGCTGTTCAGTACATATGTATGCGTGCATTTGCGTCGCTTGGAAGGAGCCCAGATGAGGCATGTGGTGTTTTGTATTTTACTCTGCTAATATGCAGTAACTGTTTGCCAGGATCTTCTGTGTTGCACTGGTTGGGGGGGGGAAATGCCTGACACACAAAAAGGTAGAGAATCATTCTTTATTGATTTGCATCTTGTCTAATAGGCATCAGACCGGGCAAAGCAGTGCAATTGCATCCATTTTTCACGGGCACGTTGAAAATTAGTCACTGTCGAAACATCCCTTTGTGTGCCCACTGCTGGGGCAGTGCAAATCATTGAGCATCCCACATGAAAGCTGCTGCTCCGTGGACACACAAGACCCACAGATGAGATGAGAGGAGAAGGTGCAGCCAAGGCCAGCTACGCGAAGCAGCTGATGTGTAACGTCACTTGTTCCTGCTTCCCGGTCACATCGGCTTGGAAGTGAAAGGCCATTAACAAATGCAGAGACCCTGGAGTTTGAAAATGCAAATGGAGACACCCTGGAGTTTGAAATTCCTCCTCTTCTCCAGCGCACAAACATTTTATAGCCCGTGAGACAATAGCCTGTGACACAAAGAAGCTCCCACATTTGGCGTTCAACCTGTGTGACTAATTAGTGGGTGGCCTTTGCCAGGAGGTGAGTCCTTTCGTGGCAAGCCACGGCGGGAAGAGCGTGGATCTGCACCCCAACGCGCCGATGGCCATGCCCAAGCTCAGAGAACGTTCTTCACTGCCTCCTCACCAGCCCACTGGAGGAGAGATGCTCTCATGCCCTATGCCAAAGGCAGGAGTTGGATTAAAACTAAACCTAGCTGCCAGGTGCAACCGCTGGCTGGAAAGATTTAAGTCCAAAAAACAAATGGAAGTTTTAAAAAGTTGCGTGCTGGAAAGAAATCCTGCAGCATGTCAACCCGTGCAGCAGGGAAGACATTAACAAGTATAATTAAAAAAGTATAGATGTAGTTAGCCAGAAGGTCTAAGTGCAAAATGGGATAAAGGCTGATCCAGAATACAGAATATAAAGCATTAGTAAGAAAACCAGTCGTGACCTTGTGTTCTATTAGCAGCTTATGCAGCCTACTAGGAAAACAGCATACTATAATGCAGGGTGCCATATGGTATTGGACTAAATCGTTAATACAATTAGAAGCTCCAGCATCCATGTTGAATTAGAGCCTCCCGTCTTGTGCACTTCTGTATCGACAAGCACTTCCAGAGTCGCCGAGACTACGGGTCTTGGAGAAGGACTAAAACAGGTTGGGGAAGAGACCAGGTTCGCCATGCTTGCGGATGGACTAGCCTCTCGCCGAGCTTTCTCTCCTACAGCCCTCCTTCACGTTCAAGAGGATCTTTGGAGGAAGCTCGCTGCTGTTCTGTCTAGCATGGGCGTCAAACCTATGCCCCATCTATGGCATCTGGGGCTCTTTGGCCTTGTTGGGTATGGCCATTCAGCAGCATACTCAGCTTCCCGTCACTGGAGCCCTTACTGCCACTGCCATGTAGTAGCCACTAGCCACTGCGACAGCCCTCATGCCCCAGGCTGGATCGGGCCCACAAGGAGCCCTGCAGCCTGGATCCGGCCTAGGGCCCCGGGTGAGTTTACCCCCAGGGCTTTCTGGATTGTTTAGAGTAAGTTGCACCTGACGGTACTAGGAGGCAAACACACTATGACTGTCCCTCGTGATTCAGAAAATGCATTTGGGAAACAGAAGAGCAGATTTTGCAACCACATGAGCATTGTATAGTCAGGTTGGTTAATTCCTAAAACCTCTGACATGCCCGCTGGCAGCACTTGTACCATAATACGCATGAGCAAGAGGGCAAATAGATTGTGTTCGTCACAGCCGCACAAAAGAGAAGATCCAAAGCACGTAATAAATACAATATACGCTCAATAACCACTTCTGCCATGGGTGTATCACTGTATAGATCATGGCTGAGGCCCTATGGTACTCTTGGGGGGGGGAAAATAACCTTCCCAGACATGCATGGCATCACCTCTTTCCTGACTTCTATTAGCTGTTCAGCAAGCTCAGCACGAAAATAAAGTCCCAGCCACAGGGCTCTGGGCACCCCTTTCCTCTGAGTTGGCTTCGTTTCCCAAACTTCAAGCTCAAAATGCTGCAATAGGACTAATTATCCAGGGCTAGCTTCTCCTTGGCTAGCTAGGTGGTGTGGGGACACAGCCCGTTTCACACTAAATGGGCTGCCTTTTATGCCCCCGTGCAGATCACTCGTGCCGCATAGGACCCCTGTAATTCCTTACGTGCCAGAGGGCTTTGGCTCTGCATCCTGAGCACATTTCTAAACCTCCTGCACCAGGAAGTGTAAAACCTTTTGGATGGGCTGAGTGATGTATACTGATGGGTGAAAGAGCGTAGGTACACACAGATAGACCAAGACATCGTGTGCTGCTAACAGAAGTGGTGCAACTCTAGTCCTATCCAGGCCTTGCTCCAATTGTCTGACACCTTGGATTAGGCAAATGAGCCATCAGCCTGGGGCAGGAAAGCAGAGTATGGGTTCAGATCTAGAGAGCAATCTGGCTTTTTTGATTATATATTTAGCAAAGGGGGAGAAATAGATTGTGACATGATTACTCTGGTAGGACCAGGCAACTCACTGTAGTTGCTAGTTCAGACTTGGTTTGCTCGCCACCGGGGCACCGATGGTGCTGGCCTCACCTAGTGCCTTACTGCGGCACATCTTGGTTTTTACTTTCTGAAAAACAGGTGCTTTGTCATGTTGGTATGTGCGAGGGGGTTGAGTGGATCTTGTTAGACACAAGGTCACCTGTGACTGTGGGGGAATGAACTTGATAGCTCAGGCATCCCCGTCCTGTCCTATGTGTGTTCCTATGTATTTTTGGAGAGGTGGAGCTGTGATCCTGCAGCTAAAGGCAGGAATAGGATCAGAGCTGAGCAAATCCTTCCCATCCATTAAAGAAATTGCTCTTAGTTTTATCCTTTCTTATTCTTTCAAAGCTGCCAGGGAAGAGTCCAGGTTTTGTGCTCTGGATTATGACTTCCTGAGTGGCCTTACCCTTATGTAAGGAAATAAGGGTTCAGCTGTCTTGTCAGACTGGAACATTTAAGGGAAAACATTGGTATCAGGATTGGTTCATTTCCACTGACGTGAATGAAGTTCCCCTGCTCGGGTCTAGGGCAGGGGTAGGTGCAGAGCCCAGGATTTCTGGGTCCTGTGCTCACTTCTTTGGCAACTTATTTTAGTTCTTAACTACGGACTTTGAGGTCAGACCTTGGGTGCCCTATCTATATCTATATCTATATATCTATATCTATATCTATATCTATATCTATAGATGTATATCTAGAGATCTATATAGATCTATCTCTATATGATATATATATCTAGATCTATCTCTATATGATATAGATATCTAGAGATATCTATATCTATACATAAAAGCCAAGGCCAAAATGCCAATGTTTAGACTTTTAATGAACAATCCTTTGTCAAATATATGTCACAAATATTTATAATAAATAAATACATGTAGCAATCAAATATGGTGATAGGCAAATGAGGTGGTACAATTGTCATCTCTGCACATGTTCGAGAGGAGGCTGGACAAGCACCTTGTTGAGCTCGTTTGAGCCCAGTAACTTCCTGCCTATGGCAGGGGACTGGACTTGATGATCTTATATGTCCCTTCCAGTTCTTCTATTCTATGATTTTATAATTCTAATATAATCTAATTTACAATAAGAAAAAAAGGTATTTATTGTTCTAGGCTTACCCCCAGAATTACCTAAAGAGTTTTTGCTCAAAGTAACTAAAACAATGTCTCTCTTAGAAAGATTCAAAGCACAGAAATCTTAAGTACTGTAGGGGCAAACGTGTAAAACTGAGTGGATGAGAACAAGAAGTTTAAAAGAGAAATTATTTTGCAGCCTGAGCTACTGCACTGTGTATTGACATGATTTCTGCTTGCCTACACATATGTACACTCCCCTTTCCTGGAGTTACTGTTTTTGAAAGTTTTTTTTTTCCCATAAGGACTCTGGATTTTTCTTACATAATTTTTCAGGTCCTTCATACGCGTGCCCACAGGACTGAAAGCAAAAGCCAGAAGTGTTACCAGCACCGGGAGCAAATCCTCCCAATATCTATTGCTGACATGCCTACAGGATGTGCTTCTGCTCATTGGCCTGGTAATTAGGGGCATCCTTTTTAAGTGCTGTATCTGAAAGGCATTACAGCCCAGAGTTGTCCCCACTTGAAGTTTCCCAGGCTGTTACATTGGTTCTCCATCGCAACCTGGTTGGAGCTCGGTGATCCAAAGCCCATTGCTGTTGATGCTAAGACTCCCATTGACTTCCACAGGCATCAGATCAGGCCCCTGGTCAGGAATGAGGCATACCCTAATGTATGAGCATCCCTGGGGACACCACTGTATTTACAAGCCAGCAGGGTCTACCTTTGATTAAGCAATCCTATTAAGTCATGCTGATATGCATTATGAAGTTTTCAGTACTGAGAGACAGAGCTCTGAAACGTGGTTAAAACAGAGGCTAAGAATAGGGAGACTTAAGGCCTATACCTAATTGGCATCCGTCTAGGACAATGGCCAGTCATTTCCTTCTCCCTTCTATGCTTTGCATCTTCCCTGTTTGGCATAGCAAAGCTTTGTGACATCAAGTGAGAAGTGACATCAAGTGAGAAGCTGCCCTTACCTTTTTTTAACAGGTTTCAAAGTTTTATTATGAAAAAATTATGGGTATTTACATGACTTTGTAGAGTTGTAAGACAATATAGGCAGTCCTTGACTTACAACATTTCGTGTTACAATGTTTTGCACTTTACAGCGTTTATAAATGGACACCCTGTTTCAACTTTACAATGCCAGTTTCGACTTGCAACGCTTGATCCGATGCCACACCAGCGAACAAGTTCGCTGCATCACCCATCTCCCTGGGGAACATCTGTCCAAACTTCCTTGGACGCTTTCTTTAAGAAAGCAGACAAGACCCCAGAAAAACCTGCGGCCAAGACTCCTGACAAGACTATAGCCAAGAACCCTTCAAAAAGTCCAACCCAGAGCCCTTCAAAAAGTCCAGCAAAGTTGCCTCAAAGAAGTCCTTCCAAATCAATATGATTGTATTTACAATATAAATATATTAATGTAGCTATGTTACTTATCTATAATTGATTAAGTACAAAGTT
>NW_017728916.1:10168584-10187097 GCF_001723895.1 Crocodylus porosus
GGGGTTTTCAGGTGGTTGGTTATAGTCCATTTTGAACTTCAAGGAAAGAATGTGTGGGGATAGGCATCTCCTGTTAATATGAAATGTGCCTTTAATGGCCAAATTCTGCCGTCTTTAGGAACAGGTGAATTATCGTCTGAGGTCCATCCTAGTCCTGATGGCCAGCGCCAGGTAATTCAGACAAACTCATTCTCGTAGCACTTAGTCACAGCCTGATTTAATCCTGAAACACCACTTTGATATTCCTTCCCACACTTACGCTGGCTAAGGAACGCTTGTCCCTTGCTAAGTATTTGGCCCCAGCAGTTTGCAGGTGAGTTCCCTAATGTTGAGCCCTTACCCAGACAGACATCTGCATCTCATCCTCGCTCCACGTCCTCTTGTTCTGGAGCCAACCCGGAGCCTGTCTGTCCGGCCCTCGTGCGAATCGGAGCAGCCCCAAGGGAGGTGGCTCTGACCTACTCTTTTCTAGCAGCACGTGGCACTTACCTGGCACCGGTGCTGATCAGCAGGACAACCTCGGCTGAGAGGAGTGGGAGATGTCGACTTGCTAATACTCGCACAGACTCTGAGGCAGTGGTAGGCAGGGACTGTCTATGGGTCTTCAGTAGATATTTTGGGTTGGAGGTTGAGTAAGAGGTTCCCTAAATATTTTGAGAGCGCCGTGCCCGAAAGGGGAAGGCTTGTCTCTAATTTTTCTCGGTGTCGCCCTGCTTCTAAGTTCTGCTCTTTGCTGCCTGCGAGGCACTCCAGGCAGGCAGCTGATTACTCCAAAATTAAACAAGAGGCCTTTTATTAAGAGACGGCTGCCTTGTCTGTCCACGAACCATCTCCAAATACATATGCGCCACTGAGAACAAGACCGCTAAAAGCTCCCTCAATGAAACGGCTAATTCTGTGGCAATAAATTCACAGGAAATGGACATTATCTGCTGATTGACCTTCTCAGTACATTAAACAGCTTTTGCTTTTGCCTTGAGGCATCCGCCTGCCTGACATGGCCAATTATCCTATGATAACATCAATTTCATTGGGTCTTATGGCTTCATTACGAAGCTGCTTTAGTTGATAATGCATGCCGATTAGCTGGGGAACGCTCTTTGGAAGGGAGATTAATCTGTGTGAACTATGCAGCACTCCTGACCCCAGCACAGCTTTCCGAAAGGCACGTTTCGTTTGTCTTTCGGCACAAAAGGGCTTCCCCTGCCACGTCGGCTGGGTCCTTGCCATACAGCGTCTCTCCCCCCGGGACAACTGCAGCCTCGGTGCATCGGGCACCTCCAGAGCTGCTGCTTCTGGGGGAGGGAAAGTGCAGGGGTTTGATGAGGGGAGTTGGGACGAGGGAAGAAGGAGCAGCAAGCAGACCCCTTCAAGTCCCTTCCCTCTGCCTTTCAGGGTCCTTTGCCTTCCTCTGTCTTCAAACCGTGAAGCAATTTATATATTTTCATTTGCCACAGGAGGAGTGCCAGGATCTCTCTCCAGCTGGGGGAAGAGCATGCAATGCTTTAACTCTGCCCTGGCTGGAGCACAGGGTCCTTCCCCTTGCAACGGGAGCTGAGCAAAAAAGCTAAGTCTCCTAGGTCGCATTTCTGCTCAATCCATATCACTAAGATGGGAGCACCGTTGCCCTTTCCCTTGGAGTATCTCTTGGCTTTGGCCTAGGGTAGGAAGCAGGTTATGGCAGTGACGCTGGTTCACACCCAGGAGAGCACTCAAGATTTATGCCCATCTGCAAAGTTACCAACTCTTGAAGTTTGCCTTTGAGCCCTTTGATGTCTCATGACTTCCTTTTAATGAATGCCCCAGCTCCTGGAGCCACGTGAATGCATGGGAATCTTATTATTTTTTAAAAATGAACATTTCTAGCCCTTCTGGATACAAAAAAGCTTGAAAATATAAATGCTAAAGGCTTCAGCACCAGAAGGCAAATTTAAATGAAGTACAACAAGAATGGCTATGACAACGACTCATGATTTTGAAGCCAGTTTTCTGATTTCCTGAAGGCCTCTGCTTGGCAAGACTCTGCATCCTGCCCTCCTTGCGACCTGTTGGGAGGTGGAATAGCTGATGACCAAGAGGCTGAAGAGGTGGCATGAGCCACCAAGGCAAGTTATTTTAGGCATTTGATTGAGAGAGTCAAGTTTACTGAGGTTGCCATGACCTCCAGTCCCATCACGCTTGGGGATGACCCAAACTTGGTGAACGTTGCTTAACAAGTAACTGGAAAAGTTCAGCCTCTGCTCCTGTTCATGATGGTCTCCCAACAGCCGTGTCCTTGGATCTTTTGTTGCTCTGTGAATTGTCATGGACCTATGTAAATGATTATTATTGTTATTTTCTGTGCATAACACCCAACCAAGATTAGGGCTTTAAAGGCCTCTCGGTTCCCAAGGAAGGGACAGTCTGTGCTCCAAGGAGCTTGCAGTTGGAATAGATAAGGCAGACCAACTGGCTAAGCAGCAGCTCTTCAGAAAAGGACCTGGGGGTGACAGTGGACAGTAAGCTGGATAGGATCCAGCAGTGTGCCCGTGTTGCCAGGAAGGCTAACGGCATCCTGGGCTGCATCGGTAGGAGCGCTGCCAGCAGATCAAGGGAAGTGATTCTTTTATTCAGCGCTGGGGAGGCCGTGTCTGGAGTCCTGTCTCCAGTTTTGAGCCCCCTACTACAGAAAGGATGAACAAATTGGGAAGAGTCCAACGGACAGCAATGAAAATGGTTTGGGGGCTGGGGTGCATGACTTGTGAGGAGAGGCTGAGGGAACTGAGCTTGTTTCATCTAGAGAAGAGACGACTGAGGAGGGATTTGATAGCTGCCTTCAAGTCCCTGCAGGGGGGTCCAAAGAGGATGGGGGCTGGGCTGTTTTCAGTGGGTGCAGATGTCAGGACAAGGAGCAATGGGCTCAAGCTGCAGCAAGGGAGGTTTAGGTTGGATATTAGGAAAAACATTTGCACTCAGAGGGTGGTGAAGCACTGGAACAGGTTTCCCAGGGAGGTGGTGGGGTCTCCATGCTTGGAGGTTTTGAAGACCTGGCTAGACAAAGCCTTGCCTGGGATGAGGTAGTTGGGGACATCCCTGTTTGGAGCAGGGGGCTGGACTAGATGTGACCTCCTGAGATCCTTTCCCATCCTCATTTTCTATGATTAAAAGCAATATTACTGGAATGCCTGTTTTGTAGATGCTTTGCGAGAGTTGGATATCCGAAGCCTCGGTCATGGGGCATCTTTCATCCCCCTGAATGGATGAGTGAAAGGCTTGAGCAACTGTGTTTCTTTCAGGAAAATTTGTCTCTGTACGTGTGTAAGGAGGGAGATTGGGGTTTCGGCAGTAGCTCGGCCGCGCTACGCGAAGCACTGGTAGATGCTTCTATGTTAGTAAGCAGTGAAGTAGAGTCTAGCCTGTTGTCCATTAGCACCATTTCACATGAATAACTAGTAGCCTGATCCAAAATTCACTGAAGCTGATGGAAAGACTCTGGAACAGCCCCTGAGGACAATCATGATAAATGGCTTCTGGCAAATTAGCAAGTAAATGAACAAACGGCTAATAAAATGCGCTTTGCTCCTCTGCAATGACAATGGAAATTTAATTCAATTGATTAATGTTAACATTATATTACATTGGGAATTTTTTAAGTGGCCTACAAAAAGAATTGTTAAATCTTGGTGATGGGAGACCTCTGTAAAGCATCTGCTATTAATTCAGCCCTTCTTGCTGAGGCGTGGAGACAGAAACTTCCTGTGTGTGAGAATTTATGAAGCCCATGGAAAAGCAGAGCCTGTGGTACAAGGCTGTGCTCTGTGTTTGGGATGTGTGTCTTTTTGCTGCATGGGGCAGTTGTCTTGACCCTTCTGGGGACATGTAAAACTATTGGCCGACTGCTGGTTTGCCCATGAATGTGACGGTGCACACGTCAACTGCCCATGGTGAGCCGCTGAGTGTAGTGGGGGCGATGGCTCAGTGCTGGGGTGGGGGTAATGTTCAGGCCAAAGAAATAAGGCTTTTAAATTATTCAGGGCGGTGACTGCTCTGGCCACCTCAGCCCTGAGTTGCAGTGCTTTCTTCACAGAGCGACGGTATACTTTTATTTGGTGGTCTGGTTTAGCAAATGGGTTGGGTGGCAGCAAGCTGTGAGACCAGAAGCTGGGGTCCATTGAAGAGGGAGTAGACTGGGAAGTAGAACAGAAATTTTTGAGTAGCCTGGGAATGGGAGAGTTCAGAGCAGCTGGGACAGCTGATGGAGGTGAGATCAGAAATGAATGAAGGGAAAATAGTTGAGCATAATCTCCTGCATCCACTGGATATGAAAATGCCTCGGCATGTGCGTCACATTGTATTATGCTGGTCTGCCACTGTCGTGCGATTAGTCCAATGCCAAGAGCTCTTCTGCCCCGCTGAAGACACATAGCGTCTTGCTAAAAGAAATGTAGCGCAGGCATTAATGGATCTCCTCTGTTTCCGGAGACACTGTCTGGGTTCCTGTTTGTTTGCAGAAGGGAAATGCAATGAATGACATGACAGTTGTGCTGTATTTCAGCAGGCAGTTTCAGATTTCTACTGTACCTTTGCAGAGATGCTCACTGTCAACTAAAACCAAAGTCCCAAAAAGTTGTGGACATTTAAACAGTCTGCAGCTCCTGCCCCTGTCTAGCCAAGCAAGGAAATGCACAGAAAGCTTGGGAATATTATTATCAGCAGTATGTTTGGAAAATCTTCCATATCAATAGGAAGGGTAGAAGAATGAAAGCCAATGTTCTGGCTCAAGCAAAGCACCATTAGAATTGAAACCATGTTTATATGGCATCAGCTCCATTGGACAGGGCATATCATAACAACTGGCTCTCAAAACAGGTCCTGTAGTCTCAACTCTCCAATGGTTGCTGCTCTAGAGGAGGGCAAAAGAAGATATTTCAGAACACCCTGAAGGCCAGTCTGAAGAAATGCAATATTAACGTCAATACTTGGGAGACTCGAGCACTCTATTATCCCCAGTGGTGCTGAGACGGTATTGACTATTTTCAGCAAACTTGCCTCACTACAGAGGAGAATACATAAGAGAGACAAAGAGAGAGCTGTGACCTCACATCACTAGAATCCGCTCCTTCCTTCTGGAACTGTATGCCATATCTGCAGTAGAGGATGCAGGTGTCAGATTGGCTTCTTCAGTCATCTCCAGACTCACCAATGACATCCCTATCTACTGGAATACTGTCCTCTTCGTATTGAGGGACTGCTGCCACCACCAACGTTTTCTGCATGCATTCAGGAGAAAGTGGGGCAGAAAAATTCCCAGAGAAAATTGTGCAACTCTCTTTATTCATTTTGCTACTTGTGTGTCATTGGTCTTCCAGGATAACATTTCTTTCCTCTCTAAAGAGTGACTGCTGACAGATGTGCAGCTCCCTGGTCTAACTCATGGCACTTTACAGAAAGTGCCATGAGTTAGATGGGATTGGGAGGGTGGAGGATCAAGCTCCACTTTGGAGCTGAGCCAGTGAGAGAGACCATGTGGCTTCTTCCCCTAGCCCTGTCCCCTCCTCCCGGCTCGGTGCTGTCTCAGGATGGGAAGGAGAAGGCAAGGGAGGGAGGGGAGGGTTGAAGACAGCACCGGGAAAAGGTCTGGGCTGCTTCAGCCCAGCCTTGCTTCCAGAACACACTAGCAGAAGTTAATGAAGGTGCTGTGCTTTGGAGTGCCTTCATCTGAACCCTCAGGTAATGCAGGTTCATTTATTGTGCGATCAGGCACCTTTTAAAGCACTCTGCAGCTGTGCACTTCTGTCACCTGCAGAGCACGTTCAGTGGTCAATTGTATGGTAAAATGTCACTTCTGTCAGTGCCCAGTGAAGCTGAGTGCAGTGAAAATGATGCCTTGGGGGAGGTCAGGTCCACTGGAAGCTAAGTGCCTGCCTGCATTGCTGCGACCGAGCATGTACATGTTGCAGGATCCCGAAGTGAGTAGTCATTAACCAGAAATGCACCCTGGCAGTATGCTGTCAGTCATTCCCAGGATTGGGGGAGATCCTGACATGCCGAAGTAAGGAGCAGAGAAGACAAAGACATTCAAGTCATGTGGTAGGGAGAAGAGAGGATATCTGAGGTGGTTGTGGCTAGATCTGGGTGGTTAGTAACTATAGATAATGAAGACAAAAAGGTGGTAAGGGGAGGAGATGGTGGAAATGCTGGATTATAGGCGTGGTGAGAAGAGCTGATATCACCCCATAAATCACCTGGTTTCTGAACTGAGAAGCAAGCCAAGGATCTGAGTGACTTGTAAAAGGATTTGCTTAAACTTCCTTCTGACTTTTAGCAGCTGTTTTGTAACCTCAGTCCTATGTGCAACCACCACAGGACTGTAGATGGGATGGCAACATGATGGATGAGGAGAAGCCTTGGTGGGTGTGCTTCCAGCTGCAGTAGCCCAAAGGCAGCATAGACCCTCTGGGAGCTATACCAGGACTAGAAGAAAAGCTTGTCAGATGCAAGGGAAACCACAGCCCAATTTTCAGTGGGAGCTGGATGGAAATGTCTGTTAATCAATGGGGAGTTAAGTGCCAAAATGAAAAAGGCATCTTTAAAAGAGAAATATTGCACCCCTAGCCCAAGTTGCCAGGACTTTCCAGTTTTGTTGTCACCGTCCAGCTTGGGCATGGAAGCCAACAACCAGGAGTAGCACTCTACTTGTGAGAAACTTTTCAAATTGCTGCCTCGGTTAGCTTTTCCATGCCATGAATTGAGCAAAGCCCTTGTTTACGGAACATGTGATAAATCCTTGTTAATGAGAATTTCCCTGCCAAATTACATGCTGCTAATCTTTTTTTGACTCTGGTGGACCTGCTGAATCCCTTACGGAGGTCCCACCTGTGAAAGATCAGATCCTGCTGGTTTTGGAGGTGGAGGTGGTGGTTCTGTGCAGAGGAAACCAGACTAAGACTACCAAACTCATGACGTGGAAGCCAGGCAGCAGCTGGGCTGAGGATGACGGTTTTCCGTCATTACCAACCTCCTGGGCCATCCGGTCAGCAATGAGGCTCTAAAGCAACTTGTTCCTTCTGGAGGGGCATTCCCTTCTGCCGCTGTGAGAGCCAATGCAACATATGGCATCTTCCAGATATTAGGAAATAGGTAGGTGGTTGGAGGGAAACAGCTTTATATAGTGCGGATAATTGTTTGGTCGTGCCTTTCAGTCAACACGGGCTGGGCTCATGCTTTCAAGACGTGCTCACGTATGGGGAGATTTGGCTTGTACCAGGATTCAAAGCAGAGCTGGCTGAAATGTGCTCAGCGTTGGTTTTTCAACAAAAATATGGCCAGGGATCCCCACCAGAAAAAATGGGCTGAATTGGTCATTTTCCGTTGACATTCTCTTTCTTTCTTCATTTCTAGCCCATGTGGCAGGGCAATGTTTTTCAGAGTTTAATGCCAGCAAGATTTCCAATGTGGGCACCCATCCTGCTCTACCTCCCCAAGAAGAAATGGCATGGATTTCTTTTTTTTTTTTTTTGTAATGGCTTTAAGCAATGGACTTCTTTGCCTGTCATTCTGCCCAAGGCCTCGGTCCTACAGTTTATATGCATTCAACTTTTTAAGCATGCAGGAAGCCCCATGGCAGCCAATGGACTGTGGTTGTTTATCAGGGTGCGTCTTGCCTCCCGGGAGCTCTTTCCAGATCTCCGCTTTCCCAGCGTGTTTCCTTCTGCCTGTTTTCCGGAGGCTGCAGCGGCAGCCGAGTTACCGAATGTGAAGAAATTGGCTCATGACAGACGATTCTCCAAGGAACTGAGGGAGGGGGAGCAAAATCTCTTTGCTTTGTCCCAGTGAAGTCAACTCATTTGCTTGTTGAAATTGGGACAGAGATGGCAGTCCCCTCTCTCCAAGCAAAGAGCCAGGAAAAAAGCCTGGTAATGGTTAGTTCCCGAGCAGAAGCTGAGTTTGGATTTGTTTGCCTCGTCTCCACGGCAGGCTGAGCCTCTGTTCTTGATGTACTTGGTGTTTACTTTAATAAGAGACGGGCGTCAGTTTATTGGTGTGAACGTGGCTGTGGTAAATACCTCCATCTGTTGGAACTGAAGACGAGAGTTTCTACCAGTGTTTGGGGCTGGTGGCTGCCGCTAGCTGGCTTGTACCAGTTGTCATCCAGAGACAAAACTTTAAAGAAAAGGATCTGGGAACTCTTGGTCGAGGTCAGTGCTGCTCCGCTATTAGCTTGACGGGCCACTCTCCCTCCTTCATGTAGGGCTAGTGACACATGGACCACATGCTTGGGCTTTAGAGGGAGAATTTGCCTTTGGTGCTGGGAACGGGACTCTTCCCAGCGTCACCTGAACAAGTGCAATAGTCAAACTAAACAGGCAAGTGTTTTCACGTGGTAACAAAATACAGAGGTTTTGTCTGACATGCAGAATCCCAAGCCAACAAACGACTCAGTGGTGAAAGCAGAGCGACTTCCTAAATGTGTTGGGTGCCAGTGGGGTGATACAGGCCTTGGGGGCCACACGTGCTGGCGAAAGAGTGCTAAATGGTTGTACTGGTCCAGGTTGTGGTCTGGGAATGGGCTGTGGCTGAGAGTCACGAATTGGTCCTACCATTGCCTTTGCTGCATGGGGAAAGCAAGCTGCCCCACCCTTCCATTGGGCATGACTTACTTCCTGCTGGGTGGTTGTTGGGGCGGGGACAAAACCAGGCTCCACCCACTTCCTGCCTTGTGCATGGAGGAAGAGCAGCTCACCTGCTCATCTTCTGTGCCCAGACTTGCCATGTGGGTCGTCCAAGCAGGGGCGTGTAAGGTAACTTCTAAATGAGCCCCGTGGAAAGAGGAAACCCATTCATTCAATGTGGGGATCACCTCTCTTTTTTTCCCCCGCTTGAGAAGAATGCATTTCCTCGGCTGGCCGGGTCCATGTGGTGCACCTGGGTGCTAAGGAGCTTTTAAAAGTAGTAGCTCAAGGAAAATCTAATGTTCACAAGAATGGAAATGAAAAGCATACTGTGCAGCCCTAATTAAAGTATTTCGACGCGTGTACAAGATGAAAAAAGAGAACATGTCAGCACATGTCAAAATACTTAGATGGCGGGAGCTGATGTCCTGATGACGTTTTTGATGTTTAGTCAAAATGGTTTGAGAGCAGATATATGAAAACATTTATTTATGCACAGCTCATTTTTGAGACACATAAAAAGGAAAGGAAATAATTTGACCTGTGTCAAGAGACCCAAGCAGAACTTGACGTCAATCCTTTTTTTCCCCCTCCTTATGGAGCCCAGCATCTAAAAAGCTAAATTTTGGTGGTGAGGTAAGGGGGAGAAACCCCTTGGGAACAGGTTGAAAAAACCATGATTAATAGCTCCAACATCCTCGGTCTTGAGCGCTTGGCATTCATAAAGTTGAACAACTCACTCCTTTGGTGGCGGTTTTTATGCTGCACATAAAAGGTTTCTAAAATCTTTACAGATCCTACCACCTTACAGCTGCAAAATGAAAACTGCTGGTATTTTGCACATTGTTGTAAGTTGGGTTTGAAGGGAAATCTGGACAGCCTAACGTAGGGGAAAAAAAAAGCGTAATAGCTGAAAGAGCTGAAACCTGCAGAAACCTTCGAGCCGTGGTATTTGCTAAGCTGATAACAAAGTAGCTTGCGTACATGTATGACCAGGGGAAATCCTCAGTATATTAACATGAGCTGCTCGCCGTTTTATAGCTAAGTAAATAGACTTCAGTATAAGGATATTTTAAAGGGAATTTGAGAAAATAATGAAGCTCAGAGAATTAACTTGTATAGCTTTCATTTAAGATTACAAAAATTCTTTGTAATACAATATTTAAATATCCATGTGGCTCCGGGGTCACACAAAATAACACTGCACAGAGATAAAGCTACTATTCTGTCCCAACGTTGGTTGGTAATCTTATTACTGAATTAATATAACAGTGCTTTGAAATAACTGGATGTCTCCTGTTCTACCTCTTCCTCCCTCGCCACCCTGCAACTTGGCAGAAGAGATGAAGGAATAAAAAATGGAAGAGGGTCAAACACTAAATTGAAAGACAGTTGAACCAAGTGTTTTGCCCCTCCAGTACATGCAATTGCATGACTAAACTAGAAAATTGAGCATGGAAGCAGAGGTGCTGGTTGTAAATGGAGAGCTTTGTAAAGAAAAGTAGGCAAGATCTCAATTTGATGGGATGGTTTTTAGTTCGTGCTGGGAGCATGGGCACCCCTGGCTCCCAGATGCTCTTCTAAGAGTTGCAAATCAAGCAGCCCGATGCTTTTCACCTCTTGGCTTGTATTAGTTTGAGTTCACTTGGGTTATTTCCCTCCTGGTTTACTGCAACTACTGCAGTTGGCTAAGTGGGTTGGAGCTGTGGGCCACGAGATGCTGAATTGTGGATTTTTATGCTTTTGGGTTTTTTGTACTAACTGATTAGACCAGCATCTCCACAGGAGGCTCCTTGCTGGCTCTGAATTCAGGTGCTTCCAAGGCCCGGTGTAGTGACTAAATAGGTTGCTCTGTCCAATGTAGGGATGCTCAGACAGATGTGATGAGGACGGTTGGAAGTCCCTCTGTGGATGTTGCTGCTACTAGAGTTGAAAATCGAGGGTCCCTGGTTTAATTGAAGGTGTGATTTATAAACGCAGTTAAGCTTGTGCCGAGGGTCTCTGCAGATGCTCCTGCTGTGCTTTACACAAGACTTAGCGTGGTTCACCTCGAGTCTGGTTCAAACTCGGTTGGTATAACTCACTTGGCTGCACAGCTGCTGGCCCTGGAGAAGAAAGGTTGCATGTAGACGAGGCTGTTGGTAGCGGGGGTGAGGAAGAGAAGGAACAAAGGCTGAGAAGAAACGATAGGGAGAGAGATGCAGAGACAAGACGTGAAGGCATAAAGCAACTCTGTGTGTGTGAATCCTGTGGATGAAGCCATGTGAAAAATAAGACGGGAACTCATGAAAGCAGAATGCAGAGAGGAAAACCCAGGAAAAAAACATCATCCCTTCCTTCAGATACTGATGAGCCAGGCTGAGAAGAAAAGGGGCCAGTAATAGGCTACAATGCAAAGGGCAGAAGAGAAGGCAAGGAAGCAGGAGAAAAATTCATTTTAGCCCTTGCCCCTCAAGGAGAGGCCCAGATGGAGGCCCAGATGGGGCTGTCCTGAAAGAGGCTGACTTTGGGGCAAAGCCCGTCCTTGGGCCCAGGTGAAGCACTGTTGCCTCACCTGCCCAGATACGTGGGGTAAACCCACCTTAAAACATCCCGGAGTGCAAGGGCCTGGCAACCCAGGACAGGCACACCCGTGACTTGCAATAGCTGTAGTCATGCCAGCGTCACCTGCCGTGGCAATGTTCTTCTTCCAGTGTAAGAGAGGGCCTGTTTTTCAGTTTAGCTTATGTTGCCTGCAAAGGGGTTTAAGATAATCCCCCCAAAACTGCTCTTATGCTTAGTCAAGAGTGTCAATGCTGGGATTTATAGTGGTATAACTCAGTTGGTTTCGCTTGTCGTCCAAAGTGTGCTGGAGAGCTCACCAAAACATGGCCAACCCCTGATGATGAGCTACCTTAACACCAAAGTAGGATGCAGTAGCCAAGGTTTGGAGATGGGGAAGGCTAAAAATCCATTGGCCAAAATGGTGAGAGCCTCACTGATTTGTCCTTTCTAGCCGACCTAGTTCTTGCAAAGTCTGTTTCCTTACAAGGAAGGACGCAGATCTTTGCCAGGCGGCAGCATGAAGAGTCCGATCGATCACATCTGCGTCAACTTGAGATTCAGGTCACCTGCCCAAGATGCAAAGGCCTAGCCAGCAGCAGATGTCAGCAGCAACCGGACTCTTCATTGCCAAACTGAAAATAAAGCCAGGAAACATTAGCTCTAAACAGAAGTGTGGGAAGAAAATCAGTAGCATGAAACTGGAAAGGGAGAAACAAAGGAAATCGCTGCAAGAAATTCCAGGTCGAAGCGAGGGAGCAGGTTTGAGGGTACTGCTAGTGGCCAGGAAAGGTGAGGTATGTCCTGGAAGTGAAGGGAAACGGGCAGTGGTGATGGACCTTGTGATCCAAGCGGCAACAGTCACAGCTGGAGGCCAAGAGGGATGGGGCTGCAATGGGAAGAGCTCAAGAGACGCAGCGCCTTGATGAAGATAGAAGAGCACTGGAAGGAAAATTTGGTTGCAAAGGCCAAAAAAACATTGGAAGAAACAGAAGAGGAGGACAAGAGGCCGACCCAGCAGTGAAAATCAATACAGGAAAGATGAATGGAGATATGTTGAAGGCCAAGCATCTGAAGCTACTACTCTGGTGGGAAACCACAGAGCCATTCATCAAGTGACTGAAATCCTATGTGGAAATTAGCTGAAGATACGAAATGGGCAGAGATGAGAAAAATGTTCACAACTATGTTTCAGAGCGGAAAAACAGCTGGGCAGCGTGTTTCAAAGAAGTCCTCCACGGATCTGGCCTTGTCTCAACCCCAGGTGTTGATGAACCTGAACGACTGGGCACCAACGCAGGCCCAGCCCAGATGTCAGGAGAACAAGCTGAAAGCCCGAGGCCGCGAAAGAGCAAAGCGGGGAGAGACAATTAAATCGCTAGTAAAAGTGACTGGATACCATCGTCTTAAGGAAGCTGACAGAGCTGTTCAGCGAAGTCTCGTGAAAGAGAAACCACTCCTGACCAGAGAAAGCACGGCATCGCTGTCAGAAAATCCAACGAGGACGATTTCACTGCCTGAAGCGGCTGCAGGGGGGTCATGTTGTAGGGAAAGTCTGCAATGCGAACCCACGCGGAGCAGAATAGGCAGCGGTTCCACTGTCGACGGACAGGGTGGATTCGGGCCCAGGAGGTCCTCGCCATGGAGATACTTTCATGAAGCATAAACGTGAGTCGAGTGGCAGGCTCTTCTTACCTTAGCAACATTGACTTTCTAAAGGTGTTTGACAACCCGCACAGGCACGCATCATGGGACGTCCTTCAGTCCTGCACAATCCTCGCCCAACCAGCCAAGCCTGGACAGAGGTGCAAAGGATCTCTGCAAGGATGAGCATCCGGATGGCGGGGTGATTCAAGGCAGACGCTAGCAGGAGGTGGGGCTGTGTTCTCCCCCTATTTCTGCTCTTCGTAGCTGAAGACAGGGCGCTGGAGAAGTGTATAGGCAATACAGATGCAGGCATAGCGTAGCAAATGACTGGAAGACCTAGGCTTTGCTGATTTTTATTTTTTGCATTGAGCAACTGATTGGTATGTCTGGATAGCAGAGAACTTGGTCAAAATACCAGCCCGAGGAGGGCCCAAAACATCCCTGTTTGAAACCAAGGGTCGAGCAGTAATGTCACAGTAGAAAACAGCGAGCATCAAGAAGGCAGAACCACTCGCCTACTGCGATGACACCAAACTGGCCAACAAACTTCAAGGAGGAATTGTCATTAGAGGTAAAGTATCCAGACCTTTCACTAAGCGTATACAGCTCCATGACAAAACTCAAATGTAATCTTGAGGCTTATGCATGATTGGGTGTACCAAAGTGTCGAGTGGGATACCTGGGTGCTTCTGAAAACGGGACAAGTGGATGGAAAAATATGGAGAAATGGCCGACGCACGGCTCAAACCCACCGGAGCTGGACGGGAGCGCTGGCCACGCGCGAGACATCTGACCTGGATGCCAGCAGGCAAACTCCCATGTGAAAGCATTCGGTGGGAACTGAACGGTGTGAGGAAATGAAGTAGCCCACAAGAAACTCTACAAATGACCCTTAGCGGGAAGGCAATTCTTACAGTCCTATTTCTGTTGCTCATCTCCTGCTGACTGGCATTCATTGCAATACCCACCTTGGCCGTACCACGTAGGATCGGGACGCGCTGCAACCCTGGAGTGATCCCTTCTCCTGTCCTCCTGCTGCGGGTCAATGGAGGGGGTCCTTCCAGCAGCATCGCAGCCAGGCTAACACCAGTTTTGTTCCAGTTTGTCCCGACAGCTGCCAGACAGCAGCTAATTGTGGGTCACTAAATGCCATTCCTCCGGCTCTGCTGGACATGGAGCATTAGGGCCCCTGGTTTGCCGTGCCCTCAGGGGCATGACTCAGAGAGATGGGAACTTGTCTCGACTGCTGCTTGCTCTAGTCCATTCTGGTGCCAATATTTTCCTTCCTGCAGACCACCCCCCTTGCCCCCAGGGGTTCTCCCTGAGACCTGAGCCTTTCGTGGGATGACTTGGGCTATTTGGATGCAGCCTTAGCTGTCATCGATGCACCTGCCAGGAATGTCAGAGTCGTGGGCATGAACATGGATTAGGAGAGAAGGGGAGAAATAGATGCACCAAGATGGTTTGGATGGACTTCAGCTCCCCTGGGGTCGGGATGCCTTGGAAGTGAGGAGGAGATTGTTTCCCTGGCTTAAACATACCTGTTAAACTGATCGGAAATCAATATTGGGGATGGGTGGGGGTGGCAGAGAGGAACCTGTACATGTGGTGGGCATCACCCGGTTGACAGATGCAGATGATGTTTCATTACATCTTTTTTCACACTGTAAACTTGACATTATTGAAAAGAAAAGAAGGGCAATGTTTGCTGTGTTTGACAGGTACGCGGGGATTTTTGCTCTGCTCCGTCAGCATAAGAGTGAAGAATTCACCTGTTTTTTGTTGGGTTTTTTTGGCTAGCTTTCTCATAGTCAAGATACTATGAGCAAGAACAAGGAGCAGTGATCTCAAGTTGCAGCAAGGAAAGGTGAGTTTGGGTATTAGGAGAAACTTCCTCAGCAGGCGGGCGGTGAAGCACTGGAACAGGTTACCCTGAGGTGGTGGGAGGTTTTGGAGGTTTTGAAGACCCAGCTAGACAAAGCCCTGGCTGGGATGATGTAGTTGGGGCCGGTCCTGCTTGGAGCAGGGGGTTGGATTAGACATGACCCCCTGAGGTCCCTTCTCACCCTCATTTTCTGTGATTCTGCTGTGTCAGCCTTCTTGTGGTGGTTTGGGGCAGGCTAGTGGTGAGTTTTTGCTAAGCTTCGATTACAGCTAGTTGCATTTAGGAAAGTCTCTTAGTGTTCATTCATTTTGCCCCCATATGTTGTCCCTATATATGCACACAAGTTTCCAATGCGGCCCTCTAGAACAGTGGTTCTCAAACTTTTTAAAATGCCAGTTTTTGCTTTCATATTTCAGGTGTCAAAAAACCCCTGCATTTTTTCTGTTGCAAAGACCTCAGAAAGGCCTAACAGATCTGAATATTTTTAACGCTGTGGATTCCTACTTGAAATCTCTGGGTTTGTCTTATGAATTATGTTTGCATGCCTAGTAGTGCTAACATTGCTTGGCACCCCGTGGCAGCCCTGAAAGCATCTCGGGGCACCCCAGGTACCGTGGCACCCTGGCTGAGAATCGTGGCTCTAGAAGAATGCAGAGCCTAAAGAGGAAGGGATTTGAAAAGGGTCCCTCAATAATAAGGAAATAACAGTTGATTTCTGGAGGGGGGTAGTGATTTTTTTCCTGTAGCTTGCATGTGTGGTGGAGTAGATCTGTTACTGGAAAATGCCAGTTTTGGCTGTAGCACTTGGGGTTTTGCTAGCAAAAACCCAAATGACATCAGAATTCTGTGCTATCCATGTGGATTATTGAACACGTTTCCTTTTCCTTGGGCATTTAAGGAGAAGGTGGGAAAAGGAAGAGCAGCAGCAAGCGGTGTTAGTCAAGACACTAGGACGTTTTGCTGATTCGAGCGAGAGCTACACTTTCCAATCCAGCCAACGGTTATTAGCGTTGCAGTCGTGTAGACTTACCCAAATCATGGAGCTCATCGACAGGTGACCAAGTGAACCTGATGCCGCTGACTCTTGGATGAATTGTATCCAGAAATTGGAAAGCATCAGGCAATAGATTAGATTTAAAGATTTCTCTCCTGATTGTATAAGCATAACAGCTAGTATTTTGGGTGCCCAACACAACGTACCTTTAAGAGAGCTGGGTTTCCCTCACTACCTTGCTGGAGTGCGTTCAACATCTTTCCTTCGAAAATCAGGCTCCTTTTCAGGCTGGGTGCCCAAAGCTGCTAATCTCTTTGTATATGTTCCTGTCCTGTTTCATAATGGGGGGGGGGAGTGTTAAAATGGAGTTAGCAAGGTTAGGAATAGAGTAAAGGCTTTTATTGTTCGTAGGATGTAGCTGTGTTTTTGCAGAAAGCCTTGTCTGCTTGAAGGTAGACTGCTTGGCCACCATGGTGACTGGCTGTTGGAGTAGATTCATTAACTATGAGTTTCTGGCCATCATTGCAAATGGAAGGCCTCTCTCAGTTTGGCCAAGAGCGGTGCAGTCCCTCCAGCTCTCAGGAGCGTCTTGGGATGATGCAAAGCTAGGGTTAATGTGCGGACATGTGGAAGGGGTACAGGTCCCTTTGTGAGTGCTCAGAGCAAAGCTCCATCCAACCCTAGTGGCCCACAGGGCGGGGATGATTTAGGCGCACTGGTTATAGTGCCAGGGCCAGCATTGCGACTTACTGATGTGGACTCCCCAGCTGTAACGGTTGACATCTCAAAAGCTCTCTCACCCTGCCCCAGCTTAGGAGAGCACTGCTCACCCTCCAAAACCAAATGCTTCTTAGCTATGCACCTTAAGAAGGCAATAGGATAATCACGGGCAAGGGGATCCAGGTCCCACGGTGTCTCTGCTTATGCATCCTGCCGTTTCGTTGCTTCACTAAGAACGGACCGTGGAAAGGATCTGGGGCTTCGGTTTTTGTCCGGAGCTGATTTCAGTCTCTGCTCCTTTGCACTTGTGTTCGTAGCCTCCATCGTCACCCGGCCAGCAACAAGTGCAAAGGCTCATGTGTCCGGTGCAGCCAGGGAAGAACAAACGCATTTGTTACCCCACCAAGAAGCTAAAATGAATTGCTCAGCTTTTAAAATATGGAGATTTCTTTTCCAAACATTTTATATGGGGAAAGAACATTGCTCACCAGTCCCCAAAAGTCTCTTTTATCTGCCTGTTTCTTGAGTGGCCGAAGTGTCAGGATTTTACAAGAGTTGCTTATCCTTAAATGAGTGCATTTATGCTGACAGCTTCAGATGCAGTGGGAACTCGAGCAACCTTTCACCAACATGTGTTGCTTGCTGGATGGTTTCTGAAGACCAAACCATAAAAAGCATCTTCAGTAATTTAATGAGCAATAAAGAAGTCTCTCTCTGTATCTGTATCTACGTAATATGAAAAGCATAATTAGATACAATGATAGATTTTAGCACCCTAAATTATTACCAGAAGCACTTAGCCGAAGCAGGGGGCTGTGCCAGGCAGAGGGATAGTTCTTGGTTGTTCTATAATTCAAAACATTTTAAAAATAAAATCAAGGTGGGGGCAGAGGCTGAAGGAGACACTCTTTAGACATCAAACTCGGTCTCCCTCAGGATGCCCTCTGATACTCAAGTAAAGCAAACAGTGCGAGCGCCAGGTGTTGACTTGCTCGTCTCTTTGATCCTTCTGTCACCTTTTGGAAGGGGGCTGTAATTCACTTTATTTCAGCAATTTTTTATCCAGAGGAGGAACACCCACTTTCATGCTGTTATGGTGTTAAAGGTAAGCCGGCAAGTGTTGCTTCCCCCCTCCCCCCAAAAAAATCGCCATGGGAAGATGCATATTTTCAAGCACAGAAATGTTGTATTATCAGCCAGAGCAAACGTTGTGTGTGCGTGTACAACTTGCAGAGTGATGCGCATAAACATGCCCCCTCTCTCCAGCCCTTGTGCTTTTGACAATGCAACTTATGAAATAAGTGACAGTGACAGTACTGTACCAGCCAACTTCTTTATTAACGCAAGTTCTCTATTAAGGCCATCATCTCTAAGAATATGGGCGGATTAATTATAAATGCTCACGCAGTAACACAGTGCTAATTGTTTACACTAAGCCACATTTGCTTATGTAAATGTTCTTAATTGGAAAATTCTTTACTGTATAATTGTAATAGAGAATTAAAGACGGGATGAAATGTGGAGGACATGCAAGGCAATCATCTCTTAATTATACTCTAATATGATCAAGAGGATGACCTAATCTGTTTACATAAATGTTTATAATTAACTTAGTGGATAGGTATAAAAGAGCTCGAAACATATGGGCCATAATTCTCTGTCGAGGGCTCCGGTCCTACGAGCCAGTCTTCTCGTGTGAGTCATCCCAATAACTCTGTGGGAGTGAGGGATGTCGGGGCCAAGTTTCAAATCCAGAGGCTCTCGGCCTGCTCCCAAACTGTTGGCAACATCTGCCTGAAGTCCACGGGAGCTGGGGACGCTCCACACCTCGCTGAGCCAAGCCTCGCTTGCAAGGCGTGCGCCTATTCATTCCAAGGGGCGTTAGGCCTGGCTCCCGGCCACCTGCGATTGAGACATGCACAGCTACATTTAATTACGTGCGTAGCATTTGCTGCTGATAACTATACAACCGCATGCAAATGTTAGCACCCCGGGAAACTCTTTGAGCAGTTACCCGGAGCAGGGCCTGCGAACATCTCTGCAGCGAACGAGCATCTTCCTTGCGTGTGGCACGA
>NW_017728916.1:10187197-10226934 GCF_001723895.1 Crocodylus porosus
CTTTTCGAATGCTGTGCACCTCACGGAGCTCAAGGGTGGCGTCCAAGGGGCTCCCAGGACAGAGCTGCGTGGGGCTGTTGCTTCCTCCAGCGTGGTTCTTGCACGGAGAATTTGGGACAAATGCAAGGCAGCTGCAGCACTCGGAGACCATTCATTGAGGGGCAACTGCAGCAGGAATCGGCTTGTTTCTGGCTGTTGGGCCAGAACGGTAGCAGCCGTTGTATGGGCAGCCGTGGTAGTAGCTCCCAACAGCAAGGGTGGGAGGTGGGGGGGGGTGGCAAAATCCTACTGGGGAAAGAGCAGAGGCCCTGCATTATTAGGGGGATCTTTGACTTCCATAAGCATGTGTATTTTTAATTTTTTTTTTATTTTAATTTTTTATTCTTTTGCCACCTCACCTGGAGGAGCCCAGCAGTGGATCTGATCTCCCTCGGGCCTCGCTTAGTGGCTGGCGTAAGGTTGTTTGCCCCCGGGGAAATTCAGCTCCCTGGGCCTACGGGTCCTCTCCTCCACCCCGTCCCCCGCGATGACCGGCTCTCCCTGCCCCCGTGGGAAAGGGTGCGCCTTCTCCCCACCTGACCGTCTCTCCCTTTCCTAGCTGCTGCAAGGAGCGCCCTGGCCGAACTGGCCGCCTCCGTCCCGTTGCTGGCTGACCTACGTGGGTCTCCTCTTGCCCCGGGAGCACGGACATCCCTTTGTCCCGACGTGATGCATTGGGCCAGTGGCGGGCTGGGCAAGACTCTCCCGGAGGCGATATTGTCTCCAGGCGCTCCAAAATTGCGTGCATGTACATGAACCCAGGGCCGCAATACCTGATGACCAGGTCGTCGGAGGGGAGTTAGTCTGTGCAGCGGCCCCGTGTGCAGGTGCGGGTCCAGCGTGCATGCCGGCGTGTTGATACGTGGTTCAGAAGAGCACGCATGCGATTAGATATTCAACAGGCATTGTTAGGTGTGCATGGTGGAACAATGCAGTTCACTTCAAAGTGCTCCCCCTTGTCGCTCAGCCTGGACCCATGTTGCTGTAGCCTTTTTTTCGCTGGAGATTAGATACATGGGTAGATAGATTAGATGGAAGATGAAAGTGCACAGTACATGCTGCTTTCCACACATGCGTCCCTCTCCCCCTCCAGCCCCCTTTGTACTCACTGCCACAAACTTCATCCAGGAGCAGCCCGGGCTCTGTGCCCGTATTATTCTCACCGTCTTCCTGACAGGCGTAGTAATATACAGAGCTATCTCAAGCTGGGACCGTTTGAATGAAGGAGATTTAAAAAAAAAAAAATATTAAGAGTGAGATTTCAAATGTCTCGCCAAAGAACAATGCAACAAACTGCGTCATCGGGCGGTGCATGAGACACGGGGGGAACTGAAAATTAATCCAAGAGGAGGGGTGGCTGGCAGGTGTTTCAGCATGGAAAAACCTGAACTGGACCATTCTGCTGGATAATAGTTACTGGAAGGGGGTCTGTCTGCTTGGGGATTTTTGCCGCCACTGCTCAAAATGGGTAGATGCCGCAGTTCTCGTTGCACGAGAAACGTCATTATCATTCAGTGTCCGAGGTCCGGTGAAAATATTTTTTTCCAATGGAAAACTCTGTGAATGCAGAGGATAAGCTACCAGAGCCCGTTTCGAGTAGCCTCATTTGTATCGACCATTATTGTACTCTTGGGGCAGTTGCGGCCGGCGCTGGATCTAAGCTCTCATCAGAATTGCCTTCGCTTAGAAGCGAGAATAATTTGCAAGTGCCGCGGGAGCAGGAGCGGGGAGTTTGTTTGGGCATTTTTAGCCTGTTTGACTCCCGATATTGCTCGTGTCTCCGGTTCCTGGCGGGGGAAAGGGGGGTCTAGTCTCGATGTCATAAAATGGTTTGACAAGCCAAGCGTCCTAAAGCAAATACTTGTGAAATATTAGTTCAGTCAGGTATCAGAGAGGAGTTTCTAAGCCCTTCCCTGACGTACTGGAGTGTTTGAATGTGTTAATGCAAGCAGCCTGCAACTAAGAGGCTTGTGCTGCTCAAACAGATGTATTATTTTTGAAGGGTGTTTCTTTGAGCGTTACGCCTTTCTCATGCTACATGCTGTTTGCATTCTTTTGTCTTACAAGCCTTTTAAATTTTCGCCAGGACACTTCAAGTTCCCCCCCCCCCACTCTTTCTATCATACCTCAGTAAAAAATAGTAAACTAAGAGGCGATGAAGGGCTGAATGATAATTTGAAACTTCCTGGGAGATGATAGCTGCTGCTTTTTTCCTTTTTTAAAGGAAAACAACGTATTGAAGGGAACGCGAAGCAAAAACACATGTTCCAGAATGTATGCATATTTTTCAGTTATTTTTTGACATAAAATATATCAACCCTGCATTTGATTATTTTCAAAGGGCTTAGAGGAAATTCAGTAATTCCTGGTTTTGAAACTCCTGTACAATCCAATTCATGCTTGTTTGTTTCTTATTAGAAAAAAGTTGCGCTCTAACCAGTTGTGATGCTCCGCTGTCTCATGGATGGTGCCCCTAATTACTGGGGCTGTAGCAACTAGTTAGTTCAGATTAGCTTTTAAAACGTCAGCAGCTCTCCTTTTTAAATGAATGCAGGACGGTGGCAGCACGGTTTGTTCCTACGGCAGTATTTCACCCGCAGAGGCTTGGGGCCAAACCCAGGACTGGTACAAATGGGTACAATTGCCCGAAGCCCATGGAGTCGGTGGAATTTCCCTCCTGACTGATGGGCTGTTTGTCGCTGGGATTTGAGGGGCTCGAGCTCTGTCAGCGCTCTTGTCTCAGGGGTGTCCCTTCTTCCATTAATAAAAATCAATTAATAGCAGCCTTCATTTAATAGCAGCCTTCACCTCCCTGCCGGGGGGCTGCAAAGAGGACGGAGCTGGGCTGGTCTCAGTGGGGGCAGATGGCAGGACAAGGAGCAATGGGCTCAAGCTGCAGCAAGGGAAGTTGAGGTTGGATATTAGGAAGGATTTTCTCACGAGGAGGGTAGTAAAACACGCAGAGAGGTGGTGGAGCCTCCATCCATGGAGGTATTTAAGACCCGGGTAGACAAAGCCTTGCCTGGGATGATGTAGTCGGGGCTGGTCCTGCTTGGAGCAGGGGGGTGGACTAGATGGGACCTCCTGAGCTCCCCTCCAGCCCTCGTTTTCTATGAGTCTATGAATTGCTCCATCTCTTATTGTTGGCTCTAATGATGGATGGTCAGGAAAGCCCACTGCTCTGTGTAAGATTTTCACTCCATCCATTTTGCCAGCGGACCCAACGACCAACAGGCACACCTCCGCACTGGCTAAATGAAAATAGGCCTCGTGGAAAACTCACGGGGATTTTGAAACCTGCTCCTGCAGGGATTCCCAAGTCACCTGGCACCGGTTTGAAAGACTCCCTGCCGTCTCTTCTAGCAGGGGGCTAACCCAAGGCAGAGTTGCCGCTTTCTCCATTGTGGCTTCTGTGACCGGTTTGTGTTGCAGCTTCAGCCTTGTTTAGCCCAGTGCCTGGTGCTGCACTATGTCTGCATTTCTAGCAGGCTGTCGGCTAGAAACACGCTGCAGTAAATGCCCCTCGCTGTACATAAACGGTGAAGAGAGTTATTCTTTCTGATGCAAGAGAGGAGGAAGGGGGGGAGACAAATAAAGCCCCCTTTGTTCTGATCAATGAAAAAGATCCCTTCACCACATTTAATTCTGGACATGCTGTTTTAAGAGTCTGTTGCCACCTCTTACGACTTTGTTGATGTTTCCAGCAAAGCCCCAGCTCCCAGAGTCAAGGGATTACATGAGCACCTCAGCTTTGATATAAAAATAATAATAATAAAAACTCTAACCTTTATGGTAGTGAAGCACTGTTTGAAAAGGGAAACAACCTATCCTGGAGCCTCTGAGGCCAAAACCAAAGAAAAAAGGACTTCAAAGTTTATTCTTTGTGCAAAACCCATGAAGGTTTGCTTTAAATTTTAGGATTTTGGGAGCCTGACTCATGCATTTTGAACACTCGGGTTTGACAATATTAAGATGCAACTCCCCATCCTCCTCCTGGTTAGAGCTGAGAACCACTTTGGACAGAGCACTGCATAAAGCAGCTGAAGAAAACTGCTGGGTATAAAGAAGCTGTTTCATTAAATTTTGCAAAATTGGTGTTTAATTTAGCTTTTATCCAGTATGGGATGGGACAACCCAGTTGTAGCAAATCGGGACTGAGCAAAGCCAGAAGACAGTTAGGGAAAGACTGCTTGCTGAATGCCTGCGCCGTAACTGCTGCAACGAAGGTTGACTTTTGTAAGCACTAAACAAGCTCTCCAGAGTTAAAACGCACATACATGCACAGACACGCACGCACATGTGGAAATACTTATAGTTTGGGATGCATCCATCTCTTCAGGGTAGTGTTGTAGTGTACAGCTCGTTGGTTCAGCCAAGACCCAGTACTTGTGGACACCTACTGTTTCGACATCTCTGTGCTCTGATCGGGGGCAGGTTGGCTTTGTGGTTGGTGCCTCTCTGCAGAGTACCACTTGGAGGAATCCTGTATCTGGAAATGAGAGCTCCTTGCTGCGGTTCCCTGTGGGATGGCGCAGCGTTTGGGGACGTTGGGAGAGCCAGCCGACATCTACAGTAGGGGATGTACTGGTGCCGTGGAAGTCCATGGGGCCAGGATTTCCTTCCATGTATGCATCCAGCTCAACAACATCTCTGTTGAATTCTATATGGAGGGAGACTTTGTGCTAAGTTGGTTAATACTCCAGAGCCAAGAACAGTAGGAAAGTAGATCTGCCTAGCAGTAGTAGCCAGCTAGCAGCAGGCCCAGGGATACTCCTGTACTTCGTGATTCTCAGAAACCCTGAGACTGAAATGGTTTGCTTCATGCACGAGCGGGAAAGCAGGTAGCTTGGGCCTGTTTCCCATTCCTAGGAGAGGGGGTCTGGGGAAACTTGGCTCCAGCCAAATAAAGCACAACAGCAGGAGGCTTTTCTTGGTACCCAGCCTAAGCGTACCTTGCTCTGACTTTTTCCTGTTGCTCTCCCTGGCCTCAACTTTGGCCACCCTATTGGTTGAACGTACTTGTGGATGGTTACTATTCACTGCAGCACTGACCCAACCCACCAGACATAGGGGGTTCCTTGCATTGAGAAACAAAACGTGGAAACAGCGTTGCTCTGTGGAGCGGTCTGTCCTAGGCCTGTCTGACAGGTGAGAAACGAAGAAGGCTGCAACAGTCGGGGGGGCTAAGCCTTTCCCTAGCACAGTGCATGCATTTCTCCAACACAAGATAATTCTCACCCACGGAGACTCGTTAGGCTGGTTTACTCCAGATGAGTCTTTGCCGAGTTAATTCGCACTGCCATGGGGCCCTGTTTTGTCTTGGGGGGAAGCCACTAAGTGAAAAAATAGCAACTATTCAGCCTTCCAACTGCGTTGATGCATGTCTGTCTCATTGGTCGTGAGGCTTTGCATTGTTAAACTGGAATTTGATGGGGTGTGAATGGAGAGTGCCCCAAAAGACAAAATGGAGCATGTTCCTCCCTGTGCTAACACCCCTGATGTGCAAACAGCAATCCCTGCTACGCAGTGCTCGGCTAACCTCCTCTCGAGCAGCTCTTCTGTGTGGCTCCGTCTGTCCATTTTGGTCCGGACTCTCTCAGGTGTTACTCTGCAGGGGATGGGCAACTTTTCCATCTCTGCCGAAGCAGCGGCTTGGGTTCCAAACCCTTCTGCATTTGCACGGAGCAAATGGCGGTGGGGATTGACTCTTGAAACCAGTAGATGCCCTTCAGTCCCCAGATCCACCTACGGGGCTGTGTCCATGCCCCAGGCTTCTCCAGGTCTCACAGCAGGATGGGGGAGCTGCACCCCCCACCTACCCCTCTGTTACTATGCTGAGAGGCGAGGGGAGAGGGGGTGTCTCAGGCCTCAACCCTGCTTTGGTGGGGCTACTGTATCTCTTGCCACTCTTCCCAAGTGGAGCTACGATTCCTCTGGCCATTGTTTGGCACGGGCTGATGGATGCATCCCCTGCACTTCCCAGGGGGAGTTGTTTTGCCTGGCCCTACAATATACCCTCTCCCCAGCACAGTTTTCATCCCTCGGGACGGAGCAGGGAGGATGCCTGGAGAGTGCTTTATCCCCATGTCTTCCCTTTGCTCCCTATGGATCCAGACCCTTGGATCCACCTTCCGCTTTGTGGAGGGCGTCTGCGGGAGAACGGCGCTGCAAGAGGGGGTCCCAGCTTAGCACAGCTGCAAGCAGATGATGCACTGCAGATGATTAAGCAGACAATAAATCGTAACCAAACTCGCTCCAGAAGCCTCCCTCACCCCCCCCAGCTCGGGGGATAGGGTGCACCCCCCTTGGGGAAGCACTAACCCATTAAGGAAGAGGCGCTTACTGGGTTTAACTGGAACCATACGTCCCTCTGTCTCCCACTCCCCTGCTCTGTGCCTTCATCCCTGACAGGGAGAGACCCCCCCCTTCCTTCTCATGTGGCTTTACGATAGCAAAAGGGTCCCCAGATAACTATTTCCTATAAACAAACCATGCGGCTTTAATGGAATTACCTCAGCCCTGCTAGTAAATAATTTATAGGAGGCAGTAAATAAAATATGTTTCTGTGCCTTTTTTTTCCCACCTCCTCCTCCCCAAAAAGACTTGTCAAGCGGCAAACACCCCCCAGAGGGACATTAACCCAGAAGACTGGCCCCGCGGGAGGGCCCCAACTGTGCAAGGGGACCTGGTGCAAAGAAAAAACAAAACAAAAAAAAAGGGGGGGGGGAATAAAAAAAAACCACAGTCCTTGTTTTCTTTTCTCGTCTGAAGGGGACGGGGAGGCTCCTGGTGGCTAGCAGCGCGAGGGGCTGGGAGATGGGTTGCGTGCGTCTGGCTCGCCGGCTTTGGGCATCGGTGTTTGCGTCTGCTCTCGGGTAGCGCAAACCCGCTGGTTGCGGGGACTCCTCGCATTGTTTCAAGGTTACTGCCTGATAGCCTTGACCGTGAAACCCGAGTCCCCCAACACTTGACCTAAATTTCGCAGAGCATCCGTTTCCATCGAGTAATTGTCACCATGCTTCATTTGAAACTCGATACCCTGTCACTAATAGTATTAACAGGAGCTGCGGGCTTCACGCAGCAAACAAAATCTCCGTGCTGCAGAAACAAATGGAAACCAGGAATGTGTACGGGGCGGAGGGGGGGTGGGAATCGGATGCAAAAGCAGCGCCCAGTCGGTTTGCTCCAGGAGGGCAGTTTTGCGCGCTCGCGGCAAAAACAGCTACAGCAACGTTGGGGAAATCTGCGCCGCACAGACCTCTTCTGGGGGTTTGTTTGCAACTTTTCTCCTCTGTGCGCCGGTTGGCTTTTTAAAGCCTCTTCTACTTTTCACTAATGCGCTCAATCATTGTCTGAAACCCGGTGTTTAATTAAGGTGACTTTTGTTAGATCATTACAGAGAATCAGGAAACCATTCCAAATAGATATCATTATAAAACAATCTGTTCCAACACCTGCACATAGTCCCTTTTTGCTTTTCATCTGTGGCACTCGACTCATTTTATTTTCTTTCCCCCTTGCCCCCCCCACCAGCCCGAAGTTTTAATATGCGAGAAGAGATATATTTCACGAAGGCGTGGTGTCCCTTCTGTAGCTGCATCTGTTCCATTGTATTAGGAAAAGTAAGACATTTTGATACTAATTGCAAATAAATTGTGATGTGTTCACACTGTAATTCATTTAATGAAGTTCACATGAAACTCCTGAAATTGGTCAAGTAAAAGGCACCCTGGCGAGGCCATTGTGGGAGGGAAAGAGGCGAGTGCCTCACAGAGGTAATGCGGAGCAGGGGCGGGGGGCGAGGGACAGATGTTGTCTAGGAAGCCGCCATTGTGACTGGGACACAAAGAAGGCCGAACCGTGCTGCCCCCCCCCCCCCAAAATGAAAAGGGGGAAAACGTCGGGATGCTACTAGGAAGCCTCCACAACCCTGGGTGAACGGGCCAGCGTTTCAGAGCGGCAGTCGGTGGGTTTTAGGCTGAGATTGGCACGTGTATCCTGCATGCAAGGAGCCCTCACGTTTTGAAGGGGGGGAGAAACCCCTCCCCATGGATGACCTTTTCAAAGTGCCAGCAAACCTCTCTGCCCCAAAGCCCCTTGCCTCGAATGCAACAGTTTTGGAGCGCTCCCAAGCAAATCCTCTAACAGGCCGAGCCCGTTAGCAAGCACCGCTTGTGTCGGCCACGTCGACTTTACGTGGGGGGCGCTCGATTTTTCTCATGTCTCAGGAGGAAGCTTCCCAGCGGTCTGCGGACAGTCCTGGTGGAAGTTTGAAAATGTGTTGAGCCAGGCCTTTGCTTTGTCAGCTGTCGGGACACATTGGTTCATTTAGCATCCAGCCTGTAGGATGGGCTGATGGCATGTGCCAGCCCTTTGGAAGCACTAGAAAGCAGCATCGTGTCTTACTGTAATACTAGATACCTCTTTTGTTTGCTTCCACTCGATGTTTGTGGCAGATTATAACCAGTCCTTTAGCGATCAGATGGCAATTCAGCACTGCTAGCTGGCGGGGGAACGTTTCTCAGGCCGCCTGGATCCAGACAAAACGACCAGACTTGCAGGGAAACCTATGTCAGGAGACCCAAGCCATTGCCTGCACCCTCCAGCGGTCCAGTCCAGAGGCGGACTTCAGGGTCTGATCCAGGAAAGTAGGCTGATTTCTGCAGCCATTGCAAAGGATGGAGAAAATAGATCCAGTTTGTAAGAAGAATAAGTGCTGGGGTATACAGCAGGGTTCTTTTTTTCCCATCAGTGGTAATTGTCTTATCAGGAAACTCATGCCGAGCTCTGGTTGCTGTATGCTGCACCCAGTGAGCTGGAAGCCAACCCCCCACCCAGGTTAAGCCTGCTTATTTGCTCTCACTCCTCTTGTTCAAATACTCAGCTCCTCCCAGCTCCAGCACTGTCTCTAATGAACTTTCACTGATTGCCCCTTCCGGAAAAGAAAGTGACAGCTAATCTGGGGATACAATAAAACCTAATTGCCCTGGTTTGGCAGGGAAATGTTCATTAAGAAACGTGGACATCCACTTCTTCCTTTTAGCTAGATCACACTTGCATTTCTTCACTCTGCAGGGATAAAGCTGACAGAAGCTACCGAAATCCCCCAGTTTGATGTCCAACCCAGCCTGGGCATTTCTCGAGGAGAATATCTTATTTTGCATTGTGGTGCTGCGTGTAGCTTAGCCGAGTCATTTTAGATTTGTTGTGCAGTGTTCGGATTTACCTATTAATCGAGTTTTAGACATGGAAATGAAGGCGACAACAGGCATTTTGGCAGGAAAAGCAGTTATGAAAGACCTGGCTCAGATTGTCCCATATTATTGGTTTTGTTCCTTTGTGCGTTAAGGCACCATAGTAATAAGTTTTAGAAATACAAAACAAACGGGAGTCAGGCCAAGGAAGGGAAATGTTTATTAAGTCTTGAACGTGGTGCAGTTAGGGCCTGGGCGTCTTGAACCCTTTACATTTCTATCAGACCAAATCAAGCTCAAATACGTAAAAAAAAGGGGAAGCTATTACATTGCAGCTTCGGCGAGGGAATTCCTCCGCTTGTGGTTCATGCTGTATTTTGAATTCTTGGCTCTTTCTGGACCTGTTCCTGCACTACTGCAGCCCACGGGAGCTTTGCTCTTGGTTTCAGGGGGCTTGGGGTCAGACCCACAGTCTGCTTTGTGGCTGTCCCCGCACATTGATACCATTTCAGAGCCCTCTATTGATACCGGATGGTGAAATAGTCTCTCATGCTCTAAGATTAGAGCAATCCCCACTCTCCACTGAACCCTCATCTTAAATGACCCTCCAAAAACACAGTCTTGGTTTGTAATTGCCCCCGTTAAAGCGGCTGAACATTAATGAGAGCCAGGAGCGACTTGATCTGCCCCCTGTAGAAAACAAGCCTCTATTTTTGCCACGTTAAAATGATGGAAACTTTTTTTTTGTATTATTATTATTTTTAAAAAAAAAAGGGCTCAGAAAGAGAACCTGTTGTTCAGTCGTTCTGGGAAATACATATAAGACACTTTCAGGTTGACTGATCCTTCACAGAGTTCATTTAAAAAATGTCATACAAGATTTAATGCAAACCACTTGAAAAGCCTCCAATGGTGAGAAGCCTGTGGTGGGTGAACTTTGGAAACGAGCTGCCGAGCACTGTTGGGGTTGTCGTTGCGAAGGGAGGGGACTAGCCCTGCACGTTTAAAAGGATGGGGTGGGCAGCGGTCTCGCCATTGCACCCGCAGCACCTCTGTCGGATTGCACCGGGGCACGGGCATGCTCGCGGTGAGGCGGGCACGCGTGCGTGCGGGCACGCTCGGAGCGAGCCAGGAGGCCCCTTGCACAGCCCTGGAGGCCGCGAGCCCCCGAACCTGGCTGGGTGCGCTTCTGTGGCTGGGTTTCCCATTCCCCGCGCAGGGCGACCGTGGGGGCTTTCTCTCTGCTGCCATCCGCCCTCACCCCCCGGCTGGCAGAAGCTGCGCTCGGGGCCCAGCCAGCCCTGAAATCCATCCTAGCCGCGGGAACCAGCTTTCCCTCGCTGCCTGGCCCCCACGCTCCCGCCCTTTTCTTTCTTTCTTTTTTTTATTAGGTTTGGAGGTTTTTATCCATCCCAGTTGTCCCCGTGCTTTCCCAGGCTTGTGACAACAGGAGCTGGGCTTAAACAACTGCCCGGGAGACTCCATCCCGGAGGCCCCGTGCGACGGCCCGGGGAGCAGCCGCTTTCCAGGCGCCCGTACTGCCCCAGCCGCGGGGTGGAGACGGGGATCTGCACCTCCTGGGGCGGAGGGGGCCCAGAGGCCGGCGGCCTGAGAAGCAGTCAGTCGCCCGCTGGCATGTGAGAGTGAGATTTTTTGGGAGCTGGGAGCTGGAGATTTACGATGCAGGAGGACAGAGCGTGAAAGCAGTATATCATCATCAGGTTGGGCTGAAAGAAAGAAAACATATCTTCAACAAAAAGCAGGGCTTTGCAATTCAGCTGCGTTGTTAGGACAACGCAAACTATCCTTGAAATGATTAGTTCCACTTCAAAGGCATTTACATTCAACAGGGGCAAAGGCAGCCTCTTTTTATGTCTCCAAAAAGGGGGATTTCGCACTAAGGAGAGTCATATGTTTGCTCCTTCTATTTATTTTTCCTCATTCAGGGAGCACTTGTATAAAATAAACAGAAAGATCCACACTCCAGCCCCATCAGGAGCCTGTTTAAAGGCAGGCCGGGCGGGGGAGTCAGGTGGAAAGGCTCTGACATGCAGCCATTTTACAAGAGGGAAATGTTGGGACTTGTTCCCCCTTTTTTTCTTCTTCTTCTTTTTTTATGGGGGAGTAAAAAGGCAACACTTCAAAAAAAAAAAAAAAAGAAGAAGAAGAAAAAACTCCCAAAAAAACTGACCTCAGGAGCCGTCTCTCCTGGGACATCTGTTATGAACTCAAGGAAGCGTGACATACGTTTGGCTAGATCACAAAGGCCGAGAATATCTTGCCACCGTTTGGGAAAGATTTTAAAATGCTCCCCTCCATCCTTTAACACCACCCGCCAGCCCCACGCACGATATAGGGTAAGATGTCGTCCCCCCAGCTAGGCTGCGTGTGGCTTGGTGGCCCCTTATCTAGTGCTTTCAAACTGGGAAAGTAATATGTATGTGTTTTCAAATGAAGAGGCCTAAAAAAATCCCTTGGCACTAGGGTTAATGTCAGGGTTAGTTCTCTCAAGCATCAGGCCTATTCTGCTCCAGGATACCCTGAAAAGTACAGTCAAGATACCCCTGGATAAGTGGAAGAAAGATGCTAGGATTAGACCAGAGGGCTCTTCCCTGCAAACACCCGACAACTTTGCGCATCAACATATAACCCCCTCGTTTCAAGGCACATGACTTATTTTAGGCCCCATTTGCTTTCCGAACTGGGCAGCCCTGTCGGTTCTGGTGCTGAAAATGATTGACACGAGAAACAGAATCCCAGGGCTGTAGCTCTCAAAATAATTATGTACGGAAAAGGAAGGAATTGCATGGCATTTTATGTTTCTTGCATCAATAATTAGCACGTGTGTGTGTGTGTGTGTGTGTGTGCATGCACTGGCCTTGGCAGCATGAGAGCAAAGCAGCCAGCTACTATATATAATTTCTTACGAGGCTTGGTTGCAACTCCGAATTCAGTAGGCGAAGGGAAGCGAACATGATGGGGCTGTCTTGAGGACTGGGCAACACTTCTGTCTCCCACAGAAATCTCAAAGCACGTGCACTGAATTACTTTCAGCATTGATGTGGATCAAACAAGCTCTCTTTGAAGTCGCTGTTGTATGAAGGTTGATGTGTAAAATCTTAACGCTTGCTGTTTTTTGGGTTTTTAAAAACTATTTCAGGTGTTTGGGGTAGTGGCAGCTCAGCACTCCTAGCCTCTAAACTGGCTGGTCCTGTCCTGTTTCAAAAATGAGGGTAGGATGTGCCCCCACCCCCCTCCCCGCTTCATTAATACATTATATTGTGTCCCGAGACTCTTCATGCAGCTCTTGGAAAGTCCTGGGGTTCGTATTTGGACCAGGCTGTCCTTGAAGTGTTGATTTAACAGTGCACACCGATTCTGGCTTTCATTTTTCGACGCGTCCGTGTGACTCGTTCCTGATCTCTGGGTGACCGTGTTGTCATTTGTCAGCACGAGGGCGTTTCTTACATTGTGGGTTTTCTCCTTCTCTCTTACAGGCTCAATGGCTTTCCCGTAGGCCCTACCTGGGGAAGACCTATTCAGATGTGGACGTGCTAACGCGTCTAGTTACCACCAGTCGGCCCCTTTTTAGGAGCTTTGGCTATGCCGTTTGCTTCAAAGCCTTGTTCGATACAAGTATGCCCGCCGCGTGGCTGTTTTGAAGGCATGTGCACTAGCAACCCGGTGAGAATGAGAAGAGGGGCATCCCTAATTTGCTGTTGAGACTCGGGGGTTTTTGCCTGTGCTGCTGCATTGCAACAGGTTCTGAATTTGCTCCTGTTTCGACTTGCTCAAAGCTGCACCTTTCCAAAAAGTTCCTGAAACGTCGCTCCCTTTAAAGTTTTGATGGTTAAGCAAGACAACCCCAAGCTGCCAGAAGTCAGCATGCCAGTGTCTCTTGAGGAGGTCCTGCTCTTCCTTGCAGGTGTGTGGCACCCGTCAGAAAGGTGGCGAGATGAGAGGCACTGCCGGTGGAAAGAAGAGGAGTAAAGCCAGCAAGCCTTGGGACACCCAATGCAAGGAACTGGGAGAGAGGGACCCGGTGTCTGACAGAGAAAGGAGGAGATTGGCGTAGAAAAGTCCTCCTGTAATGGAGAGACTTGATAACTGAGGAAGGGCAAGGATGGACCGTGACCTGCAAGGAGAGCAAGCCAGGAGAGCTGGGAGTCGGTGGAGCTTTATCCATTTGTGTTGTTTTTCATTCATTCAGCCAGAGGAGAAACTCAACACATTTTTATTGAATTCTGTGGAAGTTCATATTGGGGGGAAAAAATGTGTTTTTCATTTTTTGACTCATTTTTTTTTTTGTTTCATGAAACATTGGAAACATTAGAGCTTTGGAGATCTCCTACCAGACGTTGGAGCTTTTCACTTTGTTCCTGCCGTAAGACTGTCGTTTGAGGAGGAGCTATCGGGAAGCTGAATCTGATGCGTTTCAGCTTGAGCGTGATCGTCCGATGTGGAATTTCCTCTGGGTTTGAAGTATCGCTCGGACAGAAATTCCACCGCCTCGCTCCCAAGATACAAAATGGAAAATAAGACTCAGTGCCTGTGCTTCATCCAGCAAGATCTGGTGTTGCAGAACAGGCAGCCGGTCGACAGAAGGAGCACGCCCCGCTTCCATTTTAAGGCAAGCCCTGAGCGGATTCTGCGCCTGCTTACGCTGATGTAAACCTAGAGAGTGCACAGGAGCTGGTCCGATTTGGCTCCGGTACCTCCGAGTAGGATTGGGCTCTTCAGTGTCGTGTCTCGAGGTCAGAAATATTTTTTTGTTGTCGTTCTCCTTTGTAAAGGTCAATGGTTTTGCAGTGGGGCAAAAGGGTGTCATGCATCTTGGCAAAGGTGAAAAGGTGGGTCTCCAAGGGGCGATGCGGGGGAAGTACTAAAACTAGCGTGGTTTCCTGTAGGAGCTGAGCTGCTGAGTGGCCCCCTTGTAGCTGGTTTGCTGGGATAAGCCGAAATCAGACTGCTGTGGATTCTTGCACCCAGCACAGTGCTTGCAGGCCAAGGACTGCCAGCGAAGGGCTGCCTTGGCCCAAGCCAGGATCCACTGGATCCGGAGTATCCTTCCCATGGAAAGGGGAAGTATGGCAAAAGGAGGTCCGCTTCCAGCTGACCCACACCTACTAGTCAGTGCCCATCCATGTCCTCACGTAAGGCAGGACAGGAGCAACTACGGCTGGTGGTTGCGCAGTCAGTTGTGGGTTTGCTCAGGTGTGTTTGGCAACTGCTGATCTGTCCAGATCATGGTGTATACGTGAGAGGGCACCCAGGCTTTGATGCATATGCCTAGGCAGGAGCTTTTGGAGAAGCGGAGGCTGCCCAGACCTCCCATCTGAGACAAAGGCCACGTTGGGTCCAGATGTTTGGTGCCTCCACAGCTGTATTTTTGCATAAGCATCCAGGAGCCGAACCCGGGTCTCCTGTGTGGCAGACAAGGATTCAACCACTGAATTGTGCATGCACGTGTATGCAAAAAGCAAGCATGTGGGCATCAGTAAGGACCGGGAAGAGGCTGCAAAGAGAGCCCGGGGCGCGGGCGGTCGCAAGGGTTGCGCTCCATTAGCTCTCCCCACGCGGGGCGGCAAAGGGACAGAAGTGGGGTGTGTGGGATCCCGGACTTTGTGGGGCAGCCGCCGGAGCCCCACAGCACAGCACGAGGCGAGGCGTGCTGCCCCGGGGACACCCCACCGCAGAGGCGTGAGATGTGCTGGTATTCTTGTAAGGGGCAGGGAAAGAGAGAGGGGACAAGAGACAGCGAAGGGGAGGGGACAGGGACGGGCATGAATGGGACCCTGGGGCCAGGTAGGAAACGCCCCTCCCCAGGGGGTCCCTTCCCTCCTTGTTATGGAGTTGTCTTCCCCTTTCTCCGGCTGTTGTGCGCGCCGCGCTCCCCTCCTTCTCGTCTGTGTGTCTCCCCTCTCATTCATGTCTCTCTCCTCCCCTCCCTCTTTCTTGTCTGTCTCGGCCCACACCCCTTTTGTCCTGCTCCGCTGCTCTGCATTGCTTTTGTGTGCTAATAGCGGCCGAATGAACGTGAGCCGAGGTGGGTCTCCCAAGCGCCCCCCTCCAGCCCGCTCCCACAGAGGCTGGCAGGGCCCTCGGCCTGCCAGGCTGGAAGCGGCCGAGCTCTCCTATTCAGCGGCTAAAGGCACCGGCAGCCCCCACTTTCCTGGCTGCGTGATGCAGGGGAAGCTGGCTTTTGGAGGGGGTTGTAGCTGGCAGGGGGGTCTCTGCACCCCCCCATAGCAAGAGCTGCAGCTTCCTTTTACAAGGGCAGGATGGGAGCGGAGGCAGTGCCTGCAGGCTCCTCTGTTGACGTGGGGCTGAAGGGGTCTCTCCGGGGTCTCTCTGCGTTGGGTGTTGCTTTCCCCCAGATGCCCTGCACACAGCCCATAGACGTGGGCTCCTTGCACGTGGCCTCGGGTTCAGGAGGAAGGCGCGGCGGTGGCGGCTGTATCGTGGGCAGAGGCAGTCTTTGGGAGGGGACTTGTACAGGCAAGTTAATAAGAAGGGGGTGAGCCTTTGACTTGTGGCTGGATGCAATTAGTGTCCCGGTATTATTCAGAGGCAAGCCCAAAGCGGACAGTTGATGGAGGCACTGCGGGTGAGGGACCCCAGGCTGGTCCTGGGACAGCCTTTTCTTTCCTCTTGAATTCAGGTGGAATAATGACATTGGCTCATTGTGGAGCCGTTATGTTTTTTTAATACCTCACCTTTGCATGGTATGGCAACAGACTCGCAGGTGCCCAGAGAGAGCCAGCAGAGATGGAGGTTTCCCAGTCTTGGCCCCGTGCTTTCTGACAAGGTTGTTGGAAGTCAAAAGCCAGCTCTCCTGAGCTTCAGCCCGATGCCTGGCCCGCACACCCGGCCTTCTTGTGCTTTGTCTCTCATACTCAGCGTATCGGGAGATCCCGCACAATCTTGCATGGAAGTTGGTCAAGCATCCTTGGAAGATGATGACTTTGCCATGAGACTAATGACCTCTGCATCTTTCTAACCTGAAGTAACGGCGGTGCAGCCCCTTTGCATGTTCTGCCCGCAGGGCTGTGTGTGTTATTACTAACTGTGTATTATTGGCCCCTCTCTCCTTGTTCTTCCAGTCCCAGCTCTGGCACTGGGATTTATCCTCTGGCTTTTGGAGACAGCCCAGGCTTCTGGGTATCCAACAGGTGGTTTCCCAGGCCTGCCTTCCCCCTGCATTTCTTCTGCGAACCATCAGTTTTCTCCTTTTTTCCAGTAGTATCAGAATGACAAACGCTCCTTGCGTTAGGGAGAGCCCCCGATTGCTCCTGAGACCGGATTTGTGCCCCTGAGCCAGAGAAAAACCACCACGAAATGTGGGACCAAAATCTTGGGATATTCTCCTGCCCTGCTGGGACCCTGCTGCAAACCAGCAAATAGCTGTTTCTCTCTGGCACCTTGTATCGGGCAAGAGGTAGAGGCCAGGGGGTGACACTAGCTGTTTCTGCCAAAATACAGGGATGAAACAGGCAGCCCAAGAAAACTAAGGCAAGAAACATAAACCAGATGGCAAAACTGCTCCCTTGTACAGGTTCCCAAGAGTTTCCCTTTCCAAAGGATAGTCAGATCAGTCATAAGATGGTCTGTGTACCCAGCTTCTGGAAGCACTGATGGGCACTTGCTTTTTGTAACCATGCTTGGATTTAAAGGCCGCAGAAATTTGGGTGAGGGGAGTGCCTTTTGATGCATTTCACACCCCTTGAAATAGCCCGGCTTTGCAAAAGTTCAGCTCGGATGTTGGATGGCACTGGGTGCGCGTCCCATGTAAAAAGACGGTGTCGAGCATGGTAGCAGAGATGGGGGAGAGAAATTTTATTGAAAAAGGAAATACTAGATTTAGAGAGTGTGTGAGTGTGTGTGTGTGTGTTGGGGGGTGGTTGTGTGTTATATGAAACACCTACTTGTGTCCCTTGGCAGACAAGGGTCTTTGGGTAAATCTGATATCTTTTATTCGACCAACTCAAATTTTAATTGATCTAATAAAATATATCAGATTTACCCAAAGACCCTTGTCTGCCGCTGTCCTTAGACCAACACCGCTACAACCTACACCCCTGTACTTGTGTCCTTTACCCTTTACTTGTGAATGAGAAGAGTGACGGAAGAGGATCCTTGTATCTGCAATTCATTTGACAGACTTCTCCTCCGGGCCTTGCAAAAACTGGTTTGTTTTAATTACCCTTTGCATTGCATAATTTGAATCCATATTATTTTTTATGGGGATTCATTTAGACCTAGGATTTTTTAGCTCAGGAGGAGCTGTTTCCAGGTGTCCACCTGAATTGTCCGTCTCGGCACCGGCTCTGACCCTGTGGCTGCGCGGTGCGCACAGAGCGCCGAGTGACCTGCCGTGCAATTTGGCCCTCGGGAAGTCGGCGGGACTGTCCCACAAGAAATGCAGATGTCACTGATGATCGCTGCAGCATTCATTTTTCTGGAGTAAAGTCAGAAATGATTGCTGCTGCCTGATAAACCTGTGAAAACTTACTTCTGTGAACCTATTATCAACATGTGCATGTTATATCATCGTTTTGCAATTAATCAGAGCTTTATTAGGTATTAGTGCTCCTTGAAATTTGCATTCCTTCTCTGAGCTCAGGCTTTGGCAGTAAAGGAGGTGCAAATTAGCAGGAGTCTTTACCTGGCATCCCCAGGTTAGTAAACTGCTGTTCCCTGGGGCCTTGCGATGGCGTGGTTGTGTCTCTTGCTATTGCTCCAGAGGTGCAAGTTCAAGCCAAATACTGACTCCCTCCATAGGCTGATCCAGGAAGCTGGACGTGGTACCCTTGTATGTATGTGTCATTGGCTACAGAAATGGGTGAGCTTTGACCACATTAGCTCAATGATTCATGCTATGCATATTAGGTTTTTAGGAATATGGCAGGAGATAGGATTTGAACAGGCTCCCGTCAAAGATCTGGATTTCCTAAAATCTGGAGCAGGGGGAAAACGGTGTTGACTAGCATCTCTTCTCTCTGCGCTCGTATTTATTCTTTTATTCCTTGAAACAGTTCTGAAGAAGTCAAAGTTACAAACATTTTTATCTTGAAAGGCCCATCAGGGTTTCCTTTCTCTCTCTGAATCATTGAAGTAATTGGTCATATTTCTCCTTGGCGCCCATGCGTACTAGAAGACATCTGTTTCTTTTGCTGTCATATAGGACCATATTCAAAGAGACCCCATCTCCCACTGGCAGTTTCTCATTGCTATTGCCAGTTCATCTCCCCTGGGGTCAGGTGTGCTGGGTACCACGGTGGAGAAGGGCTGCCAGTCGCTTTTGAAGTACCATGTCAGCTGATGTTGCTCAGAACAGATCTAATTGACACTTGGCTGCAGTCACAGGCTGCTCTTTCCAGGAGGAAAGGCAGCTCTTGTCAACTGGAGGAATTTTTTGGGAAAATCTCCCTAGCGTTGTCACACGAGTGTCGGAGTAGGAAGATGTGCAACTTCCACCTTCTTCAGCAGACCGATCGCGCTAACTTTGACTTGTGTCTTGTGCACCTTCCCCTACGTTGCTGGATTTGACTTGCACCCTGAGGTCTGCTCCTTTTGCAAAAACCAAATCTTCTGGTTCACCTGCGAGCTCTTCCACTTGGGGATTCACCATATGGTTTTACCAATGAAGCCTCCAAAATGAGGTCGGACCCTCCCAAAATCATGGGATGAAAGGGAAAAATCCTGAAATATTATAAAAATAACGTTTCCCCCCCTCCCCATCTGTTGGAGTCTTTAGGGATCCTATTGTCAAGCTGGTTGTTTTGGGTTTTGTTTTTTTTTGTTTTTTGACAAGCTGCAAGGACCAGAAATCTTAGTTTCTCTTTTAAGTGAAAGCTGAGATTCTCATGTTTAAAAAAAAAAATTTGGGTCAGAACTTTAAGGACATCAAACATTGAAGACTCATGATAAAATTGCAAAGGATAGCAAGGTGGTTACGTTGACTAGCCCCAGATTCTGTGTAGTGCCTCTGCAAATTGCTAAATAAAACCCCATCGTAATAATTAGAGGGTATGTTCACAAGGAACTCGCTTCCGCACAAGTTGATTGCAATTATGTGCATGTGCTGAGAGCACAAGACGCCCTTTAGTTTCTTTTTAGTGTGCCATGAAACACAGTAGAGACTTTTTGGAGGATTAGAAGTGTTTGAGTCCCAGCTTTTCTAGTTGGAGAGACTTGGATGTCGCGTTGCACTCTCATTTTCAGATGCATCTATTAATCTGCACATGCACGAGTCACTTCACGCAGCGAGAATGCAGCGGCGTACAAGTTTCCATTAAACAAACATTAGAAACTAGATTTCAGTACAGAAGAGGGGAATGCTTGAAGGTGACAGAGTAAGCCGCGTAACATATATAGCAGACAAGGATTTTGAAGGCAACTCCTGCAGTTGGGACTGGATTTTTTCCCCCCTGTGTTCATCATTTTCCCCCCTTCCTTTCCCCATTTAGACAGAAATGGTATGCTTGTGAAAAGTCCCCAGTGGAAAACTCTCCGTCTTTCTCCCTACGTCAGGTTAATCCTATCCAGGGAAGCTAGACAGGCTTCCCTAGCCGCATGCTGTTTGCTTCCAGGCTACAACTGACTTGCTACGGGAGCCAGCTTGAGAGGTGTCCGTGAGTTGAATGGCCTGGTGGGACCATGCAGTTGGGCATGGGGGGGAATGATTGATAGATGTGCTGGGGGAAGAGTATGGAAGCGATGGATGCTGTGGAATAGATTTCCCACTGCTAGCGCGATTCAAGGAGGTGCACCGTTTCACGGGGGACCCCATGCTCAAAACGTGACTGCGCTTTGCGGTCACAAAGTGCCTGTGCGCCCGTCTACAGGAGACGCCGATGGCCATCCGTTCTGTCCTGGAAGGATGTCTCTTGACTATTTTCACACTGAAACATTCATTCCTTGCGCCTTTTGGTTCTCTTCGAGCCTCCGCCTCTTCCAAGGTCCCTCAGTCCTATGCTTGCGATAAAGGAATAAGGAATGGGAGAAGGAGGATGAGGATGGGAAACCAGCTTTTTTCCAATTCAAGGGTAATGTGGAGCCATCCACAGGCTCTGATCTAGTTGTCCCTTCCCACGCGTGCAAACACATGGCGCTCTTATTTCCACGGGCTGCCATAAAGCCTTGTGCAATTCTGCCCTATGTTTCCCCTGTTCTGGGCCGTATAAGCATTAGCGCTGGTTTTTCACTCCATCCTATAGTCGGGAGTTACGATTATTTTTTTTTCTGCCTTTAGCTGTTTCTCCAAATGGCTGAGGGACTGAGTAAAATTAGCTGACCAATTAGTCACTGTGGCCAATTAGCCTGAATGAGCTCGCCCCACCTTGAACGGGAACGGCCACTTCCGAGCGCTATGACGGGTTCTCCGGGGTTAAGATGTGGGCAGCAGGAGTTGTTCCAGGCTGAACATAATGAGGGTTTTTTTTTTCTATTCACCGTGTGGAGAGACCTTTTTGGGGAAGGAGATGTCTGTTTTGTGCCCAGTGCTTTCTGCAGTGGGAAAGGAGAGGTTTGGCGAGTGGCTCATCTCCCCTCCTTCCTCTTACTTCCCTGGGCGCTTCAGCCCTTCCCTGCTCCTCGGTGTTTTCGCCAACTGCTTGGATGCACAAGTGAAAAGAAAACCCGTTGGCTTGACTTGAGCAGCCTGAGACCATGGGCTGAAAAGAGGCGAGTGGCACCGAGTCGCCTTTGCCTCGAGACTCCCTCCGGTTCAGTGGGGAGCGCCGTGAGCTAAGTGCGGCGACCTTAGGAGCAGGTGTGTAGCCTCCGTGGCTCCTCCGTGCAAGGCAGCTCTTGGGGAGAGGCCAGGGATGGGATGCTCGAACTGTCTGCCATTGAGCGGTGGGCTTATCTCTATGGAAACTGCGCGCCTGATTCAGAACAAGCGAGGGAGGGGGGTAGGAGGTGAGCGGTGGGTCTGAGAGCGTGTGCATCCCCAGGTCTGAACGCCCCACCGGTGGGCTGCAGGAGCTTGGATGCACCCAGCCTTTGGCTTGGTTCATTCCTGAGCCTCAAATAGGTCCCTGGTTTTTCCAAACTGGGGCTAAACAGGTGGTGCAGGGACCCTGGCAGGGTGAGAAGAGGCAGGTTATCTTACTGCCGGCCCTCTTGACCCTCTCTGGCCAGAGACCTGATGTCTTCAGCGCTGCTGCTCCACCCCATTAACAAGCACGACCTTGTTAAACGCTGGTGTTGCTGATGTCGGTGGTTTTCCGTGGCTTTGGCCGATCATTTTTATCCATCCTTTTATTCGGTTGCGCTGTTTGTCCGCGACGCGTGGAAAGGCCTTGGACCAATGAAACCTCGTGCAGGGGCAATAAAGCCATCGTTTTAGTCTGCACGGGTGTGAAAATATGTTTAATGAGAGGAGCAGGCTGTAATTAGGGGCCCTGAGCGTCTGCTGCTGAAAAGGATCCATTGACAGAAGTCCATACAGGCCGGATCCTCAGCTGGTGGAAACCCGCCTGATCAGCTTGTTCAGAGCCAAGAAATCCACTCTGAATGGGCACGGGCAGCTCTTGTTGAAGGCAATGGCACCGTTTGCCTTTGGTTTGGAGGCAAATTAAAAAAAAAAAGGGGGGGGTGTTAAGGCGGAGGGATATGCGAGTTGTAATTATCTTGTAATGTTTGTTGGCTGTTTGACTGTTGTGTCAACACGCTTGGAAGGGTTAGCACAAGGAAGTGCCGTTTTGGGGCACCATGAAATCACTATTCTCAAAGCAGAACGGGGTTGAATATTACAAATCCATAGGAAAAGGTGATTTGCAGCTATACTGGAGGATGCAAGCGTGGCATGGGCATCTCCACATCGTATTGTTTGCTAATGAAGTAATGGCATTTTATTAAACACAGAAGCACTTTTCAAGAGCTCATACTGAAGTGCTCGAAATCTGCCTTTATTACCACATTGGTCAGACACAGTTGCTTGATTAATGCGTTTGCTGTTGTGAAGTGAATTTAAATACTGTGGCTTTTTTTTTTTCTGCCAGGCGCTACTTTTATTCGTCCCTGGCAAGGCTAATGGGATTGCACGTGAGTAAAAGAGAGCAGAATATGACCCAGAACCTCTTATTTTATAACAACGGAGGTCAAGAAAGCTTCAAAGCCATGCATGGAGCTGCTTTAAAATTCTGCCCTTGGTGACTGGCTGTGCTAACCGCATCATATGGTTAAGCTTTTAAAATATATATTTACAATTTAGTATAATTTACCAGGTTTTTTTTTTTCCCTCCCTGTGAATTGATTTGATGAAATGAACTCAGCAAATAATAAATTCTTCCCTGGAATGAATCTGTTTAATCAATTTAGACAATCAGTCCTGTTCTTTGCCTAACAAGGTTTGCAAATGAAAACAAAATATTTCATTAGCAGGGATGGCCACAGATTCATAATGCAAGCTGGCATCTAAGAGCATGGAAAAAGAGGGGGGAACCCCCCCCAAACCCAAATGCACATCTACTAAATTCATGACCCAGTCTTAACAGGCAAAAATCCCTTTGATTGATACGGATATTTTACTTCTGTGAGAGTTAGTGAGCAGCTACACTGGCCCATATACCATGCTTGCAAAAACCAACAGGAGTTTTGCTGCTGATTTCAGTGGGGGAATAGTAATACTATGCACCGCACAAGGAAACCCCAGTGGTTATACGTTGCAGCTGGAAACAGCCTTGATATTAAAGTTACTTCACTCTTATTTGCCTTTCAAATAGGGAGCTGAGGATGAAGTATTACTAAATAACTAGGTTCTTACAATGGACTGTAAAGTAAAACCTCGTTTGAGAAGCTGAGTTATTCAAAATACATTTTAACAGCTAAAACCAACACGAGGACCCTGGGAAGCGGTGATGTTTGTACAGGAGTGCACGGTACTGTTTGGTCTAGTCATTCTGAAGACACGATCTCCTAATGTTTTATTTTCTTTCTGTTCTGAATTTTCCATTGATTTTAATGATACCTCTTAGGGATAATATCTAGCGAACTCATTTTCTTGAATGGCAACACTAAAGCATGATCCACCTCCAGTAATTACACATATTTCTTACCCCCCAGATACAATAGTTGTACTTAAAATCCAGCGCTGAATTTTTAAAGCCCGTTTTACAGTCTCTGCCTGTAGAGTTTCAGTGAATAGAAATGAGTATGAAACGCGGGACAAAATACAACCCTCGTCCCATAGCCTTGTTACAAAATCTCCCCGGTAATTTCCCGGGTGTCCCCTGTTCCTGGAGCTCATCCTGCCTCGATCAAAAATCAGTCGAAGTTTGGGCCTGCGAGTTCTGCAATGCCTTCCATCTGTTTTCAGAAATGTCTGTGGGCCTGATCTTGCCCCTACACCGACAGTTTTTGATGCAGGCACCGTTCTGCTCTTCCCAGGGGTGTTACTCTTGCCTTGCGCTGACGGAGCCGGCGTCACACCGAGACCCCACATCCGAGTTCACGGCTGTTTACGGCCAAAGGAAAGTCTTAATCCTCGCACGGCTCTCTGAATTGGGCCGTGGAAACGCTCCGCTGCCCTGCTGCTTGATGCACACCGCTCACGGAGAGCCACAGAAAACAAATCACGTGGGGTGGGTCTTCATTCCAGTCTAATACCGGACGGATCCTTAGACCTGTTTTTAAATCAAATACGTTATTGCTGAAACTTGGCTTTCAAAAACAGAAACCCCCACTCATTTGCTCTCTCTCTCTGGTGTGTGTAGGAGCTGCAATCAAGGACCAGCCCAAGGAGGAATAAGAGCTTTTCCTCCTGCAAAGCGCCACAACTGCATGGATGGGTAGCACCAGATAATCTGCACCTGGACTGGCCTCCTGCTTGTGAGCCTGGATGCAACACACAGCCACCTTCTCCCCTTGCAAATCCCTCCTCAGAAGCCCCCTTCCCCACGGTTTGCCAGACAAATGCTCCAAGGATGATCATGAAAAAATAACTCGGTGAAGCAACGCCATCATGCTAACACGATGCACTCGTCCCCCTGCTATTTGTTTCCGCCACTTCCAGCTCTCCTTGCTACACAACCTGCCGCATGCACCTATGGTGCTCTGTGTCTGTAGTCTGCCATCGACCCCTTGCTTGTCTGACCGTTTGTGTATTTGATTGTAGATGCTCTTTTTTTTTTTTTTTTTACAAATCCTAACAAAAGGAGGTGTGTAATTAAAAATTGCATTGTGATATAATAAGAGCCACAACAGCGATGAGAAGCAGCAGAAGGTTAAGTAATGGAGGAAAATAAAAGCTCCCGTCTTGGGAATCGAGATGAGGAATTCTGCTAACCGGCTTGGAGAGGCACGGCACAGAAAGCAACTGGGAAAGAGTCCTCTCCCCTTTGCTGTATCTCTCTACCCCCTGTTTTGGTGTCCTCTGACACCAGTAAAGTGGCAGCTGTCACAGCCCACCCACACTTGCATTTCTTCCACAGATACCTCCTCGCCTCAAAATGGGGTTGATGCTGAACTGAACTCAAACGCCGATGAAATCCTTTGAAAGGCATCCGGAAACTGGACCTGAAAGCTGGCAAAAATATATAGGAATATTTCCCTTTGAAAGCTGTAAAAAATGAAATGAAATCAAATAAAAAAATACCATGTCACACTGCAAGCATGTTCTTTTGGAAGGGCAGAGCGTGCCTCGATGTATGAGACCTGCACTGTGATTTGGCATTTGCCGGTGGTCTTTCTATTTTACTCCAGAATCGTTAAACTCAAAGAAAACTTGCTACCACAGTACTTTACAATGTGTAGTTTTTGTATCCTGATCCTGAGCCCCCCCCCCAGCTTCCCCTTTAACACTGTGTCTGCATTTAAGGCATTAAACCTTGGGATTGGGATGTTGGCTGAAATCCCTCCCCTTTCAAAGGACGCAGCTCACGAGGGTCCAACATAGGGGACTGCTCCGTTGGAGATGAAGAAATGAAAAAGTGGAGCTTCTTAATTTTCAGCACTTGCTTTCTGTGGCTGCTAATCTTTGCATGCACATCACTGGCAAATATGTATATGTATGTGTGTGTATATATACATATATATTTTTTTTCTTTCCCTCCCCATTTCTGGCAAGGCTGCGAGCTGCTGTGCTGACACAGGGCCTGATTCTGGTCCTACTGAAGCCAGCGGACAGTTCCTCTGGCGGAGCCGTGAGCAGGATCCAGCCCGTAGCCTGTGACACTCTCAATTTGCACAACATTGTATGAGGCCAATAAGCCAAACTGGCACAAGATTTGTGTACAACACAGCAGTCATTTTCAGGGCTACGTAGTTCTGTATAGGAACCCGGCAGTGAGCCAACAAGCAACAGAAAGGACTTGTAAAATATAATGCCACGTACGATTACCACCTGAGCAATGTGGATTTGGGCTCGTTAGCCGCAGCAGTTGGAGATTTCATGCAAAGTACTGTCAAAATATTTTTTTTTCAACCTTTCCTACAGTTGACTATGGAAATAGATCCCTAAGCCTTACTTTCATTTTTTTTTAAACAATGTTTTTAGAAAAGGGTTTTTTTTTAAATTTCCAGGTATAGTAATAACAAATGCATATCTCTCTGCTATCCATGATGATGAGTGCCGTTCAGTAAATGATAGTACTACAAAAGAAAGACAAACAGTGACTTCTTTTTTTTTTTTTTAAATCAATAATTTGTTTTATTGGGCCAATTCTTCAATATATATTTTTTTAAAAAGTTTACTCTGGCAAAATAATAATAAAAAAAATTTAAACAGAACTTGCCAAAATCTTTTTTACACAAACCAATAAATGTTAGAAGATTAGAAGGAAGGAAATATATAGCCTATAAAATTTTGGACTATTTGCAAAGTACAACTTAATAAATACTCAGTTACAAGACAGCTTCTGAAAGACCTAAAAGAGGAAGTTAAACGTGGTGAGAGATTTCATGGTCTGTAGATATGTTTTAACTTTAAAAACAGTCTGCCCGGTGGGGGAAAATTGTTGTTAGCCCTTACATTGCACATTTCTTAATCTGAGATTACTTCTGTTAAACAGAGAGTTATATATCGTGAGATGCTTCCTGCATGTTTATATCTGAGCATCCATTAAGCCAAAAAAATCTGAATACAGAGCAGCATTGTTCGTCTGCAGGAATTTATTTCATTTTAGGATTGGTCTGTCCTTCGCCACACGAAATGTTTCAGCCTTAATTTCAAGGGACTTGCCAGGTCCTCCGATGAGCACAATCCATGCCGAAAGATAATTTCGTACCTCGTGCGTAGGTTTGCGTTTCTCAGCAGCAATTGTATTCCTTTGCAAAACCTTGATGCGACCCCCCCCCACATAAAGTTAAATAAACCGATGCAAGAAAGATACAAAGTCTGACCTGTCTAAACATGGGGTTGTCCACGTGCCAGTCTCTCTGTGCAGCGCTTTGTGGTGGCAGGTTCTCGTTCCCGTTCCCGTCGGGGTTTTGCGTGGCACGCTTGCAAGCACAAATGTCCCGTAAAGCCTGGGGGGCAGGAAGTCTAGGTCTGTGTTCTGATCCAGCAGCTAAATTAGCCTGCCTGTCCTAGCCTCTGGCTTTGAGCTTTGCCCTAGCTCAAGCACGCTACGTGTTAAATGTCCCTGACATAGCCACCGCTGGCATCTTGCAGTAATTCAGACAACGGAGTTAATAAGCAACAGAGCTGCGAACGTATTGTTTTACGGGGCACGATGTAAAGTCTAACATCTGTAGCGCGTGTCTCGGTGCACCATGGCTGCAATGCAAACACGAATGATCTCCTATAGTATTGCTTGTCTCTCTTTCTCTCTCCCTCTTTTTTCTTTCTTTTTTTTTTTAAGTTCCCCGAAATCAAATATTAACATGATTAAGGATGCAGTATTACATGTGCGGCAGAGAAGAGCGGTAGGTGGTGACAGACAGTTGGATTGTGTTTGATCTGGCAGTTTTCATCTGTGCCACCATTTTATGGCTGCTGTGGGAGTACTGCAAAATGGTGGTTTGCTTCTACTGCACCTTAGTGATTAACAGGACGTGTGAAAAAAATAAAATCGTAGCAGCTCCTCTAGGCCAGGCAATATGCTACCGCTGGGAGAGCACGCTAAAAGAAATACCTTCTGTAATATAGCACGTAGCCAGGGAATTTCTGCTGAGCATCCCCTGGTCGAAATGGAAACGCGCTGCAATGGTTTGTCTCGTGCACCTGGGACTCGGCAGTTTCTTCAGCTAGCGAGGATGCCTCGCCGTGCCGGGGGGCAACGAGGGAAGAGCGTCTGGCCAGAGCATCCAGTTCAGAAACTCCAGTTTGCGGCACATTATGAAGTTGGACGGGCCAGAGCCTTCCACCCTGGTGCAAGCAAAGCTCCCCCTTCCCATCCACGTCAGTGGGAGTCTGAGCCACAAAAGAGTGGTCAGCTGCAGCCCACAGGGACCCGAGTGCCAGGGGAGCAGGCTGTGCACGGGGGAGTTTTGCAGAGGACGGAGCAGGGCAAGCATGACTTACTTCTCAAGGCCAGGAGTGAAGGGCTACAGAAGTGGCTGTTGCTGCCCCCCAAGTGGTTTCGTGGGTCCCCGTGGTCCCCTGCTCCACCTCCAAGCCCAACGGTGCAGCCGGGGAGAGAGCACTGCCTGAGCAAGGGGTCGGGTCTGCAAGCCCCAGCTCGGGGACCAACCGCATCCACACCTTTCTTGCACAGGGGTGTCCCCTGAATTGGCTCCGTTGCTGCATCGGTCCCTCGCTTCCCACAGCCCTTCCTCCCATGCCACAAAGGCATCTCTCAGCTGCCCTCCACGGCCGTCTGAGATAGGGGCAGCTCCAAATTTCTGGCTCTGAACTCCTTCGGGCTTTCAGGAACTGGAGACCTGCTCAGAGTTGCTGCTCCCTTGCTGCGGGCCCACCTGCCTTGTGGTGCTTCGGTGGGAGCAGGCCCTGGCTGGCCCGACCTGGCCTCTCCCAACGCAAACCCCAAACTCAGGTATTTCTCAGGGCCATATGTTGACCAGCAGGACGTTGAGACAGGGAAAGGCCGTCCTACAGTGTGTAGCAAAAGCACCTTTTTTTGGCGAGGATGTAGCATCTTGCATCCCTACACAACAGACTCTCCTGCCTGTTGGGAATCTTGCTGAGCCGTGTCTAAACTGCAGTACCAGCAGCCACAGGATGAGTTTTAGGATGTTGTCTGTAAGGGGTCGGGGGGTTCGTGGGATTTCATGGTGGGGGGGAAGGGGAATGTGAAAAAGATGCAACGAGGCTGGCTCATGGGCTGATCAGGGGCATTCAGAGCTTGCTTCTGAGCTGTACATTGGTTCAGCAGTTTGGACTACTGCAAATGTCCCTGGGTCGATCGCCACAATCCAGTAAGTTGTGCATTACCCTAAAGCATGCATGTAGCAGCACGAGGCTCCCTTTGCCGTGATGTGCGGCTTCACGTCAAACGGCGATACCCAAGAATAGCCTTACCTGCACCTGTAACCTTACCTGCCCCACGGGAGCTCCTGCATTAGCTTGTCTGGGTTCGCAACTGAGTGTGGGGCTAGCAGGAGCACTGTGGTCAGCAGCGAGGGGTCAAGATTTGGCTTGGGGGACCTTATGACCACGAGTGGCAAAGCTGGGGTCTGCCCTTGCATTGGAAACATGTCCCTTTTAGACAAAACTTTTTAAGCTCATCCTGATGGGAAAGCAGAGGCCTCTGGTCATCCCAGCAGACCAAATCAATGCCTGCAGCGAGGCTGAGTGCATTTATGACATTGCTGTGACAGGCCACTTTCTCCATCTTTCGAGCATTTCAGAGACATTGTTCCCCCCTTTTTCCGGCAAGGGGAGTAGGTATATAGCTGGTGATGGGGAAACTGAGTCAGGCAGTGGATGGGCCTCATTTAAAGCCCACTGACTTCAGTAGATTCGGGATTGGGCTGGACTCACTGACTTAAAGCCAATAGGACCATTTGCGTGAGCGGTGGTCTGGCCTCAGACCCGAGAAGTATGGCATGCCTTGTCCACGTGCAGCAGCAGGACCTGAACGGAAAATCCCCCTATTGCATTCCTTGTAGTCTGAATTTGGTCTTTCCAGTCTGCAAGTGCTTTGGATTTGGCTAATGACGTGTTGGCGGGGCACCTCGCAGGCGCTGGTAATGGCAACACCCTCCGTACGATTCCTGGTTTTTCAGTGGAAGACGTGATTTCAAAGGGGCTCGGGGCTGGGGTGAGCATGAGGGGAGGGAAAAGCATTTAGGCAAGTCGCATCCTCAGTGGCCTCTGATTTTCTGCTGCCTGCGACCTCCCCGTTGTGTTTACAAATGCGCGCATCAAGAAGCGTTTCCTTCCACCCATCGTCTACTCTCCCTTCTGCTCCCCGCTGGAAACGAGCCATTAAAAATGTGTTTATGACATCACAGCGAGCTACCATGGAAATGACTTTGATGTGAGAGAGACAAATACAGCATCCCGACTTCAAGGGGTGGGGACAAGACCCTTGTTCAAATAGTTGGCAATTAACAGAGGTAGCGACGGGGCGGGGACACTTGAAAAGCAGGTGTAAAGCGCACGGGATCTGATGCACTTCTGTGTTTCTTCCCATTGCAACAATCGCGTTCAAACAAAAAGTTACAGAGCCCCATTGAACTGCTTGAAATAGAGCCTACGACCACGAGACACGAGGGAGGGGGAAGCTTTGGAAACGGGATTATGTATAGCCAGCACTCCCCCCCCCCAAATGCGCACACATCTTTTCAAGTGACAGCAAACTGCACCAAAATCAGCTTTGGGATGTCCGATCCCAGCCAGACAAAGGGGCTCATCCTCCCGTTCGCGTCGGCTACGAAGTCTCCCCGGGCTGTGGGGGGCGAGGGGAGAGGGGTCGACCCCCGTGGTTCAAACCCGGATCAGTCGCTGCACGCTTAGCCCCAGCTCAGGCTTGTACCAGGGCTGCTCGTGAGAGTAAGGATTTGGCCTTTAAGCACCAAGGCTTTTCTGCATGGAGACCATGAATGCTCCTCCCTGAATAGTTGCAGGATTTTGCAGAGGGAAGTGTTTGGGGCTGGGATGGGAGTTTGATGGTGCTCCCTCGGCACCGGGGCGGGCATGGAGACACCGGAGCAGGGTTTGCTTTTGCAGCAAAACGTAGAAACCACAGAAGTGAAGGGGAGGTTGGTCACCGGCTGCCTTGGGGCCAGGACATCTCTGCTTCCCTGCCCATTCACAGGGTTTACAGCACGTTCCTCCAACAAAAAAGCTTCAATCTGGAGGCTTCAGCCAGCCTGGCTGACTTCCCTGCGCCAGGCCTGGCAGCTTGCTAATTCCCTCTCCGCCGTGGCTGTGTTCCCACAGATTCCTGTCTTTGAGCAAACATATTAAATCGCTTAGGATGTGTTGTGAGCAAAGATGGGCCTAATTATGTAAAACTGTGTCAGGGCGAGCTTTGTATGTTGCCTGCTTTGCGTTTTCGCGTCGCCTCCCCGCCTGGTGGACATGGCCCCTGCGAACCGCGTGGGGACATTGATAGCAATTCTCCTTAACGGGATCTGGGTGACACGTGATTGTCTTCGGCAGTGCAAGGGGACGTGCACCTGGTGTTCGACACGTGATTGTGTTCGGCAGTGCAAGGGGTGTTCAGCACTAGTATCGGCCCAGGTGTGGGTGTGCTCTCCTCTGAGAGCTACGTGGAAATGGAAACGGGGCAGAGGCACGTGATGGGGCATATAACCTTTCCTCTCTTGGCCACTGGAGCACGTCCTAACCCAGCTCAACTGAGTCAGGGCTGTTCAGTCGGTGGATAGCTGTGGGCCTGGTATACCTCGTCCTCTGATTTCCATTATCCATATCACTCTGGGAATTGTCAGTCCTGGCTGAATGGGCATGGACTCTGCATTGCTTTGTTGACTTGCCGAACAGCCTGCTTTAATAAAGCCTTAGGCAAGCCCAAGGTATTCTCAAATCTGTGCTTACGTTGGGAATGCCAGTTAGTGCTAGCGGCTGACTTGCCGCCTGTACAAGGGGACACGACAGACTGGATTTGACCTGGGAAGCCTCTGATGTACCCCAGATTCTCCGAAATCTTCTGTGAACCTCTCCTACGAACTTCAGCAAAACTTTTCCACGGAAGAGCTGCAGAGTCTGACTCGGGCTTGCACGGAAATGGCAGCTTTGGGACAGGTAATGAAGTAGCCGGCACTCGGAAACTTCAGAGCCCCCGGGATCATACTTGCTACAAAAAAGTAATGTTAACAAAATCCCTTCTGGATTTGTGTTTTTGAACAATCACTCTACAATATGTAATTATGAATAAAATACCCTCTGAAAAGACCTCCTCAGATTCAGAGAGAGCGGAGAACAATAGGCGAGGGATTAAAAAAGATTGGTTCTTCTCAGCTAATTGTTTTTAATAAAACGGTAAAAGTGAAGAAAACACCAGGAAACTATAATTAGGAGAATAATCTATTGTTCTGCAAGAAATATGTAGCCTGTTGCCTCTGCTCTGGCGAGGTAATAAAGACGGCTGAATGGGGGATAAATGAATAGTGAGGATGAATGAGGAGCAAGGGTGGTTAAATGTCAGACCGCAAAGGTCATTAATCCTTCCTTCAAGGTAAAGCTGATGTAAATGAGCTGAGGCACATCCAGGCGGAGAGCCTACACCGGGGGGCCCTCCCCAATAGTCCCGATGGACTGGTGATTTAGGTGCATTTATGTAGGGCCCTTGAGGTAGTGGGCACCAGCTTGGCAATAGCTCCCTGTTCCTCCCCTTGGACGTGGGAGCTGACGGCATCGTCTCACATCTCAAAGGGCATCCTTAGAAGAGGCACGTCCGCACCAGGGCAGGATCTGCCAGGGTCAGCCCGTCCCTCCAGAGAGCAAGTTGTTTGCAATGGCACCAACCGGTAACTCCGTGCAATTCAGCTGAACCTGCACCTCCCAAAAAGGGAAGCCAGGATCTGGCCAGCGCCTGGCAAATATGCTGCACTTTTTTGAACGCCTCAACAGTATATTGGGATCGGAGGAGTCCTTCCTGACCCGTTTACTTTGCCTATCTTGGAAGGTCTTTGACTCGAGGGCTGTCTTACTGTTGTGCTTGCCTGGTGCAGTTGGGGGCCAGGCTCAGGAGGCAAAAAACCGGCATCTGCTGACGAGGATTTGATTGTGTAATACTGTGTTTCAGATGCTATCTGTGCTTCCTAGGAAGCTTGGCAGCTCTATGGTCTTGTGGCCAGATTTTGGAAGCACTCAGACTGAAGGGCAGATTTTTTTAGGATTCATTGGCCCACTGGAAACTCTTTGGGTGCCGCCGAGCTCCTTCTGAGAAAATCTTACCCACCGGGTACCCACCGATCTGAGCGGGCTTTGCCCATGACTCTCAAATTACAAAATTGGTGAGCAAACATTAGCAATATCCAACTCTTGGTTATTTAGAGTGGGTCGAACATTTTCTGTCAAACCATTGTGGGTTTTGTTTTGTTTTTTGGGGGGCGTTCAGTGGGAAACCGGCTTTTCAAGACAACAGAATTTTTGTTTGGGGGGGGAAACAGTCGATTTTCACAGCAAATGTTGTGGGGCTTGACACACCACTTTGGGTGCAGGAAACAGAAAGATTTGGGGGAGTCCATTTTTTTGTTGGAAGAGCTAAAATGTTTCCAAGCAACTTTTAAAAATACCCTGAAGCAGCCTTTCCAGGCCAGCTCTGTTATTTTTTTGCCCTTGGTTGTGGTAAGTGCTCAGACAGTCCTCGCTAAGCACAGAAGACGACACTTGGGCAACCTGCAGCAGCAAGGTTGGTTTAAAATGTTGACTTTCACTGGCTCTTCTGTGATGCTCTCCTGTCCCCTGGCCAGGCCCCTGGTCAACCCCGTCAAGAAGCAGCTGCTAAACTGAGCTCCCATCCCTGCTGATCCAGCTGTGCCTCCTCCCTCACATCCTTGGCTCCTGGATGCTTCTTGGATTCAGTTCAAATGCCTCATCCCTTCCTTTCAAGTGCCATATGACCCTTCTCAGCTACCCACTCCCAGGCTCATGGTAGAGGTGATAGATTTATTAGACCAACAAGATTTTTGCAAAAAATTTTTTTTTGCAAAAATCTTGTTGGTCTAATCAAAGATATCACCTCTACCAGGAGCCCAGGTTGCTTTTTCCTTTAGACCAATACAAGGACAACCTGGATACCCTTCTCAGCTACCCAGCTTTTGTGCTGTACCCTCTGCTAACGCTCTTTGCTTCACATCTTCCACCCGCTGTCCCATAACATTCCCAATCTAGTGTCCCTTGGAGATGGGTAAAGCATTTATTCAGGCAACTTCGCATTGTTCCTTAGTTTTGAAGGATCTGTAGAAGGTAGGGCAAATCTGCACCTTATAGGCTAGGTGTATATACGTGTGTATATATAATGCAGACAAGGTTCTTTGGGTAAATCTGATCTCTTTTATTAGACCAACTCAAATACTTGGAAAACTTTTTTCCAAGTATTTGAGTTGCTCTAATAAAAGAGATCGGATTTTCCCAACGAACTTTGTCTGCCTGTGTCCTTAGATCAACGTGGCTACAACCTACACTCATATATATATACCATATACGTATATACATCTATTATATATGTATATACATATGTGCATACATATGTATATAATGTGTGTGTGTGTGTGTGTGTGTGTGTGTGTGTGTGTGTGTATATAATGCAAGCTTTTATGACCTAAAGCTCACTTCCTCAGAGGTTGTAAAATGACATCTGAAGGGCCTGTAAACAGCTTTGGAAACTTACAGATTTATTAATCCTAAATAAATGTAGTTGTTACTCAAAGGTGCTCAGCTCATCCTTTTGGCCAACCTGTTGGCCATTTCAGGACTAGCAGCAGGTTCCTCACTTGGGTAGCGTCGTTCAGCAGTCATTATTTGCTGTCATATGTTATTATTCCAGGTATCAGAAAGGTCCTCAAAGTCACGAGGAGGTATTTCTGCTTTCTGACTGCATGCCCGGCACTTCGAGGTCCCTCTAGTAGATGGAAGAGCTTTTAAGGGAGCTGTGCGAGGGTCTGAGGTGAAAATGCTCACCCAGACACCTGTTTTGAGGGGTGTTTGTTCGTGTGAACCAACCATCGCTCATACCTGCCAAGACTGGGGAAGAAGCTCTTGGCTGCTATTCAAGTCAAAGCCTGGGCATCGTTTTTTCAGGGTTCACCTGTCTCTTATTGATAGGTGTGGGACTTTAGGCCTGGAGGCTGTGAGCATTTCAGCATGTGCTCAGAAAAGTGAAGGACCCTGGTGCAGTGGCTTGAATCTCTGGAAGTGCCCCGGGTTTTGCACATGATGTGGGCAAGGCTCTGAATCCCCCATGCCCAGCTCCCGGCTTGCAGAAGGCGGACTCTTCTGTCTGCCTTGTCTTGCAAACGCTTTGGCACGGAGACCGGAGCGGTTTTACGCGGGGCCGTGGCTCACCTGTTGGAGGAAAGCCCCGGCTGTGCACGTTAAGTGGGCATCCCAGGGGAATCGGCGATGCCCCCAATTAACCCTTTGCATAATTATCAGTAGATCAAAGCAGCCTGGCCCCAGGGGAGGTGGCCCCAGCAGCTGCCTGGGCAGTAGCCGTCTTTCCCTTTGCAGTGACTGATTGCTTCTCTTGTTGGGCCTGGCCCTCGCCTCCAGAACTGTTGTCTCTGGGTCTAGATGCAGGGCAGGGGACAGCCCAAAGCCTTTTTGAAATAAATACAGACATGGAAAACACCCAGCCTCTGGGGAGCAAAATCTGGGGGCAGCCCAGGCTTCCCACAGCCGCTGGGACCTGGAATTAGTGCTCCCATTTCTGCCACCAGCGAGCGCAGGGCTGCGGGGGAGCAGCTACCTTAGTTTTGGTGCATGCCAGAGCCTGCAGGGCCAGAAGCAGTATAGCCACATTGCTCTGTCATTAGAGGATGCTGTGTCCAAACGGGAGACCTCCGAAATGACAGGAACTAGTGACACAGTGACATCTCCAGAGCCGGGAAGAAAACCTTAGACAGCCTGTTCCAAACTACCTGGGTTTGGCTGCTACAATTAACTGTACTGCCTAACGAACATGTTGGAGAAGTAGTCTACTGTCCCGTTCCTTCACTTGATGCGATAACAGCTTATAGCCATTATCGTCTCCACCTCCTGTTGGTGCAGGACAGAGCAGACATGGCACCCTGTCATTTCCCACCGAAGCCCCCAAAATACTCTTCCAAATCCTTTGGGGGCAATTTTATACATTGAAGCAAAAAAAAAAAAAAAGTGTGAAATTGGTTGTTTTTAAAACTTTGCAGGTCACCTTTGCCAATGAGCAAAGCCAAGTGCAGTGTGTGGCTGGTGTTTCTTTCTCTCTTTAAAAAAGAGTCCGGGGTCTTGCAGGGTCTAGATTGCACACGCGTTGTCTCGGCTCCGATAAAAAGGCCAATTAAAAATTCTTTGAGTACAGTATAATATACACAATTTCAGCTTGTGGTGGGTGGGGGAAAGCTGGTTGGATGCTTGGAGGAGTACCTGAGGACCAGTCTGACTGCAAAATGTTAAACAGCCTTTCTTAGAGGCCGGCTCCACGAGTCATGTTAGCATAGGGAACAAACTTTGTCCTCCGCAAGAGATGGATCATGATTTCACTTCTATATTGTCTGAGCTCGTTGGTCAGGAGACAGGCAGAGACCACCAATGTTTTAGCCCCAAACAGCCTTTTTCAAAGGCAAAAATGTTGGTGGATTCTCAGCGCAGTGATTATAGAGGATTATTCTGAGGTTCTCACAACTATCTGAAAACCAATCTTTCTAAGTTATTTGTGAATAGCTATTGAATGGATAATTTCCATACCCATTATCAAAATGATGTGCCGGCGGTGAAATTTAGCTGCATTGTATTTGATCAGTAATTGGTGAAATGTTTTCCTAGGGTTAAAAGTAGTGTCGACAACTGCTCCGTGTAAGGATTTACAAGGTGTTTAGATACATTTTTATTTATTCAATTGCTTTATGTTATCCAAATACTTTGATAGTGTGGAGGAAGCTAATGAGATTTATCTACAGTATTTGAAGATAAGCTGAAAGGGCTTTTACCTTCCAAGACCTGAGTTTAGTTTTGCAGGGCTTGGGTTAACTACCTAACGCTTAATACAGGGAGCTCTACTGCAAACGAACCATTTTTGACCCAGTGAAAGAAGCCAAGTTCCCCAGAATGGGTATTTGAGGCTCAGAAGGAAACGAATATTATAGAACAACGAGCAAAGAAAAATAATGGGAAAAGGAGCAAAAAAGGCTGCTTTGGTTTTGATTTTTCTTTGAATCGCTAGTGAAGCTTTTAAGCTGGTTTCCTTCTCTCTGTCTGTCTTGGAAATGAGAGTTTTATATGGGAAACTTTCAATTTAAACCAGCAGAAGATTAGCTCAAGTCAAGCACGACAATGCCATCTGAAAGGGAGAAAAAACACTATCCCTATTTCAAGGTGCACTGCAAAGACAAACTGCAAATGGATTTAAGTGCTGGTTTCTGTCAGCATGTTCCCACTAAGCTCGTGGTGTGTCTATATTAGTCGCAGAAATAGGTTGTGGAGATGGTTTATACTGGAGTTTAAATGAGTTCTGGGTTGTTGTTTTTTTTTGCCTTTGTAATGGATGGATGGATGGTTAGAAATCCAGTGGGCTGGAGCCTCACAAGGTCCTGCCAAGATGCCCATGGAGTAACTAGCTGTTCTTGGACCATCTCATACCTGAAACGCCGCAGAACCCCAAACCTATTGCCCGGGGGATGCTTGGAGCTGGACTCGCTATTATTTTTATCCACAGTCAAACCTACTGCACAGCGAAAAGGGCAGAAAAGCATGAAAGCAGGGGAAGGAGAGAAAGATCAAAGCAGAGCAGGAAGGAAAACAGGCTTTTATTCAGGGTGCGGCAGGCTCTCTCTGTTGGCTTCCCAGATTCCCCTTCCAACCCACCATAAATAAAGCAGTTGGCATGTGACATGCGATGTGGGATTGATCTGCGCTGGCATATGCTATGCATATTTCCCGTGAAGCTATTTGAGCTCATCCTTGCTAAATTGCTAGATGGCAGCCAGCTCCGGGGAGCACCAGGGCTGTGCGACAAGGCGCTGCCTAGCCTCAGAAAGCATCCAGCATCTGCAGCTTCAGAGAGACCCAAAGCATATGCAGTCCCACATGTTGGGGAGATGCAAATACTTAATTTTGTCTCCCTTAATATCAGCCTTTTAGCAGGATCTGCTTTCGCAGGTGCCCACCCAACTGCCTGGCTACCCACCACTGCATTTTTCAGCTGAAATTATCTCGCGCATTAGGTCTCTGAAAGTCGGTTTTGGATCAGCCCCACAGTCCCCCTCATTCCTGGGTGCTTCGGAGGAAGGTTTAAGCTCCAGGAGGAGATGAGTTGTCTCACTTGGTTATCTTCATCCTGATTCCTTGCTGTTGCAGATTGAAGCACGAGGTCTGATCTCCCTTCTAGGATGTCCTGTCATTAATTAGGGCACTTCTGGGCATGCTGCTCTTCATGTTGTTATTCAAGAGGGAACAAGATGAATCTAGCCCGGGGCAATTTCCCTCAGATCGGCTTTGAATTCCCCACTTTCCTACTCCACTGCTTCTTTCAGGGACAGCTGAAGTCGTGCCCCCCGCCAGTTCCTCCAGACATTTCTGTCCTTTCTCTCCCTGCCCCTCTTCTTCATCGGCCAAGGCAAGAAATCCAGATGGTTTCGGGATCTCTCCCAATCTAGCAGGGAAGATGCTTTCACCCCATGCCAGGGCTACCTCAGCCAGCGATATCAGCAGCTACACCCTGCAATCGGGGGACTGAGACGTAAATCTGACCGTCTTCCCCGGCCCAGCTGGACGGCGGGCTTCTTGGCTGTCCGTAAGGATCTAACCCACTGTTTCTTATCCCTTTCCAGCAGGAATAAATGGGATCTAGTGAAGGCTCCCAATTCATTTGGTTCCTGGGGTGGTCATGTCTACCAACCATCCCACGCAGCTCCCCGGCTCGGACCTCGGCACCTAAAATCCTCCACGTACGCACCAGGCCTGGATCCGTTCAGTATCAGAGGAGACTTAGGAGCCTTCTTGCCCAACGGACCGAATGGGAATTTAGCTGGCTTGTGCACGCAGTCTAGCGCAGCAGCTGTTTTAGTCTGCAGACACCAATGTATTCTCACAGGAGAATGAATGCTTTCACTTTGCATCCTACCTGGTAGTCCGCTGATCCCACCGCCTGCCCAAAACAGCTGGTCAACGCCAGGACCTGGAGCTCAGGTTACAACTCGGTGGGACTGCGCTGCTCTGGAGCGGTCAGGTGCATCTGGCCTTAGGAAATGCTCTGCAGACCCTTGCAAACACGGCCAGTTACAGCATGGTGACGGCGGGGTTTGGAGGACCGATGTGGGAGCACAGCCCTTTTTTTTCCACAGGGCACGGATCCGTTTCCTTTTTGGGAGCAGGAGCAGACTCAGTGCAGCTGCCCAGGGCAAGTGCGATCACAGCGCGGGCTGCAGCTGTCCTCCTAAGAGCTGTGACGTGTTCCACATTTTTGCAAGTTGAGGCAATTTCTAACATACGAGAAGTGCTGAAGAAAACCGCTTTTTAGCTCCCTTGGCTCTAGGACGTCATCCCTTGGCTCTAGGAAATCATCTTATTTGGTAAGAGTGCTGCCATGGCCTTTTTGGATAACGGTGCATTGTTCGTGGAGGAGAAGCAGTTTTCCAGTCCTCTCACAGAGCGCTTGCTTTCCGAACGTCTCGTTCCGTGTCGCGGCCACCAGCTCCCACATCGCCCGGTCCCCAGAAAATCCAGCCGTCCACGTGCAGGACCAAAGGTCGAGTTACACGGCAGAGACTCTGCTGTCGGCTGGTAAGTCAGCTGCACAAGCTGTAATGTTGGCTAAATTGCAATACATCTATTGAGAGAGTTAGGAGATGTTTGGATGCAGTAGCTCTTGTGTTCCTAAGCCCTTAAGATGTGTTTAACACATGCTAATTTGTAAGTGAGCTGCTTCCGAGGGATCGGGATGCTGCCACCGTAGAGCATGGATGCTGGTCTTTGCAGGGATCTTTCTGCAACAACCTTTCGTACAACTGGTTTTCATAGTTTCATAGTTTCTAGGGTCGGAAGGGACCTGAGCAGATCATCTAGTCCGACCCCCTGCCATGGCAGGAAAGAGTACTTTCCTCAAATGACCCCAGCAAGTTGTTCATCCAACCTCCTCTTAAACACCCCCAGGGTAGGGGCCTGCACCACTTCTCTTGGAAGCTGGTTCCAGATCCTAGCCGCCCTGACCGTGAAGTCGCGCTTCCTGATATCTAACCTAAACCTCCCCTCTGCCAGCTCGTAACCGCTATTCCTGGTCACTCCTGGCGGTGCTCGGGGGAACAGGGACCCCCCCAGTGCCTGCTGATCCCCCCTGACTAGTTTGTAACAGGCCAAAGATCCCCCTCAGCCTTCTCTTGTGGAGGCTGAATAGGGTCAGGTCCGTCACCTCTCCCCGTAGGGCCTGCCCTGCTGCCCCTGACCATGCGAGTGGCCTCCTCTGGACCCTCTCCATGCTGTCCACATCCCTC
>NW_017728916.1:10227034-10258631 GCF_001723895.1 Crocodylus porosus
CCGGGACCTTCTTTTTACCCCCTACGTATTTAAAAAAGGACTTCTTATTGTCCTTAATCTGGGAAGCCAGTCCCAGTCCCATCTCTGCCCTGGCCTTCCTGACTGCCCCCTACATCCCCGAGCAACTGCAGAATAGTCCTCCTGGTGATGACCCCTTCTTTCCATTGGGTGTAAGCCTCCTTTTTAGCAAGGAGACATTCCCGGATGCTTTTGGTGAGCCACGGAGGCTCGTGTGCTCTCCTGCTCCCTTTGATCCTTGTTGGGATTACCTCCCTTTGGGCTTGTCTGAGTACTTCTTTTCTATAAGCCCCTCTCATACTCTCATTTGCTTTCTTTCACTCAGGAAGTGGTATTCATCTTCGAGGCATCCCTGGCCAGGTCTGCACTGGTCTGACCCACAGGTGGGAGCAGGAAGGGATGCAGCCCATTCATAAATGAAACACGCACATCTGAATGGAGCTGGCAGGGGGAAGCGGTTTGCATAAGCTCGTGCCATCAGATGAGCATGCGCGCTACACAAGTCCTGATGCGCACGGTAAGCGGAAGCTGACCCTGGACAGCCCTCATTTCCATAGCACCCTTGGGACCTACTCATTTACTGCAGCTTCTCCTAATCACCGTGGCCCCACGATCGTTACACAAGTGCAAACGCTCCCGGAGACGCGTGCTGATTAGTCTCACTAGCCCCCGTTCTTTCACCATCGTGGTGACCTGGCAGATGTGCGTATCGCTGAAACCAGGGCTTTGCTTTGCACAACATCAATCAATAAAGTGGAAATACAGCCGTTAACACCACTTACAGTTTCTCCTATTACTACAATGCCCTGCTTGTTCTGCGGGAAAGCAATTTTATGCTCCGCTGAAGCATGGTTAGCTTAGCCTTCAACTAACGGCAAATGCCAGATACTGCAAAATGTTACAATTATGGCAGCCCTGTCCTATATTTATTTATACGTATCAGCACAAGGCTTAATTTCATGGCGAGAGGGAACAGGGAGGCAACACCTCCAAACTTCGGAGAAGTGAAAAAGCTTCAGCTTGGGTTGATCTGCCATTATGGAGGGACCGTGGCTCCATGTCAGCCTGGTTCCAAGAACATTTTTAACTTTAAATACATCAATAACTCCTCTGAAGTCATGGGAGCCCTTCACATGCTCCGATACCTCGCTGAATGGAGCGCTATCTATATGCCTTGTAACAAATGGGTGATAAAGCCACTCGGACCTGAATCTTGTGCCATTAAATGCTGCTGCGTTTTATATAGCAGACTGCTTTCAGATGCGGGCACCCAAACGGGCGTCCTTTTGTCCAGCTGTCCAGCTCATGAGAACAGGCCTTTTAGAAAAAACCCCCCAAACAAACAGCCCCCATTTGTATTCATATTTATTATAACTGTGTGGGATCAGCATGCAAGAATAAGGATGAAAGCCACTAAATGTGTCATTTGCAGTAATTTCCCTTTTCCGTCTTTTCCTGGGTACATCTGTCAAATCTGTTTTTGACAGATTAAACTCTTATCTGTTTATTGCTTCATAAAGGACAATTTGGTTGCATGTCCACTGATGACCTAGTTCCTGTCGGTTGAATGCATGGAGCATTTGTACCCATAAAGCTGAATAAAAGTCTACTAGCCGGGGAGCTGCGGGGAGGGCGTTCGCTTAGGACTTGGAAATGCAAGTTTTGTTTTTAGCGCTGCCACAAACCAGCTACGCGGCCTTGGCTGAGACACTTAGCCGCTGCGGGCCTTAGCCCTTAGGATCGGGCCTCAGGTTTTCCTCTATTTTAGAGTGCACCTACTTTTGGGAGCTGGACTGGAGAAGTAGGGAAGTGCCCACAGATTGGATCTGGCTGCCAAGTTTTGAAAGAACATCTTTCCTTTAAAACTACAGTGCCATCATTATCAAAATGTTCAGCAGGCACGTGCTGCTGCTTATAACATTTGGGATGGGAAAGGGTCGATACGAATGGTTTTTTTAGCTTTCTTGTTTCATTTTTTTTTTTAAAAAATATAATATTTTTAAAATATCAACAAGTTTCCTTTTGACAGTGCCTGAACCTTTTTGTTTAGACATTATCACACAAGCATAGAAAACCAGAGACTTCTACCAGTAGAACTATATCGTTTCTGCTCCCTTCCTTTTTCCTTCTGTATCGTAAAATATTAATTTCGACATGATCTTTCTAGCTCACATTTAATGCTATCAGATAGGCTCTCTTGAAATATTTCTTATTGTAATGCTTTACCGTAATGTGCCACGAAACTGTGTGATCATTCTGAGGAAAAACTTTCCAAAATGGTCATTTTGCAGGAAATGTCTAAATATAAGGGAATTTGTTTCTATTTGGAATAACAACCGATTTCAAAATGCTGGCATTTCCCAAAGCCCTCAGAATAGCTGTTTCCGGCCGGTTCCACTCTCTCTCTGTATAACGTAGGCATAATGGAGGATTAAAAGCTATGATACAATGCAGGAGTCTACGGCTAAAGCCACTGCAGGTGTGCTTTTTAATAAGGTAGTAATTGAGGAGCACAGAAGGGATTTGTAGACGAAGGACCACGCACACGATCAGTTCTTTCATTAAAGCAATCAGCTTGAACTTTACATTTCTGCTGCGTATGAGATTCAGAGCAAATTTCCCATTCCTCTCCTCCATCCTCACATGCTGCACTCTCATATCAGGCATGTTTAAGGACAGCACGTGGGACTAATGCATCCCCTTCCCATTGTACAGTGCACAGCCATAGTATAGCTCAGTACAGATATAGAAACAGAATGCAAAAACATGGTCCCTAATGAAAAAAAAGGATTGTGAAGCCATGTTGTACCATCACATCTGAAGCAAAATTCCTCATTGACTTAATTGTGGAGCTCGGCTTAAAAATCTGTTGGTCTGTGTGCATCCCTTTTGAAGTGGAAATGCAAGGCAACGATTTTTGCCATTGCTTATCGTAAATGAATAAAGAGGGATGCTCATCAGTCGGGGCAGCCCGGAGAAAGTATAACCAAGGCAGAGAAGTTCTCAGGAGTGCAGCGCAATTGCAAAGAGATTATTGACATGGTGACTCTCCCCTCAACCCACCGGTTCTCCAAGTGCACTGCATTTGCAGAGGGGTGGCAGACTGAACCTCTTCTCTGGAGTTGCAGTTTTAAGTATTGCCTCTATGCAACCATGTACACGGTGCGGTTTTGATGCTGGGCAGGAATGAGGTCATGTGACCCCAGTACTCATTCCTGCCCAGGGCGGGGGGACAGACTCGATGATCTAATAGGTCCCTTTCGACCCTCACATCTACGAAACTCTGTTCGTACCCTACGTCAGAAAACCCAAGGGGAAAATGGACTTCTTTGTCCCCGTCTGTACAAAGGAGTGTGGAACAGGCAACCGTGCTCATAACCATACACCTAAATACAGAGGTACAAAATGCCCATGAATCGTGGCGCCATACAACAAACGTAACCGCCAGGCAGCCGGGGTATAGTGGAAGGGCAAATAGGACAAGATAGTGTATGGTTAAAAGGAAGTGCCAGGCACTATTTAAAAATGACTGCAATGGGGGAAAGCCAAGGGAAGAAAACCTGGGGGGAGAAAACCCAAGCTGGTGAATGCATTATCTAGGGGCTGGTTACACTTGACGTCGAACCCTGGGTTGGGTAAAGGTGGCACGTCTGTGTTCACACCTGGAAGCTCAGCGGGGTCCAGGTTACTTTCTGTAGAGCCACAGGCTCTGGTGCACGCACAAAATGGGCCAGGGAGCTTTTCCATTTAATTCTGCGTGTTATTTGGCCTGGATTCATTTTTATTTTCTCGTTTGACGCCATTGTCTAGTTCAGTGGATTTGCACCTTCTTCGTTTCTCTAATGTGTGTTGAAGGATTCCCTCTGGAGCGGCCACTTGTGATGCGAGGGCTTGTTTTTCTGAGACTTTTGCATTCACCTCATTCCTGCTTGTTTCTTCCCCACCTCCCAAATTAGCGCGTCTATGAGCCAATGCTTCTACCTCTGACAAAAAGGGCTTTTACCAGACTCCCGCTCGCAGACATTTTCCGCAGTCAGAGCCGTTTCTGCCCCCTGTTCGTTGTTAGCAATATTATGTCAACAATTATTTGCTGTTGTGTTGGGCCATGGCATTTTTCTCCGGGATGCTTTGATTGAATATATGTTGCAGATGCTGAAAAAAAGACCAGTGGAGCGCAGTCAAAATGTTCTGTAAGCAATTCCCCAAAGTCATGAACAAAAATTTCCAAACATGAAAAACATTCAGCCAACCTAAAAGCCGCCTTTAAATATATTCTAGAAATGGTCTGTCTGTCTAAGTTGTCTTTGTCTATAATGTTGACATTAGCATCTCTCCCACTGTTGCACACAGACGGTATATGTGGACAGAATGACGATGGTTCACTCCCGACTTTGGGGAATTTTGTATATTATACCATACTCAAAGAATTTTTAATTGGACTCATTTTGCTTTTTTATCAGAGCCGAGACAATGCCTACGAACCCCTGTGGTTACTCGATGCTCAATAGGCTGCCAAATAATATTACGGAAGATATGATTGGATTAATGAAAAGCATGTAACAAAATTACCATTGTGAGGAAATTATCCTATTGGGGGCTCTAATTTAAATTGGTAAGACAAAATTAGTTTTAAATTAAAGAAAACAACTAATTGTCTAGATTTGGCGCAGTTGATAAATATGCTAGTTGGATTCCCTTCCCGGGGCGCTGTTTATACAGGTTTGGAGATAAAATGCACAGACCTGTTCGACGAGGACTGCTTTTACAGTTACACCGCATGCTTTTGCACACTAGGCTCCCGTCCTGGCACGTCCTGCAAGGAGCAGACGGCTACTCCCTCGCGGAGACCCAATGGCCACACCGGGATTGCAGGCAGCAGTCGCGGTCTGCCTACGTTCAGAAGTGTCCGGGAACGGCCGCACTGGTGGAAATAACCAGCGCTGTCGGGCACGACCAGCGGGTCTTTGCATGCTGCTCGCGCTGGAGTGTAGCTGGGCCTCGATCCAGCAAAATACATGAGTGTACAAGTAATCCAAGGCTGTGTTTTCTTGCAACAGAAGCCTGCTTGCCCAACGGATCTGGATGGAGCCAAGGGTACTTGTTGTCTTGATTTTTGGGAGGAGGGAGAAAGTTTTCCCCTCTTGTTTCACTGCCGTGATCAGAGTCGGACCCAGACTGGTTCAGCGGTAGGACGGCTTCTCCTTCCTACCTGGAACAAAGGCATGGGATCTCTCCCCATATTTTGCAACCATTCATTTTAGGGATTTGTTTGTCGTTGTTTTGTGACTTTTGTGCGAGCATATCCTCTACGGGAGCGGTGCCAGTTTTCTTGGAACTAGAGCTGCATCGGAGCCGTGTTATTTATTTCTCTTGTAAACACCGAAGTGGATCCGTCAAATAAATGAGTGTTTTGACATTGCCTTGACGTCTCAAGTCTTGCTCAGGCTTGCACTGGTGTCGTCTAGATGCTGTTTTGACACTTTTTTTCTCCCACAATTAACATCCCCTTCTCTAACCGGTGCTGACGCTGGTCTTCCTTTTACCCGAGGTCTCCCATCCCCCCCGAGCACAACGGTGTTGGTTCGGACTCGTTCTGGCCTTGTGATGTCATCAAAGCCGTGGCCTTGTGATGGAATCGGCCTCCCAGACGCACCGGGCGGTGCACGTGGGACATCACGTTGTTGGTGATCTGTTCGGATGGATCTATAAGAGAGGCTCATGGAGAAAGGGCTGGGTTTTGCTCCCATCCCTGCTGCTGTTTCGAACAAGGTTGGCCATGTTCCTTAACCACTCTGTGGCTTGGCTTCCCAGCTGTAAAATGGGGGTGATAATATCCTCATCTCCCAGCCCTTTTCTCTGGTTGATTTAGATCCCAATGGTGCATCGTGGCCCTCACCCGACCAACCCTGCAGCTGTGTTGGGCCCCGTCAAAGCTAACGGAGGCCCCCAGAAGTGCAAGCTTAGGTGGCTGTCAATGAAAGATTAGAGCCAAAGACTACGTTTTTGGGGACAAGGGCTGTCGTTGGGATCTTGACTGCAGACTCAAGGTACAACCAGTCATTGTTAGGCAGCGTTTTGGCCTCTGCCGTAGGCTTGAGCCCAGATCCTGCCATGGCGGCCTTGAGGCGAGTGCCACGAGGGAGTGTGGTCTGTTCTTACTGCTTGGCTGCTGAGCAAACTTCCCGAGATGGACAAGGTTCGTGACTCCAGGGAGCTCGCTCACTCTGGAGGCTGCATATGGTGACCAGAGCATACCACCGAGCCACGGATTTGCATGGCGTGGGGAAGACCTCAGTGTCCTCTATGCTAACCCCAGCGCAGATGCGCTCCCCTACCACTCCCTTTCCTTTACAAGTGAATTGTCCCTTCAGCCTGGAGAGTCCCAACACCGTGAGACCGCCGCGTGTGTGCCGAGGATGCGAGCATCACAGAAACAGCCGGAATCAAAGTTACTCCGGCACGAATGTTTCTGAAACGCCGAGTCTGTTGGCGAACAGTGAAACGGATCCCTGTGCAGAGGGCCCAGGCTCAGCCAGGTGTGGCATTAATATTTAACAGGCGTGCATGCAACGACTTCTGCTGACATCCTTTTCCTGCTGATCTGGACCTATTAAAAGGATCTCCTCAAAGAAGCATAATCATTAAAGGAAGAATATGTTGCGTTCAGCTCCTATGGTAATAAGGGCAGTAAAAGCCTTAGCTAGATAACATAAGAGAGTTCTCGTGATATTTTTGGTGCCCTTGTTACCCTAGGAGCTGAATGCAACATTGCCTTACTTTTTAATGCACGCGCTGCTCTGAGAAGCTCTTCTTCAAAGGTCACGATCTGCTGATGTCATCAGGACTTGATTCTGGCCCGAATTAGTATTTCTAGTATTTGCCTGGAGTAGCCGCTCGGTACGGAGATGCCAAACTGCAAGATTCAATCCGAGCTTTATCATGACCTCACTCCGCTGGTAGTGATGATGTCACGCAACGTGTCGCATCCCGTTGGCCCATGTTGTGCGTGGTGATGTCAGCGCTGCTGAAAGCCTGTACGGTGCTTCTGACTTCCTTACGCTGGCAGCTGCCCTGGGGGAAGAGCAATTCGTCGTGTCATTCGGGGCTGGAGGGCAGGGACGACGTGTCGGTAAGGAAGGGCGGATCTCAAAGACGCGCCTGTCCTGCGATCTTTCCTAGGCTCACATGGGCGCTGCATTAGCTTCTTTTTAGATCATGACTACTTCTCATGTTTGTAATGAGTTTCAAGCAGATTTTCTAAGGACTAATTGGATTCTCTCTTCTCCTTCCTCATTACACAGAAAGGCATCGCCTCAGGATCCTGAGTTTTGTCAGTCTGCGCATTCAAATTCCCAGGTCAGCTGTTTAGCTAAAAACCCAGTTTCCTTCCATCATTTCCCCCCCGCTCCTCGTGCACATGCCCGTTCCTTGCATCTGTCGCCGGTCCCCGCGTTATAATTCCAAGGCAAATAAATCTCGATTGAAAGCCATAAATCCCTTGCCGTTTCGGGAAGGCTTTATTTTCTCCGTTAGTGACCTCTTGTTCCTCATGTCTTTGACACATCTCCTACATGCATTAACCAAATATGCAATCATCCTTTCATTCGCTATCTGTGCTTTCATAATGATTTTTTACACTTCATTAAATTTCCCTCTGTAATTGCAACTCTTTGTTGCACCAAAGTTTTATGGCTCTTTCCTCTCCTCCATCACTTCTTGCGTTCCTTTGTTATTCAGGGTAGCTTTTTTTTTTTTGACACCGTGCTCCTCGTCTTTTTCCGAGGTGTCAGGCAGGCTCTGAGGCCTAAGCTAATTTATCTTTGAAGGCTCTCCATTTCCACTCCAGCGCTTTGCTCCCAACGAATTCCCTCCGCAACTTCCTTTTCTTCTACAATTGGCTTTTATTCAATGTTCTTCCCTTTTGGTCCTTTTAGGCCTCATTATAAACCTGATGGCTAGACCTTCCACGAGCTCCACTCGTTTTAGACCAGTTTTGTCACAACGGTCACGGGTGAGTTGTTTGACAGCCCCCCCCCCCGGATTCCAGTGTTGCACATCTGGATCCGTGTCTCGCACCGGCTCGGAGATGTCGGTGGCCATCCTGCCTCCGAAAGTAGCCAGCACTGGGTAGTTCGGAGAGAGGGATGAAGGGATTCTGTAAAAAAAAAAAAAAAAAATAGTTCCTTCCTACCCGTGACAGTGACAGACCCAAAAAAAGTGCACGCTTCCCATAAAAAAGTTTTATCATCTCTCATGGCACCGTGGATGTTCCCGCCAACCGTAGACATAGCGAATCCTTTTAAATCCTATTCATCTCTTGACCTCGGTGATATCTCGTGGCAAGAAGTTCTTCAGGCTTATTATATACTGGGCAAGAAAACTTATTTCCTCCAGTCAGGTTTAAACTTGTTGCCTCTCGGTTGTCCGGGTGTGTGATCCCTGTACTGCGGGTGGAGGAGGAAGAGCCATGTTGCCGTTGCATCGCCTTTTATTCCCCTTAATGTGCTCGCGCTCTCCTCGCATGGAAGTTTTTCCACGGTCCACTTTCACCACTCGTCTTTGGGCCTCTCATTTCTTATCGAGCTTTTCACACACTGACGCCGCACAGAGAATTTGGCAAGGAGGCAAAGCAGGGGTTTTTATTGCTATTTCTATTTTCTCACTTTCCGGCCTTTGCAACGCAATGAGCACGGCTCTTCATCTGCCTGTCCAAAATGATGTCTCGTCTTTCCCCCATGTCCCCTTGAGTTGGTTTCCAGCTCAAGCACTTCCAAATTGCCCTTTCAATGGGCGTTATAACTTTGCGTGCGGCTTTGTCCAAGTCCTTCAGAGCTCCTCTCGGGCTTTCCTCATCTTGATCCCCCCGGATAACGTCGTGTCAGCCCTGACGCTTTGCATCTCGCCATTCGTCCCCTATTCCAGACCACGTTGGCTCTAGGACAGATTTTGGACCACTCTCTCGCTATGTGGGCTGTTGACTGGCTATTGCTATGCACGCGCCTGTCATTTCCTAAGACGATGTCTAGCCCGGGCGCTTGGCTCCCTGTTACTGCTCTTACCTGCCTTAGTGCCCAACTGATGGGCTTCGGAGGGTCCTCCAGGACGGCTTTTTGTCGCCGGGATCCTGAAACCCCTCAGAGCTGCCACCTGACACTCACCTGCCAAATTGGAGGCACCAGAGCATCTTCTCAGCGAAATGAGCTGAATTGCATTGGCTGAAATTTTCCCCAGAAACTTCAACCCGAAGCCAGCGCTGGAGATGGGTGCAGCTCGGCAGATGGCACGCGCGGCTCGGAGCAGGATGTTTGACAGGAAGGTGTCGGGCCACTTTAATCATCACCGGTCCATCAGCGATAGACAGGGCTTCCACCTGTGCCTATAATGTAGTGGTGGCTTTTATCCCCCTGCTCTCTGCAAGAAAAGCGTCTTCCCCGTGCTCCGCTGGGGCTCTCAGCTCCCCTCCTGGTAGCTTTTCCCTCAGCTTCTCTGATGCACGCGGAGGACTCATTACTTGCTATTCTGGGACTGAAGCTCAGCTCTGTTTTTCTTGTCCTCTGCCGGCCTCAACGCAGCCTCTCCTGGCAGGTGACTGCAGGCAGGGGCCGGGCTGAGCAAGCCCAGCTTTGGGGAGAGCATTTTGTCCTTCGGTAGCATTTTCACCTTTTTATCTTGCACTCAGCCTCCCTCTGCCATGGGTGCTTTTATCCCCATTTCACAGAACTGAGCGCAGAGAGGTTAAATGCAATAGCGACGGTCACGTGGGGGGGTCAGTGGCAGAGCCAAGGGCAAGCGGCAGACTTGCGGCAGCCACGGGCATGCTCCAGGCAGCGTGCAGACACGCGGGTGCACATGTCAGTACTGATCATTATTGTTTGCGTCCCTGCAGGGCCTGTCTCATTTGGGAGCCCTGGGAAGACTCGCTCGCAGGGCTCGCCTACCGGTCCAAAAGGTCAGAGCAAGCCCGGTCAGGGAGCGGTGAGTGAGCAGGGAAGTGCCAGCCAGAGAAGGCGATGCACGCGATGAAGGAGGATCTGGAGGGAACGCAGGCATCGCCGGCGTGGTCCCCGGCAGGTGACCGACTGGCTGCTCGGTCCGGCCCCGCAACGCTGGGGAGCAGCGCGTCCTGCAGAAGTTTGCAAGGGCCTTCCTGAGCTGGCAGGCATCTTGGCCCTGCTTGGAGCTGCTTCTCCGCTGCAGCCGGATTCACGCTATGGGCCGGCGCAGGACACAAGAGGCAGGGAAACTTGCACGAGAACTTGATAATAACCTCAGCCGATCCCGCTCCTTTCGCAGAGCACGAGGCATCAGCATCCAGGGGATACATCACGGTTCCCTGGGATTTGTGATGAATTCATAGGTTGTTATGCAAGGATCGCACCTTGGAAATAACCCAGCATGAGAGGCTAGGTTAGCCTTGATCCTATGACCCCGCTGACTTCCTGCCCTTCGGGCGGGGGGCTGGACTCGATGATCTCCCGAGGTCCCTTCTAGCCCTAACGTTTATGAAATCTATGAAATAAGAGTTATAGAGAAGTCAGGCTGCCAGGGGTCATCTAGTCCAGCCCCCTGCCAGAGGTAGGATCATCCCATACAAATGCATCGTCTAACCTCGTAGCAAAGCTAAACAGCCATCCCTATCACAGCACGAGACACTGCAATCTCCAATTCTTACCCTAACGTATGCTATCCTTGGAGGGGAGGGGGGTAGATGTCACTTTAAAACATTTGTGCCTATATGTGCGTGTCTGAAAGAGTTAAATGATCTTTGGCTTTTGTCATGGTATCAGAGATAGAGAGGGGGGAAAAGAGATCTCCTGTAGAAACATATTTGCTATACTAGACCGATCACAGGGGTTGACCCGATAAATCAAATATCATATACAATAACACACAAATAAATACATACTATGGTCTTGCTAAGCACGCCGTATTTGCCGTGTACATTTAGATGGCCAGTACTGGATTATTATAGTCTGTCACTTAGTCATGAATTTAGATAATTTGTAAGGCGAACGTTATTTAATAGGCCGGAAGAAGCCTTTTGGAGCTGTTGTTATCTCTCATGTAAATGCATGTTAAGGCAATTTGAAAATGCATATTACGTTCTTGATGGACTGTATAGCGGCTCTGGAATTGTTAAAGTCTTTTATATTGTGTCAATCCTCAGCAGTACTAAGCTATTTGCACTCTCTGTGACATGAGCTTCAGCTAATGGAAGGAGGAGAGTGGACCCCTGCGGAGGCCAAACCAAAAGCATTACTTACAGCAGAAATTAGTGTCCTGGCTGGACAGGGGCACAACGCCGGTCCGGTCTAACAGGTGGAATAGCTAAGGGTACAGGGAAAAGAGACCAGAAAGTCCAAGGCAAGCAAGGCTGAGACCATAACCGTGAGAGATAACGTCGACGAACCCGCCTGAGGCTTCCCATCGTGTAGCGGCAGGGCCTACCAACGTGATGCCGCGGCGCGGCGGCGGTGAGGGCAGAGCTGGAGGCTTGCAGCAGCGGTGCTCGGGACTTGCTCGTTAAGGTCTTTGGGAGCTCTCCGGTGTGGAGAGAGGGCTAAAATATTGTTATTACCATTTGTTAACAAACAGCAGAGTGCAACGGTGCCATTAATGGCAGGTAGGGAGGGGAGGCAGGGGTCCGGCACTGCCCAAAAAGCTGGCTCCATGGCCAGGTGTCACTGGGAATAAGAGGCAGGCATGGCAGGAAAAAATAGCAGGATCTCAAGATTACAGGCTTAAAATTGCCGTAAGAGTAGGTTACATTTGTACTTATTTTCTGCCCGTGCAAGCAGCCTTGCGCTGTGCCGTTTTCGACTGTTATTACAGCCTTTGGGCCGGATTCAGGAGCTGAAATGTGTCCTGCCTGACTCGGATATATTTTTTGATTCAGCTCAGTAAAAATCTGCGATTCATTAAGTGCTTGTCATGTTTTGATACGTGGATCAGGAACTGATCAATAGCCAGCCAAATTTAATAAAAAGGAGCTCTATTCTTGGGAAATGAGCTTGTTACCATGCCAACTATCGATCTTCCCTGACAAGCTGCTGTAAGTCGCAAAATGGGGTCCTGATGGGCAGGTCAGTCGGCTTGCCTGCCTTCAGGAGATGGTGCCGATCTCCGTCAGATGGGAAAGGGGCTGGAGACAGCCCTGTATGTGTTTTTTCATGGCGCGTCTACGTGTTGCTTTGGCAAAGGCGCTAGATGGCCCGGAGTGATCGGAAATAATCCAAAGTCGATTTTTCGTACCAGCTCTATAGTGGCGGAAATGCAAATGCACAGGCAATGCCAAGCTGCATTCCCGGATGTGGAAATGCAAGGTTCGTTGGGGCACCGTCCCAGTGAGAGAGGGGTCAGGACCGCTGGGTCTTTGGGGTGAGTTTTCAGAGGGCGTAAGGTTGCGTGTGGGACACCCTCATCATTAGCTTGCAGATACCAACTGGCCTGCACCCAGGCACGCATGGCAACGTGTGCCCAGCCACCCACTGCAGCATTCAGCCTGAGAGCTTGTGCTCAGGAACCGAGGCTCTGTTTCTGCAAGGAGCTATTTTTCCCTTTAAAATGCCCCATTGTTGCTACCACAGGAATCATAGGAAACGAGGGCTGAAGGGAGCTCTGGATGTCACATCCAGTCCAACCCCCTGCTCCAAGCAGGACCAGACCCAGCTACATCATCCCAGCCAAGTCCAGTTGGGTCTTCAAGGATGGAGGCTCCACCACGTCTCTGGGTAGCCTGTTCCAGGGCTTTCCTACGCTCCTCGTGTGAATCACACCAGCGGTCTGTCGGGCCCAGTGTCGTGTCTCTGAGGGGAGGTAAAATAAGAGGCAGCAGGCAGCGATGTGGAAGAGCTTGTCCCTCATATAGGCTTTGCCGGGATCTCTAAGCGTTGGAGGAGGACTTACGTGTCGAAGCACCAGAATTAAACTTCTTTGCAAAATGTTGGTTGTCATCAGTGATGGCTGTGGACATTTTTCACTCTCCTGAAAGTCCGGCGCCCTTTGGGAAGCTGAAATTCTTGCCCTTGGGGACTTGCTGTGGGTTTTGTAACTAAAAGAGGTGCTCAGCAGCTGGTGGGAGCTCTAGCAGAGCCCGAGCCCGAGCCCAACTATGACTTTGAGAAGACTACAAAGGGAAAGCTGGTGTTTTGCACCAGAGACAACATCCCTGTGGGTGTCTCCACCCCGCAGCTGATGTGAATAGCTGTTTTCCTTATTGTGTTGCACCGACCAACAACCAAATAAATGTTGCACCGCCTGTTCCCCCCCGCCCACCCCCGTGTCTCCATTGCATCCTGATACCGTAGCATATAGTCTTCGGGGAACCAGGATTCATGTCTACCACCAGCATCCAGAGGGCTGTGGCTCTCGGAGTGTCTTACACACCCTCCAGAGCCCATTCTGGGGTCTCCTAGTCGTCTACTTGCAAGAAAGCGCGAGCACTGGACCTCTGCAGGAGCAGATTATGGCTGGAGTCTCAGGATACAAGCCGGGGTGTTTGTAAAGACTAAGAGAGGAGTGCCGGTAGCATACAGCGAGATGGATGGGAAGATGAAGGGGGTCTGTAAAGGGGAGATATGAAAGGACATCGGGCTGGTTAACCACCGAATTCAAAGGACCCCACGAAAGATTTGGAAACACCAGCTGAACGTGGATGAGGGCTGAGGACAGCTGGGAAATGCAAATCCTGGGCGTCCGAGGTTTTGCTTTGCCCGATGACCCAGTTTGCAGCGGTCAGTGATTTTTATTGGTGCCCCTTTCCCCCTGCACAAAGGAAGGAGGGCTGGGTATGCCGGATGGGCTCCTTCCCACACAGGCTGCACCGGGCGGGGAGCGAAAGGCGCTGTATTCTGGCCTCTGCTAGGCGATGCACATCCTGTTTGCACAGCCGGGAGACACACTTCTTCCGGAGGCATCCTGCCAGCTGAAATCCCAGCCCAACTTTGCCCTTGCAAGCCTTTCAGCAACAGAGAGGACTGCCCAGGCCAAGGGAGGTGATGAATTCGGAGAGAAGGAAACAAGCCCAGTACATGGGGATGACTGGCCACTTGGACCTTCTCCATCAATGATTACCGACACAAGTCAGGGGCGACACTAGATGATCGTGTGAGGTTCCTTCCAGGCCTACTTGCCTATGATCTGAAGTCACAGGGCATTTTAAACGCAACATGCACACCTCCGAAGTGGTGCATAGGGCTGGATTCACTGCCACTAACTTACACTCACTTGTTTTATACTTTCTTTGGGCTCCTCAACACACAAACTCAATCCACTTAGAGGTGCCAGGTCTACCTATGTAGAGGGGTTTCTAAGGGCCTGGGACAGATAGACACGCATCTTGGTGCCCTGTACATTGGTGTGCACAAAGATATGAATCACACCACAGCTCCCGACAAGGGTGCAACCGTCCTGGGGTAGCTCATGCAAGCTGGCAGTTATGAAGTGAAGGCCTGATTGCCTTTAGCAAATAACTACCCCAAGGGGGTCATGGATAGACCAAATCTAAGCCAGGCTCACTTGCATTGGTAGGATTTCAGGAGTGGCTGGATTAGGTAATAGGACCCTGCACACTGCTTTTCACTGCCTTGTAAGCCCTTCATCTCTCCTGCCATGAACTGAGACCTGGGGTCTTAGGCACCATGGAAATGTGGAACAAAAAAATGGTCCCTGTTTCAGGAACTGATGATCTTAAAAATACAACAGGTGGAAGCGGGCGGACGAACAGACGCGGGAAGCCAAGGAGATGGAGAGATGAACGGCAACGGGCTCAGCTCCATGTTATTATACCACTATTGATATCGCCCAAAAATGAAGCCTCCCCACTCCCCAGTGGATGTCACAGCCCTTACTTCTAGCATTTCAAATGCCTGGATCCTACAGTCAGCATTCACTATCAACCTAGTTTTAATGAAGTTTTTGAAAAAGGGATTAGCTCCCATTCTCTCTCTCCGCTGCAGCCAGGTTTCACCGATGGTCACTAAAGCTTTCCAGTTACCAGGAGGTTGGAAGCAATGTTTTAGCCCTTTTAAAATGCTTCTGATGTTGTTCATTCTGCAGAAGGGACAGCGCGCACAGATTGCACGGGGGTTGTGCTAGAAGGATGTAAGTCATGTCTGCTTGGGAAACCCCTCTTTGCCCCATGGTGCTGGGAGTAATATTATCTCTCGGTCCTGCGGATGTTGCCGTTCGCTGCTTGATTTCAGTTGGGTTAGACCCCAAGTGTGCATGAGAGCCTCTAAGAGCTCAGGCCCCAAGAAGACCAGCACCACATGAATGTGCTGGGAGATGGATAGTCGTATAAGCAAAACTGGTTGGCTGTTGAAAAAAAAAAAATACCCCTTAACTTTCCTCTCCCCTGCTATGAGTTGGCTGATTTGTTATGGGTACAGGACACATGAGACTTGCGAAGTGATTGGAAGGAAAACTGGGGAGGTCCCTTGTAGACAGGCTTCGAACCACACTTTGACGCTTGGTGGGGTCTGCAAAAAAAATTAAACGGGTCCATTGATGAATAAGTCCCTCTAAGTGAAGGAGCAATGCGCTCGGAGACCCCCCGCCCCCAGGTTATGATTTTCAAACGTTGCAGGGGGAGCTCCTCTCATGGGGGGGGCTCAGCCCCCATAAGCCCCCCCTTTATTCGCAGCCTGCTCGTAGATCACTTTAGCAAGCATGTTCCCTGCAGAAAGGGAGAGCTGGAGAAGAGCACGGAGGTACGTATGGGAGAAGCGGGTGAGACGTGGACAGAGGCCTTTCCAGGTTGGCACCGAGGGCTCTCGTGAATAAGGGGCCTTTTCCGCGCACTTTTTATATCACGCATTTCCTCTCTCGTTCCATGAACATCCTGCATATATAGACAGAGGTGTGTGAGCGGGGATTGATAGGGAAAGATTGGCAGCTCGGCCTTCCCGCGGGTACAGACTTCAATACCAGGAGCTGCTGTGTGTTCCTCATAGTTAAGTCCTTTGCACCTAATATCACTTAATAGTCTGGAATTGAAAGGATCTCTCCCGTCCCTTTGCAGCGAGCTACATTTAGAAAAAGAATTTTTTTTAGACAGAACTGAAGTAACTCTGCATGTCGGACCTTGTGTGGCATCCTTTAATGACAGGGTTTCAGCGACCGTCGTGTGAAGCCTGGCACTTGCACTGATACGTCTAGGAAGGGAAGTGGCAAATCGGGTCCACTGCAAACTGCACAGGTCTAAGGTGCATCGGAGGGCTTCTGGGAGCAGAGCATGGTCCCTCGCCTGTACAAAACTGATACTGTGCAGCTCTGGAGATGCCCCGTGCAGCTGCAGATTTCAGAAAGGTGGAATCAATATTAACTGAAAGCCATCACCACTTGATCTGCTTTCATTGCAGTCACCCTGTGAGCATTAATAAGGTTTCATCCTGAGTCCCCCTTTCCAGCCCTGTCTCCTCCCAAGGTTTTGGGCTCTCAGACACTGGCAGACATCCCTGTGAAGCTTGCTAACATCACTTGTTGCGCTGAAAGCCCCTTTCAATATTTAACAAAGGAGGATGCAATTACTTCGGTAAAGTTTAGCCTTCTGGGGCCTAACAAACCATTGCATTCCCCTAGTTTCCACCGAGGTAAATCTACTGATTTCAATAGCGCTTAAGGAAGTGCTTGTAGCCTGTGCTGTATTGGGGCGGTGTCATACATGCACCGAACTTTCAGCACATGGGTAGGCACTATGCTGAATTGCAACCTAAAACAAAACTCTCCTGACAACTTGAGTGAAGGATTTGCTTGAGGAAGGACTGGCGGATGAAGCCATTGATTGCTATGCTCTATACCTTTTGGCAAGTTTAAAAAAAGTTATCAACTTCAGGTATTCTGCTTTCTATGAAGCTTTGTTTGCTGGCTACAGGCATCTCCCAGCCAGGTATGCAAGGGGGGTACATTTTCCACTTAGCACTGGAGCTGGCCTCCAGCGCCTACAAAGCACACCGAACGAGGAGGGGTCTCAGCACCGCGCACGGGAAGGAGGTATGCGATTTCTGTTATTGTTCATGGGTGTTCCCCGCCTCGCCCTTCTGAGCAGAGCTGAACGCCCACATCTGAAACGACCGAAGCATAAAATCCTTCCAACAAATTCAGCAGGAATATGAGCTGCTGGAGGACCAGACCTGAAAACACTTTATGCTTCAGAGAAGCATGAACCTTGCACGCCAGACACCCAGCACGCTGCCAAAACCGCGTCCCGCCTCGCCGGCGTTCCCGCGGCTGGGCAGGGCCTCGCATGCCACGCTGCAAACCAGCGCGTTCTTCCTCGGTTTTGAGGACTGTCGCTGAAGTCGGCGGGTGCTTTCCCGCAAGGGTGCCAACAAATTTATTTCTCTTGCTGGTTTGACGAGGATGCTGTACGGCGTCCGTGACACATCGTTCGCCCTCGACGTCCAAGTGATGCTACTCAAAAATCATGGGAAGGTGGGGAGTAATTCACTCTTCTCTGCTGGTAATACACCCCTTCTGTCTCCTTGACACAAAAATATAGTATAAATGCTCCAAAGCTGACATTTTTGGAGTATGCAGTAGTAATATTTTCCCTGTGCGAGGGCCTAGACAACATGTCATATTCCCCTCATTTTTTATATAACCGCACACATCTCTGCATTTGCTCTGGGTAATAAATCAAAACCAACACCCATCCCTCTACTCGGAGCAGGAGTGCTTTCTTGGTCTCTGCAAAGTTGGCAGGAAAAAAGATACTGGATCCTCCTGAATTAGCCACAGCCACTCGTCTTCGGTATCACACCCGCTCCCTGCTAGAAATGGCAAAAGTTAAGGGCCCAACATTGCTGCTTGGAGAAATAAACAGCAATCTGCTAGATGCAGAAAGCTGCACATTTGAGGCAGGCAATACTGCTGTGTTCGGCCTCAAATCTGATTTTTAATATGAATTACATCTGGCATATGCTGAGCTGCATCTTTTTCAGCGACTCAGAAACCACCTGGATGGCTCGAAGTCAAGCCGCTCATGTTTTTCCCCTTGCTTTTATTTTACCTTAACTCGTTTTTGCTGTTTTTTCCTTTTCTTCCCTTCCTTCCTGTTATCACGCACCAACGTAATAAAGCAATACCACCGAGGTAAGTAAGCAATACCTAATAAACCCACAGGAGTATATTGACATTTATATTTACATTTTCTTTTCTACCTCGGAGAACACGTAACGCCGGCAGAGCCTCCCCGTGCCTGAAGAAGGGCATTTGCTCCCGAACGCTTTGCAAAGAACAATTTTTGTCCTGCTATTGAGTTGTTCGAATAAAATATATCAATTGCATCTACCCCAAGACCCTCGCCGGCCCTAGTGGTATCTGAGTCATTTGCTGCATTTCCTAGTTCGGATCAGCATGCTTTCCATACCTATGTCTTTCTTCCATTGATTTTTAGGATGTGAGGGCTTGTCAAAAAGCGAGTAGGACATCACTCCCTTGCCCACAGGAGCCCTGCTGCCGCGGGGAGGTTTACAGTCCGTCTTGCGACAGCGATGCCAAGATCGTGGTGCCAAGTCTACCCGAAACCCTTGCTGTTGTTGCGTCCCCTCCCCGGCGCGAGCAGCGCAATGGAAATAGCACCGACTGTCAGGAATTTGTCCAGCCTTGTTAACTGGAGTGTCGAAAACTTCTGCCGCTCGCCACTCGGCCCCGGTCTGTTGTCTCCAGTCAAGGAAAAATGTAGACACAGTCATGCTGATTTTCAGGGTTGAGTGACTTCATGAAGAAACACGGAAAGTTCGTACAATCTCGCTTTTAGGGTGCAGGATAAATAAAGCCCACGGCCTCCCTGCATTTAAGGTGGAGAGCCCTCCAAGCCACCTGTATTTTACTGCCAAGTCAGGAGCCTTGCGTTTATTAAGGGGTTCACTTCAATGGGAGGTGGGTACCTAAGCATCTTGGAGGAGTTGAGGCCAAAGCCTTATTTATGTGGAGCCGATTCTCTTCCATCAACTCAACCCAGGACTGGAGAAGCCATAATTATTTTCAGCTTCATAGGAAAGAAAAGTCATCTTTCTTTTTTTTTTTTTTGCCTTGTTTCTTTTATGAGTTGATTTGATAGTATATAATAAGGTGAAGGAGGTTTTTGAGTTTCTGGTGTTCAGGCTAGAAACATGGAGAAAATTAATGCCAGAAGCAAGGTGTATGTCTAAGTGCCTGTTGGTCTGTTTTAGAGGGGGTGAAGGGCAGAGTTGGGTGTTAATACATATTGGGGTAGAAAGATCCTTTCCATCCAGACACATGGCTAAAATCCTGCCTCCTTTACGCATGCAGAGCTCGTGTTCAAGTCAAGATGCTCTGATTGTGTAAACCGTCATCGCTCCTCCAAGGCCACGCGGCAATGATGGTTTCCCCTCCCTGAGGAGCTGAGCCGGTGGAGAGGTTTGCTCGAGTTCAGCTAGCAATAATCAGCCCCATCCTAAGGCCATACAAATATACTAGCGCTCTGAACCAAGCAAAGCCCTTAAATGCACGTTGAACAATCAGTGTGCGCGGCCCAGCGCTGGCTTGTGAGCCTTAAATAACCAGGTGCTTGTTTCACAGAATCAGGCCCTGAGGCCAAATGCAGTGATGAAGGGACGCTGCCCCTTCCCCTCTCCACTGGTGATCAGGCAACCCGTGTGTGGGTCTCTACCCGGGAATTAAAATGTAAAGCTCTGAGCCAAATGTTGCTCTGTCACTCGTTTCATGAGGGTTGCATCACTTCGCCATGGGATCCCTGAAGCCCAGGTCCTCAAAGGTGCCTAGGCCGCTTGCTTTGTCTTTGTGCGTGCACTGCAAACCGCGCTCGCTTGCTTGTAGGGACCAGTCTGTATCAGAATCGCCGCTCCCTTGACTCCTTCCTGGCCAGAAATGTTTTTCCCACACTCGGCTGATATTTCAGCCCTACCAGTCGTTTGACTTTCTGCAGCTATAACCTCAAAATCCCGGAAGACGTTGCAAACAGCACTTGGCAGCATGGACGGCAGCAATTGGAGCCTGTTTCCCTCTGTATGTTCTTGCATAGCTCCTACTGCCGCCACGCACCCCATTGGAGACGAGAAAGGACTCCTGTAGACACGAATATCGGCTCTTGAAAGAGAAAATGAGCTGAAATTCGGAGGACTTTCAGGCCCAACTCCTGCCATTTACAGAGATGAATAGTGCTGTTACCACTGAAAAGGGAAACCATGCACTTCCCCAAGAAGGCAGATCTTATGTACTCTGTATCCCTCTAAAGGAAACTGTACGGCAGGTCAGGCTGTCAGTGGAAATCAGCACGTCCGCACGCAACCAATGCCACAGCAAGCACTACTCTGCCTTCTCCTTTCTTGTATTTCGGGGGAGACCCTCGCATCCAATGGGAAGGGGAACTTGGTTCTCCGAACAAGTGATATGCTGTGGGACAGGATGATATAAGGTGGTAATTTTAGGGTTTCTTTTTAAAAAAAAAATTATTTAGCAATTTAATTTCTTCTGCATTGGGCAACGATCATTTAAATGTTAAGCTCTTGTGCGTAAGCCCACAGATGCTACAGCGAGGCAGCGTTTCCAACGCTTGCTGTTTTATTGCAAGACTTGTGTTAAATGGTGTTTCTCTTAAAGTCCCAGCTCCAGACATGGTATGATGATGGGAGAATCTCAGCTTTTGCTTTTTTTTTTTAACAGAAAAGTACGTTCCAGACTTTTGGCGGCAGAGAAAACTCTGGAAATGTAGTCAGCTTTAGTCCTGACAGCAGGACATTTAAAAAAGAAACCTCCAAAGTATTTGTATTGAAAAGTATGATGATTTTAAGACAATCTTATGAATTTGGGGGCTCATGATTTAGAAAGCTGACCCATGATTTTTGAAAGCCTGGGATTGCAATATAATCAGTTTCTGCACACGATTTTTTTACAAGTCGGCGTCACGTTCATGTTGGCCTCGGCGCTTTGGCCAATCCTCATAAAGCTTTATTTCCTTCCATATATTTTCTCGTTCCTTCTCCTACCTGGCAGCTTATCAGAAAGGATGGCAGAGGGGGCAATTAACTGCTGAGAGCCCATGTTAATTTATCAATCCCAAGACTGACTGGAAAGCAAAGTTATTGCAGGCTCTGAACAAAACCATACTGCAGCGAAGAGTGTTTTTTAGCGTGTTCTTCTTCCTGCCCTTAGAGTGGGACATAACCTGAAGTAATAGTAATAGCAACAATAATCAATAATGATGATTGTTGTTAGTATATCCCTCACCTGACCCAGAACCACTTCTTTTTTCTTGTTCTTTTTTCTTTTTCACTTCTTATCTTTCAGGCTGTGCCCTCTTTGGGACCCTGCTGTTGATTACGTCCAGCAGCTAGTGCCGAGCAGCTTAATTAGAGTTTGACTTTTAGGTGCTAGTTCAGTGTGAATAATCAGCAATGCCTTTAATCAGCTGTATGTTAGGCCCAAAGGGAGTCTTGGCTTTCTCCCCGTTCCCTGCTCTCCTGGCACGGAGGAGCACTTGGTCTGGGTGGATTTGAACAGGACTTGTGTCCAGTGTGCAGCGCGTGCTCTGGGGAACTGTTCATGCACTTGGGTCACTACCTGCACCTTTCGGGGTATTAGTATGTCAGGACCGGGCCCTGGGCCACTTGCAGCGCCCACAGAGCCGGAGACACGCACCCGCGTCCATGACCCACTCGCTGTGCCGTGTCCAAGTTCACCCCCTCCTCGTGATAACATTGCCCAATGCACAACAGGACTATGGGCTGTGCCAAGCAGCCGTGTGCTCACTGCTCCCCTAATCAGGCTGGGTCTCGGGGGCCGAGCGAGTCATCGTTGCCTGGGCTGAGCAGGGAGCCTAGGACCGGGCCCAGTTAGGAGCACTTGCATTGCTGCTTGGCGTCCCCCAGGCCCGGTGGGCAAAGCTCTTCTGGCTGCAGGAAGCAACAATCGGTGCCTCTGCAAGGCCGGGGCGCCCTGTCTTTCCAGAGGGTGCGCCCACGGGGGGCACAAAGGAGCCCACAACATAGCTTGGTGAAGGAATTGCAGAAAAACCAGGCAGCGGGGCCCCAGGGTGGAGCCCGTCCCTTGCTCATGGCAGGACTGCCCCTGTCTAAACCGAGCCTGGACAAAACAGTTTCCTGGGACACGACTCCTGGGCCCCAGAAGGCAAGGACTGGTGGCAAATTGAGCTCCGGGGCTTAGCTCAGCATCACTGAGAGAGAGAAGCCCCTGCAACGGGTGCTCATAAGCACGGCTCTGCAGGGCTTTGCAATGAGCACAGCTTCGCCCCCCGACGTGGTCCAGGACCGTCTTCCCTTTAGACGTAAGGTCGAGGCGCACGGCACAGGCCCTTTTCCTTCGTGACCAGTTGCTCTGGTCTCATCGTTCAACGCTATTTCTGGTCGAGGGATCCCAGGGTGCCGGGACTCTGCCGAGGCCAGCCCTGCCCTGACTTGGCTGCTTGCGGGTCCAGGAGGTTAACGAGAAGAAAGCCCTCTTTGTTCCCCATGGAGGGTCAATGAATGCAGCTCCTTAACACTAGGAAACGGGACTTCCCCCCACCACCGCCGAAACGCTTTTGGTAAGTGTAGCCATCACCTTAGCTTGCAGCGGGGCCTGATCCTGCCAAGCGGGGCGGCGCGGGACAGGGCCCAAAAGCGCAGCGACGCAAGGCTGCGCTAACTCTGAAAAAGACAGGGTGGGAATGGTAGGAACAAGTTTTCAGGGATCACAAAAATACGTCCATAAATCTTGATCTCGAGGATCTTTTTATCTGCCCGACGCGTAGCAAAATTGCCAAGGGCTTGCAAAGAGAATCACTAATAACCCTCCAGGCTGGGGACTGCAGCAGGAGTTGATTAGGGGGGTTTTAAATACATATAGGATATTGAAGAGACCTCACGTGGCCTTGTTTGGGCAGGGGAAGGACTCGTGGCTCTGAGGGGCCTGTCCTTGTGGGCAGGGCGGTGGTTGCCAGTGAGAACGACCCTCGGACAAAATGGTTACAAAACCAAGCAAAAAATAATAATAATCAAATGAACAAAAAATGGTATTTTTTCCTTCCCTTGCAAATGGCAGTTTTTAATTGATATATTTTAACTCTGGGGGGTGGGAAAAATAGAAGCCGTCTGGGGGTGGTAAGTGCTTCCCCAGCCCTTTCCACTGATGGGTTATGAGACATGATTTACTATCCATGTTCCCACATGCCACGGGGGAGGCAGAGGGTAATTCATGGGTCCTTGCAGCTCGCGGACAGTGTTCAAAGCATGAGCTGTCTCAAGCGAGCGGCTTCCAGCGCTGCTGGGTCCAGCTGCCTCGCGGGGCTTTATCCTGGCCACCCGGGACTCCGCGCATGAGCCCTACCCATCTCCCCCCGCTGGGACCTGTCCAGGTGCCTGCGCGCCTGGTTCCCCAAAGTCAGTCACTGAGAACATTATTAATAAGGACATTTCTGTGAGATCGGCCGCATTTTCCCCAGGCACGCGGTTATTTATTCACCGTGCGTGTCCAGCTGACACCCAAAAAGCTGGAGTGGAAATCGAAGCCCAGCCAGCCAGCAGGCTCCAGGTAAGACTGAGGCTAGGCAGACCAAGATGCCCCATTATGCGCGCTTTCAAAACCTATTGCTACTCAGTCCCACAACCGCAGCTTTGCAGGAGGCCAGCGAGGTCCCCAGGACCTGCCCCGTGCGCTAGCGCTCACCACCCCGCGCCGCCTCCTTGTGCGCCAGTTGCTCGGCGCTGCGGGCGGTGGGGTGGCGAGCGGGCGGCTGCCCCGCGTGTGCCCGTGCTTCGGGCACGGGTGGAAGGGTCCTTCTCGCCGAGGCTCGGGCAGCGGGGAGCTCCCTGTGAGCAAGGGGCTGAGGCTGGCATGGCCTGGCCAGCTCCGGCGCGCCTCCTGCTAACCCTGCCTTGGCACAGCCCGGGGAGCTCAGGGCAGAAAGAAGAGGCTGGGGGGTTATGATACCCCTCCCAGCGGCGGGGTGGCCCTGCCCTGTGGCAGGAGGTGGCCCCTGGCAGGGATAAGGCTTGCGCGGCCCCCACCCCGCGCAGGCACCGCTGCGCCCCTGCCACTGCCACGCAGAGGCGCTCTCCTGCATGCAATTTTCAGCCCAGACCGAGCCTCGGCTTCCCCCCACCCCAACCCCCTCTGGTCGCCCTTTGCAGCCCGCCCGGGACCCCCTCCCCTCCGCCAGCGGCTGAAAATCCCGCGCCGGAGCCGCGCAGGGGTTGCGCGGGGCGCTAGGGATGCGCGAAGGCGGGCTTGAACCCCGCGCACGGCCCCGTGTCCTCATCGCCGCCGTCATCGTGACCGCCAGTATTGTCGTCATCGCCACGAGTATTGCTACAACGTCACCGGCGTGCGTCACCGCGATCCTGGGGGTGCCGGGGGTGGCGGTGAGCGTGAGCGGGCGGCAAGGGCGGCGATGGTCACCCCGGGCATGGCTGCTGCTCATCGTCGTCGTCACCCCGCTGATGACGGTGGCGGTGATAATGATGACGATAGCAAGAAGGATGAGGACTGTCCTCGTCCTCGTTGTGACGTTAGGAATGACGAGAGCATCACCAGCCTGCCCTCGTCATCACTATCCTGATGACGACTGTGGTCGTGACGATGATGATGATAATAGTAAGAACGAAGATGACGATAAAGATGATGATGATAAAGATCGCCACCGTCATGGTCGTACTTGCTGTGACGATAACAAGGATGATGGCCATGATCACCATTGTTAATAACGATCATGACTGCCGTCATCATTATCCTGGTGACGATGATATCATCGCCTTAGTAGTAAGAACTCTTCTTACGTAGTTCTTCATAACCGTAATAAAGATGATGACGATAAAGGTGATGATCATCGTCGTCACGGCCACGCTTGCTATGATGATCACAATGATCGTTATTAATTACGGCGATTCCCGTCGTCATCATTACCCTGACGATGACTGCGGTGGCGGTGATGACGCTAATAAGAGTAAGAACGAAGCTGGCGATAAAGCTGATGATGATCATGCTCGTCGTCGTCACGGTCATGCTCGCTGTGACGACGACAAGAATGATGCTGTCATAATCATCACGATGCTGTGACCCCAGCTGACCATCTTCCGAGGCCCCTGCCAGCCCTACCCTCTATGACGTCTGTGAAGTCATTCCTGATCACGGTCGCGCTCATCATCCTCGTCGGCATCAGCGTCATCCTTCGTATCGCCGTCGCGCTGGCCGCCGGGCCCGGCCCTGGCGCGGCTGCGGCGGCTCGCGGGGCGGCTCGGAGCGGCGGGAGGGGACGGTGCCCCCGCGGCTCCCGCGCGCGGGCAGGGCTGTGCCGGGTGTCACGCGGGCAGGGGCGCTCACAGCCGCCCGGGGGCCGTGTAGCCGCGGCGGCGTGAGACGTGTCCTAGGCGCGTGTGTGCGCACACGCCTGTGTCCGGAGGGGCAGATAGGTAGCCAGATGACGCTGGTTTCACCGTCATACACACAAATATATCCATGTATGTACATACGGGCGTGCGCGTGCAGCCTGATGCTTGCCTGTACGTACATACATACATGCGGGTGTATACACACGTACTCGCATAAATACGCACACACGCATATAGCATCAAGTTGTATACACACACACACGTATGACTGAAACCAGTGTAAGACATATAGTATAAGATACCTGTCCAGCTAAACGTGTATGCATGCAACATCAAGTGTCCACTATGGTCCCGGTTTTGGAGTCATAGTTATATAAATACATAGTTATATAGTGATGTGTGTCCGAATATAACTATACATATGTGTGTGTGTGTGTGTGTATACACACATATATATGTATGAATACATATACATATGTATAAATCTATATATTTATCCATATATATTTATATTTTTATACATATCAGTATATAACGATATACTTATCTATCTATCTAGATAGACAGACAGATAGATATACAGCTGGCTTCGGAGTCATACATACAGATATGTAGATATACATATGTACAGATATGTACACATATCTCTGTGTGTGTATATACAACATCAAGTTGTATATACAACATCATGTACATACAACATCATATACATCATGTATATACAACATCAAGTTGTCCACTACGGTGTTGATTTTGGAGTCATATATGAATCTAGTTATATAAGTATACCGTTATATACTGATATGTATATAAATATGTGTGTATGTGCATACATATATGTGTATATAACTATACAGATAGGGATGTACGAATTTATATACATATCGTGCTTCTTTTGGAGTCATGCACACAAATATGTGTGCGCGCGGGGGTGTGTGTATGTGTGTGTGTGTGTGTGTGTGTGTATATATATATATATATATATAGAGAGAGAGAGAGAGAGAGAGAGAGAGAGAGAGAGAGGATATAATTTTTTGCAGTTTCCCTGTTGGTCTCAAAAGCTATCATTTCGGAACCAAGAGTTCCAGATTTGTGTATTTTTCTTTTTGTCTCAGACCAACACGGCTACCAAGTACATCCCTCTGCGTGTGTACACGCGCACACACCCACACATCCACCCACACACACACACTATCAAATTGTCCACTCTGGTGCTGGTTTCAACGATATGCGTTTATAAAGATATGCATGTCTAAATATATCCATCTATTAATATAAAAATATATCCATTATATATATGTATAGAGAGAGAATTGTATTTCTATATACGTATAACTACATAACTATGTGTTTATGTAACACACGTACCTACGGTATCACGTTGTTCACTCTGGTGCTGGTTTCAAAGAGAGGGAGAGAGAGAGCTGTTTGAAACCAGCATCGGAGTGCACAACTTGATAGTGTGTGTGTGTGCAGATAGATATAGATAGAGAGATAAACATATAATTATACCGTTATACGTATACATAAATATAATCCTCTCTCTCTCTCTCTCTCACTAGATATCGTTATTTTTATATGTGCACATACAAATAAATATGCGTGGGATTCCGAAACCAGGCAACCACATCTATATCGATACACACACATTTCTAGGTACACACGCGTGTGCCTGTCCGTCTGTATCCGCTGCAGATAGATAGACAGGTCGATCGATGGATCTAAATCTCTCTCTCTCTCGGACCCCGAAACCAGCGCCCCGGCGGGCGGCTGGATCCGAATCCGCTCCGAAGCGGGCGCCCCGGCTCCTTTCCCGTCCTGCAGTCCCCCGCAGCACCCCGCGCACGCCCGCGGCAGAAACCCCGCGCCGTCCCGTCGGATCCGCACCCGGGACTCCCCGCGGCGCTGAGCGGGAGCCGGGGGTGGCGGGGGAGGTTGCAGGGTCTCTTGCCACCCCCGTGTCGAGCCCTTCCCCCGTCGGGGGACGACTTGCTGGCTCCGCCCGGACACACGAGCCGCGAGGTTACCGCGGGGGAAGGCAGACGGGGGGGGGGGCTCCGGGGACACACGTCGCCCCCACCAGCTGCAACCGCAGGATCGGGGCCCGAGCCTGCACCGGTCCCCCGGATCGGGGCCCTCCGGGCCGCCGGCAGAGCTGGAAGCGGGGCAGGCTGCGGGGCTGGGCGGGGTCAGAGTGCTGCCGCTTCTGTCGTCATCAGCATCTCTGTCGTCACTGGCATCGTCATTTTCACCCTGGCCTGCGGCCCCCGCCCCACCCGGATCCCCGCAGCCTGGGGCGGGGCGGGCGCCGTGCCCCGCGCTAAGGGCCCGGTGCGTGCGTGCGCCGCTGTTCCCCGGCCGGACACGGCCTCGCCGGCCTGGGAGCGCACACACGTGCGGCCCCGCTAACCCGCGGCAAGGCCGGGGCGGTCGGGAGCGGCTCGGGCTGCGGGCGCTGCCCCGCGGCAAGGGGAGACAGCGGGGGGCGCAGGCCGGGTCAGGGGTCTCGCTGATTGAGACCCCCCACCTCCGGGAGGGATCCTGGAAGGGGCAGGAGCCCGCAGCCCCGGCGGGCAGCAGGGGCAGGGGGGCTCCCTTCGCTCCCCGCTCCCCGGGGCATTTGCACGCGGGCCCCCACTCCCCTCCTGCCCCGGGGGGGGCTGAGCCCGGCCTCCCCGCCGCCGGGCCGGGAGGAGCGGAGGGACTGGGGCTCTGGGGGGGGCGGGGGGTGCTTTTGTTTTTTCGTTCAATTCAACGCGCTAAAAATCACCGTGGACCCGAGCAGGACCCGCCCCGCGCACCCCAGCTGCCCCGCGGGGGTCCCGGCGGCCCCGCAGGCCCCGATCCCGCGGGGGGGGGGGCGTTGCTTTTGCTGCTCCGTTTTGCGGCAGGCCGGCGGGGCCGGGGCTTGACACGAGCCCGGCCACGTCCCGCGCTGGACACGGCGGCACCACCCGCTTTTATTAAAAAGAAAAAAAAGAAAGAGAGAGAGGACCCCCCCCCCGGACCCCGCAGCAGCTGCCCCGTGAACTTCACTTGGCAGTGGCAGGTCCCCCCAGCTCCACCGCTGCCGGTACCAGCCCGGAGGGGACAAGAGCCCCCCCAGCTTCAGCCATCGGCTCCGGGCTGGAGGCTGCGGCTCCCCCCCCCGCCCCCCAGGACGGCTCAGGACAATGAGCCTGTGCTGCACGTGAGGGGCCTGGTGGCAGGCAAAGGTCACTGGCCCCAGGCCGGCGTCTTCACAGCCCCGCGCCCGGCCGGGCCCGGCTCATGAGCTAATTGCACCATGCCTGTTCTGCGGCGGAGCCAGCACCGCACGTGCGGGCGCGGACACACGAGCCCAGGTAGCGGCTCCGCGAGCCCAGCCCTTCCCCCGCCCGCGGGCGGCCCGGAGCCCCGCAGCCCCCCGCACCCCGCGCAGCACGCCCGCAGCTCCGGCCGCCGCTTTCCCCAAACCCAGGCAGGGTTCATTTGTTATCCACCGCTTGCAAAGGGTTGCTTTTTTAAATTTTTTTTAAAAAAATAAATAATGCCCCCCCCCCTCTCTTTAGACGCAATAATTGAAGACAGAAGTGACTCACCTTCCAACTTTGGGAGTGCTCAGGGCGGCTGCGGAGTGGGCATTTTGATGGGTGCTGGTGTGTTACTTACTCAGGGAGACTTTATATCTGTGGCTGGGTTTTTTTTTTTTTTTTGCTTTCTTTGTTTCTTTCTTTCTTTCTTTTTTTTTTTTTTGCAAACCCTAAAATAAAGAATGCGAAGTCTTTCCTGGGGCGGATTGGGGGGGAAGGATGTGAAAGGGCTGCTGTTATAAAGCGCTGCTTGAAGCAGTCTCAATACGTCTCTGAACTTGATCAGATTTTCTGTTTCCTGCAGAGAGACGGCGGCAATCCTGTGAGCCCGGCTCAATAGGCAGACTTTGGGGCTCAGCAAATCTCAGGATATTACAATTACAGCCATCTTTCTTTCTGCCTTTTCTTCCCACTCTTGCTCCCCATCGTTCTTTGCAAATGCTTTCCAGAACAGAAAATGAGTGGATTTATAGTGCTGTCTGCGGCTAATCATTATTCCGAGGCAGAAGGCTGCAGTCGCAAAAAATCGAATGAAAAATAAAATAAAATGTAAAATAATCACAATAAAAAAAAAATCAAAAATCAAAATACAAATGAAACGGATGCAGCAAGGCAAGAAAGAAAAGCAGCGGCCCCGCTCTTGATTCCCCGAGCAGTTGCTACAGGGAGAGGGGGCGAGTCGCTGACGCTGTTTGCGGAGCTGAAAATCCCCGCAGCTCCCACGAGGAAGGGCTCGGGCTTCCCCGGCTCGGCCGGCCGTCCCACTGCCCCGGGGGCCGAGTCGCTGCCCCCCGAGTGCAGCCGCTGCACAGCACAGCCGGGGTCGTCACAGGGGCAGCACGAGCCCCGGCACTGCCCCGGGCTGGGGCAAACCCGCCTCCTCCGCCTCGCCTTGCCCCGTCCCCTGGGCAGCGCGCGGGCCGGGGCGCAGGCTGCGCCGTAACAGCAGCAGCAGAAATAACACGAGCAGCAGTAGCGGGAGTAATAGCAGCGGTAACAATAATGATAGTAGTAGCAACAAAAATAGTGGTAATAATAATAGTAGCGGTAATAATAATGGCAGCCATAATAAGAATAGTGGTAACAATAAAGGTGGTAGTAGTAGTAATAATAATGGTAGTGGTAATAATAATAATAGTGGGTGGTAGTCATAATAATGATAGTGGTGATAATAATGGTAGTAGTAGTAATAATAATAATGGTAGTCATAATAATGGTAGTGGTAATAATAATAATAGTGGGTGGTAGTCATAATAATAGTGGTAATAATAATGGCAGTAGTAATAATAATAGTGGCAACAATGGTAGTAATAATAAAAATAGTAGTGGTAGTAATGGTGGTGGTGGTAGTAGTAGTAATAATAGTGGTAATAATAATAATAGTGGTTGGTAGTCATAATAATAGTGGTAATAATAATGGCAGTAGTAATAGTAATAGTGGTAATAATAGTGGCAACAATGGTAGTAATAATAAAAATAGTAGTGGTAGTAATGGTGGTGGTAGTAGTAGTAGTAATAATAGTGGGGTAATAATAATGGTAGTAGTAATAATAATAATAGTAGTATAATAGTGGTAATAGGCGTAATAGTCGTAGTAGCAGTAACGGTGGTAATTATACCAATTATAATAGTAGTAGTAATAGCGGTGGTAGTAATAACAGGAGTATAATAGCGAGCGAGAGTAGCAGTAGCAGTAATAGTGGTAGTAATAATCGGGTAACAGTGATGTGTACAGGAATTGGAATAGCAATAAGAGCAATGGTGATAGCAGTAATAGCAACAGTCGCAGCAGTAATAGCGGTAAATACAGTAACAGCAAGAGCAACAGCAGTCATAACGGTAGTAGTAATAACAGTGGCAAGGGTAGTGGCAGTAGTAGTGATAAGAAGAGTCAGAGCAACAGTGACTGCGGGAGTAGGAAGAGTGCTGACGGTGGGAGGACTCGCACGCACGCAGCCACGGGCCAGACGAGTGAGCGCGGCTGCTGCTCCGACCAGCCGCGGCGGGAGCCAGGCTCGGGGTAACAATAGTGCCGCGATAACGGTGAGAAGGATCAGTGCTTATGATGAAACACGTGTCACGCTTAGGGCACTGCTCATGGGTTGCTCGCAGGCTGGCAATAGCCGTCTAGCAGGAGTAGCCGGGGTCATAGCGCTGTAGTCACCCTGCCGCCCTAGGGATGCTCGGACCGGGACCCTTCCCCAGGCCCCGCGCAACCGCCCCGCCTGGCCCCATCCGCGGCCAGACCCCAGCGCCCCTGGGCCGCCTTCTTTTTTCTTCTTTTTTGTTGTTGCTTTCCGTCTTGCGGCGCGAGCCCCTGGGGCTGAGGACTTTGCAGCAGGGCAGCGAGACCCCCCTCCTCTCCCTCTCTCTGTCTCCCGCAGCTGGAGATCGCTGCCTGCCTTTGATCTCCCCTCTGGCCCGGGCAGCGCGGCGGCGATCTGCTGCTCGCCCTTCCTTCCCCCGCTGACCCCCAGTAAAATAAAATAGCGGCGAAGAAACCCCAACCCACGAGACTGAAACAAACCAACAAAAAGGGGAGCACAACCCATCGGAGGAAGCCAGCAATGGGGGGGGGGGGGGTGCACGGCGAAGCAGGAGGAAGAGGGGCTCCGTGAATAAAACGGAACGAAGGGATCGACCTTGCAGCGGTCTCAAACCAAACCCGGAGCAGAGCAAGGCGCGCGAACAAGAGAA
>NW_017728916.1:10258731-10297906 GCF_001723895.1 Crocodylus porosus
GGCGAGAAGCCCTTCAAGTGCGAGTTCGAGGGCTGCGACCGGCGCTTCGCCAACAGCAGCGACAGGAAGAAGCACATGCACGTGCACACCTCGGACAAGCCCTACATCTGCAAGGTGTGCGACAAGTCCTACACGCACCCCAGCTCCCTGCGCAAGCACATGAAGGTGAGCCCCGCTTCCCCCGCGCCGCGGTCGGGCCCGGGCCCCGCACGTCGGGGCGCCCGCCCGGCGCTCAGGCCCGTCTCTCCGCGCCCCGCAGGTTCACGAGTCGCAGGGCTCGGACTCCTCCCCCGCCGCCAGCTCGGGCTACGAGTCGTCCACGCCGCCCGCCCTCGGCCCCGCCGGCGGCAAGGACTCGGGCAAGCCCCCCGCGCCCGCCGCGCCCAGCGCCGCCGGCCACAACCCCGGCCTGCCCCCCAACTTCAACGAGTGGTACGTCTGAGCCGGCCAGGGACCGACCCGAGCCACGGCCACACGGACCCGGGGAGCGCCCGCGCCGCCGGGGCGGCTCCGGCTTGGCCCGGCGGAGCCTCTCCCCCCGCACCGCCTTTTCTCAGGATCGGATTCGTCCCCCCCCTCCTTCTTTTCATTTTTTAATTTTAATTTTAATTTTTTAATTTCCCTCCCCTCCTCCGGTGCCCTCCTAGCCCTCTTCCTTCCTCCCCGCGCAACCCCGACGTGAAACGTTTCCTTCTTTGGCTGGGGAGATCGACCCGAGGATGGAAAGAAACCCCCCTCCGCCCGCCTTAGTGCTGATTGTTTGCAACTCACAGTCTTAAACCGTGCCAAAGTTCCTGTTATGTCTTGAACTTTCCTCTCTCTCTCTCTCTCTCTCTCTCAGCATTACACTTGTGAATGTATTCTCGTCTGATGGGGTCGCTCCGTGTTTTTTCAGGATGAAGGGTGTGGTGTTCTGCCCGGATCGTGACCGTTTTCGAGTCTGAAACCGTTGCCTTTTTGTAATAACTTCTTCTTCTTTTTTTTTGTAAATACATATCCGCGATGCCATATTTATCGTTTGTAATTTAAGGATCGAGACAAAAAAAAAAAAAAAAAAGTGCCGGGAACTGAACAATATTTATGGAGAGGGGAAAAAAAAAAAAAAAAAAAAAAAAAAAAAAAAAAAAAATGTTTTTTAAAAAAAAAAAAAAAAAAAAAAGAAGAAAGAGTGGGGAAAACCCCGAAACAAACAAAAAAGAAAATTCCCTGGGAACGGATGGGAACTCTGTACAGCTTTTGGTTATAACTGCTTTAGCATTAAAAGTTTATTGTTTTGGAAAGAGCCCGTTCCCCGCGTTTTTCCACCCAATTTCCCCTCCCCCCCATCCCGGCAGCCTGGTTCCCCGCCGGGCCCGGCCCGCTGCCGCGGTGCGCGTGCCCCCCGCGCCCGCGCGGACTCGTGCTGCCGCAAGCGCGGTGTTGCCGGCGGGGCCGGGGCAGTGTCACGTCTGTCCGGGCGCAGGAGGTAAACGGCACCCGCAGCCCTGCGCGCGGGTGTCTGCGTGACCCAGGCGGCGCGGATCCGGAGGGGGTGACGAGCTGTTTACTTCGGATTAAAGTAAGTGCTGCTTCATCGATCCCGTGTGCGTGTGCGTGTGTGTGTGAGTGACCCCCCCCCCCCATCTGCTTCTGCACATTGTAATGTTTTAAGTATCTATTTAAAAAATGGGGGGGGGCAGCCGAAGGAAACCGGGTCGGCGCCGCACGGGCTGGTGCGGGAGGAGCCGCCGCGCGTCCCGCTTGGGGCACCCCCCCCCCGGGCAGGGGGCACGGCTCCTCCCGCACTTGGGGCGCAGCAAACCCCGGGATGTTTAAATGCTTTCTGCTTCTTGCAGGACGAGCCGGGCCGGGCGGGGATGGCGCGGAGCCGCTCGGGCGCCTCGGAGCAGCCTTTCGCCTCCTAAGTGCGGTGCTGTCGGCTCCCGGGAGCCGGGATGCGCGGGGGAGGGCCGGGCCGGGGCGGAGGGCTCCGGCAGCGGGATCCTGCCTCCGAGCCGGGGGAAACCCGCCCGAGGCCGGGCCGGCCGGGGCCCGAAGGAGGAGCAGATCCTGCCCGGGGCCGCGGACAGCCCCGCCTTGACCCGACCCGGGACACGAGCACAGGTAAAAGCCCCCCGGGGGGCCTGAGCTACTTGCCCCTCCCCATGCAGACCCTGCAAAGGGCTGCTCCTAGCCTGCATGCACCCCCTTGGCAGGCGCCCCGGGTCCCTGGGTGGTGGGAGGATGCGGGGCGCTTTCTGCAGAGCCCAGCTCCAGGGAGTCACCCCAGGCATTGCAGGGGTGCGCCAGCCCCCCCACCCCTTGCCAGGCAGCTGCAGGCCTCTCCCCTGCCCTAGCACCAGCCCCTCCTGACTTTATCACCCCACCTGCTGTTTTCCTTAATGGGGCAGAGGGAGCTTTGCTTGCCTTTGTTGCGGGGTGGGGGAAGTTAGTTTCCAGCCCGAAGCCTGGCGGGGAGAGTGATGGGCAAACCCAGCATGGGGTGAATGCACCTGGGTCCTGGATCTCCTGGGCTTGTGCTTAAAAAAATAAATAAATTGTACGCTTTTGGGGGATGCTGCTTGTGCTCCCTAGATGCTGGCAGTTCACACCGCTGCCCCAGGGCCGTCCTTGCTCGCGTGAAAAGGGCAAACGTTGCAGACTCATCTGTAGGGAAGGGCTAGCTTGGCCCAGTAGAGCAGGGGCCAGGTCAGTTTGGCTTTGAATGTGTCATTCATGATGGCTTGTGCATTTTGGGTTTTTTTTTTGTTTTTGTTTTTGTTTTATTATTCAAGTGTCCTAACCCAGTGGCACCCCAGGACTGGAGATATAAAGGGCCAAGGAGCTGCTTGCCTGCGTTGTGCCAGCAGCCCCGTCGAAGGTGAGCAGCACTGGGTCTAGACTAGAGTCGATGAACGTATTTTTAAAGGACTCGCAAGGATTTGTGGCGTAGGGAAGTACCCAAAGGAAAAAAAGGAGTTGGTCAACCCTCCTTTTCCTGCGGTGCCTTCTGGCTGCTGGTGCTGTTGTGTTGGCCTGTTGGCAGACTTCAGGTGTGAGCTTATGCGAAGCGTGCCGGTTTCGATGTCTGTGCTGTGCGTGCCACTGATGGCTTGTGGGGGCACACGTGAGGGCAGAGTCCCAAAGGCTTTCGCTGAGGTTTTTGCTCAAGAGTCTTGGGCTTGTGTGCTGTGACTTACATAGTAACTCCATGGGCTCGAAATCTCCGATTTCCAGGCTTAGTTTGGACACTTCCATTAAAAAAAAAAAAAAAAAATACTGCATGTTCCCAAACAAAAAGCATTGCATATTGGCTAATGTCAACTTGTGAGACGAGACAGACTTTCGTGACTGTCTTTATGAACCATCCCTGACCTGCAGGCTGTTACTATGGTCAATCTAATTATGTGGAAAAAATGCCTCTGCAGACATACGTTATTGTTTTTGGAGAGGAAAAAAAACTGGAGATTAGCTTTCCATTTGCTAGGAGGAAGTCCTCTTAAATTGCACAGTCTGCAAAAAAAAAATAAAATGAAAAAAGGAGTTCACACCAGCTAATCTGCCCATCAGATGAAATCGGAGACTTGTTTAACCTTGCTCCAACATTTGCATTACTCAAAAAAATATATAAGCTGTATCTTGTAAAGGACTAACCGCATGGTTTTTATTCATGTAATCCAAGGCAACACAAATATTCACAGGATGAAGCGCTTACCGTCGCGCGTATGGGTCCCAGCCGGCTCAGCGTTGGCATCGGCTAGCTAAGAGGGACTCTGGGTTGCTGGAGATTCAGGGCAGGGTTTTGGGAACTGCCTGGTCGTAGGTTGATGCGTTTTAATTTTGGGACACTGAGTTTAATTTCCAGCACAGAAAGTCATTTGCTATTTTGATTTCCTTCCCACTGACACTTTTGGTCAGCCTGAGAGCGCCTGTTTCTTGATTTCATCTCTTTGTAGGAAGCGAGACTTTGAACAGGAGCCTGGGAAGGGCGTTGGGGCGGGGGGGAAAGGAGCTGATCCGAGTGGTTTTATTTATTTATTTATTTTTGGTTTGGCGAGCTGTTCCAGGGTGTCTGCTAAAAATTGCCCGAACCAGGCTTGGAAATGAGCCCTGCCTGCAGTTGAATGGGCCCGGGCCTTTCTCTTGAGCCCGACCTTGTGCTTCCCCGCGAGTCCCTGGAGTTTTGCTCCTGTGCACGTGGAAGAGGCTGCGCGAGGCAGGGAGCTGGGCGTCGTCATCCCCATCGCGCCGCGGCGTGGCTGTGATCCCTGCCCGTCTCGTAGGGTAGGTTGGGGGGCAGGCCCAGGAGCGTTTAGGCCGAGCGTGGTCGCCCTGCATGTTCTTCCTAGGTCTTTGGACCCTGTTCAGAAGGTCTCCTGCTCCGGGTTTGGGTGTGCAGCAACTTTCGGGATACAAAATGGCTGCTGTGCAGCTGTTCTGGATACGGAGCACGTAGACTAATGACCGCCGAAGCCCACGGGTTCGGAGCAGGCACTGAACAGCCTTTGACACCCTAATCCCAGTCGGCTGCTGTTCCCTGTGACACCCTCCCCTCCCCTGAAGTGGGGGCAGACGAACAAGCCCTTTACGATGCGGTGCGAGGGGCCGCATACTTGCATGGGGTGGCTGGCTTGCTGAGGGGGTGCTGAGCGCCCTCGGTTCCTGCCTAACTTCCACGGGCGTCCCCGGAGCTCGGCAGCCTTCAGGATCGATGCTGTGAGCGCGCTGCTCTCTGTATCCCAGGCCTGGCTTTTGGCCCTCGGCTGCTGGCGCGGCGTCAGCCAGAAGACGACATCCGTGCTGCGGTGCTCGCGTCTTCAGGGCTCCGCGTTTGGGGAACGAGAACTGCTGGAAGGGATCTGCCGGCCCGCACGATCTTCCTGCAAATCAGCCTCCCGTCTGTGCAGCTCCAGCTCTCCACGCTCCCTCCTCGGCGTCGGAGCCGGGGTTATTGGAAGTGAAAGAACTTTGCAGTTCTCCTTCGCGTTGTACCGGATTTGCTGTTTCTGTCCCATTTACTAAACAATCGCTCGACTGTTTTGGAGACCGCAACTCCCCGCCGGTCCTTTTCGCTCCGCTCCTGTTTAATTTTGCTTTGCGTTAGCAACCTGCCGTTGTGCCTGGGGTTTCCACTGATTTAATGCTGCATTATAACAACAGAAAACGTTGCGTTGCTGCTGCATTTCATATCCCTTTGAATCCACGGAGCTGAAGTCTCCCAGCAGTTCTCGGTAAACTCAGAGTCACGTAGTTGCCAACTGCTTTTTTAGGGCTGCGGCTGAGAGCCGGCTCGGTCGCGTTTAGCTTTACTCACTTGAGTAACCGAATCTAAGGCCCAGTCCTATAAACACGCAAGGAAGTTCACTCATGCGGATAGTCCCTGTGGAGTTGGACTAGTTGTGTCTGCCAGTTATTTTTCATCCAGCTGAGTAACTTTACAAAGATTTGCTTTATACAGGAGCCCAATTGACTTCAATGCATCAGGGCTACTCATGTGAGTAAAGCCTCAGAGGGTTAATTAAAGTAGGCGTACTCCAGATCTGCGTCCAAATGAAATATGCATTCCCCAACCCCCCCATATATATATATATATCGATATATATACATATTTTTTTTTTTTACTAGAAAGAATAGCCCAGATGAATTTAAAATGTTTTAAATAATCCTGTCAGACATCCTCCAAATTAGAGATTTGCTTTGAATTCATGGGATTTTTCTTTTAATTAGAAAAGTAAGGACATTATATCTCCCTTCTGGTTCGTGAGTCTTTTGGGTCACAGCCTTTCCCAAGGGCTACATGGGATTTTTTATTCTTTTTTTTTTTTTTTTTTAAAGAAAAGCCCAGTTTCGCCAGTGATCACATGGCACGAGGGGCCAGAGCTGTAAGCACAGCACAGTGTACCCTGAAATGGGTGGTGGGAGCGGCAGAGCTGGCACCGCAGTCGCAGCAATGCTTTTGATTGCATTTTTTACATCTCAGCTGACATTTATTTTAAAGCGAGCTCATGAATGGTATTGTTTGCTCTCGTGCCTTTGTAAACGTTGGATTTGGAATTAATGACAAATCTATAGGACATGAAAACTGTTACATTTTCCCCTCTTCCACCTCCTTCTTTCCCCGCTCTTTTTGTTTATTCTGGAGGAAAAAGGCAAGAATCCAATCTTGAATCTGCTCCTCAGAGCTCCTCCCTTTGAATTCACTGAGCCTGAGTTTGGACTCTTTGATATTGGGCCAGAGACTTTTTTTTTTTTTTTTAATAAGCAGTGGTATTTTAGTTACTCAATTTGAGTTATTTGGTGTGTGTGTGTGTGTGGTGGGAGGGGCCTGGTTTTTAGCTGGTAAGTCATGCTCACTTTCTGAAAATCAGGTTCTTCCCAGGTATCTCAGGCTGGGCACCAAAGAAGCAAGTCATGCCACATGTTTTATACCCCCACTTAAATCTTGGACTAGAAACAGATTTGATGATGATGAAGATTTTGTTTCCGCGTGTGTTGGGGGCAATGAGACCCTTTCCACCCGTTTTCAGTGAGGCCCCAAAGTGTCTTGATAAATTCTGCAAACGCTGCCTGCTATGAGTGTGTCACCTCCTTTTCTGGTTTGATTTGTAAAATGCATTTCATAGAAGCTGCCTGACGTTGTCTTTTAATTAAGCCATGATAACAAAACGCTACACTCTGAAAATTGCGTTTTTTAAACGGAAGCAATTACGATTTTGGACTATGGCTATTTGATCAACTTAAAAAAAAAAAAAAAGTCCATCAAGGAATCAGACAACTGTAATATTAACATGGATCTGAGCTCTCTCTGCCCTAATTTGTTTAGTATTTAAAAGAGCACGTATCATCCAAAAAGAACAATGCTTTTTTTAGGGAGCTTATCAGTGCTTGATTTTTTTTTTTTTTTTTTGTGCTGCTTTTTATCCTTTTTTATGTGTCGTTGTTTTGCTGTAGGTTAAGAAATGTATTCCTCAAGATTGACAGTAAATAGTTGTGAAAGAATGAAGTCAGCAGAAATGCCCCCTACAAAGTTTAGACTCACAGATGCATCAGTCAGGCATTAATGCTCTGAAAATATGTGCTCGTTTTTGCCATCATTTTTTGCTCTTAATTTTGGCCAATTTTTTGTGCGTGTGCATGCACAAAAGCTAGTCCATCAGTGCCACAATCTGAGTAGATCGTGTTCGACAAAAGCAACTGACACAATGAAGGGGCATACAAGAAATATTGCATTTCATAAACACAACTGCTAGAGCATTAAGAGAACAAACATGTGGTTTTATGAACATAGTTATAAATATTTAAACATGCAAAATGAAAATGTTACTAAATGTCTGGTTTCCATTATCTTTCAATGAACATTTTCATTCCTGGAAACATTAATAGCTGTCTGCAGAGCGCTGTTACGGAGCCGGGGGTGGGGTAGGGGGGAAGGTATGTATAATATGAAAATGTGTTAAAAGGCACAATTGCTTGAAATGTCTTTGACCAAAGGAGAAGCTGTTCTACCAAATTTGGTGTTCTGCATGTACCAAAACAATCATGCACTAAAAATAGGGACTTACTTTGCTGCTATTGGCAACTTTGTGTTAAAAAGATATTCATATCCAGAGACCAGGTTGGGAAATTTGAGGTGACACTCCGCGTGTTTGGGATTGCACCCTGCAGTGGCAGTTTATTAATCTTTTATTAGTACCTTTATTTATTTTATTAGAACTATTGTACTAATCTGCAGTTATTATTTCAAAGTGTCCGCAAGTGTGCCTGTGCGGGAGAGTTTACAGCTTCGAATCAGAAGTTAAGTGCAGACAGTCCCATGAAAGCAAAGGGAAGCTTCCCACTGACTTCAGCAGTTGTGGGATCTGGTCTTGAAATGGGAATTAGATACTGCTTTTATAACAGGGTCTGTATGAGTGGACCCAGGCCCGGAAGCGCGCGGGGCGTTGTACGGGTGCAGGACTTTGCCCGTGGCTCTACTTACTGGATCGGGGCACTGGCGTTGTGTCATTGCACTGTGCAAGGAGGTGCAATGTGGCTGTCAATTATTGCCCTTATGCTCGGTGTCTCCGTGCATGGTGCTAGGGTTTGCTGAAGGCATGGGGCCAGAGAGCACCGGGCCCCGTGTTTCTTGTGCCACTGGGGGTACTATAGGGCTTGTTCGGAAGATGATTGAGGTAAGAGGCTCGGAGGGTGGCTTTCGAGGTAAGGAAGGGAGGTCTGTAGTATGGGACAGCGGGAAGGGAGGATAGCAAAACAGGGCTGGGGGTGGAGAAGGAGCCGATCCAAAAAAGGGGGACAGAGCTGGAACATGAGGGGTCTTGAAGGCATCAAGGTGCACGTACAGAAAGCAGAGTCTCCAGGGCCTTGCTTGAGGGAAGTCGATGCAGACCGAGCAAGTCGTCCTGGGGCGAGGATGTCAGGACGCAGCCTGGTGTGAGCAGGCTTGGGTTCCCTGCCTTCACATCCAGGCCGGGGGCCAAATCGGGGGAAGAAGCCGTCACACCCGGCGCAGGGGATCTGGCATCTTTGGTGGGCTCGTGGCCGTGGACCTGAGAGTCTCCTCTGACACTGGTGGAAGTAGTTTTGTTGGGCCCGGTTGCCGGAGGATCGTGGCCTTTCCTGAGTTTACAAACTGTGTTACTCCATTCAAGACCAATTGCCAGGGGAGGCCGCGGCGAGGAGAGATCCAGCCGCCTTTGGCAGGCGAGACCGAGTGGAGCTGGCACGTTTCCTTGGCCTGCTACCCCTCGCTCCGGGAGAGGCATGCTCACGTGATTTCAGCATATGACAACTTCAGATCCACCGCGTTTAGGATAGCAGGGGAGCCTCCGAGCCATTTTTAACCGGTCCCAGAGCTTGCCCTAGGCCTGGTGCTTTTCTGGGGTCTTTGGGGGCAATGCGGGTGGGCTCAGACTATTTTGCCCCATGTCCGAAAGCAGCTTGCAGCTCAGCCTGGAGCCACCCTTCCCAGCTCCTGGCCAGAAGCTTCTCCTGACTAATTGGAGCTACTCAGGCCTTCCTCTTGGTTTCTTCTAAAAAATCTTCAGCATATTTTCAGCAGATTTTGCACGCTCTCGATAAGTTAATTTTTAGAGAGGGGACACAGTTTTGTATGTTCGTTGCAAATGCTGTTGAGGAAATTCATTCTCGTTCTCTCTCTTTCTCCCTCAATGCAGATCCTACGAGGAAAATGAAGTGTCTCATGAAATGGAGTTGTTCTGAACATCAGGATTTTTTTTTTTTAGTTTTAAAAAGTCCTGTTTTGACTCATTTTTGAGTGAGGTTGCCTAGGTCCACTCTGCCAACACCAAAAAAAAAATCTATCCAGGTGTTTTGTGTTGGTTTTTTTTTTTAACTCTCTGCAATGGTTTCATAACGCAGGGAAACCTTGCTATTTTTAATTCTGAAATGCCATTCTTCACTTCTAGCAAGTATTATCTTTATTTTTAACAAGCCCTCCCAAACCTCATGTGCTCAGAAAATTGTTCGCTTGAACAACAGCCCCATCAGGAGAATCCTAAAATAATCAGCATGAAGAATGGATGTCGGCCGTGGATGGATTGCTGTGGTTCTGGGTAACATTTTAATATCTTGTTTTTAATTCAGCTCAGAGCACCGCTTGATGGACAAGGATGCAGCCTGAAGTCAGTTGTTAGAGGTTATGGCAGAAATGATTTCACGCAACCAATCGCACCTCAGCTGTTAGTAAGGATACGATGACCTTTTGGGTTGCAATCCTGAAATGCTCTCTACCCCTTGCCCTTTGTCACCGCTAGTTAGCTTCTGGGCCAGCCAGAGCAGCAGGTTCAGTTAACTCCTGCCCATTAGCATATTAAATGAAGATAAGCATTTTAGCAGCAGCAGTGATTGCGCTGACTGATCAGTCGCCATTACCCGGTAGTCATCATGTTTCCCTGCGCTAACAAGATCGGATGCCAGCAATTCAGTCTTCCCACCAGTGAGGTTTGATAAAGAAATCTGTAAAAATGTCCTTGTGCACTTCAGCTTGTGTCTTTCCCTCCTCGCCTGGCATCTGTTGCAGTCCTCGAGCGTTTCTGAGCCTGCAGTTATTTTGATGCCTGCCCATTGCCCCAGAGAGGTGCAGTTAGAGTTGTTGCGCTAGCCCTGAAACCCGGTGCAGACCCTTGATTTAATCTCTTGGAACAGCCTGCATTGGAGCAGCTTCTTCCGCGCATGCTTGTGACCATGCGGCAACACGAAGGAAGATGGGGAGCTAAAGAGACCTCTTTCCCTCCTCCGCTCCTGCGAAACAATACGATACCCGGCTCTTGATTTGTTTTTAAGGTTTCTGGCAAAGCAATTTAAATTCAACTGAGGGCTTTTGACTGTCTAAAACTTTACTGGAGGTTTTCGAGCAGAGGGTGCATGGGCATTAGTTTGCAGTGTTTTAGGAACAGGGAATCCTTCCTCTGTACATGTGTGTGGCTGGATGGGTGTTGAACTAGATTTAGTTAGCAATCGGGGCCCATGGTCAGAGGTGATATCTTTTATTAGACCAACAAGATTTTTGCCAAAAAAAAAAAAAAAATCTTTAATTGCTAGCTTTTGGGCACAAACAAGCTTCATCAGGCATCAGAGAAAAGATTGTAGAAGTTCTGGGTAGAAATGAAAGTGGTGTCCAACCTCTGGTCTGCAGGCCACATCTAGCCTGCAGAGTTGTGTCACAGATCCAAAAACTTGGTGGTGGGGGAGCCATGGCAGCGTTAATAGCTGCTTCCCTGCTGCCAAAATTTCTGTCTCTGTGGGGAGCCTCACAGGCTGGATGTTGTGTGGCTCTGTGTGCCAGGGTGGGGGTGGTGCATGGGGTCACTCCATGGCCAGATCCAGCACGTGGGGTCGAGCTAGCATGAGTAATCAGACCAAAGTTTGACTCTTGGGGCAGTCTGCCAAAAAAAATTAAACCGGTTCATCAATTAACAAGTCCACCTAAGCGAAGGAGCAATCTGATCAGAGATCCCCCCCTGCCCAAGTTATAATTTTCAAATCTTACAGGGGGGTCTCATTTAATTTGCACCCTGGATCAGACTGGCACATGGCTGGATCCAGCGTGCAGGGTTGGGAGGGTGCATGGGATCGACGGGATCCAACCTGTGGACTGGCCTCATGCTATCATCCAGGCAGCGGGGCCTGAAGGTTGCACACCGCTGAGCTAGGGGCAACCCAAGGGTCCCTCCAACCAGCGGTCTTGTGAAACGTCCTCAGTGATGTTCTTGTAAAGTTGGGAAGGGAGCGTTTTGGGCTGCACTCTAGATGCCAGGAGAGTTAATGCCAGCGGTGATCTATCGTTTCCTATACAGCATCAGCACAGATAGAAGAGGGAAGTACAAAGCACCTGCATCGGGGTCCCTTGATCTGTGAGTGTGCAGGGAAGCACCTTGCTGCCGGGGCAGGAGGGAGTCCTACATCTTTTTGCTATTCTCAGAGACGGGCAAAGGGGGTTTTGTAGGTATTGCCACGCGCGCTCTTGTGCAGCTCTTTCACGGACAGCTCCTTGCTCTTGCACCTTCACTCCTCTCTCCTGCCTGGGCTGCCTAGGGAGCTGAGGCTGGAAGGGAGGAAGGATTTTGCATTGCTGTGATCCCATCCCTTTGCTTGCTGCTCTTTGGGGCAGGCCTCCTAAGTTTGCAGCCATGGAGTGTCAGGAAGCTTTCTTGTCAACGCCGCACCGTTGAGAAGATTTGTCCTCAAGTTCAAAGCAGCACTGGCCTCCGACGTGTGATGTTTCCTGACCTTTCCCCCCTCCGGAGCCTCGGCCTGCTTTCCTTTGAGGTCAGCGTCAAAATAGAGACGTACGTGTCTGCGGCTTGACCATGGCTCTGACGCTTTAGATCAGGAATCCTATAGTCCATTTGTCTTCCCATCTGTCAAGCAGCATTTGAAGCCAGCTTGCTCTTTCAGACAAGTGTGAGAGTCAGTAGCCTTTTTAATGGAGGTTTCGGCCCATAAAGCATTTGCTGAGATACCACCTATTAAGATCCCGGGATAGCACCTTGAATAGAGATCAAACGCAACGGAGTTCACTGCAAACTTTAAGTCCGTCAGCTGGTTTAGATGTGTGCTGTATTGTAGCCCGGGCAAGTCCCAGCTTTGCTACTGAGTGACTTGGGGCAAGCGACTTAGGCACTTGTGTGTGTTTTTAAAAAAGCAAAGCAAAACACTCAGCCCCCCCTTTGTGTGGATGCCCGGTGTCAGCGCACCATTGTGCTTTCATTGGCACCGCTTGCTTATTCCTTGACAGTGTGAAGTAATGAGACCCGTCAAGATTGCCTTACAGCGGATAAGGCCTTCGTCTGCTTGGCCTCGGTCCAGCCAAGTGAAAGGGAGCCGGTTTGCACAGCACAGCTGTCATGCATGACTGAGGGTAGTTGTTGGCCCTGCGCCTCAGTTTACTCCTCCGTACAATGGCAACAAAATCAAGGCTGTGGGGAGGTTTCATTAAGAAATGAGGTTAAAAAAAATAATCTATGCAGCATAAGGCACCATTCTTGGCTACTTCAGGTAGTAGTTTACCTTGTGTACTGCCCACCCCTGCTAACGACAGGATCTGCCTTCTGCTTCAAGGCAGGGGGAGCATTCACAGCACTCAGGGGAGCATCGTCTCTGCTGGGCCACCTCCCTATAAACCCTCCTAAGAGCCTGGAGAAGGGACCAAAGCAATCGGGACTCATGGCAGAGGTGCTATCTTTCATTAGACCAACTAGATTTTTGCAAAAAAAAAAAAAATGTCTTTAATTGTGGAAAAGGGGCCATTCATTTTTCTGAAGTATCTTCCAAATGCCTGTTAGAGGCTGCTTTGAAATCTGGGGGGAGCCTTCTCGCTGGTGGCACACGTGGGTGGCAAAGGGGACGCAAAGCCGTATCTCACCGTCTGTGATCAGGTCTGGGTTTGGCCCTGACGTTGCAGCCGGCTATCTCTGGCCCCTTTATAGTTCAATGTCGCCCGACAGCGGAGGGGCAGGACGATGGGCAAATGCTAACAAATGCTGCTCTTTGTTTACAGAGCCCAGATGTCCCCGGAGAGCTGAGAGGCCCCAGGAGACCAGGCTGTCGAGCCATCGATGGTTAAGCCCAACTTGACTCACTGGAGTCAAGGCCACCATATGGCCCTCCCTTTGAAATAGGACCTGTGCCGTAGGTAAAGTATGAGCTGGACCCAGGCGTCGCTTTGATGCCTAACGCCTTCAGGCATCAGACACCCACTCTTCCGGGCTCCCTTTTGACCAGAGCAGCTATCCCAGTCTCCGAGCCCTGTGGATTATTTTTTGATAGGTAAAATATGGGGTATCTTGGGTGCAGTCGGTGCAGAAAATGGGCAATGCCCTGTTTTCCTTTTGCTCCAGGGAGAGGGGAGTATCTGGTGGCCCAGCCCTGGCACATGGTCTTCTTGGAGGCAGGCTGACATCGCTGTGATGTCATCACATACCTCACTTGCTACAATAGGTCCGGGCCCTCCCCATTTTTGCCTAATCCTGATTTCAGTGGCAGAGATACCTCGTCTTTAGGGAAAGAATTTGGCTTCACAAAAGCCCATGTTGAGTTATTTTGCTACTAGCATCCCCTGCTAGGAGGCTGGGGGGAGGGAGAGCGGGGACGGAGCTGGGTGGATGTTGCAAAGAAAAAGCCTGCGTTGATCTTGGGGGATATTTTCAAATATCCCTCCTTCCCCAGGTGTTTTCCTGGGAATATTTGTCCAGGCAAAACAGTGTTTCTCTTGAAAGTGAGCAAGAGCCCAGTGAATACTCAGTTTATAAGGAGCTTAAGTAGCAGGATTTTTCAGGCATATGCTTACATTTGCTCGGGTGGATGCTGTTTGCTTTGCTGACACAAGGTATTAAAAAGAGCCAGTACCTTATTGCAGCCTTTCAATATTTCAGGCATCCCAGCTGAGTGCAAAGCTATCCTGTCTCACGGAAGTGCTCCCAGTCACCTTATGCACAGCTGGCACGTGACAAGTCCCCATTTTCTCCAGATTCTGCTTCCTTATGTTGATAATGGTATAGTTTTTCTTAGTCTTTGGTACGAGCAAAGTTCAGACTTACCAGTACAAGTCCTGAACTGTGCTCCGGAGATGGCTGTTTGCCTTCAAAAGAATTGCTCGGCGTCCCGGGAGAGGTGGCCCGGTCACCCGTGAACAGGGGATGCTCACAAGGCATGCTGCAGCATCCACCGACTGAAATATCTGTACACAAGCCCATTGGATAGTACTTTTAAGCAGCAAATAATAGGTTCGTTCATGGGGCAAAAAGGTCTAAATCCATCCACCGCTGATAGTTCAGTGAGCTTTGGCAGGGGTAACTTCATACGCCTGTCCTGGGCTGCTGTAGGGGTGTGCAGTAGGGTTATGTTGAGCAATGGTTGCTTTCCATCCAGTTATGATTTTCCTCTTGTCCAAGCCTTTTCCAGGTGGAGCTGATCTGGAGTGAAGCCTATTTGAGAAGGACAGCAGACTTGGTTATGTGTGTTGACAGATCAGGGAGTCAGCCTGGGCCTGGCACCGGGGTCCAGCTCCTTCGGTGTCCTGTTTGCCCCAGTTATGAAACAGGAGGCACACAGTTAGAAAGAGCTTATTTTGGCTGGACGGCTTACCGAGACAGAAAGGTCCCCGCTTTCCTTCTGCATGTTTTGGACAGAGTCCCACAAAATGTCGTGGCAATTTTTTTGTTTTGTTCAAGGTCTTTGGGACCTCCCAAACTTTTTTGCAGGGGGAGCCCCAAGCTTCCTGGGAAAAGGACTAGGGGCAGTCCCTCCTTTTTGTGGGAGTACAGTCTTCCCCGTCCTCCCAGTCACGATCACGTGCCCTCATTCCTTCCATTTTCAATCCCCATGTCATCCAGAGCAGCTGCTTGCGTGGGACGTTACCATTATTTAATATATTTGTAGCTGTCTTTTAATGCTGTTTAGCAGCTGGAAACGAGGAAGAATTAGCAACCTTTCAGTAGCCACCTCTCCTGGGACCCCCACAATTGTTTTGGAGGCAAGCAGTGGTCTATGGAGCACAGTTCAGGACTTGGCCGTAGCACATTTTGTACTGGTAAGTCTCAACTTTTCTCACGCTAAAGACAGATAACATTATCTGCATCAGGAGAGTGGGATCTAGAGGGGATGGGGACTTGTCACGTGGCAGCTTTTCCATGGTAATGGCCCATGTGCACTCTCTTACCCCACAATAGGTAGAGATAAGCCAAGTAGCTAAGCACCCAGACAAGTGGACTGAGCTCCTGGGGTTTAGATTTCATCTAAGTAAGTGTGCACAAAGGGAGTTGCCACGAAGCAGCTGACGGATAGTAAAGCCCAGCCCCTTGCCTCTGACACTGGTGGAGGTGCCTGCATGAGATGAAGGGGGAAGGAGAGGCCGGCTCCTAAGGACTGGAGCCATGCTTCGGCCCCTGGTACTTTGAGGAGAGCAGGGAGCATATGCAGAATTTGATGAGTCTTTAGGCTTTGTCACCGACCAAAAACAACTGACAGACCGTAACAGGAGATAGACTGGGCCTCATATATCCCCAATGGTCATGTTTATATGAGACGCTTACTGCGCATTAGCCTAATAACTCTGCACAGTAATGTGTCACTGCGAAAACCCTGCTAATAGCTAACTGCGCAGTGTTGTTAGGCTAATGCGCAGTGAGTGTCACTAAATAACCGTGTGCCCACACTACTGCACAGTACGTACTGTGCATTTAGTTAAGACTTTCTTAAGGAAGTCCCAGACTAAATGTGCAGTCTCTAAGGTGCATTAATGAACATGTAGATGCATCCAGTGTCACCTTATAAGAGCCAGTGGAGTTATGCGATGAATAATTCTCCCCATCCTGCAGATATAGTGTCACATCACTTGGCTACACACGCTTGACTTTCTTGGTATCTTTTCCTAATAAATGGGAAGGGAGATGGGTCATTAATAGGCTGTGACGCGAACAACAGGCCATAGTACAGCCCCGATTATTAGACAGATGTAACAGCCACATACACTTGGGTTGTGCATGGCAGAGTGCGCTTTTGGTCATTGTGTATTGTGCTTGTGTGTGTGTGTGTGTTTATGTGGCCAAGATGGCCCCTGTTGTTTTGGCCATGTGCTCTGCACATGGAAAGCCAGGGCCTGTATCTGGGCGAAATATGTAAAATCCTCTGGCCTTATTGGCTGGAGGACGCAGAAGACACTCCAGGCAGACTGAGTAAGAGAGTGGCTGGAGCACAGCACTCCCTAATTGGACAAGGCTTGGGTGATGTCACACCAGGTATATAAGAACAACTCAGCTCAGGTTTTTCTCTCTTTTGCTGGGGGCTCCTAAGAGCTGCACAGCTGCATTGGGAGCCAGAAGAACTGCTGTCTGTGGGGGGTGGGGGCCGGGTCTCCCCTGCTCCTCACTAAAGAGGAGAGCGAAAGCTACCTGAAGGGAAAGCCTCAGGTACAGGGAGAGAAAGTCTGTCTCCGTGTTTAAGACTCCTCTTTCCCCTGCTTTTTTTTCTGAGTGGGAGAATACGATGCGGGGGGGTTCATTCCTGGAGCAAACTGATCAGGCATGGAGTCCTAGCAGTTTTGCTGACGGTTTTTGCCACACAGGCCTCAACTGGGATCATACCACGGGGGCATTAACCCCTGGAGCAGACTGACCAGGAATGGGGTCCTGGAAGTTACTGGCCACATGCGCTTGGTCCCCTCTTTTTTGTAATTGTAGTGTCTCAGCACAGCGATATAGTTGAGACTGGATCATTGGCGACGTGTAGGGGGTGGATGCGGGTGCACATGCACCCCCGGAGAAAAGCGCCGCTGATGCTGCTGGCAGCGCCCCTTGCCACCACCCCGCTTCGCCTCCAATACCGCTGGCAGTGTCCGTGGTCGGTCACCACTCGACCTGTCCCCGCCACCGCTGCAGCTGCCTGTGGGAGCTCCACACTCACCGCTGCCATGCCCCCGCCACCGCCGCCTGCCGGCGGTCACCATGCCCCCCCAGCCTCTGGGAGCACGTGTTGTTCGTGGACCCGATGCCCTAGGCCTGGCCCCTTTTTCCTGCTTTACACCTACTGCATTTCAGCCTAGCTGTATGGCTGCACCCCAGCATGTTTGGCTGGCAGACTTGGGCCAGGGTGAAGCCTGGCACTTCTTGGTATCGATCTGGGCCTCAGTGCAGTATAGGTCCGCCCGGCTTCTGCTGCCCAGTTTAGGCCCAACAAGATAGATCTGGGTCTCCTTTTGTAGTTTGTCCCAACCAAGCGGTGTGGTTGGGCGCTAGTGGTAGTTTGGGCCCAAGCCAAGGTAGACCTGACCTTTCCTTTTGAGTTATTTTGTAGTTTTCTGCCCAGCAGAGCTGGGATCAGGACTAGGGATTTTGGGGTGCGGTACACTGATGAAAACCACAGTTAACCCTTCCAAGCCACCATGTGGAAGTGGAGGTCAGCACTTTACTGCTTCTCCAGGAGCAACAAAGCCTTTTGCAATGCAGAAGGACCCTCGAGCAGGTCCTAGGACTCTGCTATGGCTCCCCTCTCCAGTCCATTGCTGAAGGGCAGGTATACAGGTGCAGACCCCCAGAACTACCCTTCGGGGAGCCCCAAGTCCCAGATTGTCTGGGCATGGGTGAAGCCTCCCCAGGCAGGTGCTACCTATAGACTTTATTTTGTAGTTAATAGTGTTTAAAAATTATATTTAGTGGGGGTTTTTTTGTTTATTTTCTGTAATAAATTTGGGGTTTTGTGTTTACACTGCTTGCAAGGAAGGGGGTTTGTTTCTATGGGCCGCCTCGGCAAACTTAGTGTTCCCAGATTTCTGGGTGGGGGCTCGAGCTGCTGTTCTAAGTTATGAGGTACCCCGAAATGTAAACCTGGCCCTTTTTGCTGCCAACTGGAAGGCTTATACAGAGTTTGTCCTTTGATTTTTCTCCCTAGAGGTAGTTTCATTACGACTGGAGAGTGCAATACAGTCCAGTAGCTCTGGGAGATCTCCTTTTGCCCTGAGCAGAAGATTGCACGTAACAGCACTCACTAGATAGTTGCAGGTAAAGCATCCATTAATACAGACAAATAAAATCAAAAGAGTTCTGCAAACCAGAGTAGCCGGAAACCAGCTTGTTTGAAAACCCCGATCATTTGCCATAAATGGTCTTCTGCAGAATATAAATAAAACTAATATTACGGTGTACAGTGTTATGTTGTTCATCTCTTTACAGCTCCATTGACCTCGATCTTTTCATTCGTTGCAGGAGGTCCATATTCTGCTATTGAGCTCTGTGATGGCACCCGTAAAACTCCAGATTTGCTTTTGTTCATATCCCTACTGCGAACATTGACTCCGTGTAAAGAAACAGGCTCAGCTGAATGGCAACACACGTTTGTCTCATTATCCCGCCCCCGCTACAGACTTCATTAACTATCAAGAGCACAGAGATTTTGGGGGCGCCGGTTCCCCGTGCCACTGTAACCCGGTTTCCAGTATCCCAGTATATTACTCTATTTCTTTTACCCCTGTGCAGCCTGACATGACTTTGCTCACTTCGCTCTTGCCGTCCGGCAAAATGCAGGAGCTGATTGTTGCTGCACTTAACTGTAGCTCACATATTTTGTACACGGTAAATTTGTGCCTGTGCTGGTCGTGCCTCGGTGAAAGCCTTTCTTACTGCTGGTGATGGAGGTGTCTGCTGCTGCAATGAATTGCTCCCTTTAAAGCCATTTGCTTTGCCTTTTCAGAAGTGTGTTACTTTTTAGTGCTCTCTGAGCCCACAGTAAAACTCTCTGGAGCGCACAGAGCCCTGTCTATCATAAACCGCTGTTATACCACATCTCAAGAATTAAAGTTTAACTGTGGGCAGATTCTATTTTCAGATAGCATTGCGTGGAGACTATATTTTCAAAAGCATTAACTCAAACCACACCGATGCACAACTGCTTTAAAAATGTAAGAATTCGCACATGTTTTTTATTAGCGTACACATAAAACTGGAGCATAATACAGTAGGATTTGGCAATAAAATGGGGTAGTAGATATATAAATTTTATGCCTAGTTTTTTAGATTAATGATTCTTCTTTTCTTGATGAATTGAGCGCAGATGAGCAAAAACACAACAGTGATTAAACACGGAGACTCTGGGCACATAAAGCGATGTGGTGGATAGGTCAGAGCTCACTTCACTAGTTTTTTCCTCCCCCCCACCCTCCTTTAGACACAAATTGAGCATGGATTACTTGATAACCTTCTTCTACTAGCCAAACCACTACAGAGACATTTTCAGTCTCCTCAAGTCCCCATTGTTCTCAAGAAATCACTTCCTTAAGAAATACCCATATGTCGAGGGGCTCCATAATATTTTGTGGGAAACCAAATTGAGGGTCAGATTCATCCCCTTGCTCGAGTCCCTTGAAGTTGGGCTCAGCTGGAATGAATTGCCCTGCACGGAGTTGCACCAGGGATGAGTCTTGCTTTCCTTTCCCGGCAGCGAAGCAAGAAGCGGTTAGGCGTCTTTCACCCAGGGTAGCAGCTGCAGGTGGTGGGAGGCAGCAGCAGGCCCCGGCGAGCTCGGCTTTCGGATGGGGGCACCTTTGCTGGGCATCCCCAGCTCACGTTGGGAAGCTCAGGTTTGCACTTTGGGGTCTTCACACGCCTGCCGAGTGCCACAGTGCCCGACCCCGGTGTCTGAATGTGGGTTTTGGAGCCTTTTCTTGCAAAACGGGCTCTGCAGAAATGCTTCAGAAGAGCACATCATTCATCTGGGAAGAAATAAGTGAGTGTGGCAAGGTGGACAGGACCCTTTGGTGCCCTGCAAGGAAGGGGTTAATTAATTCCTCGCTAGGGCTAGGCCAGGAGTGTCTGCTCTGCTCCTATCCTTGCAGGAGAGAAGGGCTGGGGCTGGGCCAGCTGTGGGAAATAAAGCAGTCCCTTGCCCCTGAGTATAAAAATGGCTGCAGGTGGGTAGGGGGAGTATTAAAATGGCTACAGGTGGGCAGAGATCTTGAGCTAGGAAAATGAATTGAGTTGGGTCAGGCCACACACCTTAGCCCTACCTCTACAGGGTGGAAAGGGCTGGGATAGCCTTCCCTTTTCCTGGTGCATGATAATAAAGTGCCTTTGCAGGGTGCAAAAATCTCTGTGGTGCCAGCACCCCATCCGGGTGCTGGGCCCCCACGGCAGGGGGGCTGGGAGAGCTGCTAGCTTGCTCCTAATGCCTAAGGGGCTGCTGGGAGTCTGTTAGGATGAGTGATTTATGGGAAGGGTTTTGGGCCCTGGACCTTTCTGCAGTTTTGGCTTCTGAGATGTGGTGAGCTGGTGGGTAAGTACCCAAGGGGCAAAGTGAAGGAACATTGTGTGCTTGTATGGGAGACCAAAATGATGATGGTGGGGGGGGGGAACAGTACCCTTCAAAAAAAGCCTCAGTGCTTCGGGGGGAGCAGCCCTGATGAGCTGCGGCATGGTCATGGCTGAGGTGGCAAAGCTGACGTAGCAACTGGTGGGAGGCGGTGGGGAAAAGCAAGAAGCTGTCTTGACTCGGTTTCCCCGGTGGTGGGAGGCATGCAGTAAAGCAGATTAAATACCCCCATTACCTACTAGCATTGCACTGAGCATGGGTCTACCTCTGCAGGGTAGACAAAGCCAGCAGGGAGCTGCCTGCGAAGGTGCTCTGAGATGTGTGGTGGTTCCTGATGACCTGGGAGGCAGGTAAGAAAGTTGGAGAAACCTGACTTGTGTTGTTTGTGATGCATGTTGTCCCCTGCGCTAGTGGGTGAGCTGGTGCGCTGGGAGTCCCAAACACTAGTATCCAGGACCCATCCTGGGTGTTTTTGGAGAGCCAGGCTCCTTTCTCCTTTCCAATTACTCTCCTTGTCCTTCTGAAGCTTCTCACTGATACCCTGTCCAAAATTAAAGTATGTCTAAACCAGCACAGCCCCATCCAAATCTAAGTTCAGACTTGGCAGGGTGAAAAAGTCAGACCAAAGAAGACAGTGGGCTAGAGGAAGAGGTGAAGAGCTCCTTCTAAAACAATCGTGTGCCCAGTGATGGCCACTGAAGCAGCACGGAGGCAGTGGCTCCTTGCAGTCGGCCAAAACAGGCCTGAGTAATGACAGTAAGATTTGTCCCACGACTGCTTTTCTGTCTTGAGGTTCCAGTGGTTTGGGTTACAGTGTGTGTCCTGTGGTTTTTTTTCTAGTTTCCATGTTAAGTATTCGTGGAGCCCATTCAAGTTGATGGATGAACTCCCTTTGGCTTCAGAGGGCCCAGGCTTGATCAGCAAAGTGTCTGTTCAGAGCTGTGGGACATGTAGGCTGCGGGGTTTTTTTTTGTTTTTAATTATTATTTGGTTGTTTTGTTCTTCCCAACTTAAATTCCTTGCACTGGTGTTTCTTCATTCCTGCTGGGCGGGGGAGTCGTCACACTGGAAATATTGATCTGCATGGTGGTGTTCGATGTACCGTAATCATCCCCTCCAAGCAACTGCAAGTCTTCAGCAATGCAGTCCTGCTACCCAAAGTCCTCTCCCTTTCATCTACTTCAGCACCTATGCATAAAGATTTAGGATCAGATTGAGAGCCTTGTTAATCCTGCCATCTACCAAGGGCTCTGTGCATAAAAATGCCAAAGGATCTTCCATGACTCCCTTGCACATCTCTCCCCACTCCTGCAGCAATTGCCACAGCATTGCGGGGCAGTGAGAGCAGCATGTACCTTATCGGGGCAGGTGCATGGGAATGCCTCTGGGCAAAATGCAAGCAGGGCAAGAGCCTTGTTTCAATCCCCTGAGGGAGGAAGAAGCATGAGGATGGGGGTCTTGGCTTTCTGGTACAATGCAAAGCCTTTGCGTTGGTCGGGGTTATGGCAGTCAGAACCCATATGGATTAATGCAGCTTTGCATGGGTGTAGGGGGTCTCATTGCAGGATCTGGCGGCTAATGCTTGTCACTCTAAAATACTTCCTATGGATTAGCTAAGCAAAGGCCTCTGACCTTGCTGGGCTTTGCTATGGGCAGTCTTACTTTGAACACAGCTCTTCAGTATTTCATTTTCCAGCTCTGATGCTTAAAGTGACTCCATCGTGCCTACCGGTGAACAATGAGGCTGTGTCGTACAGTGTGACTACGATGCATGCTCTTTTGTGTTCTTAATATAGAAGGAAGCTGCTCTAGCAGTCGCTGTGTGTTGCATCTCTGGCAGAGACGCCCTGCCCTACCTAGCTAGACCTGAAGTTGTTTAGAGATGGGGACTATCTGAGCTCTGTGCCTCCGTAATGCCTCTCGCAGTGACGGCCACAACTTGTGCATGCTCCTGCAGTACAAAAAGCAACTAAGCGCCCAAATCTGTGCAAGTCTAAATATGGATTATAACATAACCGAGACTTTCCCAAGAGCATGTTTGGAGTTGCTCATGTCCATGGGTCTCTGATTTCTGGCTAGGTCACTTATGACCTGTATGGCGCTCCTGAAATGGAAAGTGGGGTGGGGAATTGGGTCAGGAGCTTGGCTTGTCTCGATTTGATAAAACAAAGTTTGGCTAGCAGGGAGGAAACCCATAGGAAATCGGTTGGGGGGGGGGGGCGTCCTTTTGGCTAGCTTGAGTATAACTGTTCATCTCTTCATTGCCTAGCAGCTGAATCCTTGGACTTGCAGCAGTTACTCTATTGCTCTTTCTTTCAATCATCCATTTATTGCATTATCTGTGAAGTGGGAGAACCCTTTTTCCTCCGTCACCATTTGAAACCTTAACAAGGAGGGAAAACAGCTTTGAGACTTAATAAAGGAAAATTGGAAATGATTGTGGAAAAAGCCTAGAAGTGATCTGATGAACTGGAAAGACGGGCAAATATTTAATACTGGGGCTTTTTTAGGGCCCCAGCATATTGTTGCCTTTCTCTTGAAAGATTAAACCATATTTTATTTTGGCGAATTCATAACGGCAGTCTGGGGGGTGCTTTTTTGCAGTTGGCTGCTATGATTTAGATTAACTTGATTTCCTTTGCTGGAATAGGTACCGAAATGTGTCTGTTCAAAGTGCGTCTTGGAGAAGTGCTATGCATGCGCAAATCTGACCTCCTGCCCAAGAAAAGCAGTTGAGAGCGACAAAACGTGAGGAAAAAGTAGAGGGGCTGTTTCCAGTCAGGCATGGCATTGATACAAACTTCCCTTGCAGCTCCGTCCTGTCTCATCTGAAGTTAGCTGTAATCTTGTCAATGATGTCAACTGACCCGCGGATGCAGGTTTGCGGTTCTTTGGGTATCTTTTTAAAAGGTCTGTAAGGAATTTTTGCTGCTTGGTATAATGACTATATACATGAACATTCAACTTTGTAGTTGGTCTATAAGGTGCAAATCTCCTCCTGCCTTCTGCAAAAAGGTTTGCAGTCCTCCAGTCTTGTTCATGAAGCTCATCTACCAAGGAAGGATGGGCCAGGGGGCGTGGAAAAGAGGCTGTAGGCTAAGAGCAAAGATGTCTTGGGACTGTTGTGCAACTAGCAGAAAGGAGGAGAAGTCTTGCACTGTAGCTTTTCCATGGTGTTCACGAGTACATCAGGTAATGGAAGAAAGCAGCTGGTGAGCATCTGTCATCAGTGAGACCAAACCTGTCCTGGGTCCCTGAGGTGTGGATGCATTTTCACCCACTATGCGAATTAGAGGCAAGGCAGCCAGGGCAACCCCGGTGGGAAGGTGCACGTGTCCTGCATCTGGTGTCCGCCTGGGTGTTGATGCTTGGTCAAAACTTAGCTTTACAGTGGCAGCAAGTGACCCAGCACTTGGAAATCTCCTATGAGCAGCAAGGAGTACTTGTATCAGGAAAAAACCCCTTAGAAATCGGAGTAAATGCCTACCTCTCCAGCCTTGCTCCTGACGCAACACTTTCCATCTGGATCTCTCCGAGGCTGCAACTCCAGCATCTCTGGTTACAGCCTGAGACTGTGCATGTGTTGCAGCCCTGTCCAAAATACCGACAGGGTTATGTGGAACATCCCTGCTGCCTTGCTCTCATGGGGCTGCAGCTCGAAGGCGCTTTCCAGCTAGACGGTCCCCCGAGACTCTGCTCATCTCCAGAACCAATCGGTCATTTGATGGGGGGGGAGCTGCCATTTTTGCACTTGCTTGCAAGAACTTGGCAGGCTTTCCATGGCAAACACAGCAGTGCAACGTCTAAAATGCAAGTAACCAGCTGCGTGAGGTGTTGTTCCCTCCAGTCGCGTAAGCTGGAAGTCATTCTGCGGTTGTTTGCCTAATTAATAAAATGCAACTGGAGCTGGCCTCTGCTCAAGCCCAACACATGGACTTGGATCCAGGTGCTGAAGCCTCAAGAGTTTGTGGATTTTTAGGGGTGAAACTTGCATTTCAAACTAATAGTTTTACACTGAAAGGATTCACCTTTTTACGGCTCTTTGCAAATTCTTCTTTGACTCTGTGCCTGGGTCATCCATGTTAAATGGGATTATTTCTGCTCACTCAAGGGATGACTGAATGCTTTTAATTTGGACTACGGAATAGTTGGTGTCAAATTAGTGGCTTGCTACTCTTCAGATGCTTTCATAATGCCTTGTGTGGAAATCTACTGAACTTTTGCGACTTCCAAACTTTTTGCTTGTGTTTTAATTTGTTGACCATGTAGCTGTGCACAAACAATAAACAGATGGTTATGTACAGCAAATTAGCCATGCTTGTCCAACAACACAAGGCAATTGCCAATTATGGTACTGGCTGATTGGCTTTAATTGTAGAGCATCAGCTGTGGCTGCTACCTTGCAGTACGTCTACCCCAGCAGACCTCACAACCCTTAATTTCTGCTTGCTCATGCACTCAAACCATAAAGCTACTAGCTGTCCCAATTTGACCAGCACAGCTTGGGGGGGGGGAAAAACCCACAAAAACTTGTCTTGGCACAATACAGATCTGAACACTGGGGTACTGCTTCACTCTGGCAGTCTCTCACCATGATGATATAAGCCATGCACCATGTCCCCTTCATGCATGAGGTTACTTACTTTCCAAACAGTGACAGCAGTACCTGTTGAGGCAGATGCATGAGTTAATTGGCCATACTTCTTCAGGGTTGGGTAGGCTGCCTTGCTGGAAGTGGTGTATCTGCTTTAATGAAGCCCTCCAAATGTGTGAACACATCTGGGACAGTACTGGCCTCATTTGGGTTACCATAAGATTAGTAGCTTTATTGCTTCTATCCATGGGGAGTACAAGTCTATCTGGGAGGACTCTCTCTCCAAGCCATGTAGCTTATTCAGTCTCAGAAATGGGACCCCAGGCTTGCGGAAGGGTAAGGGCATGATAGTCTAGGACGTCGTGCGTTTATGTGCCCAGTCACTAAGTGGGTAGTGCTCTGGTGTCACTCCTGATACTCTTAGTGGTCCCAAAGAGTCAGAGTGATTTAAGGTGATCCCAGGTCCATGCAACACCAATGACTTACCCTTGGCTCACAGGTCAGAGTACAGGGGTTTGGGTTGTTTGGTCCCATGTGTTAAAAACTGTCAGACCCTTCCATTGAACATGGTGACAAGAATCGGGTACGGCTCTCATTGCAAACCTTCTTCCTGGCTATTGATCCTATTGAAGTTTCAATAATTGTCTTCTGGGGCAAAAAAGAGAGTGTGTTGAGATGGGGGTAGAGATGTCCAAATTCAGTTTTTCATTTAAAAACCCCCTGGAAATAAACCCCTGCCATGCACACGGATGCAGAGTAGCACAACAAAGTTGGACAATGTAGCTCCAGTCTCTAGTACCGGCGGTCACTAGCAAACCTTGCCGCCAGAGAAACGGGTATTTTCCTGCCCACTCGGCAAATCTGTATCCACCTCTGAGAGCACAGGACGCTGCTTTTAGCCTCTTCCTTGGTCTTGGGTTTGTTGCAGTGTTGCAGAAGATGGTGGTCTTAGCTTCTCCTTGAAAGGCAAAGGGGAACCCTAGGAAAACAAATAACAAGTGGGGAGGGAGAAGGAAGGTAGGGTGGGGTCCAATAGCAGGAACCCAAGTCTCAGATTTGAGATCGTGACAGCTCTTGCTAACTCCTGAACACTATGTCACTGATTTATGCGCCTTGGGCCTGGCGTGATAGGAGCAACTTCCAGGCTTGGGGTGCTTAAGTAGTTAACTGAGGCTTGTTGCTCTTGTAGGCTGCCCCTTGATGAAGCTATTGGGAAGGGATGACCATGCTTTGTGCCAGATTTCCAGCTGCTACCATTCCCAGTAGAGGCAACTTCTCCTCCCTCTTCCTCCCTCCCTCTCAGCCCCCTCCTCTCCAAGCGGCACCACTTGCAGCTGTTCCAAATGGCAGGTCATCTTCCAGTTAAGTGCTAGTTTTCCCCAGCGAAGGAGAACGACTTTCCCTAATAGACTCCAACTGAATGAAGGGGTTTCGCAATTAAAATAATAATCTGAATGTCGTCGTTGAGAAATGTGTAAACAAGCTGATTGCAGCGCAGGCCTGAATAGTTGTAATAAGCATGTGTGGGTATTAAATTAGCCATGGTTCACAACGCAGCCATGGGTGCGTGGTTATTTGCAAATCACCACTTTTCCTTGGTGCCCCACTCTTCACGCCGCCCCGGAAGACGTGGGCTGTTACAGCACTGCACAACGGGGGGAAATCTGTAGCTTTCGGGAGTCTCGTAGGCATTTAAGCAAATTGACCTCGGGAACATATTTTACACTTGGTTTCCTACACTGTGATTTCCTCTCTCTGTGAAGTGGGGATAAGGTGCGTTGCCTTCCTAAAAAGGCCTTGCAGTTTCATGATGCAGGAAGGACTCTGCAGAAGGCCGTGCCTTATTCTCAATATTTTTTGTGTTTATTTATCATGTTGGGGTGGTTGAAATTAGCAGGAAGATGTTGGACTTGGTGGTTCGGTAAGTCCAGGGGGGTTAGGATTGCTTCTGTAATGTGCCTAAACGGCACATCTGTCTTCAGTGACAACAGCCGTGCTGTAGCCGTTGACCTTCACCAACCAAATAGTCGTGCAGACACGTGCGTTCGTATCGTATTCACCGGGCTCTAGAAAAGGAGTGGTTGAGGAGGTGCATTTAGGCTCCTGCTTGAGCATGTGCTTAACTTTACCTACAGTGAGTAGTTCCACTTCAGGCTCTTTTTTTTTTTTTACTTCTTCCTAGAGCCATCCTACTCTAGTATGGCCCAGCTTGGCCCCCGGGCTGGGTGCTTTTGTAGGGTCAAAGGGTACAGACCTGATTCTGCATGTGGCTGAAAAGGCCTTTTGTGTCGGGTAATGTGGGATCCGCGCGGCTGCTGTGGATTTGTGGTGGGCCTCGGGTCTCTTCGCTTACCCTAATTGGCTCGCAGACCTTTTAAGTGGAGTCGCACTGATATAACGCTCTGTAATGCACTAAACCAACAGGCCCCACAAGCCGAGTAAAAGGGTTTTCCATGGGTTGCAAAAAGCGTATCTCGGTAGAAGATCCAGCCAAAGAATAGGCCGAAATTGTGCCTTCAGATAGTTGTCCGCAGGGTCCACCAAAACCGATGGGAGTAGCGTGCTCACAAGAGGTTAAAGGTCATAGATTAGCTCATCTGTTGTTCCCGCTTGGAGGAAATCCAGCCAGAGCTCCCATTTTTGGAAGCAACTCGTCCTCCCTCGCCGTCCTCTCGGGATATCGTGTCATGTAGTGGAAACCCAATGCCTTCCTGGTAGCTGCTGCATCACTAAAAATAACCTCACCCCTTTTAAGTGTGCTGTGACTGAGGAGAGATTTAAGAGGGCGTTGCGGGGGAGGAGGGGGATGCTGGATCAGTTACTCTACCGAAGGCAGCTGTAGTTCTTTGTTTCAGCAACTGAGTTGTGACGTGCAGCACGACAAAGGACCGTGCGTGCTCTTTGTTTCTCGCCCGTTGACTCCTTGCCATCGCTGATCCTTCCTTTGCTCTTGGACTAGTCGTGGGGCTAGTCCCTGGAGACTGCCTTGGGCGATGGGGCTGATCTAGCTGGCTCTGCCTCGGTTTCCCTTTCCATATACTGACACGCGCCTTGTATGGTCCTGGCCCACGCTACGTGCTAGGGCTCACAACACAGGGACATCCAGGAGCTGGCAGACAGTGAGTTACCTGTGGGTCATTCAGAGTCACAAACTGCACTCCTTGGTCTCGGGCTGGGGTAGGCACCACATGAAGGTCCTGATACCCCCTCCCCGCACCAAATCCATGCTAGGAAATGGGCTCTGCATATATCGTGGTCTGCACAGCAAGGGAGAGACTCCTGCTCCACGGCTGAAGCTCCTTGCGGACATTGCCCCCCTGCGCCAGGACCCGTTCTCTCCTTGCTGTTGGTCTCTGGGGGCATACAGGTTGTGTTTGCTGCCCAGGCCATCTCTCTGCATCCTCCCAGAGCTGGTGCGGGATGGCAAATGGGTAGCCAAGGTTTGATGCAGGAGGAGGAGTGATTCTGCACGTCAAACAAGAGGATCAAGGACACTGCACGGTTTGGAGCATGAAACACATTTCACTAGAGTATCCCCGTGCCCACGTGGATTTTTCCTTCGGCTCGCAGGTTGGTGGGGCTCTGTCCACCGAGGCATGTATGTGGCTCTTGTCGTTGTCCCATCTTGGGACATTTTTTCCCAGCTGCCCTGTGGGAGAGGTGCATCCGAGCCTTGCTTTCTGCCCTGGAAACCTCATACTTGGAAAGCTTTACTGGCCTGTTCATTGCCACGCTGAAGGTCCTTAACGCAGGGCTCGAGTCCTATCTGGTGTCCTGACCTCCAGACTGCCTGTCCTGTCCCCACAACTCTGGACCTGCTCTGTGATGCCCCCTTGCCCATTGGGTCACCTTCTTCTTGGATTCGCCAGTCCTGTGCCCTTTTCCTTTCTGCTGTTGCAAATCTCACGCAGGCCAGAGGTTTTGTGATGACAGGCCCTGTTCCAGATCAGCAGGGGTTTCGGAGAGCATGGGTTGTGCTTCCCCAGTAACCGGTGGGTCACTCCTGTCCCTCGCGGGTCACGGCCGTGAAGGCAGTAGCGGCCTTAGGGGTGGGCAAACTGGGCGACCGCACTTTTGGGAAACCCAGAATTTTGCAACAACACGGAATAGTTGTACTATGAAGATTGCACAAAGACACTTTTTCATTGCAGTTTCATGTGAAAATTGAAATGGAAAACATCCGACTTGCTTATAGGCCGTCAAAATCAAGCCTCTAAGGGGCCCCAAATGACTCACTTGCCCAGGACCCCCAAAACCCTAAGGCCACCACTGATGAAGGCGAGGAAAGGCCCCGCAGATGAGCCTTGCTCTGCCTGGTGCGGTTTTGAAGGTGGCTGGGTTGCCCTCATCCTTGATCTGTGTGTCCTCATGTCCCCTGTGCCTCGTTCATGTCTGTCACATCCCACAACCAGAGCCAAAAGACTCATGCTGTCAGCTGGAGGGGGTCCCCGCTTCGGTGGCTGGTGCATCATCCGGGGTGGGGCCATCAGATACCACCGACTCCAGCCGTGCGGGCTCCTTGCCCGGGTCAGTGCAGTGGGCTTCAAGCTCACAAATAAATGTAGGCGTATTTAAACCGGGCAGTGACGGCCCCTGCCTGCTAGCTCCCTGTCACGGAGGGACCCTCGCAGGCTTGCTAGAGCCGTGGAGCAGCTCTGCTGACTCTCCTCGCCTCGATGGGAGGGTTTCTTATCCGCAGCCTCATAGGACCGTGGTTATTCGGGCCATGTGCTGTGGAGCTGGCTCTGGCCTTAATGCAGAGAAGCTTAAATCAACACACAGATGTGATAAAATCTGACATGGTGAGATGTTTTCAATGAAACCCAAGACTACCTGAAATCCAAGCGCTTGCACATCTTGATAGGAGTTGGAACACGGGCCCTTTTCGGGAGGAAGCTCAGCGAAGGGGCGCACATGTTGCGAACAGCGCCAGACCCATTTCCAGATGAACGCTGCTCCAGGATTTTTCAAACAAATTGTGGAGGAATGTGACTTTCAACAGACTTCCCCCCCTGGTTCGTAGAGGCAAAAAGGGTGCAGTTTTTAGTCCCAAAAATGTAAATAAAGCAAAGTCTTTGCAAGGGCAGAATCAAATCCTAGGAGATGAAATAGCGGCCGTCGTCAAGGCTCCATTTTGCAGTTCATTTCTTTTCCACGAAGGCAGGGAGGAAAGGGACAGAGGCGGTTTACTTTATGTGCAGGGGCCCGTGCGCGCACAGGCTCGAGGGTCTGTACAAATCCTGGCCCAAGTGACAATGGCTGAAATGGTGATGCTGCCTGTATTGCTCGGCTCGCTAGAGCCCGGCGCTTTGTTGGCGGTGGCAGGGCTTGTGTGAAATACCACCTTGAAAACCAAAGCAAGGATGACTTGGTGCTGGTCCATCCAACTGCCCACCGGCTTGGGGCGATGGGATGGAAAGGCCGATGCTGAGCCCCGCTGCGGCGCAGGGGAAGTGAGATCCTGCTTTCCAGGAAACGCAGGACTCCAGAGAGCGGCTCGCTATCAGGTGTGGCTTTTTGTTTTTCATCCACTGGAGAACTTTAATCCTACAGTTTTGGCCTGGGCTGGCATTTTACATGGCTTGCTAACTACTTGCAGAGGGTCGAGAGGATGCGCACGTGCGCCGTGTAATTATTAACACCAGGAAATTCTGCCTCCTGAGGCTATAGGGTTAAACTAATGCATATACCCATTAAACTTGAATAATAAGAGGTTAACTCATTAAGAACAGACTACTTTTGCTGGCCTTGACATAAGGGGAAGAGTTTGAGATGGTGAGGGAGCCTTACCCCTACCTCCCTTGTGAACCTTTGAGTTATTTTAATTTGCCTGCTTGTGTGCTTATTTCCTCTTTATTGAGTAATTGAAAAGAAACACTAAGGCAGCCTCCTGTGCATTATATACAGTCCTCCTTTAATCTACTGATTATGGACGTGACTTCTAAGGTCCTTTACAGACCGCAGTGTCAAGGGTGGGTTACAGGCTTGAAAATAATATAGATGCCGCGCAGTGTTTTGCACGTTATTATGTACGCAGAACAAAGACGAAAGCTCCCAACTACTGCATTTGAATGCATGGTGGTAGCCTCTTAAATGCTTGCATCTTGTCTATTTTATTTTTATTTCCTTTCAAAATACCCTAATAGCAGAAAAAGCCTTGAGGCACTAATCTATATTAAAGTCAAATGGACGGCAAATGGAATGCTTTGCATCAAAGCTGACTTTTTTTAATTGCAAAAGCACAAAAGAAAACAAGCTAGCCCCCCCTTCTATTTATTGTTCTACAAAAAAAAAGAGCTAACTAATCTCAAACAGATTGACTTAGCTTGTGAGCTGCTGCTTGGATTGTAAGCTTTCTGGGGCAAGGACCGTTTTATTAGGACGTCTCTTGTCTGATATAGGAAGATTTAGACCCATCTGCACTATTTCTATCATCATAATAGTGATACATCTGTAATGGTCTCCCAGTGGGAGACTCAAAATGCCAAATTTCAGATGGAAGTAAATGATGTGCATGTCATTTATTACAAACAAAATGCCTGAGCACTAATTGGATTACATCCTTAATAAAAAAAAAAAAAGGCCTAGAAAACCCCACTTCAATGGCCATAAGTTCAGTGTTCACATAATTTTTCACTGTTTTTTTTTTCCTGGTGCCTAAATGCACATCAGTGGCCAAAACCACCTCTTGCCCCCAGGTGATATTGGCTGTTCCTATTTTTGGTGATTATTTAATGCCATTGTTTGTGCTTGGAGAAAGCACCTCTTCAGCCTTGGGGTGCAGCCGCTGTCAAGGTGTTATGCTGGTTGAACATTTTTTTTTTTTTTTTTTTTTTTTTTTTCCTCCTCTGGATCTGTAGGTTTCAGTGTGTCTTGGTTGTGGGTCAACTCATTTCCAAATTTCCTATAGGAGGGAAGTGGAGAGTCCCTTGCATACCCTGGAGATGCCAGCTCTACAGTCCGTACCCTTGGTGTCTTAAGCTCTGCTGTCTTCTTCCTAGCTTCAATCCTTGCTAAGAACAGACCCTTTGTGTATCAAGGGGTCTGGGCATATTTTGTTCCCTGTGAAACTATGCAAGTATGGAGTGTACAGACCCGGCATCCTTCCCCTGGTAGGGGACAGGGCAGAGATGCATCCTCTCCTCTCTGATGCTGCGACTCCAGGACACCTCCACTATGGACCTCATCCTTGTTGCAAACCTCCTCCACTGCTGTCTCATTTCGGGGAGGGGATGAATCTGGCTTCTCAAGCTCATCTTGCCCTCTGAGGACAGCGTCGAGTTGGCTCTGCTTTTGTCGCAGGCTTTTCTCATCCATGAACGACACTATTGCATTCGGATCCATAAACTGTATTAAACTAGCCACCTGCCCAATAAACCAACTTGGGTCTGAATAAAGTGCAGAGGACAGCCCATGATCATGATCATTATTATTAACAACAATAATAATGTTAATAATGTCAATGAGGACCAAGCGGCCTCATTCTTTGATAGTACTGTATTGAACAATACTGTAAGTGAATGTGGATTTTGGTAAGGTGACTATGGAGAGGCAGTGATTGCAGATGACATCAAATTAAATGTTGTGTGTTGTTTTGTATGTTGTGCATTGTTAGTATTATGAGTACCAGGATGTCTCTGGCCATGGACTTCTCAAGTGTAAGAGTTTAAATCCCAGCGTAGCCCGAGCCAGTGTGATCATGTTTTTCAAGGCAGAAATAATAATTTATAATGCACACAGCTGTGCAGGCTCTCAGCAGAATCAATTAGGGAACGTTTTACTTTGTGGACCACCTGAGAATAGCCTGCCTTTCCCCAAGCTTGTACAGAAGAGATGCGAGAGGTCTGGTAAAAAGCTTCTGAGCAAGGCGGCTTCCAGCAGCAAATAGTAAACCCGTGAAGTCAGCCGAAGGCAGGAAGTCAACGGTTTGGCTTCTCCATCCTCCATGGCTGCGCCTCCCCTGTCTATAGGGGTGCACCCATGAAGCGCTCCCCAGAATCGCGCATCATTGCATTCATGCGGTTGCGGAGCCGCTGATTTATCGGCTGTTTCGGTGCTTAACGCAGAGTCTCGTACGCTCAGAAAATGCAGAGCCCCCTTCTCAGCTGTGCTCCGTGGAGTGAGTCCCAGGATCTGAATTGTTCCATATGTCGCAGAAGCGCCGAGGATGCAAAAGAGCGCCTCTGTTAAATTTACTGGCCGTTTTATTGCAGATTAATCTCTGCATTCTTTGTCAGGCATTTCATACGGGATTCCTGTTGAAGAAGCAGCCCAAACACTGGCGTATCTATTTATGGCCCTTTAGCAGATTCATGGATTGTGAACTCGGGCTGCGGAGCTGCGGCTGACAAGGTTTTGAACGTGTGAACCGTTTCACAAATGCCAAGTATCCTTCTTGCTGTCATTTGGCCTTGTCTTTATGCTTATTTCTGTTGTAAGATGCTTCTGTGGTGCTTATACGGTGCTGGAATGATGGCAGCGTGTAGGACCCTGGTGAAGGCTGGAACCCCGTGGCGCTAGGAGCTGTACAAATGCACAGAGTCGCTTTTCAAATCGCTTGAAATCTGAAATAGAAAAGACAGGCAGAGGGAGGAAGGGTTAATGACTTGCCCAGGCCATGTGACTGATTGGGAGCAGAGCCTGGAATTGGAGCCAAGTCTTCCCTAGGACACTTAATCACATTTAAATTGGACTTTTAACCAGTGGAATTGGCTGTCCCTCTATGGAGAAGTGAATCCAGGCAAGGAGAAGTCCTGGCTCTGTATTAGCTCTGCAGGGGACTGGACTCAATGACTTTGTGAGGTCCCTTCCACCCCGGCTCGATGCTGATTTCTCCCGTCTCTTCCTTACCCCAGCTTGTCAGAAGGTCGTGCGCTAACTTGATGGCTTTAACTAAATTGAATTCACTTGTTTGTTAGCGAAGCCAAGCCCTTGGGGAGCAAAGAAAATAGACTTGGAGACTTGCTGAATGTCCCTGAAATCCTCTAACCTTCAGTTCATCGCCTTAAAAACAGTCAGGTGTAGCAAAGACGCTGCTTGCCACTGCTCACTGGGAAGATGGTCATGGCTTTGGGAGGTGGGGATGGCCTCTAGCAGCGGCAGTGCATCAGGGCAGAGAGGCCGCCCCGATCAAGAAAAAACAAAGAGGTGAATGAATGCAGACTTTCTCCTCCTCTGTGTGTTTACCACCCCGCTAATTTTATTCAATAGCTCCATAATAGATCCCTGCTTTCCATAATACATATTTGAGAAAGGCAGGCAATACTGTAATGCAGCAATTAGCAATATTTGCCTTCGCTAAGTGTGAATCAGATTAATATACCGGAGTGTTCAACCTAATTGATCTATTATGTGATATGGACTTGCAGCCACGCTGCAAATTACGGCTTCACCCCCCAAAGGGCTAGACTTGTTTAGAAAATGTGCGAGTCTTTCCGAGATAAAATTAATAGAGCTGATAGTGACCTATATATGCTGCGTTATTAATTGTGCTGGGTGCTTTAGCGGGTGGCAGGGAAGCCTGTGCATTGGGAAGAGAGAGGGCTGCCGATGGCAGTGATGGGAAGGGCGGTTAGCAGCAAGCAGGGCAGTATTATAGCCGGGGGTTCCCTGGCCCAAAAGCGATCGGGGCAGGACATTGCTGCGGCCCTGCTCTTTGGCGGGGATTAGACGAGTCGCCCGCGCAGCGCGCCGGGGAAAGAATGGCTCGGCGGGGAAAATGTAAATCAGGGTTTTGTATTAATGCAACCAGTTTAATATGGTTTTAATGACCCATTTTTCAGTCTTCACCAGAAAGTAATTACCAGTTAGATAGCAAGTGCTCTGGGCTTTCTGCCGCCTCTCACAACTCCTGCAGCCAGCCACCAAGGGGCTGCGTGGGGGCACCGCTTGGGACCCCAGCGAGACGGAGGCGCTGCAGTTGTGCTATGCAGCCGGGGGGGAGGTGGTCTACTTTGTTATTCAGTACAGCCCGCCCTGAGCTGTGGAGCGCATCTTGCAGGAGTCCCTGCGAGACCTGGGACTTTGCAAATTCAGTGGTTATTACGTGAGGTCAAAACAGCCATGAGGCAGGAAGCTGCTGTGTTGCAGGTCCATGACCTGGGTTGAAGGATTTTACCCCATCACATACTCCGAGCCTTTCCGTAAGCCCTGACAGTGGTGATGACTGGGGTTAGTTGCAGCTGGGAGCTCCCCACACAAATTAGGGCCCCTTAGGTCCTGGGCAGACCCCCAGCATGAGAGCATGCCTTGGGTGTGGAATACAAACAGGCAAAGAGCTAGAGAGGAAACAAGAGCAGAGAGGTTAAATGATCTGCCCAAGGTCATGTAGTGCATCTGTGGCAGAGCTGGGATTCGACCCCAGGATTCCTCTCCTGTGGGTTTGGCCATGCGGCTAGGGAGGGGGGAGCCTCTGGGTTGTCCTCCATCCCCGAGATCTTTACCTTGCTTCAGCTAGATGCAAGGCACCAAGGGATAGACGAGTCATAGGCCAGTTGATTTCTAGAGAGAGCAGGAAGCACTACTAGGGACGGCTGCCCGCTGCTTGTCTCTCCTTCTGCGCATGGCTGCAACTTATAGGTAGTAGAGAAGAAAAGAGAGGTATGGAGAGGCAGGTATCTTTGTGAAACAGCATTCTTCCAGCTTCATTTACGAGCTCCCAGCATGCCTCCGAGACTCTTTCCAAAAGCCTTCCACAGAAATGGGGAAGAGACGCACCTGATCTGGCTGAAATAAAGCTGAGGCAGGCAAGGGGGGAAGAGGTGAAAAGACTTCTGGATTTCAGGGGAGAAGGCTGAGGTCTTCCTTATGCGCCAACTCCATGTCTAAAACCCTTTGCAGGTCACCCAAGAGGGAAATAATGTAATGCAGCCCAACACCACACAATGCCTTGCCTTGCAGGTGCATCGGGAATATAACAGCACAGCTGCTTTTTATATATATATATATATATATAAAATCATATTACACATTACTATTTATTATTATATATGAATATTTATAACATTGCTTCCAATATCATATATGCATATAATATTATGTATACATGATATTGGAAGCAATATTATAAATATTAATACATGCAATAAGAAATATTAATGTATAATATATATTATATTGTGTATAAACGATATTGGAAGTAATATTGTACTTAATGTATGCAATAAGAAATACTAATGTATAATATTATGTATAAATAATATCGGAAGTAATGTTGTACATATTAACGTATGCAATAATATATAAGAATAAAGTAAAATATAATTTTTAAAGTGAAAGTGGCTCACGAGGTCTACCAGGGAGATGATTCAGTGCTTACAGTTATGATGACATGTCAGAGTGTGGTAAGCTCAAAGCAGGCTGTCTTTATTGTTCTTTCCTTTTCATCTTGCAAACACGGAGGCCTCGTGTTCCTATCAGTTTCCCTTTCCGCACGATGAAGAAGCACATTATAAACACCGGTGTTCTTTTGATACGTTACATAATTCAGGAGCGCTGACTTGAACAGCAGATCATAACTGGCTGCTGATAGGCGTAGGAGGTGCTAATGCTTCTGGCTTGATGTTGTAGAAGTCGTTCCCACATGGCTGTTTGGAGCAGGGTGATTGCCAGCAAGTCTTTGTCTGGGATTTTTTTGTTTGCTTGTTTGAGCACACTGTGTGCCTCGATTCCTCCCCTGACAGCTCACCTGTGCCTTCAATTACGTTGCAGCATTTTAGGAAAGAGATGAGGTCAACAGAGCATGAGGAGTTTCTAGGAACTGCTGAAAGCGTCTTGCTCAAGCACACTTCTTTTTTTCATCCTGCGCTTGCCTTTGGAATGGCAAGTTTCCAAGCGCGCGCGCGTGTGTGTGTCCGTCCGCCCACACGCGTGTTACAAGGCAGCTGCCCAGAAAGGCTGAGTGACAGACCTCGTTACCTCTCCCAGCTGCGGCAAGGTGGCCACTCAGAAGACGGCTGCTATAAAAACCTCCGAGGATGGAGCTGCCCCCACCTCTCTGGGGAGCCTGTCCCAGTGCTTCACCACCCTCCTCGTGAGAGTTTTTCCTAATATCCAACCTCAACTGGGGCCCATTGCTCCTTGTCCTGTCATCTGCCCCCACTGAGAACAGTTCAGCTCCGTCCTCTTCTGAACCACCCTTCAGATAGTTGAAGGCTGCTATGAAATCCCCCTTCAGACTCCTCTTCTCCAGACTAAATAAGCCCAGTTCCCTCTGTCTCCCCATATCAGTCATGTGCCCCAGCCATTTTTGCCACCCTCTGCTGGTCTCTCTCCAACTTCCCCACATCCTTTCTGTAGCTGGGGCTCAAAACTGGACGCAGGACTCCAGATGTGGCCTCCCCAGTGCTGAATAGAGGGAAGAAGCACTCGATCTGCTGGCAACGCTCCTGCCGATGCAGCCCAGGATGCCCTCGCCCTTCTTGGCAACAAGGGCACACTGTTGGCACATAACTTGTGTCCACGCTAGCTTGCACATAGGATCTCAGGTCCTCTGCCCTGGAAATGAGGCTTCTTTCTCACTTGTGGGTGTCCCAGAGAAACTCACCGCTGAATGCTGCCTCCACACAGGATGCGCTAGTGTGCACCCTAAATATATGGCTAAAGGCAACATTATGAAAAGACCCTCTTGCATGATGCTGAGTAGGATTTGCCTACCTCGAATGAGGCTATGAGATGATGCTGAAAAAGCTGATAGTCCTTGGTCTTTAACGGTGTCTGTTTCCTGGCACCCAAGGCAAGAGGTACCCAAGAGGTGATCTTCCCCTCTACCCCGCAACTCCAGCAAACAAGGAAATGCAGACCTATCTGAAACAGAAATGATGGGCTTGAGTCCAGGGGTTGGCGCCGATCTTTGTAGGAGGTCTAACCACCCTATGCAGCGCTGTTTGTCACGTGCTCTTTTGTGCACGGACTGTCCGATTATTGCGAGCGTCGGCTTTGTCTGGCATAACGGGCCCCTGATTTTCTGAATGGACGCTCTGCACATTACTTCTGTGCATGTGCTGAGTAATGAGAAGCGCATGAATGATCACAGGCCTGAAAGAAAGTTGGCTCTTCCTCCCCATCTAGCAACTGCAGGGCTTCGATCCTGCAAAGCCCTGCCTGCAGGGGGAACTTCCCAGGCTGGGACCCATCTCGTGGAAGCCACTGGGGTTCCTCGGAGGTGATCACGAATGCAAGCGTCAGCTGAAGCAGGACCGAACCCTTCACTGGGTGCCTGGTTCATGATGAGTTTGGAAAGTAATGAACCAAGCATTGCAAAAGGCAATTCCTGATGTGTTTCAGCTTCCGTTGAAGATGTCCTGGGATTTTCTCAGCCTGGGATAAAGGCGCCAGGGTGGTATTTCATGTGACGTTCCCCATTCCTTTGTCCTTCGAGTGTGCTGCTGTCACAGACATAAACTGAGGCTGGACATTTGAAGGAGGAAAGTGCCTTGCTCCCATTGACTTTCAGTGGGATGTTGGTGCCAAAGTCTCTTGGTCTAGAAGCAGAAATCGGCAGTGGGCGAGTTAAATGGCAGTAAAGGGGCTGGTGTCTGGGCAATCCAAAGTGAAAAATCGTGGCCCGTGGAGACTTGTCTCTACCACCTCCGTGCCAGTGAGAATTGAGTAGCACCAACTCGCTTCCAGTCAGCATGCCATAAAACCTGTCAACTGTGCAGAGAAGATGGTTTAGAGGGGTTTTCAGCGGTGCTAGGCATCTGGCAAGCTACCTAATTTTTCTGGGAAATGGGTCATAGAATCACAGAAGTCGGGTCGAAGGGACCTTGTAGGTCTTCAAGCCCGACCCCCCGCCTGGGCAGGAGAAAAACTGGGCTCAGGTGACTCCAGCCAGGTAGGCATCCAGCCTCTTCTTAAAGCCCCCAGGGCAGGAGCCAGCACCACTTCCCTTGGAAGTTGGTTCCAGCTCCCAGCCGCCCTGACCGTGAAGTCGTGTTTACGGATGTCTGATCTAAACCTCCTCTCCAACAACTTGTGGCTGTTATTCCTTGTTATGCCGGGGCGCTCGGGGAAACAAGGTCTCCCCCAAACCTTTCTGGTCCCCCCTAGTGAGGTTATACATGGTCACCAGGTCCCCCCTCAGCCTTCTCTAGTGAAGACTGAACAGGTTCAGGTCCCGCAGTCTCTCACTGTAGGGTCTGCCCTGTTGTCCCCGGATCATGTAAGCGGCCTCCTCTGGACCCTCTCCAGGCTGTCCACATCCCTCCTGAAGTGGGGGCACAGAACTGGACGCAGTCCTCCAGCTGTGGCCTGACCAGTGCCGCACAGAGGGGGAGGATCACCTCC
>NW_017728916.1:10298423-10351666 GCF_001723895.1 Crocodylus porosus
GGCCCATCGCAGATGTGCTCCATGATGATCTTCTCAAAGAGTTTCCCTAGGATTGAGGTAAGACTGACGGGCCTATAGTTGCCCAGGTCCTCCCTCCTCCCTTTTTTTTAAAGATGGGGACCAAGTTGGCTATCTTCCAATCATCTGGCACCTGGCCCAAGCACCACAAGTGCTCGTAAAGCTGTCTCAAGGGCCCTGCAATAACCCCTGCTAGCTCCCTCAACACCCTGGGGTGGAGAGCATCTGGACCCGCTGACTTGAACACGTCCAGCCCCTCCAGAAGCTCTCTAACCCGGTCCTCCCCATCCTGAGGTCTGGAGGCGTTCCCCTTGAGTCCTCTTGCATCACGGTGGGAAGTCCTGGTCCCTGCCCAAGAAAACGGAGGTGAAGAATTGGTTAGAGGTCTGCTTTCTCCTCTGGTGCAACCACCAGATTGCCCAGAGGATCTTGCAGGGGCCCCATGTTTCCCAGTGCTTTCTTCATCCTCCCTACGTATTTGAAAAAGGACTTTTTATTATTTTTGATCTTGGACACTAGTCCTAGCTCTATGTCCGCCTTAGCTTTCCTGACAGCCCCCCTACAGGCCTGAGCAGAGGAGGTATACTCCTCTTTGGAGATAGCACTCCCCTTCCACTGGTTGTATGCCGCCTTTTTGGCACTCAGGCATTCCCGTACATCCTTGGTGAGCCAGGGGGGCTTTCAGGCACTTTTGCCCCCTTTGCTTCTTGTTGGGATGGTCACCCCTTGGGCCCTGAGTATCGTCTCCTTAAGTACCACTCATCTTGGGCACTGAGCTCCCCTGCTCTCGGGAGCCCCAGAGCCTCTCCCACTGATCTCCTCAACTCGTTGAAGTTGGCTCTCTTGAAGTTGAGGACTACCGCCTTGCTCCAGGACCTCGACTCCCTGCGCTGGATGGTGAATTCCAGCAAGTGATGCTTGCTATCACCCAGGTGGTCGAGGATCTGGAGGCCGCTGACCAAGTCATCGCCCATGGTCAGGACCAGGTCCAACAGGGCATTTCCTCTGGTGGGACCGTGCACCTCCTGAATTAAGTGGAGGTCCTGTGTCTCGGCCAGGAGCCTCCTGGAACTGTCCGACTTGCCTGACTGCTCCTCCCAGCAGATGTCCGGGTAATTCAAATCACCCATGACAACTATATCCTTTGCCTTAAGAGCCTCTGCAAGTTGGCCCAAAAATTCCCGGTCCAGCTCCTCCCCTTGGTTGGGGGGTCTGTAGTAGACCCCCACCGTTAAATCCCTCTCCCCATGGCCCCCTTGTATCTTGACCCAGAGCACTTCACCTTGCCCCTCGTCTGACCCCATTCTGCTGGCAGAGGATGTGTAGTGCTCCTTGACACAGAGTGCCACACTCCCGCCTTTCCTTCCTTCTCTGTCCCACCTGTAAAGCCTCTAACCCCTAGGGTCAGTAGAATCTGATTCTTGATGGCAGCCCTAAGCTCAGCAGGGAGGCGGGATAGACTCAATGAGCATTTGCCATGGGCTTGGCTCATTCCAGAGTTTCACGCTGGTTGTATAGGAGGAGCGGCATCAATGTCACAAATGTTTGTGGAGCAAATGAGACTTACTGGCCTGCCAAGCAGAGGAAGCCGGAGGTGTATTGCATGGCTCCTCTGACCAGTTGCAGGAAGTCATCAGCCAAGTACAGACAGTCAAAAAGCTAGAGGCTGAATCTTTTTAATCTTTGCAGGTTAGTGTAAGCTGCATAGATTGAACCCATAAGTGAGTGAACAGACATTCACTTTTGATTCCAGAAATGCAGCCACGTGCCTGCAGTGGTTCAGGCCAGAAGCCAGGGGGTGCTAGAGTACACCTCCCTGCTTGGCTGGAGCAGAAGGCTTGGGCCACAGTTATCCTGCTCACCCTTCAAGAGGGGGCAGGGTTTGTGGGGGAGGTGCAAAGCATTCTGGGATGCTGGGGGACTGAAAGTTAATTTGAATCTGGAGGGGATCTGGGACAGAAGTTCAAAAACTAATTTAACCTAAATCAGTGAAGCCCCATACTACATCCACCCAGGTTTATCTTAAACCGGTTTCAGCCATTTGCAAAGCGGTTTATGTCCACTGAATTTCTGTTGCGCTGCAGATTTGAACTGGTTTCCACTCTCTAACGCCAGTTTGTATGTAACTTTTGTCCCTAGCTGTAGTGAAAATCCTTGTCCTCAAGACGAGGAGTTGGGCAACGGAAGAGAAGAGATGGGACTATATTAGAATGACAAATAATATTTGCCTGAGTCTCTGCATGTGGGCAATGCCAGAGCTTTAAATCCATTTAATTGCAAGTGTATTCACTCTTTGTACAATACTGCCACATCCAACTAAGGCTCTCATCAGTAGAGAATACCGTAAACTTGTCTGGGTCCCTTGCAAATTAGTCTAAGGAGCAAGAGTGGTACCTGGCTTTGTACTGTGAAAGGTGATGGCTCTCAAGGCCATATTCTGCCTTGAGAAATGGAATTAATTATATGGTTGAAAGGCCTGCTGAACAGCTCTTGCACTTCAGATGTGATCTCCTGGCACTTCGTCATCAACTGGTCTGCCATGGGTATGATGGCTGGTCCCCGAAAGGGGGTGGTCAAAGAGGTGGGCATCTGCCATTAGGACCTAAGCACAGACTCATGCTACCATGAGAAACCAGCCTGTATTAGAGCTCCTTTTAGCAACATAAATTACTGCTGACCTGAGCTGGCATATCTTATATCTTGCATGCTTGAAGTGGCTTGGATGTGTATCCATATAGGGAAAGCTGTCTGGATGCATATTATTACAGAGCTTTCACCTAAACCAGAGACCCAAATACAAAATCCAGTAGTTTGGGACACGACGTGGATTTCTTTGAATAATGTTTCCTGTAAAATTTGGATCTATAATAAAGCTATGGATGAATGAATGCCACTTTGCTGTTTTACAGCTCATGGTGAATTCAGTTCTGGTCTTTGTTTATTAAGGATGTGGATTTTCATACACATGTAATGTTACACTTAAAAAATACTTCATTTGACTAAACTGCCTGGGTCACACGTAAGGGAGCTCTGCCGAGTGGAAAGCTTGTCTGACACAGAAAAAGGCATCTAGCATGATAACAAGCCATTAGGATTTTTGTCTTGTAGCCCTCAGAAACAGGATATGTCCGCAGGGTGATGCGTTCTGTATTTTTGAATTGTGCATGTGTTTGGTAAGCTGTCTGGACCCTGACTTTTCTTTCAGCATGTAATACCAATTACTCTGCCTAAGTTGGTTTCATGTTATGTCTGGCGAACAAATGACTAGAAAGCCTGTTCCAGGTTAGAGAACGATGCATACAAGAACGTGCTTACGGTAGAGATCAATGAACGGGTTAAGCACCGATCGTGTTCGCTAGAAATATAAACATGAAAACCCTGCTTTGAATTAGATCTGCCCAAGCAGATCCATGAAAATCAAAGGGCGCAATATGGTTTTTAAATTTTTTTTTTTTTTTTTTTTTTTTTTTTAAATTTAGAGGGCAGAGACTAAGCGGAGTATCTTAAGCGCACTTGTTTCTCTCACCCTCCCTTTCCACAGCAGAGTTTCACTGCGCCTTATACTACAAGACACACGGTATCGAGGCAATAATCCGTCCATACATACAAATATATCATTTGCTCAGTGTCTTTGTTTTTAGCTATCGTGAAAATGAAGAGTTAATGACTAGATTGGGGAAACACTTTAAATTCTTTTTGATAACTTCAAAAAATGTTTCCACTAGCAGCTGAGTTGTCAGAAAATATTTACATAAGTGCATCTGTGAACCTTGCTTGCAATATCTTAAGATCTGGAGCAGCTTTGTCACTTCCTTACAAATAGCTGTGAGCGATCTATTATGTAAAAAGGTTCAATTTAATTTAGCAGGAAGCCTTGTGGTTTTTCCCCCCCTCCCCGTAAGTGCTGAGTTTAGAGCATTTTTAAATGCTGTTTGCAAGGGTAAGTCCATGGATTTTCTAAAGAAGCATCTGTAAAGGTGTGTGTGTGGGGGGGGTGAGGGTTGGATTTACCCTATAAGCCTTTTTTTTAATAGATCCTTTATAGAATTAACCCACAGCCAGGGGGTCCTTATAGAAATGAAAGCTCATGTCAACAAAGTGGTGGGGTGCTGTGTGCCACTGACTTTAACAGGTTTGCAAAAATGATGTTTATTTCCTACAGATGAGGACTTTTTACCATCTTTAACTTTTCCTGAGCCTGAATGAAGGGTGAACCTGAAAGCTTGCAGAAAAAGATACTTTTTTTTTTTTGCAATTTCTCAGTTGGTCTGATAAAAGGTATCCTCTCTGAACCACGGGTTCTAGATTTTTGCATGACTTTAACAGAGATACTTGTAGAGGAGGGAGCTTTTCAAGGCAAGGAATCTGGGCCTCACTTTTCCCTTGGCCTTTTTTCAGGGAGGAAGATCTAGTGGATAAAACCGCTCCACTTGGTTTTCTCTCTCAAGAGACCTGGGGCTGGTTCCTGGCTTGTCGTGGCTTGTCGTAGCTTGTCCTGGGACCCTGAGTAAGCCATTGTGCTTCTTTGGCTTCCCACTTCTCCATTTGTGAAATGGGGTCCTGCCACGCCCTCCCCCCCGGGACAGGGACCGTCTATGTAACGTCCGGCACAATGGAGTCTCGATGTGGTTCGGGCCTTGGGGTACGACTCGTATCATCCAAATCTGGCACGTTTCCCCAACTTCATTGAGCTTTTGCCTGTGTAAGAATGGGGGTTTTGAGCCACTGACCCTTGGAAAAATTCTGTGTAGGCAAGGGCCATCTTTGATCTGCTTGCAAAGGGGTAGTTCTTGATCTCCTGTGCATAAAATACCAACATGATGCAGATCTCAATATACATCAAGGATATCCCTTGTAGCTGTGTTGCTTTAAAAAGGAGAGGCTGACAAAACTCTTGGGCTAGAGGCGATTATATTTTATTAGACCAACTAAATACTAGCCAAAAAAACAATGGCTGTCTTTGCAAGCTTTCGGGTCCAAACACCCTTCCTCAGGCAGGGGAGAATTCAAAGATTGTAAAAGTTCTCCAGGATAGACAAGAAACTGCGTCTTGCACAGGGGAGGGGAAAGGACAGTGGGGGTCCCCTGAGCTTCAAAGAAGTCTCGACCTAGGCACTTCTATTTCAAAATGAAGGGGAAGGCTGATTTCAAGTTGGTGATGTTGACTTTCTGGCGCTCTTGTGCTGAAAGGAGCAAAATACTCCGGCTCGTGCCCCTGTGAACTCAGCCGCTTTTAGCTGACACCACTTGTTGCTTCGGTGCCAGCGGGCACGTAGACCAAAGACTGAATATTTTAATCGACTGATGTCGACTCCGCTTATCCAGGTTGAGAGGCCTCCCTGGGACAAGGAAACACTTGTTGACATCTGGCCTTAATCATCTGAAAACAATTGGGGAAATTACCTGGGGTTGCTGTGTCCCTTTCACACTAGGTCGTGTATTGTGTGTGGTCGTGTTCGCTAAGTGTGTGAATACTTATCACCACAGTGGGAATGTTTCCCTGCTCCCTTCTTATCTGCATTGCCAGGGTAGCTATCTATTCGGACATGTTTCCCCCTTAAGTGTAAAGCTAGAGACAAGGTTGATAATGGGAACAATAATTTTTTTCCAGCGTGGTGTCCCAGATCTGACTTTTCCTGAGAGAATACAATCTCTCTCTCTCTTTTATTCTTTCCCCCAAACACTAGCTCACGAATTACCAAGGAGATGGCCCAGGGAGACGAATGATCTTTCTCTAAATGCCGTGAAACTTGCAGAATCATATGCTGACATCCGGACTGAGATAACGTGCAACAAAGGCAGAGAATGAAGTGAAGTAAAATCCCCAAAAGACAGTGGGTGAGGGGTCTGAACTGGACCCCACCGGCAGAAATGCCTGTTGATGTCGATGGCAGACGAGGTTCTTTGGGTAAATCTGATATCTTTTATTAGACCAACTCAAGTAGTTGGAGACATGCGACTTTCCTAGAGTAGAAGTTAAACTACGGCGATTGTTGTAAGGGTGGGAACATTTGGGTAGCAGTTGGCATCTGAAGAGCGGGATTTTCAAAATCGGTGGGTAGAAACCGATGGAAAGTTGACTAGGAAATATTCCTGGGGAAATACAGCGTTTCATTAAGTCAGGTATCCAGGTTATAGTGTATTGGTTTAGAGGAAAAGGTAATCAGGACTCCTAGTAGAGATGGTATCTTTTATTAGACCAACGAGATTTTTACAAAAAAAAAATTGTCTTTAATTGCAAGCTTTCAGGCACAAACACCCTTTATCAGGCAATGGACAGTTTCGTGAAGGCTTTTAGTGGTCAAAATGCTGGTTTTGAAGCACTTTTCTGACTCTTTCACCGAACAATTTGAAACCATTGACTTCGTTCCCAACGACTGCAGCCGAAGTTGGAAAAGCTGCTCTTTTGCATCTTGATGTTTCCAAAATGAAAATTTTTTGGAACGTGTTGTTCTTGGTAATGTTTTAAATGCTGGCTTCTTTCAATTTTTCTCCTGAAAATTTAAAAATCAGGTGCCAAGATCAGAATGCCCTGCAGGAAAAGGCATTCTTCCTTGGGTGTTAACCTCACTCGATTTGAAGTCATTGGGACTTTTACCAGATGGAGGCTTCCTCTCATTCTGTACTTGAAAAATGTGGAGTTGAAACCATCTAACTGTGCCTTTCCTAGAGCAGCCCGTGGGAGTGGATGGTGCCCCAGGCTGTCATGTGCACCTGGAGCATGTGAAACGCCTTCAAGGTTACTCAGGAGAAAAATGGTCTATCCTCAGTTTGCATTTGAACATTTCAGGCAAGATTATGCAGGGTTTTTCTACTTCTCTTGGTTATTGAGATCCTTTTTCGTTGTCTCCTTTCCGGGAACGCAGCTGTGTCCCCTCCGTGCCTTACTGCTCGTGATCCTCGTACCTGCTTCTTTAGCCACGGTGCTCAGTGCTTTTGTGTTTCCTAATCTGAAAATTATTGCATATTAGTATGAAGAGAGAGTTTATACAGCTTCTTGATCTGGGTTTTGGGGGATGAGCTTCTGGGACATCCAACTTCTTGGCTGGTTAAACATTTCCCTTGCCTCTTTGTGTATATAACCACCCTTCTTACTCGGGCACCGAGCAGTTGCGCATAGGCCCAGTCGCCCCGGCAGTGCTGGCGTGGGGACTCGTGTTGCACTGGGGGCAGTACTTCCCAAGTCAAAGCCTGCATGCTACACTACCAGGGCTGGCCTGTCGCATGCATTGCCCCATCATGAGCCATTGTTCTTTGCAATTTAACCAGGCATTTAGGTTTATTTCTTTTACAGTGGATTCTTTCCCCATTTGGTAGTAATTACATGGCCAGGAGCAATTAAGCTGGGACTTCTGGAATGTAAATTATCAACAATTGCTTCAGACTCTTCCTCTTCACTCTCCCTGTGCTCCAGCAAGTCAGTCCATGCCCACACCCCTTTCCAGTCCTGATGTTTCTCCTCGCCCGCTCTTCCAACTCTCCCTTTTGCCATCTCAACCCGCTCTCTGCTTTGTGTCCCTGGAAGCTTCCCTTTCCCAAGACCCCCTAACCCGATGATCTTGCAAGGTCCCCTCCAGCCCTGATGTCTATGAAGTCTATGGACAAGGACCATTGATGCCTTTACACCTCTTGGCTACTGGATCATCTTTGTACTTACACCTACGTTCCTGAGGCATTTTGCATATTCTGCAAAACCATATTCACCTCATTCAGGCTGCAAATATGTATCAGAGCTGTCCCTTGGCTTACAAGAAACCAGGCAGGTCCCCAGACGTGTATATGTGCATGCACTAACCCATCTGTGTCCCAGAACTCTTTGCACCAGCAAAGCATTAGGTATAAAGGAGTGGTTTACAGAGCACAGGGGCTGTCAAACTGGCAGAAGCTGCCTCCAGATGCATCTGTTCGGAGAATTAATGCATCCTCAAGTCCCTCTGTGGTCAGTTCAACGGCTTTATGCCCAAAGGCAGCCTTGGCACTTAAAAACATGGGTCTATTCTTTATAAGTGCTTGATAACAAGGGAATAAGATGAGGTGAAGACCTGTAGAAATCCTCTTTGGCACTGGTTTGATGCCAGAGAAATGCCCGTACTCAGGAATCTCTTCAACAGAGAGGTAGGATGCCCTTTTTGACCTAGGTTGTAAACCGGAGACCCCATCATACTCTCACAGGGCTTCTTTATGGGACGTCTTGGTGGGACTTCTTTACTGACACTAAGTTTGTTGGGGTAGGACAGAGTCTCAATCAGGGTGCCGCGAGATCCTTTGAAGGGTGCTGCGTAACATTAGCACGGTTCGGTGTACAAGCACCTCCATGTGATCCACAAGACGAACCCAGAGGTGCCAGTAGGAATCCAGAGTACCCAAAATGTTGCGCCCTACCATACCTTCCTGAGTCTTTTGCAGCAGAAGAACGACTCTATTATTTTTCCGTGGTCAAAAAACAAGGAAAAATTAAGAGCTGGCATTTCCCAAGGGGTACCTTGAGTCTAACAAAGTTGAGAACCACTGGGGTAGGAGCACACCTTGGATATGTATGGTGCCTATCATCATAGGGCCCTGATCCTGGTGATCCTGTCTATAACAGTCATATAACACCAGTTTCCTATTCCATTATTCCAGCATTAAAAATGGGGAAATATTTGAATTTTTTTTTTTTTTTTGGTCAACTACAAGCAGGCTTTTTTAAAAGCTTTTTGTCCTGCTCCCACTGGAGGAAAGAAGTGGTGTAGGATAAATATGATGGTACAGTATGCACGTTTTTCTGAAAGGTCTCCTTAAGGAGGCTGTCAGGATGACTTGCCCGTTTCAGAAAACCCTGATAAACTGATTCAGAGCAAGTACTCAATGCAATACCCAGGGAAAAATGCTTCTGAATTTTATGCCATGGCATGCGCACGCCTTTTGGAGGGAGCGCCTCGGAAGAGCATCTTAAGCATTTTCAATTCCTGAGTACGGTATTCTGGTTTTCGTTTAAAAAAAAACACAAAACTATGCTAGCACAGGGGCAGCCTTCAGAAATAAATGGATCTGCAATACAGGAAGGAAGCAGTTGTTAAAATCAAATCAAACTGATGACTACAATATACATTACCAAATCGGTCTGTGTTATACAGCTTAAACGTGGGAGTCTTTTTCTCATAGGTGTGTAAAATGCTGGGGGTGCGGACAAGGGAAGGAGCAGAAATAAGACTTGCTCAGCGCTGCAATTGTTCGCGTCGAAACGATGCTCTTGGCGCTGTCTTTTTGCACTTGCGCAAAGTGGGGAGGGATGGCAACTGCTGGCTTGAGAATTGCATGGGGCCGTGTCCTGAATAAGGAAGCGGTGTTAAGCTCTAGGAATCGTGCTATTTAATATGGTGAAACACAGCCCGCCAGCTGATGGGGAGCTGCTTAACGCATCAGCAACACATGCCAGCAGATTTTAAAGGATGTACACAGGAAAAGCTTCCTCTCCTCAGTCCTGCCCCCCGCCCCCGCCACGAGGACTTGTGTTGTGAAGCTAAACTCGGTGCGACGGGGAGAAAAGTACTGATGGCTTGGGTCCATACATGACCCGGACAAAGGACAATCATCAGCTTCTCCTTGAAATGTAGTCACGTCCCCTGGCTAGAAGTGGTTGAACTTGTGTGAATGTGGCGAACTGCTGTGTTTTTGGGGGGTGGCCTGTTCTCGACCACTTGCTCCAACGAGCGTTTACCAGAAACGTTGTGAGCAGGTCACCGGGCTGAGTAATGGGTTGAAATGCAGGTAAGGACAATTTTAGCTGCATCGTTGGAATAGGTGGGGAGATTTCTTGAGATCCATTTGGCTGTGGGTCGTCTCCATGGGAATACTGAAATCTCCCGACTGACCGAGACCCAAGGTCCATCTGGTCCAGTATCCTGTCTTGGGGGGGGGCAGATGCTTCAGGGGTGCAGGAGCCTGTTAGGAAAGTGTGGGATAATTTGTTCCTACACTCGTCTCGGACAGCTAGAGAATAAATGGCCCCAATCTTGTACCGGGGGGGTTTCATCTCCCTGCCACAATTTCGATTGTTATTTATAATGGGATGTTCTTGTTGTTTAACTATATACGTGTCCACTCCCTCCCGGAAAGGCATGTATCCCCGTCGTGCGAGCCGGCTGCACATACGGCGGAGAATAATCTGTTGGTGGCAGGTAAAGAGATTGGATGATCTAATTAGACATCTGCTATCTCTCATGACTGACTTTTTGTGTGTGTGTGTGTGTGTGATAATCTCTCTTGGCTGGGTTCTCAGCAGGGCTTAGGTCAGCCTTCCAGTTTGCGCACACATTGCTCATAAATGAGGTTTCTGGCCTCCTAACATCCTGAGCTGGGTGTGCAAAATGTGCTAAGAGCGCACGTAAACTTGTTGGAAAGCAAGGCTGGTGCCGTGCTTTCGGTCGGCAGCGAGCAAAGCGTTGCTGTTCAGGCATAGTTGTAATTGTGTACGATGTGTCACTATTCAGTACGAACGGAAATGTATGTGGCAGATCTCGGGCTGTGACTAAGCGTGGCTCCAGATGATCATTCTGCTCCCATGCCAAAAAAATCAACTCCATCACGTCCCCAACCTCAGGGAGCAGTCCCGAACCGATGTGTTGCTAGTATGTATGGAGTCGTTTTAGCCAAAATGCAAGATTTAGCAGATGTTTAAAAAAAAAAAAAAAAAGTCCAGTTCTTCTTTGCCACAAACACATGTGGAATTGGCAGGAGCCTAGTAAAGATTTTACAAGTCTTATAAGTCATAGTTTATAGAGCTTGGGAAAGAATTTAATATGTCACTGCCATCCTGGAAGCTGGGGTTTGTTCAGGGTTAAGCTCTCTGTTTTTATCTATCTCTTAACAAAAGGGGTTGTGCTCTTGTGCTGACTGGGACCCCTTGTCCGCGCTGCTTCTCCGGGCGCTGCTGGAGCACCTGGCGCCACGTCCGCCCCTAGGAGCTGTTGTATTTCCCTCCGACGGCAAACTCCCCACCGGCTGAATCAGCACTTCGAAACGGCCTGGGTTTGGTTCAGCTTTGCTTCGGAGAAAGCTCGCTGCCCTGTCTCTTAACGATCCGGGAATGATGCAGATGGATAAGCTGAGTTCACCGTAGCCGAGCATGGCGGGTGCTCAAAGGACGACAGGCGAGTTAGCTCTGGGTCAGGGAGGAGGAATTCATGCAGCTCAACGTATGAGGCACCGTGAAAAACATCTAATTTGGGCAGGAGGATGCTGCATAGAGGCCGATGCTTCTCACCCTCAGTACAAAGCACAGCGCCATTCCAGTGATTCAGAGGGGTTAGTCACAGTAGCAAACGTTTGCAAGATACAGTCCGTAGGCCACTCTGCTTTGTGAAGTCCGCGGCGGCCATTGGCCAGCGTGCTGCAGCGGTGTCATTTCCAATTGAAATTCTCTTGATCTGGTTAAGTCACACGAAGTTCACTGCCGGCGTCGTCCGCGGGAGACCTGCATGAATGACTGCACCTTCCATCAGTGTTACTGATGTGGAGCTGTAACAACAGCGCGGTAATTCAGGTGTGAAGTGAAAGGAAACCGGTTCGTGGCGGGGACCGGAGAGGCACGTAAGGGAGATCAGGAAGCAGCAGCGGAAAGGTATAATGATACCTGGCACTTAGGCTCGTAAAAGCACTTCACCAAGACTGACCCTCGCAGCGCTCCGCCCAGGTAATAGCAAGTAGCATCCTCGCCGATTCAGCGGCGGGGAGATGATGATATGTCACGGGCGCAGCATTGAGATGAGGACCGTGCAGCTCTGCTGGGACCGCCAGGCCGTCCAGCTCTTTGGACCTGTGACACCCCCGGAAGGGCTGAAGCTTGTATTGCCAATTGAAATGCTATCCCTCCGACCCCCAGCATCATCGCTGGGCACGACGGCACTCTTAACTCGCAGCCCTTAGCTGTGCAAGGGGCAGGGAAGACGGAGTTCAGAGGTACCTGCTCGTCACGCCTAGCCGGGATGCACTTTTCCACAGTGAATATGCTGGTGGCTGGCACACAGGCTGGCATTTGCATATGTCAGATCTCCAGGCACTCGCCTTTCAGGGGAAACTGTTCATTATGGTTAAGCGACTGACATCTGCCAAACAGGAAACGGCAGCCAAGATAGCAAACTGTGGTGCCGCATTTCTTGTAGGGCCCTAAATTTGGAAAGGCCCAAAATAAAACACTCAGGGCTTGCCCTCAGCTGGATTCGGTCCTGGCTTGGAGGCTATAAACAGGCTCCTGCCGATAGTTGGGGGCAACGTTGTGGGAGAGCGAGAAGGGGCCACGTGTGCTGTGCGCAGACGGCCCAGGCCTGGGTCGACGCTGCACTGTGTCACGAGGGGGCACGAGGTTGTGTGGCTGACGAGACACCCTGCAAGGCGGGTGTGACGGGGCTGAGCGTCTCCCCGAACTGCGGGATGTGCCCCCCTGCGCTAACACAGTCCCTCTCCGCTTCCCTTCTCCAATGCATGTCTTTCCTTGCAAACTGTCATGTTCATTTCGAATGCTTTTATTGCAGAATTTGGCTCCAGGCATCGATGGCAAATAATCAAGGGAAGCTTGGATGTTGCCTGGTATTGCTAGCGGGGCCTCAGCTGGCGTAAGTTGGAGCTACCATATTTGTCTGAATCTAAGATGGCACGAATTCAAGACGACCCCCTGGTGATTAGATCCCATCATGGAAAATGTATGAAATTGTCTTAATTTCCCAGTATTATTGTATTATTTCCCATGTAATATATTATACATGGGAAATTAAGACAATATAATACTAATAATAATTATATTATTGGGGTGTTGTCTATAATTCATCCCCCGCACTGCTGTGGAGTTGGGGCAGTTAGTGTGGGGAGATCAAGCCGCTTGCCCCTTGCTTGTGTCTACTGCCTCCACTCCCTGCTTCCTCCCCCTTGCCCTACCCTTGCTCCAACGCTGTTCTAGCCTGGGGCATTGAGCACCGGCCCAGCCCAGCCCCATATTAGCAGTTGCTGGCTGCACACTGCTGCTATGGGGCCAGGCTGTGGCTGTGGTCAGTGCCCTAGGCTGCGGCATGAATGTAGCCCGCCAGGATGGAGCAAAAGTTCATAATGGGAGAGGGCAAGGGGCAGCAGAGGCTGTGTAGGGGGAGATGGGAAGAGATTGCAGGGAGGGGAGATGGCAGGGTGCAGAGGCAGTGGATGGGGGTAGGCAGCATCCCAAATAAGAAACCTTGTATCTGGAGCGAGATGAGCACCTGCTGATTATAAGTGTCATCTGCTGGCGGTGCAAAGTTAGCCTCCACTGTGCGCTAACGCTGCATGGGACAGCTTGCGTGTGGGTATACAAAATCAGGCCAGCCTAAGATGTTTGGTCTTCTGGCATAGTGGTTGTCAGCTGGGGGTATGGGTACACCTAGGGGTACTTAAAGCCATAGGGCTGTCTCCACCCATCACAGATTGTGGGGTATGTGCCCCCCCACCCCCCAGGTCTCCACCAGGGTCCCCCCCCACTGTGACCCTGGATGAGTCACCTAGGCTCTGATTGTCCCATGACCCGGCCTAGCTGGGGCTCCATTCATCCCCAGCTGGGACCCCAGATAGGGGCTGGAGCCTGAGCCACAGCACCTACCTGGCCCCACTGCCCTCCTATGCAATCCTAAAATGTGGGGCTTCTCCCCCCCCTCCCCCCGCTTCTGTTAAATAAGGAAAACAACCTCATCTTACAATGGAGTAAATACGGTATTTTGGGGTTATACCCCATGCAGGCTTGGCTTGACATGGATGAATCTAGAAGGCAAAGTTGCGTGCTTCCAAGGGGGTGGATCCCCCCCACCCGCTGCACAGAGCTGGGGGGTGGGGGAATCCTCGTGTGTGTGGATGCAATTCCCTGGCACTGGTGCAGTGAATAGTCACTCCTTGCTCAACTGGATTCACTGCAATCCTGAGAGTGGAAAAGCCCATCTCGCTCTGGGGGGGTCTCCCGTGGTGCAAAGAATGGCTAGACTGTATAACCTTGCAAAGCAGGGCTTGATTGTGTGGGTTTCCACTTCCTGGCAGTCTTGACCACTCATGAAAATACAGGCCTCACTGGACACTTGGAAAATCTGCCTGTTCTCATCACCATGCTGTCTTTCTGCACATGCTATCTATGAAGCATGAGCAAAACTGAGATTCTCTTTTCAATGACTCATAACTTGGTCATTTTGGAGGCAACTGTCACAGCAATAGCAAAAGCCCCATCTTGACGCATGCATCCTCCCCCTACCAAATTTGAAGTCTCTAAATCCTGCAAGCACTCGAATTTTAGTATAAAGCATTTGAATACAGTCTCCTTCTTGGGGCTAGGGGTGTGTGTGTGTGTGGAGGTGGGGAAAATGGAGTTTGGTGTTAGGCAGACCCATGAAAAATTTCCCCTTGAACTATTTAATAGGGCAAAGCAAGACCCAACTGAAATGGGGATCTTAACGTAGGAAGTACTGAGCCACTGGAATTACTGGTGCCATCTATATTGTGTTTAATGTTTATGAGGAGGAGGAAGGCAGGGTAAATTTGCACCGGTGTAGACTAACCGTGCTCATGGGTAAGTCTGCTGCTTACAAGAGCTTATATTATGCATCCCTGATTGAGTTAGTTTGAAAGGTGCAAATCTACCCTGCCTTCTGCCTGATGTCAGATTAATGTGGCTAACCAGCTTTCTGTTTATGGTGAGGAGACCCTGGCTGTCTAAGCATGCTAGTTATTTTTATGTAGGCTGCGTATTTTCCAGCAGGTGCGCTCTTGCACACGTCTTGTACATTTGTGCTATGCTTGGGGTTGTAGCGTGTGAGGGCAGCCTATATAAATTGCTGGGGTGAAATCCCAGCCTCTATTGACTTCAACAAAGCCAGAAACTTACCCTACAGATACAGACCAAATGGATGCCTTGCACTTAGAAACAGTCATGTGCTTCCATTTAGCCCTCTGAATAGGGACTTAGAAGAGCCAGATTTTCAAAAAATGCTCCATGCATCATGCTCTCAAGCTTCCTCAATCTGCCTATTTATTTTGGTGGCTAAATGAATGCTGAGCTCTTTAGACTCTGGTGTGACCCTGTACTTTTAGAAAGACTTATGCTGTGTCCTATGGGCATTTATATTTATTGCCTCTTTTCATTATTGTTGCAACTGAAGGTAACTGCCAATAAATCCTTTTTGCAAATGGCAGGTCTCAGACTTGGCTAAGGCATTTGTTTCACAGGGACTGCCTTTAAGTTATATTTCTGTTTCCCCCTAACAAGGTACTATATATGCATAAATTCTCGAGAGACTTACTGTCCTCTCCATAAATGTGAGTAGCGCTCATTAATGGTAATGGGAGCTACATGTGCACTGAGAAGTGAGTCAACTCCCATGTGATGCCTTGAGAAGGCAGACTAATTTCTAAATGATGTGTAATTATTTGTGTAACGGGTATAATGTGTGATGTCTCTGTTCAGTCACATTTGGCGTGGGAAGCCACTTGGTAACCTCCTTGTTAAGGAAAATGGCAACAATGTGGTGCCAGGTTGCATTGGTTTCCACTTTGTCACACCTAACCCAAGTTTGCCCCTTTCCTGCTTTCTAAACAAAAAATCCATAGGTGTGGGGAAAATGACAATTTAACAAAAATGATTTGGGAAATGGCTGTTTATTTGAGAAGTGGAAGGTGTGGGATGTGTCCTAGTCGGGGGCTCCATGTTGCCAGGACTTACCATTGGACACCTCCTAACATACCTAGTTGGACTGTGGCCTCAACAAAAAAGTTGAGCCCAATCCTTTACAGCACCGCAAAACCAAGTGTTGGAAAGCTGGGATGCGTCAGTGCTAAGTTGACTGAAGTCCCTCTGAAAAGAGGCACCTCGTGTTGGTTTCTAGTGTAGTCTGTTCAGTCTGTGGCAAGCGCTGTTTTGAACGAGGCTACCTTGGGTATCCAACACAGCACAAGGGAACTTTGGTCCTGATTCCTCATTGCAGTTGCATTCTGGTGGCCTTGAATGGAGCTGGATCAGCACAGGGTGAATCTCCCTTAACCTTTGGGCTAAGTACAGACAGTCAAAAAGCCCAAGGCTGAATTGATGCAGTCTTCTCAGGTTAGTCTAAGCTGCGTAGACTGAACTGATAAGCGAATGAACAGACATTCACTTTTGATTCTGGAAATGCAGCCTCATGCTGCAGTGGCCCAGGCCAGAAGCACTAGAGCATGCCTCCCTGCACAGCTTGGGCCAAGGTTAGCCCACCCATCCTGTGAGGAGAGGGGGGTTGTGGCGGAGGTGCAAAGCATCCTGGGATGCTGGGTGACTGTGCGTTACCTTGAAGTTGGAGGGGATTTGGGACAGAAGTTCAATAAACCAATTTAACTAAAATCAGTGAAGTCTGATACTACATCCATCCAGATTTATCTTAAACCAGTTCCAGTCATTTTGGAAGTGGTTTATGTGCCCTCAACTTCTATTGTGCTGCATATTTAAAATGGTTTCTGATCACTTATACTGGTTTATGTGTACTTTCTGCCCTAGCCCAGTTCTGCTAACATCAGTGAAATCCAGTGAGCCCTGACCTCTGCTAGAGGCTGCCTTAGAAAGGTACCATCATACTGCCATTGCAAAGGGGGTTATCCAATTATTATGGGAGAGACCCCCCTCCAATAAGAAACCTTGTATCTGGAGCGAGATGAGCACCTGCTGATTATAAGTGCCATCCGTTGGTGGTGCAAAGTTAGTCTCCACTGTGCACTAACGCTGCATGGGACAGCTTGCGTGTGGGTATACAAAATCAGGCCAGCCTAAGATGTTTGGTTTTCTGGCATAGTGGTTGTCAACTGGGGGTATGGGTATACCTAGGGGTACTTAAAAAAGCCAAGGGGCTGCCTCCACCCCAGACAGATTGGGGGGTATGTGCCCCCCCTGTGACCCTGGATCAGTTACCCAGGCTCTGATTGTCCCATGACCCAGTCTAGCTGTCTGGGCCTCAAGCTGCCCCCTCCTATGGTCCTTCCACCCCCACTATAGACTTACCTACTGGTGTAGGGTGGGGTGGCACATGCTCAGTCCTCCCTCCAAATAATTTTAATATAAAGGGGTACATGAGCTGAAACTTTGAGACAGAAGGGGTACCCTTGGTAAAATAGGTTGAAAGCCCCTGCTCTGGCGCACACAGGACTGCGGGACCCTGGCAGCATCCTTGGAGGCCAGCATGGCAAGGAAGAAGTATATTGTGCCTGCATGATGAATAGGGTGAAGGCAGGGAGCAGGAATCATGGATACACACACTCCTGCTTCAGGACAGAAGGCAAATTCCTCTGAGGGGGTCAGGAAGAAACTTTTTTTGGAGGTGGGGCTGGCAGCGAGGGACAAGTTGCAGCATAAATGCAGGATTTATTGCCCCTTCTTTTGAAGCTTCTGCTAGTGGCCATGTCAGAGGCAGTCCGCTGATGGGGTCCATACTCTCAGCCCACCTAAGCTTGGGATGTAGGTGGGTTGTAATATTTGGGTTTTCTTTCCCCTCTCCAGCTCTTGGTAGGAGCTGGGATATCCACTGGAGAGCCCTAGTCCTACTCCTAGTTGTCTTCCTGCTGCAGCTCTGTGGGCTTGGGAGGCACGTGGTGTTAGAATTGCAGGCAATGCCATTTGGCCAGTCATGCATTGCTGATTGCCATTCAAGGTAAGAGACAAAAGAGGGAGCTTAGCAGTCAAGGGAGCACTAATGTGATGGGGAAATTGCTTATTTGAAAGGCTTTCGAAGCACTGTTCTCCTGCTCCACAACAACAGGGTTTATCACGATCCTTTTGTTCCTCTCCATTGTCAGACAGGCTGTCCATTATTTACAAACCTCTTGAAAAGCGGCTGCTCTCCTGTTTGGTAATCTCCGTTCTTGTGGTTTGTGCTCCTTGCCTGGCTGAGGTGGGCGCGCACAGCTGGATGGCAGGAGCTACCTAGGCCGCATCAGGTGTGAGTTAAAACAAGAGGAGAGGAAACCCCAGTCTGTCCTGACAATGATGTTGCCATGGTGTGTGCTGGCCACTTTAATCAATAGTAATGATCTGAATCAACATTAGGGCTAAGCTGGAAAATGTAGGGGAAAAAGGTTGAAAATTCCCCTCTTCAGCATCATTCTGAACCCCCCCCCCCCCCCCCGTTGACTTTCAGCAACTTTTAGTTTTTTTCCATTACCGTGAAAGGAACCAGATTTCTTTGCACTGCCGCTGGTCTAGAAAATCCTGGGATGTCTTGGAAACTAGGTAAATCATTCCCCTCCTTTATGGCCTCTTATAGGTTCATATCTATGAGCACATGCTAGTGCAGTCATTCATAGACCCGGGGGCAACTCCTGGTTCTGGGTGGGAGTCCCAAGCATTGTGGTTTTGCATAGGGGAGAACATGGGCTGGATGCAATCCTAGCCAGCGATCCAGAGCGGGGCGGATAGATGCATACAATTTACTGTACCCCTGGGTACGTGCTTTCTGGTGAGGCAATGCACGCAGTCCTGGGGACTTCGCTTCCCTGCGGCTGCTGTGAAGAACGTGGTTGATGCTGGAGTTGTCCGACTCCAGGCTCCAGATGGCATCAATTCCCATCTACAGCTATGGGTCCTCCTTGTGCAAACGGGATGCAGGGAGCAGAGCAAGGGAAGTGTACTTCTCATCTGGAGCAGAAAGAGCATGCTGAGAGGGTGTCTTAACCTGAATCGCTCTGCTCTGAAAGCGGGGAGAGGCCCAGCCGGGACCCTGGTGTTGAGAATGGGCAGATGGCAGAGCACCATAATCCTCACTCCCAAGTCACTCCTCAAGGAGACTCGGTCTGAGCTGCCCCAGCACACACAAATCTGCCGGGGTGTGCTTTGAAACAGCTGTCCTCCCCCCCGCCCCCCCACCTCCCTCTTGGCTTGAGTATCATTTTAAACCGTTAGCGCCCCGGCGCTCTTAACTTTGCAACAACAATTTTATAGGATTGCTTTATAAGCTGGTTGGTCTTTCTGCAATAATAACGGTTGCTTTAGAAACCCGAGGTTAAGGTTTTGATTCCTGAATGTAATTTTTACAAGGAAAGGCTTTATTTAAGTTCTTGTTTGGGTCCAATTCTACGCGCACAGCAGGACTCCGATAGCAGGACCACAGGGTCAAAAATATGGGCTAAATAAGCCTCCGAGTCAGAAATACGGGGTATTATAATTGCAGGCAACCAGAGTAACAATTGAAATCCTGCCAGTGAAGCATCAATCATTAATGGTAATCACTGTAGCCCATTAAATAAGGATTTGAGGCTGTAATACCATGATCCTGCGTTCCTAAATTGTAAGGACTATAGTTCAGCATGTTGTTGTTGTAAGTTAGTGAAGGTTTAGTTTAATTGGCTCCCGTTTAATAATTCGGTCTTGTCCCATGTACTCCGAATCAAATATTGGTTTGACTACACATGTGGCTTTATCTTCGTCAAGGAGACGGGTTCCTTTAAGAATGATCCGTAGTATCAGAAACTTCTTTCAGCTTTGGAGTTAAACTATTCAGAGCTCATCCATTGATTCTCATACTAACATGTCTTTTTTTTAACTTATTTCCTCCTGAATGTTTTCCCTCCCCCTTCTTTTAGTTATTTTTGCTTGAATATGATTGAAAATGTGCATTATTACAGAGCTGCAAACACAAGCAGCCTCCCCCCCCCATCCATGACCATGGCAAAACTCTGCACTGAATGAGAGGTGAATTAGATGAATTGAGTTGTGTTACTCCTTACAACTTCACTTTTAGTTATTTTACATAAAAAAACCTCTTCCTTATTTTTCATTCCACAACATGTTAGCAGCTTGGAGGGAGCTGCGTATTGAGCCATCAGATGAGTTGATTCACATACGTAGATATCTGAAAATACTTTGGCACCTCTTGATCGATAGAAATGTAGCAAAAAATATGTACGGCAAATACAGTTAGAGCCAAAACAACACAGAAACTAATATTATATTTCAGCCTTGTAAAATTCTAACTCTGGATATATTGGGATACATGAGAAGCAGAGCTGCTTGCTAAAATAAACAGATCTGGCTTTTGACCGACAGGTACAATTTCATCAAATGAAATGGATGGGGTTTCTCTCTCTCTCTCTTTTTTTTTTTTTTTTTAAAAGCTTGACTTTATTCTGAGCTTTCCTTTTTCTGCTTTAAGAAACTTTTTTGTAAGAAAGTCTCCATGTCCGTGCACAACAAGTGCCTGAAGATTTGCATTCTTTTGCCACAGGAATAAATGAACACAGTTTGCAACTGAAAAGGCATTTTTACACCTTTTGTTGTTTAGGCGCATTGAAATCCCATTATGCTTCGCACATAGCCCTAAGGAATGTGCAAACAAGTATTAGATCAATGGCATGCCTTTTATAGCTTCTTTTATCATGAGTATTTTAAACTGAATATTCAAACATTCATTCATATTTCAAACATCTGTCTCAAATAGTGCATTTGTCTTGGCGTGTGTTTTATTGCCAATAGATAGGTTAAACGCGAAGGCTTTCAAAACGTTTTATAATGAGTAGATGCCCAGCTGTGGCCTGGAAAGGTGTGCTTTTTTCCCTTTTTTTTTTTTAAATGATAAATGCGCACACATCCTTTAAAAGAGGGTTGATGGCCAGGCAAGAATGGTATCCTTATAAAACACACGGGGATCAGATTCTCATTTATAAGGAAAGCCTCAGTATAAATAACTGCTTTGGCAATCCAGAGGAATCTGAAGATAAATAAGGTTTATGAGTATCCAAAATACTGACAACTGAAATCTAGTAGGGGAAGTTTTTCATCCTTGAATGTCTTCCATTCTTGCTATTAGTAATTATAGACTTTTAACCCATTACACTTTACTCACCTCCAGTGGGGACTGTGAATGTGTATATGGCAGCAGGACATTGAAAAGTCTTCTGCAAAGTACTGAAAGGATTCAGAAGGTGGCCTATCGTCGCCAGCATCGTCCTTTGCAGAAAGGCAAAAGACTTTGGAAACCTTTCATGCCCTTACCCTATTTTGGTTTGTTCAAAACTATATGGTTAGGGACAGGTGGGATGATATAGTTAGGTTTCATGATCTAAGAGATCAAGCTCAGGCATCTCGGCTTCAAGAAAGAAGACTCCTGTTTCTGAGATCTTCTCCATTTAAGGAGCTTGCAGTGGGGCGACTGCACTACTGAAACTCTTGGTGTGTACATAGTCAACACTGCCATAAAGTAAAGCTTGAAGTATCATAGTTCATGGCAATAAATCATCAGACTGAATCCCTTGGGAATAAACCCTGTTTTGCATCTGTGCTCTGCTTCTACATTAAGGGTTTACATTAGAGCCGGCTTTAATATTGAAGAGATGTTTGATATTTTTCGAAGTTCAACAAAGGTTAAAGAAGGATTAAAGACATTATTTTTTTTTTTTTTGGTAAGGAAACCTCCTAGATTTACCGGGGGCGGGGAAAGGAAGCTTGTTCTTCATTTAAAAAAATGTTTTTTGGACCAGATCTATCATTAGTTGATTGAGGCAGAAAGTAGAACCCAAGTGAGGCCCTGATCCCACAAAGACTTATTCATGTGCTAAACTCTTCCTACTGGGAGCCCTGCTGTTGAAGTTCCCCAGGCATAGATTTTTGCTGGCTGGGGTCTTACTCACTCTAGGGGAAACCCAATGCAGATCAACAAACTTTGCAAATGAGTAAGTGGTAGTACCCTGTGAAAAGGCAAGGATTACGCAGCTCTCGCATGGTTTGTCCCCTTCAGTTGACAGGAGCAATTTAGTTGCCATTAGCAATATTGGGTGCATCATAATATGATTTGTAAAAACTCTGAAGACTAAGTTTAGTGAAACTTTGCTGGCTGGTGCTCAGTGACAGAGAATTAGGTTTCTTAGACCAGCGAAATGGACCTTTGCTTTAGCCACTATCGTTGCATAGGTACACAAATCTAAGCACCTGGCCATAGGCATAAAATTGGAGGTGTCGGTGTCTGAACATATGGCCTTATATCTGTGTAGCTGAGGAAGGGTGGAAACACTGATCTTCTGTGTGGTGCTGTGTCTGTACACTTTTTCACCATTTTTGTTGAGCTTATAGTACAAAAGGCTCTGAGAAGTGGCTTCTCTGAACAGATTTGAACTAATCTGTTTTAAGATAAAAGAGAATATGACTCAGTGGGCATGTCTACATGTGCAGTTGCTGTGCAGTAAATGGTTTTTAGGCCAGCATCATGTCCTCCATCTATTAAAGTGCAGTAATGCTTTGTGTGGACTGACTGGGGGCTGAAGTTAGGTGTCTACACGTGCGTTACTGCGCAGTAACTAATTGGGTGTTAAATTGGATATCTGCTTGATGCACAAGTTGGCATAAGTCACCATAGTTACTGCACAGTATGGGTGTCCATATGTAGACACATGCCTGTACTGCACAGTAATGTTCAGTTACTATGCACTAAATGTACATGTATGGATGTGCCCATTTAAACCAAAACAAGTGTCCACACATGAAATCAGCTTAAATCATGTCAGGTTAAACTGTATGTTGTGTGTGTATGTGGAATATGTGGGGTACCAGTTGATGGAATTACCAGCATGACAAAGGGCAAATGACCGGCAAGGTTTTGGTGTGTGCTGCTATATCCCAAATACAACACAATACCCCACGGGACTCATTGCCCCCAGAATCTGTTGAAACAAATTCAGTGAGAATGAGAAAGATAGACCTGGTACCAGCCAAAGAGGATGACTGAATCAGTGAGCTAGGAATCGAGGGGAAGCTGGGTGACGGTGATCACGAGCTGATCACTTTCACTATCCACCGCAAAGCTGGCAAGTCAGCCAGCAATGCAGCAGTCCTTGACTTCAGGAAAGCCGACTTTCATAAGCTCAGAAGGCTTGTTCTTGAGGCCCTGAGAGGCCCTGATTTCACATGGAGTGGAGTTCATGGTGAATGGTTGCTTCCTAAGGAAGCGATCCTAGAAGCACAAGGGGAGTCTGTCCCCACCCATAGGAAAGGTGATAAAAGGGCTCAACAACCCCCTTGGCTCAACAGGGAGCTCACGGACCTCCTACATCTAAAAAGAGAGGTGTGTAATAGATGGAGGACAGGAAGCACTACTAAGTATACTGAACTCTATCTGGCTACATGAAGAAGCCCTTCTTCAGATATGTGGGGAGTTGAAAGAAAAACAAGGGCAAAACTGGACCCCTGCTAAATGAGCTGGGTAAGTTGACTACAGACACCCAGGAAAAAGCCAATCTGCTTAATGATTACTTTGCATTGGTTTTTCAACAGCCCAAAGGGACCACCCTGCCTAACATGATGTGGGATGACAAGGATGAAGCCCGCCACTGGTGTGGATCTTGTGAGGGAGCATCTTGAGAGGCTGGTCTGGACAGGTTGCACCCAAGAGTGCTGAAGGAACTGGCAGACTTCATAGTGCAGCCACAGGCTAGGCTATTTTAAGAACTTGCGGTGCTTGGGTGAAGCACCTGAAGATTGGAAGAGGGCCAATGTGGTGCCCTATCTTCAAGAAAGGGAGGAAAGATGACCCAGGAAACTACAGGCCAATCAGTTTGACCTCAATCCCTAGGCAGATCTTGGAAAAAATGATCAAAGAAACCATTCTTGACAGGCTAACAGAAGGCAACATCCTGAGGGACAGACAGCATGGGCTTGTTGTTGGGTAGGTCTTGCTTGACCAATCTCATTTCCTTCTATGACCAGGTGATGTATTGCCTGCACAAAAGGGAAGAGGTTGATGTCATATATATGGACTTTAAAGTCTTTGACCTGGTGTCCCACGATGTCCTCATGGAAAAATTGGGCAACTGAGGCCTCGACAACTCCACGGTCTGATGGCTGGGGAACTGGCTCTGAGGTTGGACTCAGAGAGCGGTAGTTGACTGAACCGAATCAACGTGGCACTTGGTGACTAGTGGCGTTCCCCAATGCTCTGTTCTCAGACCTGTACTCTTTAATGTCTTCAGAAATGATCTGGACACTGGTGTCAAAAGTGGATTGGCCAAGTTCGCTGATGACACCAAAATTTTGGGGACAAGTGTCCTCACTGGAGGACAGGCTGGTGATCCAGGCTCCCCTTGATAGGTCTCCAAGGTGGGTGGAGGAAAACCTGATGGCATTCAATATGGAAAAATGCAAGGCGCTGCACCTTGGCCACAAAAACCTGCATCACGCTTACAGGCTCGGCAATGCTACGCTCGCCCTATGGTGACGTAGTGGTGAAAACTAGCTGCACGCCATGCGCACAGTGCAGTAACCATCCACACTGCACCGTGCTTTAGTACTAAAGCATGGCGCTGTAGCATTGGCATGTAGATGCACCCAGAAGGTAGGAAATGCCCAAGCTAAGGTTGCCTATGACATCTTATGCAGATCTATTAGGGTGCAGTTTTAATTCTGCTTCTAGTTGTGCGTCGGTGCACGAGTTCACGTGCTACTTCTAGCCCGGACACCTGGCCTTTTCTCCCAGATCTTTATAACAGTCCTGGCTTCTGCTCCTCCAGCCCAGCCCCACGCTGGTCCTCATCACCTCTTCCCACCCTGTGGCTGCTCATCCAGTCTCAGTGCCCCTGCCCAGTGGCTCTCAGTATCTTTCCCAGCTGGTCCCTGCCCAGGCTTTTCACCCACTTTACCTGTCGCCAGACGTGGCTCTTTCTTCCCTCTCTGCACTTGTCCCAGCTTGCTTTCCCTTCCTTGGTCAGTAGCTGCCATCCGTAGGTGCATTTGGAGCACAGCAGAAACAGTGCCCTTGGTCTCAGGGCCTGGGTCTGCTGCTACGAGGACCTCCTGAAGGGGAAAATCCAGCTCCACAAGACAGCTCTAGTCCTTGGCGCATGTGGACTCGGCTCCAATTTTGCAGCTACACTTCTTCAGACTGAGCACGTGTAAAGCAAGACTCTCAAAGGTTTCTAGCCTGAGCACACGTGGGTGATGCCTTTTATGATCCCTTTGGGGATCCCCAGAGGGATCATAAAAGGCATCTCCCTCCCCCTGGAGTGGCTGCCGGCCAGGTTTCCAGCTGCGGACCCTCGTCAACAAAAGGGTTGCAAGAAATTTTTCTTGACTTGCGAAAAGCAACCTCCTTTCCCCCTCCCTGCGGTCTTAGAGACGGCTTCAGGATTCCTTGCCGAACCGTGAGCGATTCGGCCCGAGGAATGTTTCTGGCATGAAACATTTCAGCCCTGAGCTTGGCCCGTGAAGATGGTACCTAAACAATATGGCACGCCTGGCTCCGTCTGTAACAACTGTTAATGCAAATGTATTAGAGAGATTGAAACTCTCGAGAGAGATTGAAACTCTTGCTTCAGGTTTTAAGGTATTTGGAGGGCAGATTATCTCCCATCTGCCTATTGCAGGGTTTCCTGTATCTTCAGCTGAAGCATCTGGAGCTGGCTTCTGTCAGAAGAAGAAATACACTGCTATGTCTTTATTCTGTGCATGAGCTTTTTACAGCTTCTCGGGCTGTGCCAGGCCCGCAGGGGGCTTATACGAATCCAGGCCCTGATTCAGAAAAATACACCTCTATTTAGTCGAGTGCTTTCTGCGCTTTCCTCTGCATAAACAGGGTGCTGCAGATAACTGGGTTTTCTCTCTCTAAAGTTTGCTGGCAGTATAGGGGGAAAAAAAAAAATAATGACAAATGCATTTCAAGGCAGCCCAAAGCACAATCGTTCCTTTAAGCAGAAAGGGGAAGAGCGTTGTAGTTTGGATCAATCAAAATTTGTTGGACAAACTATTTCAATTGGAGGCTTTTTTTCGGGATATTTTTGCAAATAAAAGGGAAGGAAAATGCAAAACATTTAAAAAGAGCCAGTGTTGTGTTTAGAAACCCCAAATATTTCACTTTGAAGGGATTTTTCTTTTTTTGCTTCCTCCAGTCAGTATAACCAGCGAGTGACCATGACATAAAATAGCAACATGCTTTAGCATTGCTGAAATGGCCTTTATTTTGCTGAGTGTTTTCTGCCAGCTCTGATTTTTTTTCACCCTGTACTTAAGCGTATGGGCTTAACCTTAACCTTAGGACCGTGGCTTTGTGTTTTGCTGAGCAGGGATGGACTCGGTCCCAGTCCTGGTAGAAAAAAGTCATTGGCCGTGTCAGCCTGAAGTCGGGCAGGGTGGCACCTTGGAGACTAACTCCCTCAGAGAAGCATGGATGTGGGTTGTAGCTGTGTTGGTCCAAGAGCACAGGCAGATAAGTCTCTTTGGGTAAATCTGATCTCTTTTATTGAGTTGGTTTAATAAAAGATGACAGAGAAGCATGAGCATTTGCAGGTGACAGCCTAGTCCATCCTGTTTGGGGCTAAGTGCTGCTGGAAGTCAGTAGCAGCTGGGATGCTCAGCACCTTGCAGGGTCAGGATCTAGAAGTCTGTCTCCACCCGAGACGCATCCAATATAGTTTTCATTCCAATTATCAGGTTTCTCCATAATTATGGAAACTGGACTAAAGTTCAGCTTCGGATCCTGCTCTAACGGAGGGTAGCGGTGATCAAATCCCGGTTCTGCTGAATCGAGGACGAAGTTCCCGTGATCTGAATTAAGCCAGAAGTTTTTTTCCCAGAGAGTTTTAGTACCAGCTTCAGCAGGGGCAGAGTCAGGCCAGGGTCGGGCACATTTGGAAAACCAGCCCCTGAGTTCAGCTTTCACCTGGTTTTACCTTGCGCTTGCATTGGCAGAGACTCTTTGGGCAACTTTTATTTGTCTTTCCCTCTTTTAAATGCCTCTAGTGATATCCATCTCTGCTGGGACTAGACAAGGGAATCAAAAGTAACAAATACTAACTTTAATTACAATCAGCTACTTTTCCACTCTTCCTTTGTGCCGAGGAGTGATAAAGCCGAATATGAAAGTACAATCTAAAGGCCATGAATTAAAACAGTACGAGGTAATGTGCTTTACTTTTTCTTTAAAAAAAAAAAAAATAAAAAATTGAGATCTTCACATAGTGGGTTTTTTTTTTTTTTTTAAAGCCTTAGTTTTGAATTTGAAAGGGCAACCTATAGTGGGGGAGAATCAAACTATTTAGTTAATACAGACGGAACAGCTGAATTTGAAAGCAATCAAAGAAGGGATGGCACATCTAAGGCAGGCGCCGTCATTAGTTTTATTTTAGTTCAAATGATTGTACATGTTTAGTTTAAAACAGGGAAGGGGGGGAGCACTTTGAAATATAATTACATTTAACAGTCTTGTAGCTTTGTACTCGGTGCTATACATTGCATTCCCAGCTGTTTTTCATCTCCTGTAATTTAAATAAGTAAACCTTTTGTTCTTAAAAAACTCAGCCTCTTCTCAGTCTGTTGATGGACACCCATTTCTCCTGCCTTATTTTATGTTAATATTTAACAATGGAACGCAGTTACCCTCCTGCCGGTCAAGGCTCCACCTCCTTTGTTTTTTGGAGGCTCTCCTTTTTCTTTCCCCCCACCCCCCCCCTTGGCCTTTACTTTTATGGAGACTCCCAACTTCCTGTCCCTGCATCCAGGCAAGAAAAGGGTTTCTGCAGAAGCTTACAAAAAAAAAAATCCTTTGCCAATGGCGCGAGCCCCCAAGTGAGGAAGGTGGTGCTCAGCCGTCAGTCCTCTTTTGTTACCCGCTCAGATGGAATTATGAAATGTATGTTGCTTTGTAGGTCAGAGCAAATTTATGCCAAGGGAATGCAAATCCACTAGGTGTGCCCAGGTAATTTAAAGGGCTCACGCTGGCAAGCTTTTCTGCATGAGTAAAGCTGTTTAATTAATACGTTTCCCCCTGTTTTTTTTTTTTTTTTTCTCCTTTCCTCCCCTGATTAGTTGCTTCAAATAGCTTTTTGAATAATTTAAACTGTCTGTAACCTGTTCTGCTTGGCTCTCGGGGAACGGCAATTCCTATCAGGAATTGTGTTTCTTCCTTTCCTGGCTCTGCGACCTTCGCTTTTCCTAGAAAGCCGGTGGAGAGGTGGGGGGAAGGCAATGGACTGATTGACAGGGGCAAAACCACCAGTTGGCTCTGGTTGTAATAGAGATTCAGGCACTCTTGCAGGACGGAGGGGTAATTTTTTTATTTATTTATTTTTTTAGTTTGCTGCACAGGGAGATGGACATAATCTTCCCCTTAGCGCCCACGGCGGCTGCGGGATCCTCTTTCTGCTGCCCTTTGACCCAGGGGGCTGGAAGCTACAGGGTGTTATGTGTAAACCCAGTTAGTGCCCCTGCCTTCCCCCCTCCCGACCATGTCCAAAAGCTCATTTTTTAATTTCCTCAGCTCCGAGGTTTGGCAGGCAGGAGACCTGAGTTCAGGAGCAACAAAAGGCAGCCTCAAGAATTTCAGCCGCTGCCTTTGAAACGGGCCGCGACAATGAGGGAGTGGGAGTCCTACTGTTCTGCCGTCTTTATAGTGTTAATATACTGTCCAGGAAGACGGGAGGCAAGACATTGCTCAGATTTCATCTCGCATCCGCGGGGCCGCAACAAATCAAACTGAAACGGGCCCCTTCCTGCCTCCAGAGCCGCCGTGCCAAGCGGGCTCGTACCCCCTTGCTCCTTCTGTTTTGCAGCGGCTAGCAGACCCGCGGGAAGAGAGGGCGAGAGAACAGGGGGTGTTTGAAGGCTGGTACGAATCAGCTGTGTTGAGGGCAACCAGCTCCCCCCCCACCCCGGCGCTAGGGGCTGTACAAGTAAATAGCAAACGTGAGCCTGCACACCAAAGTGCTTTTCCTCCGGGGTAACAGGTAGGTGAAGTACACACGTGCGCTGGGGTGAGTGGCGGGGAGGCGGGCTATTCGGGAACGGTTCTTGCCTGCGCCGTTTCTGCGACAAATGGTATCGAAGGGAACAGGCCGCACCCTCGGCAGTTCAAATAAGTGATGCCAAGTTATTTATTTTATTTTTATTTTTTCTCCCCCCCCCCCCCCCATTTTTGTTGTTGTTGGCTAGCTAAGGTCAGCGTCTTTTGAGGCTGATTTGCCTTCGCCGTAAGCGTAAGTTCAAATGCCGAGTGACGTCTCTGTTCTGCCGGTGGCTGTGACCTGCTGCTCCTGTAGCTAATTGTCAAGCCGCACCGATGCCGGGAAAGCCAGCGAAGTGGGGAGGAAGCCTTCCCAGGCCCGTGCGGTTGTGGGCCGGCGGATTAATTTGGCCACCTTTGGGCGTGGTTGCTGCCCTGAGCCGGCAGCCCGCCCTTGGCTACCCCTGCACCGACGCGAGCAGGTCTTTGGGAGAGCTGTGCTGTCCCTGCACAGCAAACTCTCTCCTTGCTTTTTTTTGCCTTTGCTCAACTCCACTCTTGGCTTCCCCCTTTCTTGGCACTCGAGTACCAGGCTTCCTCCTCCTCTCCTGATCCTCCTCCATTAATTGGAAAATTGCTCCTCTTCATCAGCCCCTTCCTTCCAAAACACGCTGCGTGAGCAGGAGTGGTGAGCGTATGTGGAAGCGCATGGAGAGATCCTGAGCCATTTCCTAACGCTGTAGATCACCAGTCACCAGTGCTACGATTTCTATAGCAGCCTTTCAGCAAAGGGCAGCTGTGTCCAGTTGAGCAGATTTGGCTCCCGTCCTTGCCACGTTACAGCCTTAAGAAGGATTTTTTTTTTTTTTTTTTTTTAATTCTTCTATCTCTCTGATTGCCGTTTTTGGACGAGGAGGGAGAAGGTAACTAGTGGGTGAGGGAGAAAAGTGCCCATGGTGCAGTCAAAGGTTAGTGGGACTCGTTCATTTATTCACTTGGGTGCATGCTATTTAATTTTCGAGCCATGTGCACAAAGGAAGGAGTCCACATCCCCGAAGCACCCTGCATGGGTGGCAGAACGTGCAGCCCTTCCTGGCTGTTCTTCCCAGGCTTTCGCAGAGAAGCAGCAACCTGCATTAATTGGAAAATTGCTCCTCTTCATCAACCCCTTCCTTCCAAAACCTGCTGCATGAGCTGGAGTGGTGAGCGTATGTGGAAGTGCATGGAGAGATCTTCAGCCATTTCCTTTCCACCTTGCATAATTAGTCAGCGGACTCCATCGTCGTAATCCTTTTGCATCCCCTGATGGGACAGAGGGATGTGTTAGCGGACTCTCTTTTCACCCCGTTCCCCGCGGGCTCTGAAGAAGATGCCAAGTCAAGGATCCTGCAGGACCTAAAGCTCCTGCCTCAGCCTTTTGCCATTTCTTTTTCGACGTGGCCCCTTTCCAGAGCCTCGCCGCCACCTCTTTTTCTCGAGTCCAGCCCAGAGAGAGAGACTGCACCTGCTGTTGTGTCCACATCTGGCCTTCATGCACAGTGTTGCGGCACATAAAATTCCCAGACAACCTGGGGCATGAGGTAAATGGGCAAGTAAAAAACCTCCAGCATGGGAAATTTCATAAACGGTTGCAAATGTTTCTAGGAAGCAGAAAGCAGAGACCGAACTGCCTGGCACAGGCATGGCATAAACCGGTTTGACCCGAATCCATTAAGTCTGATGCTACATTCAACCAGGTTTATCTCAAACCGGTTTATGTGCACTGAACATCTGTTCTGTTGCAGGTTTAAACCAGTTTCTGATCACTGAAACCTGTTTATGCATAATGTTTGTCCCTAGCCCTGGAGGGGGCTAGTGTCGGAAAGCAGACTTGGTTTGCTGCTGGTGCTCGGTGCTTTTGGGAATCGGGCCCTGCAGCACTTCTGCATGCCTTGCTTTGCATGTCAACGGCTTGCTTGCCGCAGCTCCACGGAGAATAACTGGTGCTGGAAGGACTGCCTCCAGCACCGATGTGGACAGACCGGGTAAACCCGCTCCTGCATTAGGGCTGGGGTTGCAGAAGGGGACAACCCCCCTTAGCCCTGGCAGGGACAGCCAACAGCAATCTCTCGTGTCCCTTCCCTGTCCACGGGGCCTCTCCAAGGAGGCTGTGGCTGCTTTGCACCGTCTCGAAGTTATGTTCCTGCTTTGCTTACTGGGTCAAGCTCACAAGCCAAACTTTATTAGCCTGATTGCAACCCACGGATGCTGGCCCCGAAGGTTATTTCTCCATCTGACTTCAGCATCGCTGGATCTATGAGCGGCGTGGCCGTAGAGCATTAGCGACCCTGTCGCACGCGTGCGGCCCTGTATTTGTGACACGAAGGCACTTAGAAAGATGTGTTTCTGGCTATGGAGACACCACTGATCAATAGCTTTTACATTACTCTGTTGCTAAACGGCTGGCTGGGGCAGGGAAAGGCAGTGGCACTTTAGGGCTGTTTGGGCCTTGGAAAATAAATTGAGGGGGAATGTAGGCAGAGTGGTTTCCAGTTCAAGTCCAGCTCAAGTTTCCAGTTCAAGTCCCCTTCCAGGAGACGCGGAGCTTGGGTACGCTTGGGAAGGGAAAACACAGCTCTTGGGTTGAGAAATGGAGGATATTTGCTCTTTACCGGGGCAGTGCTATTGAAGGGGGTGGGCAGGGGGGAGGAGGGGAGGACGTTGGACTGAGAATCAGGAAACCTGAATTCTCCTCCGCAGGGTTCATGAAAGCCATTTTCTGTCTCTTTTTCTCAGTTTCCCCACTGATCAAATGGAGCTAACAGCCCTTCCTTTGCCTAAATATATTGCAAGCGTTGTGGAGCAAAAGCTGTCTCTTATTTTCTGCTCTTACAGCAGGACAAAAGAGCACAGTGGGGCCCTGGTTTCCCATGGAGTCTCTAGGTGACACCATAATGTGCGCAGTAATGGGGGGAAAAATCAGAGAGGCTCTTAATGTTGGTAATTTTTGCTTCCAAAATGCTTTTTAAAAATGCTCACGTGGCTGCAGACTGGAATGCCGTTAGCAGCAGTCAAGAAGCAGCCCCGCGCGGGGTGTTTTGCACACGGACGTGAGGCATGGGGGGATTGTGCAAGGGGTTTTACGGTACAGTTGCTCCCCGTTGCAGGGGCTGAATGTGGAGCAGACGGTCCCTTCCCATCCTGCCTCCCTGGGCTAGGAGCTGTGGTGAGGTTTTGTGCCGGAGGGCGCGCCTGCAGCTGGGTGACTGGCACCTCAGTGTAGCCCAGAACTAAGTCCTCTTTGTTCCTGCCTCCCCTGCTGCCCCGGGTGTGTCTGCATTTGAGGGCATGCCCGCCGGTTCCTTGTCCTGAGATACTCCCCAAGTCTCTCCCGGTGGGGTGTTAAGTTGGTGGTACTCGGTCATCTCAAGGCCCCCTCAGAAAATGCCAGCTCTTAGCTTTCATTTATTTTTTGACTACCGAGCATGACATGCCCACTCTGTGGGCGCTGCACCCTGAAACGGGTGTCATGTACGTACAGACGGTCACAAAGCCCGAGGCTGAATTGATTCAGTCTTTGCAGGTTAGTCCAAGCTGCACAGATTAAATTGAAACAGAAGTGAACAGACATTTACCTTTGATTCAACAAATGCAGACGCATGCCTGCAATGTCTCAGGCCAGAAGCTGGGGGGTGTGGGGCTAGAGCGCAGCTCTTTGGCTGTATGTTCACTTCCTCTTCCTGCTGCCCCACAGGTCTCTGGGATTTGCAGCCCAGAATCACAGCAGCAGGACTCTGCAGGGTTGCTCATCACTTCCTCTTCTGGCTTCCAGATGTCTCTGGGATTTGTAGTCCACGGTCACAGCCAGCAGTCAGTTTGAGTGGGGGAAGGGGTGTTTAACCCCCACTCCTAGACCCCAGCTGAGGTTTGCCTGGTGGGGGGGGCAGCCTGCTCCCTCTGTAGACAAGGCTCTATCCCCAGCTGGGCTTGCCCCCTGCCCTTGTCCCCTTGTCAGCCAGCCCTCACTGCTCCAAGTAGAGAGCAGAGGGGAGGAGCCAGCCCTGCTCTCTGGAACAGACAGCCCAGCCCAGTGCTGAAAAGCATGCTGGGATGCTGGGGGACTGTGATCTAACTTGAACCGGGAAGGGAACAGAAGTTTCATAAACCGGTTTGACCCAAAGCAGTTAAGTCTGGTACTGTATTCAACCAGGTTTGTCTTAACCCAGTTTCAGCCATTTTGAAACTGGTTGATGTTTTCATAGACATTAGGGCTGGAAGGGACCTCGGGAGATCATTGAGTCCAGTGCACTGAACAGCTCTTCTGTTACAGGTTTGAGCCAGTTTCTGATCACTTAAACCAGTTTATGTGTAACTTCTGCCCCTAGCCAGGCAGCCATCGGAGTGGCACTGTTTATTTGCAAGTGTGGCCTGTGCGGAGCTCCCTGGCACTGATAATGCTCAAAGGGTTTAGAAGATCCAGGCCTCTGCGAGACTCTGATGTTTGAGTCTCTCATCTTAAAACCGTCCAACTGTCTGAGTTATGGTGAATCCCCTGGAAAGCTTTTGGGGGCAATGTGTCTTAAATTGCCCCCAAAAGCTTAAAGAAGCCCATATTCAAGTTCCTGTTCTGCCATGTTTCAGGGGTGTAGGTTGTAGCTGTGTTGGTCTAAGGACATAGACAGACAAGGTGCTTTGGGTAAATGTGATATCTTTTATATTGTATATACTTTATATCATATATATTTTAAATCCAATGTTCTGCCATTGACTCTTTACTCAAGTAAGCCCCTTTGTCTTTGTGCTTTTGTAGGGCTTGGGAGGATAAATGTCTCTGGTATGGGGGAGAACTTGGGTACCAAAATAATTGGAGGAGGGGAGAGAGAGAGATCTCCCATTTCCATCCAGGGGAAGACAATGTGAGCAAGATCAGAGGCCTGGGTGATAAAGAATTGCATCTGGGTTGCACGGGGGCCCCATCTCCACACCCGAGCATGTAAAAGTCACTCTGTAGCTGTGTTCAAAACTCAATGTTCAGCCCTTCCGTTCCCAATCTGCCACCAACTCTTTCTGGTCTCAGACCAGCCCCTTTTTCCAGGGGGAGGATTTGGTCCAAACTCCCACAGAAGAGGAGATGGGAGGTCTAACCCAGCCATCAGATCCAACTCCCCTAGACTGCAGCAGGATCAAGCTCCAGGCCACCGCTGCTGCCTTTCAAATGCCGGCCTCCAGACCAGGCAACCCACTGTGGACTCAACTACATGGCTGTGCCAAGAAGGAGGGCAGGTATCACCCCTGCAGCTTGTTCACGGGGTTGGGATGTGCTGTGATGTACCCGAATCATGTGAATGCGGCATCTGCTTCAGCTACTGAGATTTTAGCACAGCTGCATAATAATAGTACCTAGCTTTGCATTCGCTCATGCATTTAACCTTGGGATGTGCTATGGTTCAAAGGGGGACTAAGCGTGTGGTGGAAAGATGCACCTTGAGTGTGCTAATGCGCTTGGTCGCTGCGCTGGGTTTGCGTCCCGAGTAACCCTGCCCGAAACTAATGCTCATCAGCATGAGCTCCTCCGTGTTGAATGGGCTGGTAGCAGATTGCACCGGAGGGTGTGGGCAGCACTCCAGCAAGGCGGAGGAGGAGAAACCTCTTGTACCAGCCCAAAAAGAAAGAAGGTGATTCCTGAATAAAAATTTGTGCAAAGGCCAGATACCTGAGGCCATGCATGGGCCTGTGCCCCATGCCCAGTGGCAGGAAACAGTCCCCGAGGACACTGACCTTGTCAGCAGCCAAGTCCAGAGATAATGCTCTCCTAAGGACGAGCTTTTCGCGCTCGGTGGCTTCTGTGTGTTCGGCTGAACGGTGATCTCCGTCAGCTTGCAAGCACGCGAGGCTCCTTATCCTCCCTCTGTGCGTGTGTGCTTTTAATTTGGAGCAGGGTTATTTTAGGAAGTACAAAGAACTCCTCTCAGGGTGATGGAAAAGTGCTGTCGGCATCACTGGGGAAATGGGTTTGATCCTTCTCTTACAGGCAAGCAAAGGGGGAGGGGGGGGAAGTAGCTTGTGGTTTTGGCAGGGGAAGATTCCCCTTTAAGAATCTCGTGCCGGCATAAGGCAACTGTTAGTGTTGAGTAATCTTCTGCATCACCAGATCCCGCTACTGCTGACTGAATTTGGTTTACCTCTTCCTAGCTTGTGACGCTTCAGTGTATGCCCCTTGACACATCACCCAGGCATCTGAAGTAGCAAGATCAGCAGAGTATGTCAGGGCAGCCGCTCCGAAGGCATCAGCTTTGATACCGTCAGTAACATCCAAATGAGCAAGCTGGGGAAAGACAGCTTGGTGCAATACCGCAAGGCCCAACCTGTTTCCAGCACAAAAAAGTGCGTGCTGACAGCCCCTTTCAGTGTTGACGAGTGTCCGACGGCACGCGCTCTGTCCCCCCAAACGCTCGTCCTCGGCCCTCCAAGCACACGGTCATCCCAGCCCGACCCGGAGGCCGGCGCACAATCGTGCATTCAGGAGGATCGCTTTCATAAACGCCATCAGGGAATTTGCTTCTCTGGCTGCCGAGAAGACTTGCACAGGCATACTAGTGCAAGCAAAACAAGGCGAAGCCAGGGAGAACTGTTGAGCTTTAATCATAGCTAATATTTTCATCTCCCCTCTTCACTTTGGAAGGATAGCTAATTGATTATAAAAACTAGGTCAATTGCCATTGGGCTTGGTGAGAGAGACTCTTCAGTTAAATCTCCAGGTTTTAGTGGGAAGTTACTGTCGGAGAGGCTTAGGAAGAAAATAAATATACCGCAGCCTTGCATGAGAAACTTGCAGGCTTTACCAGGATGCTCAGAGAGATTTTCCTATTCCTCCAGCAAAATTCAAAGCCATTGTTTAAAAGCAAGACCGCCTGCACGTGTACCCTGATCGTTAATTAGACAAAACTCCCACTGACATCAATAGGAGTTGGGCTTGACTAAAAACTGCAGGATCAGGTCCTGTGGTTTGCTTCCTAGGAACTGATTAAGCAGCTAAATGACTACAGTGGTTTCCTCAGGAGCATAATTGCCTAATTAATTTTTAAAATAGCTAAGTTCAGCCACGAATGTGGTGTACCTGTTTTCAGCAGACAAAGCCCTTGAAGTAAGCCAAGCCAATGTAGGCGTTCGCAGGTGCCTGTTGCCTTTCTCTGTGCGGGTAGTTGCATTTATTTAAAGTTTCAAAATGAGCATTGGCTTGTGAAACAATAGCAGGACAACAATCCAGCTTCGCTTAGCATTTTTAAAGGCTTTAAATGTGCTACATAGGCAAAAAGAAATGCAAAACTCCAGAACTCTTGCTTCAGAGATGATACCTTTTTATTAATCCACTTAAGAAATCTCTCTCTTTCTCTCTCTCTCTCTCTCTCGCACACTTTTTCTGCAAGCTTTTGGGCACATGCACGCCTTTCCTCAGACTCGGAGCAAATTAAAGATGGTAATGTTTTGCATTTCTTTTTGTCTCAGACCACCACGGCTACCAAATGCATCCCTAAAACTGCATAGGCAAATGCTTTAGTACCTGTCCCTCTCAATTCTTGCAGCCTGGCTACTAAATTGTTGTTGTCCATGTTATAAGAACATAATTTTGAAGGCTAAAGTAAGCCCATTCTCTGAGCAAACATGCCATGTTCTTGGAATTGAGCGTTTTGCAAGGACCTTTCCCATCTAAATGAGTGTTTTTGTTTCTTAGTCAGACAAGGTTCTTTGGGTAGATATGGTATCTTGGGTTAGACCAACTAAATAGTTGGAAAAATTGTTCTTTGCCAGCTTTTGGGCACAAACACCCTTCTTTGGGCATTGGGAAAGTCTGCTGGTGTTTTATGAGCTCTCCTGAATGGAGTAGAAGCCAACGTGCAAAATGCAGGTCTGTGAAAATGCAGATGTGTGGCAGTGAGGTTCAAAGGGAATGGGAGACAATAGGTGTGAGAATATAGTTGCGGGGTGCAAAGGCAGAGAAGGTGATGGTATGTAGCTGGTAAAATGAAGACAGGTTACCTGGGCTTATCAGATGGCAGGCAGGTTATAATGAGCCACAAATCCAATCCATTTCTTTCTTAGTCCACCCTTGCTTTTTATTAAAGTTCCAGATCATATCCTCCAAGCTATAACAAAAATAGCTGCAGCTGCAAAAAAAGCCTGACTTTCATGATTTAAAGTGCACCTCTCTCTTAAATAGAAATCTCTGGCATGTGTTCAGTGGTAAAGGGATAGGGGAACTATAGCGTGGCTTTCATAAACAAAGGAAAGGGCGGTGATGCTTGAAAATACTCTACTGAAAACAGTATGCAGTATTGTGGTGACGCGATGCATGCATCTCCCAACGTGGTGTAGTTAGCCTGCAGAGCACGTGGTTCTGATTGCTCTAGCTAAGTCCTTAATACAGCACCCTGGGGATTTGGGGATTTCTCCTCTCTTGAGTGGGACAACTCCAGAGCTAGTTGCTTTAGTGACATCTGTTTGCAGATTTGCCCTGCATGATCCTAATGAAGGCTCCAGGGCAGGGCAGGGAGCACTCCCTGCAGAGAGCTGAACCCCCTCTACTGTCATTATGGGAATTGCTTGGTACTTTCCCAGAGGTCAGCAGCATCTTGTAGCATCAGGTTCTGCACTTCCACCGCCGTGCTAGTGTGCCAGGACCTCCGACTTGGGCCTCATTGCATGCGAAAAGCACATCCCACCTTGTTCATCTCAACACTGTTGCAAACACCTTTAAAATGCTGGGACCAAAGGTGCTATTAACAGATTTAGGCAGAAATTTTAAGTGGATGCCTTCTTCCTTGGCAAGACCAGGGATGCTTAAATCTACACTTCTCCCCGGGCGGGCCGTTCCAGGATGACCTGAGTCTGCAGCTTGCGTGGAAGAGAGAGGCTATGCGCTACGTGCTTTCCTCGGGGAGCTAGTAGCTGATGGGCTTGGGCAATGGAAATATTCGGGCACTTGGGATAAACTGAGCTCCGTTCTCTTATGGACCGCAGCAAAGTCCATCTCCCTTGTGCCCAGAGCATGGGGAGTAAGGTGCCTGTGGGCACCGTGGTTCATACCCGACTGTATTATAGCAAACTACATAGCAAAGGTGTTTGCAGATCTTGACTATAGTGTTGGCATGGGGGGAAGACGGCTGTTGGCTCTGATTTTGGGGATATCCAAGGTTGGCGTTCCTCCCTCACTACCGAAGCAGAGCAAATCGGGAATAGCTGCACTGACGTCGCTGAAGTTACACAGGGTTAAAACCAGAATGAGAGCAGAGATGACCTAAGGCGACTGGGATTTTGATGTATAGGATGATGGGATGAGAAGTTGTTTGCCATTGAGTCATGTTGGAATAAATTATCCCCCCTCTTTCTGCCCCATTGGTGAAGTCCATAAAAAGACAAAGCAGAGACCCCTTGATAGAAGAAACCTGTTGTGAATTTGCAACCAGCCAAGATGAGAGAGAGAGAATTTATCCAGCATAAAACCTGCATTTGACTTATTTTTGGGGGGGATCTTTGATATTTCGGACTAGCGAATGGTAGGGAGGAAGTGTTTGTGGGTGCCCAGCAGATATTGAAGCATCAGTGCATTTGGCTCATGTTCCTTGAATAGCAGAGTAATTCAAAACTAAAATTTAAATAAGCAAAACCCCTTGCAGTCTGTGGGACAGAGCACCTCTGCTCCAATCCCAATGGCATGTTGCGGTAGGCTTTATTTCTCGTGGCTCTCCTAGTAATTTCTCCTCCATCTTTCCCATCCTTTATTCACCAGTTACCTATTTCTGAATGCGATCAACCTTTTGAGCTGAGAAATTGTCATTCTTAATTCCCCCCTCCCTGCAAAAACACGGTGCTTACCTAGGCAGGTTTTCCCAAGAACCCGCTTGCTCTCATTAAAATGCACCTAACTCGTTTCACAGCCCGTCCCTTCTGGAAACCTTGGGCCAGATCCTCACCTGGAACGAATCCACACGGATGCGTTGGCTGCAGCGGAGCGATGTCGATTTTACACCCGGCCTCTCGTCAGGTCTCATCTATTAGGTTCATAATTGCAGCCCTGCCTGATTTTACCGGCCCGATTTTGGAAACCTCTCTGTTTCCCCCACTGCCACTGATGCAAATAAAATGTTTCAAGCATGAACGGCTCTGTCCTGTGCAGGGTGTCAGACCATCAGTTCCTGCTGATTCTGGGGGACTTCCCTGGACTCATTTGTCTTGGAAGCAGAGCATTTGGGTGGGGAGTGGGGGACGCATCCCACATTGAATTGAAAATTGCAGCAATGGAGAATCCACTTGGGTCCATTACTTGCCAAGGATAATGGCTCTCGCTGCTAAAATAACTTGGCTTTCTTCCTAGCCTGAGCTTGTCCAGGATTGCATGATACCTTTGTCTGGGAGGCCCATTATCAATGCTTTGTTAGGTGCTTCCAGACTGTCATCAACTCTCCCCTCAACATCCTGCTTGATAAGCTAAGTGGATTAAGCAGAGGCGACCGTCAAGGAGGCCCTTTAATCATTTGCACGGTTCTTCTCTGAACCTTTTCCCCTCTGAAGGGAGCATGATTTTCATTCCCTCTTCCATATTCTCCTCCAGCTCTCTGACCCACCTCCTGCTGTCGTCTTCTTGTTTTAGGTTGTCGCCTCTTTGGGCGGGGAACTGGAGTGTATTGAACAAGGAGAACAATTTAACTGTGAAGGTGTGCTTTGGCTTGTCGAGCAAACCGTATCGGCCACACAGCAGCTTTGCAGAGGCGTTTATAGATGTAAATAATATTTTTTGCAGAAAACCCCCCAAGTTAACCCCAAACCTGGAGCTTCCTGAAAGCTTGTGGGCCAGTCGGTGTTATTGCAGGAGAAAGACCCTCCGGAAGGGTGTTGCTTTAAAAGCACGACTCGATCCCGGTGAGCGCCGAGACGTGGGACATCCTTTTAATTCAGCAACACGAAGCAGATGGAGTGAGCGAGCGCCCCTGGTTATGAACTGGGCGATGGCTGCAATCCTACCGCCACCCCCAAGCAGGAGACTGGGGTGATGTTTGCTTCCTAAAATGCACGGCTAGTTCGATGGGGTGGCCCTCGGTCTGGGATTTTTCTAATGGAAAATATTGCCTTATTCTCCTGCAAAGCTGGAGCTTGCCAGGGAGAAAAGCTCTTGGAGGATGCTGCTATCTTTCCTGCTCCCCTCCTATAGTATCTATCTTTTTTTTTTTTTTCCTTCTTTCTCTTGCCAGCCAGGCACTGTGTGCACTCTTCTGTGAACCTTAGTGAACCGGATTTTTTCCCAGGTGCCTTTTTTCCTCCTCAGTAGCTGCAGAAGTGGCAGCAGGTCTGAGGAGGAGATGTGTTTCCTGATTTATGACATTTCTAAAAAAGTGAATTTCAGGGCTGGATTGACAGTGCTGGAGACCCCGGCCCAGCATCCGTGGGGTGGGAGGGAGCGGCTTCTCATCTGTGCAGGCTCAGCCCTGGGCTTTCTTGCCGAAGTAGCTGCTGTGTTATATGGGGTGAGAAGGGGCTTTAGCGCCAAGGGAGAGGACCTTTTCCCGCTGGGAATAGCATCGCGGCCTGGAGCTGGTGTCCCAAAGACGGTGGATGATCCCGGCTTCGTGGACCGGGGCAGAGCTCTGCTTCCTCCTTTCCCTGCCACCTCATCGGAGAGGCAGGAAAACTCCTGTTTGCACCAGTGCCAAACTGGTTTGACTCTGGGAGCGAGCTCTCCCCCTCTTCCAGCGTGCCTCGTGCTCCTCTTCGACCCTCCTGTCCTAGGGCCTCTGCGGGGGCAGGGGTATTCTCATTCATCTTGGCTTTTCTGGCACTTATATGGCCCCTATTAACATGGGATGCAAGCGGCTTGAGACCCTTAATCTATTTACCTTCACACACACGCGCACGCCCCACTCCCGTGAGCTCGGGAAGGGGCGTTATCCCCACTGGAGGGATGGGGAGCCACGGGATGCAGCAGACGGAGCTGGGGAAGGTGGTGAGAGTAACGAGAGGCTCCTGATGTCGTTCCCATTCAACAAGCATTCGATGAAATAGATGCTTCCTGGAGCGCCTGGGTCCTGGGCTGGCACCCGAAGCCGCAGGTTGCAGAGTCTCCCGGCGGTACGGGCTCTCTCTGAGTTGTGAGCTCCTTCCTGTGCAGTGGATCAGCTGCCACAGGAGGGGTGCAGAGAGCAATGGCTTTTCTGAGCAGCTGGGTGCTTCGTCCTCTCTTCCAGGTGAGAGGTGCATGGGTTTGAGCCCCTGCAAGCGGAAGAGGGACTGGATGCCCAGGTCATGGGGGAGTGCTTGGGCCGTGAAGCTGTAGAAAAGCCTCTGTGGCAATGTCACTACTTTCCCTTGGAGACTGCTGCCCTGCTGGGCCATCCCGTCTGCCCAGGGTCTGAGCCCTTCATCCCCAACAAGGAAGCAATGCCTCCAATTTAGAGACCTAGGAGCTGGAGTGACTTACTCAAGGCTGCACGGGCAGTCTGGGACCAGTCTCTGGGCTCCTGGCGTCTTATCTGAGGCTTCCCCCCATCTTCGTTTTTGATTCCCAGCGAAGTCTGAGCTTAGGCAGCTTGAAACAAAGCCCTGGGCTCAGTTTTTTGTGAAAATGTGGAGCAGCTGGCATGCCAGGGAAGAAATACTTGGCAGCAAGCATGCTGCAGCGCTGTTCCCCGGCACAAACGTGCAGTGAGCGTTTCCTGAAGACGATGATAATGGCCAGCATATCTCCGCCGGCTTTGTATGTACCAGCATCTTCAGCCCAGAGAGGAGCAAACTTGGAGGCTCCTGAGATTTTGCGGGACTAATCCAAAGCCCTTTGGATGTCAGTGGGAATTTACCTCTCTTCGAAATCAGCAGGGCTTCTTCCATGCTTAAAGCTAGGCATATACCAAGCTGCACTGCACTCGAAGCCACATGCACCGAGTCACGTGTGTCCAGTGCCCGAGTGATGGACCACGTTGCCTCCCATGCTGCTTAATTAGCACTGCAGCTGTTCTCGGATAGCTGCTCTTTTCCTTAGGCTCCGATAGCTAATATCAAGAACAGCAGCAAAGGGAAAAAAAAAAAAAGAGGAAATTGCATCTATATTTAATTAACACTGCATTTATATTTCATTGCGGAGAGCCCCTGGGTGGGGAAGATTCTTAGCAGGAACAATTGCTATCAAGAGCTCAGAGCTGCTGCACAGCACTCGGGAGGTCCGCGTTGGTTTGGACACGCAAACCCAGACCCCTGGGGGGGGGGAGGGGGGGCAGTTCCTCAATTCCCTGCCCTTCCCCACTTTCCCAGGGAAGCAGATTTGCAGTAATATCTGCTAATTTATAAGCCAGAGAGAGAGGCTTGATGGGCACAGAGCAAATATATTGCGATTATTATTCTCTCCGCCCTTTTGCCTTTCCCTAAGCTTGCAGCCGTGACGTAGCCGCTCACTGCAGCGCACGGAGCTGGCTCACTTGTTCTGGTGGCGCGCTGCACGCTTCCTCTTCCAGCACTGACTTGTGGTCAAGGAGCAAGATCGACTGCTGAATGCACTGCACCAAACAAGGAGCAAAATGTACTGCCAGGTTCCCTCCCCAGAGGCAGCTGCATTTAAGCAGTGGATTTGGTGGTGTCTGCATATGTGGTACTTGCACTGCTTCCTGCAGGGAAGGCCTCGGTGTGTTTTTTCCGGTGGCGTTTTCATTTCATAGTAGGGAAACCGCTGAGCTAGACAGATGTGGGACCAGTGCTCCCTTTACATCGGGGGTCCTCGGAGCACGCAGCAGCAGCTGCTGTTGCTATCTTGTACTTTCAAAGGGCAGCCCAGTGGAGAAAGGTGGTGGAAGTTGGGGTCTTGGGGGCTGGGATGTGGAGGCATTTTAGCATCTCCGAGAGCCCTTGGCGTCACTGAGCCAGGCCCACGTTGCAAAGTCTTGACTCTGAGCAGGGGGGACAGGCACCCACCCAGGTCCTGTTGGGTTTAGCAAGCTCCCTGCCGCCATCAATGCCCGTCTGCACCGATCCGACTCTGGGGGTCGGACTAGATGACCTTCTGAAGGTCCCTTCCAGCCCCACGTCTCCATGACTGCAGGCTGGCTCAGTTTGTTTCAGATCCCTCTGCTCCTTGTCCCCTTTTCCCCTCCAAGAAAAGCCCCTGCTGAGGGGAAGGGGAGAGGGGAATTGGCCGGTTAGAGCCATCATGTCTCTAGCTAAAGGTGTTGTGCAGCGAGGAGTCACGTGCATGTTACAAAAGGGCTCACGGCTGGCGGCCTAGAAGCTCGGCCCATTTGTCAGGACGGAGACATAATCCACTTTCAAAGCACCCCACGCTCTGGCAGTGCACGGCCAGCGGGACCGTGGGCCCAGGGCACGTCTGCTTGGCTGCGGCTGCTGTGATGGCAGGGTATCCTAGACGTGTCCAAGCTCAATTTGGGTCCGGCCAATGGCCGAGCCATGCCAGCACAGAACAGAAAGGCCAGCCCGAGCCCCTGAATAGATGCCTCGGTGGCCAGCCTGCAGTGAAGACCCGCCAAGACCCAGGTTGCCCCGTGCACTGGGTTTGTGGTGCTTCAGGTACCTTGTTCAAAGCTGGCTGGGCTTTGACCAGCCGCTGTGGATGCATGCGCTGAGCAACGCAGTGCTCGTGCTGGTAAATGAGGTGGAATTGCAGCTCTGTCCTATATGAGACCCCAGTCTTGTTCTCCTTGCTTTTTGCAAAAAATATGTATTTCTATATACATTTTTTGCAAAAAATATGTATATATATGTATATATAACTCCACCTCCAGCACTCTGCCAAAAGGCCCCTGTGGTTCACTTGGCAGCTCAAAGCACACTTAAAAACCCATGACATGGTTCGCACCGCGCACCCATCTCCATGCCCGTACCCCCACCTGCTGCCCTCCTCTGCTCCTGGAAAAGCCTATGCCAGACCCCTCTCCATCAGATGGGGTCTGCCATTTCTTTCCCGTTGGTCTCTTTTGTCCAGGACACTCCTGCCGTTGGGAACCGGCTTGAAATGGCTTTGGCGTATAAGGCAGGCGATGCAAACGTAGAGTGCAGTTTCCGTTCTCGTTGACTGCTTTACCAGCCCTCGCCCAGGAGCCTGACGGGGTCAGGAAGGGAGATGATGGTGTGTGGCAGTAAGAAACCCAAAGCCTCGACAGAGATAATGCTGTGCTGTGATATAACACACCCACCCCGTTTAGTCACTACATACACATAGCTTGCATACCGCTTCCTACCATCGCTGCCTAGCTGGCATGCCGCACAATACGGCCTTGCTTTTCTGCAAAAGGAGCCAGCGTCAAACGTGCGGCCCTTCACATCCAGGAGTTGCATGCCGTGCCGTGTCTTTCATTACAGCAAAAAATACGTGGACAGTTATTCAAATAAAGCTAAGCATCATCCCGCTTCTAACTCCTCCTCCTATCCTCTCCCTCCTGAGTTTCTTTGGCTTTGTCTAAATTCGAGAAAGAAAAGGCAAGCTGAAGTCCTGGGTGGGTGTTGACAAAAAAGAAGGCACATTTCTGCCTTCCTCCAACTACAAAAGAAGCATTTGTTGCCTCAGATAACTCTTAAGCAAACTGCTGTCAAAACAATTAGTGTTATTTTTCTATTATCCTTCTATTTGAGAGTAAATAACCGTTTCATGAATATGCTAATTACCTGCGAGGTGCCGAAGATAAGTAGGGTGGTATATCTCCACTGAGGATGAGAAATCATCCATTGTATACAAAAATTCCCAACACTGGATTTTCCCAAGTTTTTGGGGTCGTGCAATCCCAGGAAAGCTGCTCAGAAACGAGCACAATTCACTTTGCTAACTCAAAGTCAAACAAAAAAAAAAAAGTAATGCCAAGATGCAAATGAAGATACCATCTAAAAAAAACCGTGGAGAGAGCAAGAGGGACTGAAATGTTTCAGTAGCTGAAAGATACTGTTAATGTTTAAACTGTAAGATAAACATTATGAGTTTACAGTTTTAACGCATTATGGAAAGCTTGTTAGAAAAATGGGAACTATTTCAAGGTTCATCTTTCAATGCTATGTGTTGACATCTCCATAACCTTGCATTATTTAAAGTGGAAATAGGTTTAAAGTTAGAGTGGACTATTCCATTTAAATGGCTTGAATAAAGTTTTTGGAGCAGAAAGCATTTCTGAGTCTGTTTCTGGCTGTAGACCACAAGCCCCTAGATAGGCATGTTTGGATTTTTTTTTTTAATTATCTAAAGATACATCTTTTTTTTAATTGAGAAAATGTTTGGAGGGTGGATCAGCTGCAAAGCACTGCTTTTCGCTTTGCGGAGCTGTGCACTTAACAAGCAAATTCAATATTTTTGGGAAGTGGACTGCACCATGGGGCCAGATAATTAAAATGTAAATGTAAGTATCTGTGCCGGCTTTGTGATTTGTTTAATACTTTTAAGTTAGTTGTCCTTTAAAACATGTGGTCAGCTGTTGCATTCACATATGGCCAAATGATCAAAGTCTGAACTCTTCTCTAATTGTCCCCTGCTGCTTGTCTGCTCTGTCCATGATCAAGGCCTCAGCAGGTGATAAGAAAGGCATGAGAACAGGCTGGAAGGAGAATGAACTAGTGAGGGGCCCAAGTGAAAAGAAATAAAGACTTCCAGTACATCACCCTGACAGTAAAAAGCCAAGGAAAAGTGAAGTCTGCTGAAGACTTTTTTTTTTTTTTTTTTTTTATTATTATGATTCGCTTATCTGCATATATATTTGTTTTTCCTCCAAAGACAAAATGCAAATGCAGGAGTCGCTCTGTTTTCTCAGCCCCCCTTAAAAACAGCACCGAGCAGGCCCACGTAGCCCTGTGTTTGTTTGCTTGCTGTGGGGAGGAAGCTGCAAAGTGGCCCAGTTTACAGCGTTTCACATGTTTGTGGAAATCATTGCCATTCTTTTCACTGGTCCTTGTCATTGTTTGCCGGGAGTTCACTTGGCCAGATGGCCTCTTTTATTGTCACGAGTGTCCACACCTCGCTATTGGATCGCTGGGAGACCAAATGGTGTGAAGAGCTTTAAGACTTAGAGGATTTAGGAAAAGTAAATCCACACTTTTTGTGGAACTTTCATTCTCAGCTATTCAAGCCGGTCTAGCACTAATTCAGGGCTGGGGGAGCCAACCCAAGAAACAGAGAGGAGAAAATGGAGGGACTGGCTCTTTTTTTGTTGTTGGCATTGGGATTTTTTTTTTTTTTTTGATCCCCTGTTTGCTTACAGTCAAAGCCAGGATGGAAAATGAAGGGTGAAATGTGAATTGAATGTAAAAATGAATGATTAAAAAAAAGAAAAGAAAGCACCGTGTGATAGCATGGGTCGTTCCACCCCTGCCATCAGTTTAATATAACTTTAAAAGTGCTATCTACTGACGGCATTTCCTAAGTTAGATTTCTGACGGCGGTGTTAGGAAGCTCAACATGCGTGTGCACGTGTGCGTGCGTGTGTAAATGCCATGGCAATTCCTGTTTTCACTCACTTGCATGTAAATAAGGTTCTCTAGGACTTCCATAGGCTGCTGCATCCCAGCACTTCTGACACCCCCTGTCCCACAGTACCTCAAAGAGGGGTGGTGATATCCCCTTCTCACAGATGGGCAAACCGAAGCCTGGCCCTGTTGTCCCACTGCAAGCACCCTGCACCCCTGGCTTGCTTTCACTGGAGCTAGCTGTGCTCTCAGGGAACATGTTTGCAGCTTGGAGGGTGATGGTCAATGATGGCATCACGGGTGATTCCTACTGCTTGGACTGTTTTAAGGGAGAATATTTCCTACGTCCCCTGGAGTTAGCATATATGCTGTATATGATGACTTATTTTGTTTTTTTCAATGCACTAGGATAGGGATGGGCACAGGAAGTTTTTGAAAAGTCAAGGTCAAAGTAGCCCAACGGGCTAGAGTTGGGCTGAGCAGGCCAGATTCTGGAGCAAGTGGCACAGGATGGAGGGATGTGGCTAATATCACACCCGACCATCATCGACTTCCTGGGTGACCAGACCCCCTTTACAGCTGGGTGGACTGTGGGTATATTTGGGACCTCCGGCTTGCTCTGGAGGAGGGTAGCAAAGCATTGGGACAGGTACCCAGAGAGGCAGTGAACTCTCCATCCTCAGAGGTTTTGAAAACCTGGCTTGACAAAACTTTGGCTGGGATGATGTAGTTGGGGCTGGTCCTGCCTGGAGCAGGGGGTTGGACTAGAGGTGACTTCCTGAGGTCCCTTCCAGCCCTCACTTTCTATGACTCGAAGACATATGAGGCACAAGATGGACCCCAGGTACACAGGGGTGGGGGACAATCCTGAGCCTGGCCTATCTGGTTAGCTTATCTACTCATCTCCTTGCATCTTGTGGCACCCTTGAAGGATCTGGCAGCACCCCAGGGTACCCTGGCACCACTTGTCTAACCCTTCCCTGGAATAGGGGGCATCTTTGGAAATCCTGCTCTTCGGTAAAAAAGTGCATTTCCCATCTTGCAGCCTCGAGCAAGCATTTTGCTCCTGGAGTCCAGCATTAGGACAGCATAAAGAAAGCTGAGTGCCTGAGCTACTTGGCACATGCATGCTGCCAAGTGTCTCCTTCCCCTGAGCAGCCTGGAGGGTGGTTCTTGGGATATGCCTGTCCTTGGCAGAGGTGTCCCTAGGGGTTTAAGGCAATGACCTCTGCAGCAGTTGGATGCCCTGACTCCACTTGGACGAGCCTTGAGTTATTGCATGCCCCAGCTGCAGCATGCAAGCAGGGGGGCACAACTGATGGTAGATGGGTACAGTTTGTTCTGCGCTCCTTTGGGGTCCCTGCCCCTTTGATTCCCTCCACCGTGCAGAAAGGGAGCTGAGCATTTGACCCAGAGTTACACCAAAGGGCCTCAGAAGAAATCAGTTCCAAGTAGCATTTTAAATGAGGTGGGTTTTGTCATCTGGAAGGATGGATTCCTGCTCTGTCGGGCTCTTGGTGTCCTCTCAAACTGTGCCAAACTCCAGATGCTCGTTTTGGGATACAGGAGCATCAGGAAGGACCTCTCAGTCCCACTGCCTTTCTTGCTCTGATGTTGCAACTTTCACCTACTGTATTTCAGAAGTTAAAGCTGATAGGTTGGCTTTTACCCTTGAAAATGGAGTTTATCCCTTCCTGCTCAAAATGTTTGATACACCCTGTATCCATCTGTGTTGGTGCATACGGAAGAGAGAAGGATGCATTTGGTAGCCATGTTGGTCTGAGACGAAAAGAAATGCAAAACTCGACACCTCTTGGTTCAGAAATGATACTTTTATTATTTTTAAGGTAATTTTTTGCGATTTCTTAGTTGGCCCTAATAAAAGGGAGCATCTCTGAACCAAGAGTTTTGCAGTTCTTTTATGGAAGAGAGACTGCTTCTTCCATAGGCTTCCCACTGGATGTTGAGTGATATACTTACCCCTCTGTCAGGTTTGCCCTGCCCTCTTGACCTAATTTTAAATAGTTATTGTGCAGAACATCTAGAAGGAGCAAAGAAATTCTTCTGAGAGGGGCTGACGTGTTGTTGAGAGCAGAGCTGGCCAAACTGCACCAGCCCAGGGTTACAAAGCAGTTGGGCCTGGACTTCTTGGGGAATGTGAGTGAGGGGGTTTATAAAAGGAAAGTTGGTAAGAAACTATCCGCCACTGAGACTTTCCAAGCTTTTCCTTGAAGGCTTTTAAGAGCTACTAAGAAAGATCCAAGCCCCCACAGGGGGAAAGGCATACTCCTGTGAAGGCAAAACCATTGCCCAAGGAGGGCTTTGCTTGTTTTAGAGAAGGCAGGGTAGATTTGCATCTTATAGACCATGTATCACAAACCATGGGGCCGTGGGGAAACTGTTGAGAAGTCCTGGCCCGTGCAATTTCAAATTAATTTTACAAGTGGAAGAGTCTGGAGGACGGGGGCACCTGTCACGTTAACAACCACAGGCTTCAAGCCCTCTATTGTATATCTGGTTTAGATGATTTCCCCACAGACCTGGCCCATGGGGACTTTCAGAGCACTGCCCTCCATTGGGGTGCATTTCTCCTTGTTTCTCGGAAAAAATGTATTGCATGCTATTTTCCTAAAGTGAAGAAGCAGATGCCAAGTAAAACTGCACCTTTTGACTTGCCTTTCTCTCCCTTCCTCCTTCCCCTCACCCGGTGCTCAGAACAAGTGGCTGAATACCAGAGGAGGGATCAGTGCATAATGCACCACTGCAAAAGTCAAGCACTTTATATAGCCAGCGAAATGGGTCTCTGAGTTTCAATACTGCACAAGCCACACTTGTGGGTCCAAGGACCGTCATTGCAAAAATGATGTTTAATGGGGGGAAAGTACAGGAAATAGAAAGGGCACAACATTAACCTCATTGCTCGGGTGACTTGGCATTGTCATTGCAGGGGTTTTGATTTTTTACAGCCCATTGCATGGTTCTTGCCAAGGGAGAGGAAGCCTGAGCGCAAGACTGGGAGCCAGGAGCTCCTGAAGGTAATCGCAGCTCTGTGCATTTCTGTGTGGCCGTAGGGGAATCCTTCTAGTCCATTTAAGTGACTCCTTATCTACGCTGCTTAGCAGAGAGGATGCATTTTCACGCACGTTGGGCTGGAAGCCAAGGAGGGGATGGGTGGGGGCATTAACCAGCACCATGGGGCATGGCACCTGGCAGAGCTGAGTGAAGTGTTGAGAGGACACAGGCAGACGAGGTTCTTCGGGTAGATCTGATATCTTTTATTAGACCAACTCTAATAGCTGGAAAAACTCTTCCAACTATTGTGCTGTGAGGATGTATCGCAAGGACACGACTCCGTGGCTGCCTGCCCAGCACAACGCAGGGTGGGCGCTGCATAGACCTCGGTGCCCAGCTGCATCGGGAGGACCGAGAGGACTGATGAGGATGACTTGCAGCTTGCTTAGTGGTTTTTGGGGCAGCCGCTCCCTTGGGCGAAGGGATAGATGCCTGCCCCGGTTTAGGTGTAGGTGGATTCAGGTTCCCACCGACGTCTGAATGACTGTGCTGGGGTCAGGACTTAAATCAGATGTGTCGTTATGGGAAGGACCCTGGAGTAGGCCGGCACAGGGTGAACCGATGCTGAACCTGAGGGCTGAGAGGCACAGAGGGATGTCGGGGCTTTTAAGAAAATGAGTTGGAGTCCACAAGTCAGCCCGGAGGTCAGGCAGAGACCAGCGGGAGCCTCCCCTCCAGCCGGCTTGGTATGTCTGAGCACCGGAGTCATTCAACTCTCCGACCGCAGGCATTGCCCTGCCTTTGTTGTGTGGGAGGAGAGTCCCCCGGCTTTGTTTCAGGTGATGTCTCTTGTATCTTGCATCCGATGGCTCTGCTAATGCTGCACCAGGATGTCACACCTGGACCTGGAGGGGGCTATTAACTGTGTCTCGTAGGTACCTATCACCTTGCCTCTTTGGCTTTCATGAGCCCTGCAGGGCTTGACCCGGCTTCTGCAATTCCCCAGGTTCAGTGTATTTCAGCTGGGGGAAGAGCCTGCACAGAGCAGCTAACATAGCAGGGCTTCAGTTTTTTTATTTTTGTGACCTTTTAACCAAGGACACGTCATTTTATTGGGATTCAAACTCCACTCCTGTATGTTGCTTCCTAATATGTCTGTGCATTACAAGGGAGAAGCCTTTTAGAAAGCAAATATAGGCCAAAGTCGAAGGCAATGATGGCTGCAGTGCAGTTTGCCTTGGATTTCAGTCCGTAGCAAATACGCTCCGTTGTCAGGTGAAACACGGTCTTAAGCCAGCCGCCATCCACAGCCCCTGTGATCGCACCTGGCCACTGGGCAGGAGTGCAGCCAGTTCAGATTCAGGATGACTTTGACTTTGAACGGACACGCAACCAATGCGCTGGTATAACTTACCCTGGGCTCTAGTGACTCTTTGCTTTCCAAGGTGTAACCTCACCCGGGTGTGAAGTGATTTTAAACTGGTGAAGAGCTGTCAGTCACGCGTCTGCTCCATTTTTGCTATGGGGATTTAAGCTTGGAAGTGACGTGTCAGTCACGTGTCTGCTCCATTTTTGCTATGGGGATTTAAGCCCATGCAATGGGGAGCAAATGCATGTAGAAGGAGAAAAGCTTAGCTTGGCAGGGGCAATAACTCCAAAGGGATCAGAAAATCTTAGGTGAGGACTAACCAGAGCCACCTGAAGGCGATGGAGGGAGGAGCATGGGGGCATCCTCTAGTATCAGAAGTCCAAGGCTAAGTTAACGAGGGAGCAGCTCTAATGCGTACCAATGCTGCGTGTCCAAAAGGGTTTTCCTCCAGTGTAAGGTGACTTCAAAATAGGTGCCTATGTGGTACCCTGAAACATAGCCAGCGGTTAAATGGTAAGGTGAAAACGCCACGTTTGCCAAAGCCAGGAAACTGAGAGTCGCCACAACCTTAGCTCTGCCCTCCTGCATTTATGTTGTGTGATAGAGGCAGTCGGTACATGAGAACGCAGCCTAATATATACATGGGGATACAAAGCACTGCCAGTGCGGTATCAAAGGTGGTAGAAGAGGTAATAAAACATTTACAATACGAGTCAGCCTTTCATCTCGCTTTACAGTGGGGATGGAGGAGCAGGAGAATAAAATGTACCATCGCACTCGTGAGAGAGCGCAGAACACACTGCTGTAGAAACAGGTGGAAGACCCCGTTGTGATTAATGCGTGCCGTCCGGCAGGGGAAATAAAGTTGACTGTTTCAGTTGTTATTGAATCCCCCTCTTTCTAGCTGCTCAGGGCATGTTGCTCCTCATGACATCCTTTTCCTCATTAGCAGTTTTCATCCTTGACTGTAGCAAGGAGCAGCCTGGCGCATCCAGGACAGTCTTGTTTTACAGGTCTCTGTGCCCATGCTGATCTGTTCCATGTCCAGATAGCATCACCTTGGTCTTTTGTAAGCTCAGCTGATACAGCATCGGTTGCAGCTTCCCATGGCTCTTATTCCACGAGACCCTTCTGCACCGGCAACAGCATTTTATGGAGGGCCGGAGAGCCCTTTAGGCTTGCATACTGCTCTGGTGAGCAATGAAGTCTTTAGTTGCAAGACAGTGTGTATTGTCTGCTCAGGTATCCAGGTTGTAGCTGTATTGGTCTAGAGGCAAAAGCAATCAGGACTTGGGGTAGAGGTGATATCTTTTATTAGACCTACTAGATTTTTGCAAAAAATAAAAAATTGCAAGCTTTCGGGCACAAACACCCTTCATCAGGCATAGGAGAAAATACTAAAAGTTCTCCTGGGAAGATCTTTTCTCCTATGCCTGATGAAGGGTGTTTGTGCCCGAAAGCTTGCAATTTTTTATTTTTCATTTTTTGCAAAAATAAATTGGTCTAATAAAAGATATCATCTCTACCATGAGTCCTGATTGCTATTGCCTGCCCAGGCGTTGTCTGAGGGAAGGTGGTGATCTTCCTGACCCGGCACTGCAGGCTGTTTAGAAGATGGGCATACACGGGCTCTCGGACCTGCAGACAGCTCCTTATATCCCACAGTCGCCTTCATTCCCCCTTCTGCCGGGGGTTTCTGTGTAGCAGGGTGACGGGTGGAAGGTCTCTGTTCCCGACTTGCTCCATTCACTGCTGGTGAAATCCCACAGGCTTGATTCTTGCCTGCTTGGGAAGCACCACGCTGGACTTAAGGGAAGGGAGAGTTGATCGCTGCAGAGGGAGTGAGGGGTCTAGGACACCTGCAGCTGAGCTTGGGAGGCAAAATGGATGGCTTGCTCCACGGGAGGCTGCCCGCCAGTCAGCCTGCAGTGCAACCCCTGGGGACTGGTCTGAGGATGCTCCTGACGAGGCTTTGGGCTGTTGTACTTCCCCGCCGGGAGGCAGTCCCATTTGGGATCTGTCTGGTGGAGCGACGCCAGCCCTGCCATCTCCAGATGGCTGCTCCTGCCCTGTCCCCTCCGCCAGGAACAGGCTGCGGCGAGGTGGGCTGTAGGAAGGAGAGGCAACGTGCAGCCTTAGACCAGCTCTGTGCAGGGAGTTTAAGCACGGAGGTTTTCATTTCCTAATTTGGGACTCAGCAGTGGTTCTGGGGAGGCGAAGGAAGGGCTTCATCTGCTTTGGGAGGCAGAGTTGGAGTAGACCGTTTTCTCCTTTTCAGCGTTTGAGGGGTTAAACCGGGCATCGATAAAGGAGTCCGAGTGCAAGGCTGACCCTCCTGCCCTGTGTCGTCATGATATGCCCTTTGTCTATGGGATTATTCGGTAGCTCCGGGCTGATCCCTGGAGTGAGGTTGCACCGGGGACTTCTCCCCGGGTGTGAGGAGGGAGATGGTCTGGAAATGACACTGCTAGCCAGGCCCTCCGGAGATCCAGCTCAGCTCCCTCCTTTGCCACAGACATGCAGGGTGACCTTTGGCAAGTCACTTAGCCTCTCTTGGCCTCAGCTCCTCACCTGCCAAATGGGGATAATGCTTTGGGTTGAGTACATTAAAGGTTGGTAATGAAGGCCTCGTTAGCACTCGGAGACAAGGGTCAGCGTCCAGCCTGGGTTGAATCTAGACTTGGTGCGACACGTGCTTACCCGGGCATTTGTGGGGTGCTCGGGAAGCCAGCACTGACGTGCAC
>NW_017728916.1:10352230-10358401 GCF_001723895.1 Crocodylus porosus
GAGAGTTTCTCATCATTGTCCTTTTTTTTTTTTTTTTCTCTTTAAGGAACATGTTGATGCATAAAAAAGATGTTTGCTTCAATGCTTTTCCACGGCAGTCGGCTACCTTGCTGCACGAGCTCGAGTAAACTCCTGCGGGGGCTTGCCGAAAGGGAGTGGGTTGGGCCTGGAGCTAATAAAAACAGATCCACAGCTGGGATAAATCAGAGCCGTTCCACTGAGGTCAGTGCTGCCCCACCAGCAGAGGATCTTGGCCCGACTGAGCATTTTTCTGTGTCTCTCAGCAGGTAACACATAGTTCAGGAGGGGGAGAAAACCCCACTCTCTCTGGTGGAAGCCCCATGATATCGCTGCACCCAGCTGTGGGGCATGAGGCCAGCCAGAAAAACCAGTCTTGAACGCTGCTGCTACCTTCTGCAAAAGCAGAGTGCATGGAAGGAGAGGAGCGAGGGAAATAAGGAGAGTTCATGCAGCTTTGCTTGCTTGCTTGCGTGGCCCTTTTTCACCATGGGCTCAAACCTCTGTAATGTCACCTTGCAGCATTGCTGATGCAGACAATCCCCCGCTTTTTTTTTTTGTTTGTTTTTCAGGCCCGTCTTCTCAATCCTTACCAAAGCAACAGCATCTCTCCAAAGCCAATTACATCCCTGTCCCCCACCCCTGTTCCCAGCTATCTTTTCAGAATAATGTTTATATTTGGTGGTGCAAAGCAACTGAACAACATGATGTTGGCTGCTCCCTGGCAGATATCGGGCATCTGGATGAAATGCTTGGCTCCCCACTGAGGGAAAAGGAGGCATCGGAGTAAGTGAAACACACAACAAGCCTCACTCCAGTCTGCAAACTTAGGGCAAATGCTGTATTTCCTTGCATACGATATGCACCTTCCCCTCCAAAATTCAGCTGCTGGAAATTGGGGTGCGTGTTGTAAGTGAGGAAATATGGTAATAGCAGGGTCCGAAGCAAGGACATATCTCATTTTTTTCAAAGCCAAGAGGCAGATCGTATCGGGGTGCTGTTGTATACGAGAAAATACAGGAGTCTCTGCTCCTACAGCCAGTTCTTCATGAGAAGAAGTGGGATGAGGAAGGGTATGGAAGCACTTGGGACTGACAGTATTAGTTTCAGAGCGGTGCAAATGTGCATTTTCTCTAACAAAAGGATGTTGGGTTATGATAATATAATTCTGGTTTCCCTGGAATGCTGTGGCTCTCTGAGGCAGGAGATAAAAGGCACAGAAACAATATCGTGGTACATTTCAGAGGTTTTATTTTATATTAAAACATCATTTTTGGAGCAAACACATCCCGAATGCGAGTGAAAAAGCCTATTGTGTTAGCAGGCATCCAAATGAAAACACTCGCAGAGATCGTGCCCTTGTTTCCGACGGTGCCAAGAACTCATCGGAATATCACTTCAGTTTGTTTGAATAAATTACAGCTCTTTTGGCAATCCAATAGTAGCAATTTGACATGAGAAAAGTCGGCAAAGGTGCATGATGACCATACCATGAAAGGCAATGTTTATGGAAAGGAAATATTTATGTACCATCGTTCAATGTCGAAACATGTTTCTTCAATTTACATTCCTTTTTTTTTCTTTCCGGTTTTTTTTTTTTTTTAAAGGGTGCATAATAAGTTAGTGTTGCACTGGGATCTTGGGACAGATATAACTTAAGCAGATTTATCTAACTATATACAGTACTTTGTTGTTCGACACACAAGCGGCTGCCATAGCAACAGCTAGATCACAAACGGTTATGATACCTCTGAGAGACAGGTTGTCTTTCAAAAGAAACACAGGCGCATGGATTTGCATCTCAACTTTGTTCAACAGTAGCAATGACTTTTAAGGAGAAATGACTCCTCAAAAAAAAATGAGCGTTTTCTCCACGCCCCAAACCCCCAGGAACTTTGTTTTATTTTGATGCTTGCTTTTTCTTTATTTGGCTGCACGCTTTTCATTTTACTGCATATATTTTTTTTTTTTTTAAAAAAAAATGTCAAGGCTCGATGAAAGTTTGATGGCGGTCGGTATTATTAATTATTTATATGCTGGCCCCAAAATGGATGTGGCTCCTCAGGGTAACCCCTTGTGAGGGGCAGCGACGGCTCAGAAAGAGCTGAGAATTGAAGCAGAAGCGGCGAGTTGAGGAGGGACAGAGGTGAAGTGACTCTAAAGTTGCATTTGGGTGCTTATCTCACTGGGATCTTGCTTATTTTCTCTTGCTGGGATCCTGTGACCCCAGCTGACTTCCTGCCCCTTGGTGCAGGGGGCTGGACCTGATGATCTTTCGAGGTCCTGTCCAGCCCTGATGTCTGTGAAGTCCATGAGCAGGCTGGTGCCAGAGCTTGGAGGAGACCTGGTCTTATCTTCTGGGCTGGACTACACCTCTGGAAGCCGTGATCCTCTGCCAGGAAGCCAGTGCATCGCAGGGATTGCTCGCTGCTCCAATGTGCGCCCGCACAACCCAATATGACATCCTGGTAGACAACGCCGGGCAGAACTGTTGGGTGGTAGTATTTCTATATGGCTGTCACAAGAGCATCTGCTGAATCCCAGGTGTTACTGGGTGTAAATACTTCCCTGCGAGTGGTGCTCCTGTTGACGTTGCTCGGCACGCTGTTGGCTTTTTGTGCAACAAGGGCACGCTGTTGGTTCACATTCAGGTTATGGTCCTCTGGTAAACCCTAAATCCTCTGAAGAAGCCACAGATTCCTCATTTTTGTATTTGCAGCACCCTGATGATTTGGAAAAGTGTCCAGCAGGAGTGGTTTTATAGCAGGCTCTCTCAGCTGCCATACCCAACCTACGGTGGTGGTGGTTGCAGAAGTTTGGCCCGTAGACACCAGAACTGTTTTAAAAAGATCTGATTCGCACATTAAAAAGTGATCTGTCCTGAGCCAAGGACCCTTGATTTGTGTTTAGGCAACGGCACACACCCACGTAAGCTTTCCTGATTCCTGAATGTTTTCCAGATTTCATCGTCCATGATCATAATTGCTTTCAAGAGCTGTGCGCGAGTGCAGGGAGCACAAGTCGTCATTCGTCCCGACTTGTATTCTTCTAATGCCCCAGAGCCCTTTGCCAGTGAGGGATCAGGGTACTACCAATACATAACAAAAAATAGCCCCTGTCCCAGAGTGTTAACAAGCTAAATATACAACAGGAGGTAGACAGATGGAAAGCGTGCCAAAACTAGATGGCAACACGCAGTCAATGGCTTCGTTCCCCGATGTCGTGTAGAAGTAGTTATTTATCAGCTTTCTTCCCCCTCCAGAAAATGATCCTCCTGGATTATGGGGAGAATACGTTTGACTTTAGGCCTTACCAGTGTCCCAGTCCCCGTGGGGAATCATCACAAGGCTGCAGGCCGGCAGTTCTCCGTGGGGAATAGGCAGCACCCGGTGAAATTGGATGTGACGTGAGTAGGGCAAGAGACGCACAGAATCGCCGGGCTCTAAAAACTGCATGAAAGTTGCTTCGGTCACTAGACTTATCCTCTCGTGGGTTGGCACTACAGATCATTGGCACCGCGCTTGTCAGGCGGTTTGCACATTATTGCAAACCCAACCTATTCAAAATTCCTGAGCCGGGTTTCACGAAAGAAAACCGTGTTTTTATTTGGCTCGTTTGATTCCTCCCCTCGCTTGTGAGCTGACGAGCCGTTCTCAGCCACCTTTTCAACTTTCCAGCGCTGCTTGGAAAATGAGGCTAATTCACAGTGCACTTTCATGGATGGTTTGGCTGATTTACAGCTTTCCCCTTTTAGGGCTGGGGAGGCTGGCCATCGGGGTGCTTTAACAGGGAATTTGGTGGCATGGTTTATCCTCTCCTCTTATATATTGTGGGCATTTCTTCCCCTTTGCAGATGCAGACAATGCAGCGTGGTTACGTTTTGGGCGCAGGGCAACTGGCTGATCGTAGACTAGTAACACACAATAATAGCTACTTTGCCTTCTGCTGGCAACGTGTATTTAAAGTCTGCCTGTCCCTGAATGCCAGTGCGAAGCCACACAGGTCTCCAGCTTGCAGGTGCAGGTTGTACTTTACATCCCTGTTTTGTTTCTAAAAGTAGAAGCCAAGTTCATATATGTCTCGAGACACTTCGTCCCACACACTGCCTGCGTGTCTATATACAGTGAAAACGTGGGTGTGACTTTCTGTGGTTTGATATAGCTTTTCCCGTCCAGTTTCCACAAACTGAGGCTGTTGGAGATGGCTGCAACGTTAAGCCTCTTTACACGATAACATTTTGAAATGCTGAGCCAGTTGTGACTTCTGCAAGAGGATCTGGAAGGAAAAACGTGGGTTCTGGACATTTCCCAGGGGGAAAAGAAATAATCTTGATGATTTAAAGCCACAGGAAACTGGTGAATGCTGACTTTTTCCCTTTTAAGAAGTCTGGGCTGAGAGCTGGTTGGAAATTTGATGAATTGAGTAATATTGATATTCTGATCAAAGTTTGCTTCCTCTAAATCCATGTGTTGCTCAAATATCACTTTTGCCACAAGGATCTCTTTTGCAGCTGTGTTGGCCTGAGAAAAAAAGCGATGCACAAAACTCTTGGTTCAGAGGTAATATCTTTTGTTCGTCCAACTGAATAGTCGCAAAGACAATTCCTTCTTTTATTATTTTTGCCACAAAGAGTTTCATGGAAAAGTTTCAGACTGAATTGGAAATCCAACTGGAACCCGTTGTTTGGACTTTCTCATTCTGTTTCAAGTTGCGTGAAATAGGCCAGCTTAACGTTTAGATCTTACATGATAAAAGTTTCAGCCTCATCCACATGAAATGCTCGAGCGTTATCACCATGAGGCATTTCAGGAAGGCTCGTTATCGTGTTACCCAATCCGAAGCCTGACTTTTTAGTCCAGATTTTGCAGTGTTTGAATTTTGGGTAGAGAGGAAATCCTGGTTGCCTAATCCTTCTTGTCGGACTTGGGTCCTGCTGCCTGGACCCTGGCACCGCTGCCCAGCCTCGTGGACCTGAATGAGCATTGCGGTGCGTACTGGGGGGCTGTCCAGGAGAGCTGGAGGCTTTATTGGATCACAGAAACCAGGGGAGCTCTATGAAATCAGTTTATAGCCATGGAAGCAAATGATAGAGATGTCTTCATAGTAGGAAACCAAAGGGATAGCAGCTGGATGGATGACCAAGCTCCATTAGCTTTAACATTACCTAGACATGCGCAAGCTCCTCTTTAGTGTGCAGGCCTCTCGGGGAATGGCTCTGGTCATGGGGAACTTGACTAAATCCCGTTGGATTCTTCCCAAACCCTTGGAGAGACCTGAAGAGGGAGTCCCGACTAGTTTCTCAAGCTGTTCAGTCCTCTCTAATGTGAGCTTAAGTCCTCGCCTCGCTTCCTTGATTCTTGCCAGCCAGCTTCTGTTCCTGGCGGCTCTCGGCGCTTCTAGGCAATCGGTGAGGCTTTGAAAGACCAGCTCTGTCGTCGCCTTTCTGTGGCTGCTGACCCCGGAGCTAGGCAATGCTCCGCAACCCGCTCCTACCGCGCGTGCCTCGGTGCATCTCGGAGCACGTTTTGCAACTGCTTGCGAGATGGGCACGTCTGTGTCACCTTGGCAGATGAAGAGGTTCGTGCACGAAGCTGCTTCCCCAAGACCACAGCAGGAAGTGCCGTCGAGACCTGACTCTGGCTCTCGCGCTTAGCAGCCGGCTCGTCCTTTTTCATTCAGTAATCCCCCCAGGTAACTTCAGCAGACTCCCCCCAGGGCCCTGTTTTCTGTTGGAGGGCCAAGGCTTCGACAGGTTTCTTTTTTTTAATTTTTTTTTATTCCGTTTCAAATTTTACTTATAAAAGGGCACTGGTAGCAAAGGTGCGGTTGGCTTTTCCGCTAGGAAGAACAGAGCAGATGCAACAAAGCTGGGTCGCGGAGCTGCTGCGGTGAAAGGTATTGTGAGCGTTCAGCATCCGACTCCTGTTCCTCTCGATAGGTGTTGGGAAAGCGATGGCAATCGTTCAGCATCTCTCATGCAGACATTGCCATGCCAGGGGGCTTCCCCTCCCTCTCGGGACCAAGTCGCACCAGCCAGCAGGAGAAACCCCGGGGAGGACGGCGCTCTGGATTTCATGTGAGCCAGCGCAAAGGGATCGAGTGAATCTGGGGGTGAGGACGCGATGGTGTCGGTGACAGCAGGAGGCAGGCTCG
>NW_017728916.1:10358757-10368208 GCF_001723895.1 Crocodylus porosus
GGGGCGAACGGCAGAAACCGGCACGCGGGAGCGATGCTAACGCAGCATGCCTGCACGGCGTCCCCCTGCCCTGTGCAGAAGACAGGAAAGGTTTGGAAACTCAGGGCATCTCAGGTACCGGGCAATCCCCTCGCCTCCGGCGGTGGGTATCTGCCGTGGCTCGCAACCTTTTCAAGCAGCGCCGCTGTAATGCAATGAGAGAGTCTGTCCAGGGAAGAGAAGGTGAAAGCTGCTGGGGACTGCCTCCGAGCGGGGGGCACGTGGAGGGGCCGCTCGGGTTTCCCTTCCCTTCGCTCCTCCGCAAGCTGGCTCGCTGGGTCCCCGGCCTTCGTGCCAGCTGTGGCTCGGCCCGGGGAGCCTCGAGTCCTCCGACACGGCAGCGCGGGGGCTTGAGGCGCTCTCAGATGACAGGAGCACCAAGCGCCTTGCCCTTTGCTCCGACCCCCCTCCCGGGTGTGTCACATCGAATAATGGGCAGAGATGCAGTCGGTGCCACTGAGCACGGGGCCTTGCTCCGTGGTCTCTGCATCCTTTTGATTGGGAGAGTGGGGGAGCTGGCTGAAAACATCAGCCCTCGCACGAGGTCTCATCTGCCCCTGCTGCTTCCCCCAGCTCCTTTTCCACCTCCGCTCGCAGGCTCTCGGGGCGCTGGTATAGACGTGCGGATGCTTTGGGCCGTCTGCGTGGGGAACCGGGGGCAGTTTCCCCCGGTGAAAGGGCACATGGAGCCCCTGCGTTATCCCACTGTAAGGATCCAGCACGCTTTCATCTCCAGGGGTGTTATTGGGATTGTTGCTTTAGGTTAATGGGAGTTACTGGAGATGACAAATAGCCTGTTGGGGGTTACTGCTGCTCCGTTCCCATGCATTTTGCTAGGAGCTAGGTGCAGGGGTGTGGGTAAGGGAAAGTTGATCTCATGGCATTCGAAACCCCTGGCACCTTTGCCATCTGCAGCTAGGTGATGTCCTGCTTCCGTAGTCACCTCTTATCCTTTCTCCCTTATTCCCCCGCTACTCCTCCTCCTGCCTCCGCAATTTGGTGTAAAAATGTAATACATCACATCTTTTGGGGGTGCTACCTTTCCGCAGCTTTTTTCTTGAGACATTTGCAACTAAAATTGGGAGAGATTCAAAAAAATTGGTGCTGAAGAAGCAAGGTGCCAAAAATACCACTTTCACTTCTACTTATTTGGGGAGCAAGATAGCAAACCTCTTTTAAAAATGACTAGCAGGTACATGACTACACCAAACAGCATTGCAGTTTTCATCACCAGGGTTCCTGGTTTTCTCTGATTTAAAAAAAATCCCCAAAGTTTGGTTTAAAAAAAGTAACCCCAAATCCCCATTTTTCTGTGATTAAAATGCAGCACCACTATTACACAGATTACAGATATCTATGTGTTAGTGGTGTTGCATTTTAATCATGAAAAACTATGGATTTAGGGTTCCTTTTTCTGAACTGGACATTGGGGATTTATTTTAGATCATAGAAAACCAGGATCCGTGATCATCACTGATTCAGGAGCGGGAAAGGAGACTAGAATGAAGGTAATTAGCACTGCTGATGGGCAGTCCCAATTACTCGTGCGTGGTCTGCAGAGCTGGTATTACAGCCCCTTCATCTCTTATGCCTGAACTACCACAGCCCTCTTTCTTCCCCTTTTTAAAAAGTGATCTCTTCTCCTTCAATCACAATTTTCTTTGGGGCAGTGCTCAGATAGTTGGTATTGGTAGAACTGGTCCAAAAGCGGATATATCATTTTGCAAAACAGCAACCAAATGTTGCAAAAAGTCTCCTTTGTTCTGGGGTCAAAACTGGAATTTTTTCCCCCCACGAAAATGACCTTTCCTACTAAAATGACCCAAAGGGGTTAGCTTTGACTGAAAAATATCAGGGGGATAAAACACCAGTTCACATTTTTCTCCTAAGACCCAGTCACACCCAGTCGTGCTCCCACTGAAGTCACTGGTAAAATTCCCACCGACTTCAAGGAGAGCGAGGTCAAGGCATCGGGGTTCAGGTACTTGCTACCGTGAGTGGATGCCCTGCCTCCTGCAATGTTGAAGAGTTTCCAGTTTTTACATTGCAACTTGGTTGCTTCAAAGCGGATGCGACACAATACCCGCTAGCACCAGGCTGGGAAAGGACCACCGCTAATTCTGCCGCATGTATTATGTTGTCACTTCCCAGCGTTTGGGAGTTTTCCTTTGAAGTCTTCCGCTCGAGACCTAGCCTCGTTTGCCTTGAGACTTGCCTATGACGCCTGTCCGAGGGCAATGACTGTTGGTTATCTGCAAAAGCATTGCCAAAAGTATTTTGTTTAAGCATTGCTACGTGCCTAAGCTGCTTATGCAATCGTTTCATCTTCATATACGGTACTATCAAAGAACGCCAATCCCTTTTTCCCTACTGTATAGGTCATGCAACATCCTCTTTTACTTTGCTCTGTAACCACGGGCTGATTTTATTAAGTACGATGCTTTCTACATGTGATTTGACGTGTGATTTATTACAGTTCATTTGTACAAAAACCAAAAAACAACCCCCACCCAACAACAAATCATTCCCCCTCCACAAAAAGCCTGCTTTACCTATGAGTAAATCATAAAATAAAATGGAAGAAGAATAAATGCCTTCAAAAAAGCCACCACCAAGCGCACATAACATTTGCCAGGTGGGTGGGAAAACTGATGAGGAAAGAGTTGTTATTTCATGGTTCAAAACGGGTCTTACAAATACTACCCTCTCAGGTCTGCCCCTTTCATCAGCAGAGCTGTTAAGCTTGATTTTATGACGGGTTTCCTCGGAAGGCCAATGTTTCTGTTGAATAAATGGGCTTCCTATCGAATTGGGAGTCTATACAATTCCCCCTCACAGCTGCCCCCAAATAGAGCCTTTAGTTTGAAAAGTAAAGGCATTGCAATGCAGGGGGAATATCTTAAAAGTCAGGTAAAGTCTCATAAATGTAAGAAAAACCTGCCCCGGCATGATGTATGGGATCCCACGGTGGTGGGATGCTCCCTGGGGGGGTCTACACTATGGACCAGAGTCCTCCGGCAACACTGAAGCTCCATTGAGCTTAGGAGAGAGGCCTGCTAGCAGATGTATGGGAGCACACCAAGCCCGAATCGGGAGGTTGCCGAGTGTGTTTAGTTCAGGGAAAGTCTCATTTCCCACCCCCACACCACTTTGCTTATAGCTCAAACGCAGCTTTGTCCTTCTCGAAGAAAACCAACCGAATGCAGTTTTCTCCTTGTGCTGAGCAGGGGCACGAGAGCTGCTCTTCTCCACGTCGGGTGCTGCGTCCTTCTGCAAGGGCCGCTTCCAACTCCGTTGGCCGTTCCTTAGCAAGCCTGTTACCGGAGTCCATCCGGGAGGTGCTCTTGCTGTCTACCCCCTCGTTTTGGAGACCCTGCCATCCTGCAGCATGCCTTCGAATGGACCTGAGGTTTCAGGGGCTTGCAGGGATGGTAGGGCCATCACGTTGCAACCTTCCTACCAAAGAAGCCTTGTGCTGGCGGTGATGGAAGAAGGTGAGGGGACCTGAAGCTGCATGTGGGGGTTAACAAGCATGTCATCAAGCTTGGTTCAGGCTGATGGTTCCCAGCAGGAGAGGAGAAAATCAGTGCAGACTTCGGCTCGACAGTGTTACAGATGGACGTGTTGTCTATTGTCCACTTTTTCGTCATTCTGGTGGCGGCCACTGAACCAATGTTTCTTTTCCTGGCATCTCAGCTCCAGGATTTTCTGACAAAACTCTTCTCTGTAGGTAACGGCTTATCTGGCAACATTCAACCATTTCATGATGATTATACATGGAGTTTGTCCAGATTTATTGAAACTCTTCATTTGGATGTCGCTCTTTTGATGCTTTGTGTTATGACTTGTGATCTTGTAGCTCACGTGCACATCTAGGTAATGACCACACGCCAGGTTTTCAATGCATCTCATCCCAAAGAGTCAAGTCAAGGTGAAATGTTTCAACCTTGTGCAAATGAACCTTTTTTTTTTTTTAATAAAGTCTAAGCAAAGTCTAAATATTTTCAGGAGTTTTGAATGGATGCTTATCCTGCGGGGATCATTTGACTCTAGCTGACTCTGACAGGGGGCTGGATCTGATGATCTTATGAGCCTTCATGCCTATGCATCTATGAAAACTGAAATGTTCTCAGGTTTTAGCTATTTCACCCTGATTTGGGATGAAAACAAATGTCAAAACCTAGTGATTTCCCGTGGGCTGACAATCCTGGTTCTTTTGACCAGCTGTAGCAATTAAAAATACCAGGTATGAAATGTCAGCTAGCAAATATGAATCCAGGTAAAAAGCCACATTGTCATTATTTGGGCGGGGAATGAGCATTGACCGTATTATTTTCTTTGTGCTTTGAAAGCACTCTGAATGATAGCACAACTTTCAGAAACCTTGAAGGAAGGGTGCAGGAAAGGAGTGACGGTCTAAATCGCTCATAAACCACAAGGGATAATTTAGAAAAGCAAAGCAATGGCGCTGCGTTAATTGTTCTGGCAGCCGACGCTCTTGACCAGTCGGATCGTGGTTTGCAGTCAGACGCATGTCATTTGTGTGACGGCTTCTGATATCTTGAATAAAGATCCACCCGTGGGCCTTTTTTTTAATGGATCTTTTTCCTCTCTTCATTGCCTTTTGGCAAGTATTAATCATGAGAGAGAGGAAATATGGATTTTACTTTGCATCTTTAACTCTTTTTCCAACTTGACACTTCTCAACCGGCTAGCTTCAACAGGCACCTGCAATGTGATGGTAAGGAGCTGATTATTCTCTGTCACCGGGGCAGGTGTCTCTTTCTGCGGGTGGGAAGCATCTGTGAAGATTTTTCCCTGCCATTAAGGAGGGATGCTCTGAAGGTTTCTGTATTTTTAGCAGCGGCAGTGTCTGTCCTGGCAACTCTTTCTTTAAACCAGCCCTCAAAGAGCTGTAGATTATTTTACAGAGAAACCCATCAGGTAATATATGCTGCCTCTATCGCTGACTTTAAAGAGGTGCATTAATTTTTGAGCGCTGAGGTCAGTCTCTCTCTGCTGAGATCTGCACAATGGCTGTCCTATGTTACATCTCATTTCATGCTGATAGGAGAATTACGCCGTCATATTTACTTTTTAAGCTATATAATGACTATTATCAAAGTAACTAATAAATAATACCATTAATGACCACTTGTATTTGAGCTGTGCTTTTTTTTTTTAAAATCCAGCCATCTTAATTTGCTTAATCAAAGACAGTCAGCATCCATGTAATACTGGTGATTTCAATGACGTTGCACGAACGATCATTTGACATTGAACTTGGTGCTTTTGTCTTTGAGAAGTTGCTGAGTTTGGGATCACAAAGGGGCACAAGATGTATGAAGCCTGAATTTTTTTTTTTAACGTATATATAAAACCATACTTGGATTGACTCTGATTAAAAGAGCTACTTTTTTTTAAATGAAAGGAAGACTTTGGTGCAAAGTGCTCTACCTTGATTTTTCAAATCCAGGGAACTATCTTTCAGGGGAATGGAAAGTGCGTTCAAAGTGTGGATGTTTTCCCTCGCCTCTTTGCCTGAGGAATGAACATAAGCAGCTAACTGTAGCAAGGGCTGAGAAAGTTTAAAGAGGAATTTGTCAGTGAATTTTACTTTGACTCTCTCATACATTTCCTTGTCCCTCAAATATTTAGCGAAACGTTACAGATTTTGCTACATAATTAAAGGAACAAAACTGACACTGACACATTTTTCTTTTCCACCTTGCCAAGAAACAGATATTTGAAGGTTTGCAGATTGCTTCAGAAATAGCTTAATGAAGGTGGACATTAAAACAAATGAAATGGGTAAGGGGAATGAACCTTGTTAAAGCGATGTCAGGGGTAATAAGTAACACAGCCGTCACATGGCATGCAATCATGCCTTCAGTAAGCTATTGAGGTACAATTATTTTAAGGCATTTGAAATGTCTATCAACACAGTACTAGTTTTCTCTAACTGAAAAAAAAAAAAAAAATACCGTTCCCCTGACTTCATGTTTCATACATTACATGCATCTCGTATATCTGAATGCTTCACTCCTTTGGTTTTTCTGGAGAAGTGTCCTTTTGAAGTGCTTAACCACTTCAGCTTGCATGGTAAAGGATAGTCAGTCAACCAGTTGTTTTCCAGCTCGGAAGATGGTGGAGGGTTTTGAGTGGCACTCCTGAGTTTTGGAAGGAGTGTGAGATTTGGTCCAGCCTCACTTGACCAAATGACCCATTTGTCCCATCCAGAAGTATGAACCTGCTATGGCACGAGGATTATCATCACCTAGGTCATCCCCAACCACTGGCTGTCCAACCTCTTCTTGAGCACCTCCAGCAATGGAGAGCCCACAATGGTGAAGACTTTTTTTTCCCAGAGATCCCATCTAAACTTTGCTGCAACTTCAAGACATTAGTCTGTGTCCTCCTCTCTGCAGCAAGGGAGAAAAGGTGCTTTCCCTCCTCTTGATGACAGCCCTTCAAGTATTTGAAGCCCTCTTCAGCACCTTTTCTGCCAGCTGAACATGCCTAGCTCCTCCAGTGTCTCCTCCTGTGATTTGCCTCCCAAGCCCTTCTTCATCTTTGTTGCCTGCCTTCGGACCCTCTCCAACTTCTCTATGTCCCTTTTAAATTGTGAAGCCCCAGCCTGCACGCGGTGCTCCAGATGAGGCCTATCCAGCGCCGAGTACAGGCCTTGCCGCCTCCCGCGCCTTGCACCTAATGATGACGCTCAAACCCACGTTCGCCTTTTGTGTGGCTGCATCACGTAGCAAACTCGTACTGAGTCTATGGTCTCCTGAGACTCCCACGTCCTTTTCCGTAGAGCTGCCGTCCAGCCAGGCACCATCCATTTTGTACATGTGTTTTTGATTATTCCTCCCGCAATATAGCACTGTACATTTGTCCGCACTGAATTTCATCCTGGTAGCTCTAACCCAGCTTTCCAATCTGTCAGGATCCTTCTGAATTGTCCTGCCATCCTCCAATGTGTTTGCAGTCCTTCCCAGTTTCATGGCATCCACAAGCTTGCTCAAGAAGCTTTCTATGCCAGCATCCGAATCGTTACTACACACGCTGAACAGCGCCAGGCCCAGGACACACTTGCGCGGGACTCCACCCTGCCATTCTGACACGGACCCGTTAATAATTACCCTTTGCTTGTGGCTGTTGAGGCAGTTATTTATGAACCTTACAGCAGTTTTATCTAGCCCATGTTTCTCCAATTTGTTTGAGAATGGGGCCTTGTCAAAAGCCTTGCTATTATACTCATGAAGGGAGTCTGTGCCCAAAAGCTTGCAGTTAAAATTTTTTTTCTGCAAAAATCTAGCTGGTCTAATAAAAGAAAACACCTCCGCTATGAGTCCTGATTGCTTTTTGCTATTATACTGTGGTTTATATATCCAAGGGTCACATAAGTCTTTTTAGCGATGGCATCGCATTACGAATATCAGAATGCCTTGTCTGCTGCTGTCCCCAAAAACTTTCCAGGGCTATTGTTTTCCCAGGGTACAGGGAGGTCTTGCTTGCATTCCTTGTCCTTAGATGGGTAATGTTGTATTTGACTTTATTAAAATTGTTTTGGTTTGAACAGGCTCAGCTTCCAAAGAGATTTTGATCGCTGTGGGCGAGTGCCTTGTCTCCCCCGCTATTCGCTCTCCATCTGGCTTTGTATTGCTGGTGACTGTTATCAGTGGGCACGTCTACATGAGATGCTTAATGCACATTAGCCTAATAACATTGTGCAGTGATGTGTCATGGCAAAAACCATGCTAACAGCCTAGTGCACAGTATTATTAGGCTAATGTGCAGTAAGTGTCACTAAACAACCATGCACCGGCACTACTGTGCAGTAACTTTAAGTATGGCACATTTAGTTAGTACTTTATTAGGGAAGTGCTAAGCTAAATGTGCAGTATCTAAGGCGCATTAATGAACATGTAGATGCACCCAGTAGTGATTTTAAATTTACTTTTAGGTCATCTGTGGAAGTATTGGGAAGCATTGGACTTGGTAGCAATCTCTACAGCATTGATCTCTACACCCCCAACGATTCCTCACTGATTGCGGGTTTTGAGGGATCTACCGATTGCCCGGCTCGTCATCAACTTTGTATGTGTGCTTGGTACCGGTATTTTGTTTTGATCCAGAAGGTCGTGGGGTTCTTGTAGGACCCCGGACAGATCTTGAAGTGTAGCATAGAGTTGCCTCCCTCAGTCAAACTTGTTACCTCTTCAGAGAATGAAATCAGATTTGTTTGAAACTGCCTCTTTTCCATAACATCGTGTTGACTGGCATTAACTGCATTCTTTTCCATTCATTTTGTATTAGTTGAATCCTATATAATGTTGTCTGATACAGCAAGCTAAGTGGCTTATAGTTACTCATTAGCCCTGCCAGACTAGTGGCACAGTATTAGCTGTCTTCTGGTATCCCGCATATCCTCTTGCTTTTGTGCTACAACAGGGAATAAATAGCAGCCTCTGATTTACCTTCTCTGTTTCATTCATTCTCCTGCCCCTGCTTCATTTTTATATCAATGGTCCTAAGTGTTTCATTTTTTCTCTAGGTATGGAAGTCTTTCCAAACCAGTTATCATTTTCTGACTCCTGCTTTATATATGTATATGCATATGTGCGTGTATATATATTTATGTTCATTATTAGATGCAATGTTTAGAATTAAATGCTGTTGGAGAGGGCATGCTATTGGCTTTATTAGTATCATTTCCTGCTCCATTCTTGATTTAGCCTAACGTTTTGTTGGCTTTTGAGACTACTGGTATCTTTTGCACTCCAATGTGTAAGGAAATCTGAGGATACAACACTTATAGGGAATGAAACCCATGGGGTTTGCTTTCCACCGATGCAGGAATAGTCAGTCCTCTGCTGTGACAGAGTTTGCTCTGTCTGTGCAGGCTGTGTTTTTTTGACTGGCCAGTTTTCTAGCGTCCATAGTAATTGCTACGTTTGCGGGGCTTTGTTGCAGCAAATTTTAGGACTGGCTGTAGTATCCACGAGGTAAAGAAATCAGCTTTGCAGTGCTGCAGAGAGCCTTTGGAGCAGCGAGAAGCAGAAGCATAGGGGCACGGTACGCGCGTTGCTAGGCACTGCAGAGCAAAGCCACCCGTGGATGCGGTGGACATGAGATACAGGCACCAAACAACACAATGGAGCCTGTATCAGTTGATGGAAACTTGTAATTAAGAAGAAGCTGCAAATCAGCAATCATAATTGCAATAACAGTAATAAAGCCTCGTGGAGGAAGGAATGGGCACCCCTCATGTGTTTGCTGTCAACGTCTTCCTCTGGGTACGTTTGGTTTGATGCTGCAGAAATGGATGTCTCCCGGCAGAAATGAGCTCGGGAGAGGGAGGCAGCGCAGAGCTCCCCAAGGCCCAATTTACGCCGCTGGTGGTCAAACC
>NW_017728916.1:10368219-10388192 GCF_001723895.1 Crocodylus porosus
GCTTGCATTCCTTGTCCTTAGATGGGTAATGTTGTATTTGACTTTATTAAAATTGTTTTGGTTTGAACAGGCTCAGCTTCCAAAGAGATTTTGATCGCTGTGGGCGAGTGCCTTGTCTCCCCCGCTATTCGCTCTCCATCTGGCTTTGTATTGCTGGTGACTGTTATCAGTGGGCACGTCTACATGAGATGCTTAATGCACATTAGCCTAATAACATTGTGCAGTGATGTGTCATGGCAAAAACCATGCTAACAGCCTAGTGCACAGTATTATTAGGCTAATGTGCAGTAAGTGTCACTAAACAACCATGCACCGGCACTACTGTGCAGTAACTTTAAGTATGGCACATTTAGTTAGTACTTTATTAGGGAAGTGCTAAGCTAAATGTGCAGTATCTAAGGCGCATTAATGAACATGTAGATGCACCCAGTAGTGATTTTAAATTTACTTTTAGGTCATCTGTGGAAGTATTGGGAAGCATTGGACTTGGTAGCAATCTCTACAGCATTGATCTCTACACCCTCAACGATTCCTCACTGATTGCGGGTTTTGAGGGATCTACCGATTGCCCGGCTCGTCATCAACTTTGTATGTGTGCTTGGTACCGGTATTTTGTTTTGATCCAGAAGGTCGTGGGGTTCTTGTAGGACCCCGGACAGATCTTGAAGTGTAGCATAGAGTTGCCTCCCTCAGTCAAACTTGTTACCTCTTCAGAGAATGAAATCAGATTTGTTTGAAACTGCCTCTTTTCCATAACATCGTGTTGACTGGCATTAACTGCATTCTTTTCCATTCATTTTGTATTAGTTGAATCCTATATAATGTTGTCTGATACAGCAAGCTAAGTGGCTTATAGTTACTCATTAGCCCTGCCAGACTAGTGGCACAGTATTAGCTGTCTTCTGGTATCCCGCATATCCTCTTGCTTTTGTGCTACAACAGGGAATAAATAGCAGCCTCTGATTTACCTTCTCTGTTTCATTCATTCTCCTGCCCCTGCTTCATTTTTATATCAATGGTCCTAAGTGTTTCATTTTTTCTCTAGGTATGGAAGTCTTTCCAAACCAGTTATCATTTTCTGACTCCTGCTTTATATATGTATATGCATATGTGCGTGTATATATATTTATGTTCATTATTAGATGCAATGTTTAGAATTAAATGCTGTTGGAGAGGGCATGCTATTGGCTTTATTAGTATCATTTCCTGCTCCATTCTTGATTTAGCCTAACGTTTTGTTGGCTTTTGAGACTACTGGTATCTTTTGCACTCCAATGTGTAAGGAAATCTGAGGATACAACACTTATAGGGAATGAAACCCATGGGGTTTGCTTTCCACCGATGCAGGAATAGTCAGTCCTCTGCTGTGACAGAGTTTGCTCTGTCTGTGCAGGCTGTGTTTTTTTGACTGGCCAGTTTTCTAGCGTCCATAGTAATTGCTACGTTTGCGGGGCTTTGTTGCAGCAAATTTTAGGACTGGCTGTAGTATCCACGAGGTAAAGAAATCAGCTTTGCAGTGCTGCAGAGAGCCTTTGGAGCAGCGAGAAGCAGAAGCATAGGGGCACGGTACGCGCGTTGCTAGGCACTGCAGAGCAAAGCCACCCGTGGATGCGGTGGACATGAGATACAGGCACCAAACAACACAATGGAGCCTGTATCAGTTGATGGAAACTTGTAATTAAGAAGAAGCTGCAAATCAGCAATCGTAATTGCAATAACAGTAATAAAGCCTCGTGGAGGAAGGAATGGGCACCCCTCATGTGTTTGCTGTCAACGTCTTCCTCTGGGTACGTTTGGTTTGATGCTGCAGAAATGGATGTCTCCCGGCAGAAATGAGCTCGGGAGAGGGAGGCAGCGCAGAGCTCCCCAAGGCCCAATTTACGCCGCTGGTGGTCAAACCAGCGCTTCTGGAGTCCGCGTGAGCCCCTCTCACTTGAGCCAGGAGGCTCGTCCCTGTTAGCTGAGGCCGTCGCGGGCTTGCCAACCTCACCCTAGGCACCTCGAGAGGTGGACTCTCCCGCGTCGACCCGCGATTCAGGGTTGCACGCTGTTCTTCTAAGCCATGCTCAGGGAGGCCCATTAAGAAAGTTCGCCATGTCCTTTCATCTGTATCGGGAGTCTCTGAGGCCCCATGCGGGGAAAGAAGAGCAGCACTGCTGCTCAGAGGAGACTTCGCTCCCGGGAGGCCCGGCCGTGGCAGTCATTGTCATTTGAACGCCGAGCCCCTCCGTGTTTTATAGTTGGTTAAAATGAATAGTTGGGCGTGCACAGCTGAAAACCCTGCCCAGTCCCAGGAAAAGCCTCATCCCTGGATGAGGGCCGTAGCTGAGACTTCGGAGGTGATGGTGTATAGTGGTGGCAATCGACCATTTGGCCCCATGGGCCAGATGAATGGCATAAGGCTGGATTGGGTCCTGTGCACCCGGCTTGGACCCTGCAATCCCACACTGCTCCTGCCTCCGCTTGGTCCCGTGTGCCAGGATGAGGCCCTGGAGCCCCTCATTGGCCCTACTGGTCCCACGTCAGTGGGGTGGTGGGAGAAAGCCTCTGCTGCTCGCTCTTCAAACCCGCACCCTAAACTACTCAAACAAGGGGATCATCTGATGGGAGGCGTGAACAGTTATGAAGAATAGTGTACAACGGCGAATCGTCGAAATGTGGGATATCTCCCATTCGGGTGTGATATGGGTGATGTCTGTGTCCCCTTCAAGTCGGGCCGAGCACTGCTTCAATTATGTAATTAAGTGTAGATTAATCAAGGACATATGGAGCTGCTTGTTCTTCTCCCAGGCAAGCAGCAGTTGCGTGCGTCTGCATGTGTGTAAAGTATCCTCTCAAAATATTCATTTTCCTGGGCAGAGTAGAATAGCTATAAAATGTCCATGTTACTATTAAAGAGTTGAGGATTTTTTGTTCCTGAATAGGAGGGGGAAAAAAAAAAAAAAAAACACCAAAGAAAGGAAGCTATTAGATTAAAATAAGTAAACAAGACTAAGGCTTGTGGCTGACATGGCCAAACCTTTGTGGTCCTGAATTTCCTGAATGCCCTCCAGCGAAGTGAACTCTCACCACCTCCCACATGGCACCCGGACTCCTACATATGGAAGTCTTACCCTTAAATTTCCACGGCTTTTGTAGGCTTTTCTTACAAGGGTATAAAACCCTAGTGCTTCCGTGTTTCATATGGTAATAATTATGTTTTCTGCCTGTAATATGCTGGATAATGTTTAACTCCTGTTTTTATTACTTGCTACTGTTGTGCTATGAGCGGTTTTTCATTTAATTATGGATCATTTGCAAAAAATTTAAGGTCCTTGTTTAACAGGGATTTCCAGCAGGTGCCTGGCTTTTAAGCAGATGAATAGTCTTACCGACCTCATTGAGGCTGGGAGTCTCGAAGGAATTTAGGTGCCTATATCATCCACTGACTTTGTGCGGCCCAAAGGAACATGAGTACATTTTGGGATCAGGGCCTGTGTGTCTGCTTCTCATGCCGAATTAAGACCTAAACCTATATTAATGCCATTGCTACCATCTGCATAGGTAGAATTAGGTCCTGTAGACCAGTATTTTATACTGAGCGCATTTAGGGTATGATATGATGTGTTTGGAGGCATTAAAATGTGTGACAAAATGTAGGGCGAGTGAGTTATTAGTTAGCTGCCTATGCAATTACCTTGGTTTAATATTTAATTGTGTTGGTCTTTGGGTCTTGTCTTTGTTCAGTGGAGAACATGGATCCCTCTTCCTGTCTGCTCACGTGAACTGGGCTATTGGTTAGAAGGGCTTTGCGGCTCATCTTTCTGATTTGTTCGAACGTCACCATAAAATATTTATCATGTTGAAAACGCTAAAGCTATCACAACAGATTGGATGGTAACAATTAAAATTCGACTACCATCGCTAAAACAGATATAACAAAGAGTGATGCTTGTTAAGCACTTAATGATCCCTTTCTCCAAGGAACTGCATTTCAATTTCTTTCTGCTGCCTGATTGCCTTGCTGCATCCTGCAGGTTTTCGTGGACTACCACCCTGTGCCATACATATTCAAACGCCTCTCCACAACGCTCGTCATGCCAATCAAGGATGCAAATAGAGAGCTGTTTGAATGCATGATTGGAATTGCTTGCTTGTTTGCAAGGACACGAGTAAAGGGGGGGATGTTTGAAAGTGTAAAATGAATCAGATGCTCCATTTGCACTGCAGTCAGTGTTCAATATGGTCCTGATCCAACAGCCGTTCAAATCAATGCAGTGGGAGTTGGACTAGGTTTTGCACGTTGCCCAGGAGTTCAGTTACAAATGTTGGGTCAAATCCTCAGCAAATGTCAAGTGGCACCACTCCACTGAACTTGATCCTGATTTACACCAGATGGGGCCAGAAATACCCTCCCGTTTGACTCTCATATTCCTATTGCCTTCAGCTGTGCTTTCAGTGCAAGGAGGAATTTTGCTTTTCCTTGGGCGTTTCTGCTGAGTTAAAACTGATTCCCAGTTCAGCGTGGCATAGTCAGCTCTGAAAACTGTTGAACGTGAAGTCGTTCTAATAACTGCTGTTTGGGATTTCAGTACAACACGGTTCCCACTGTTTCAGAGCGTACCTTTTGGAGGAAGAGCCATGTTGGCAAATAAATTAATAAATAAAAATCCCCCGCCCACAGCCATTTGATTTATAAACTCGCAAGCCCTGAGATGTGACTACCGGTGTGAAGTATCACACAAGTCTTATGCTGGCTTTCCGCCGAAATCCCAAAGCTGGGGAGCTCAGCAGAGCCACTATTAGTGCTGCATAGATGGATTTTGGAGTGTGGTTCTTACGTTCAAGGCAATCGGGACTCATAGTAGAGATGACATCTTTTATTACAGCGCCAAGATGTTTGCAAAAAAATATTATTTAATTGCTTATGTTCGGTCTTTTCCAGCCAGACTTCCACCTTGCTGGGTCTCGACTGCTTCAGTGAATGTGACAGTCTGCGTGCGGTTCCTTTGGCTGAATCTTTCCCTGTGGGTTGAGAGGATGTGACAAGGGCTCCCTTTGGGAAGACTCCTTGGTCTCTCAAAGCAAGATGCTCCAGACAGGTTTCACGAGCGCCTGCAGGTGACAGCAACTTGTGTGCGGCCTGCTTAGGGGGGCGAGAAGGGGCCGCTGCCCACACCCCTCAATTTTTTGGGATGCATTTGTGTCTCGTCCCCCTCTTCCTTTAGGCCATGAGCTCTTCTCCCTCCTATGCCAATGCTCAGCTCCTTTCCTGGATCCAGTCAGGTAGGCCTTTCTGGATCCCTACTGCATCCTCGTGGGGAGCAGGCCGCGGTCGCTTTTACGAATTCTTCCGGGCGAACCCTATTCCCACAGAAGTCAATGCGAGCCTTGCTGCTGAGTCCTCTGGGAGTACTCCAGCATTTGCCCTACGTGAGCCATGGTTAGTTATCCGATCAGAACGAATCGATCGCCAGTCACTCGCAAGGCTGGACAACATTATTTCCTTTCTCCACCGCCGCTGAGCGTGAGCCGTTTCAGAAAGGCCATTCCTAAGAAGCTATTTTTGCATAGCACCTCGAGATTAAAACTTCTTGTCGGAGCAAGCATGTCTCTACCTTCGGGCATGAGCTGATTTCTTCTGATAGGTGCAATTAGCAAGAATTGCCGGGCTTGCACGGGATTCGTTTCATTTCTTTATAATGTTTCTATGCCCCGAATACACAGAGAGATAGAAAGCGAGCTTTCCTCTCGACTTCGGCTTCCTCTCCAGGTGACTTAAGAGCACCCCACGTTGCTCTTAAGAGCTAGAAAAGGAGGAAGATATTCACTTTGTATGGGTTATTAAATGTGCTTTACTCATTCCAGGCCGTTGCTCTGGAGATAGGTACAATATAGGAACTTTGGCAGTATGACAAGCAATTAAAATACCAAGATGTTTAGCCATGTAGGAGTATTTTCACACAGCGAGACCGCTAAGCCTCGTCTGCTCCTGACATTGTTAGTTATTGAATCAATTACACAAGATGAGGTTGACAGGTGTAATTATATATTGCTATGGTGATTATGTATGGCCTGTCATAGAGACCAACAAGCCTGTTACTTTGCAATCATTTAAGTGATAGGGTGGGTTATTTTATTTTATTTTATTTTTTTGAATGAAGTATTGACGTTGGGATGCCATTTCCAAGTGAAGGAAATCTAAAACCAAGCAGATGTCCATGCTAAAATAAAATCAATTCAGTATCATATTAATGCGCATTAGCCACACTTATTCTGTGGAATGGGCCTTACTCTCCAGTTACTTAAATATCTTTATTTTTCACTCTTAACTGGTGAAATCTATGGACCAGGTCCATAGCTGTAAATTGGCGTAGGTCCCACAGACCAGCTGAGGTTGGGCCGGAGTTGAAACGTGTAGGTCGACATTGAACAACAACTTGAGTTAAGTCCCCAAAACATGACTATATTGTCAAGGAAACTTCTCTCCAGATGTTTTCCTATCTTTCTTCCTTTCTCATATGTGTTTTTTAAAGTCTATTAATATAATACAGGCCTCCTTGGAATTCACTGCGGTACGGTAAGGGCTATTGTTGAAATTCCTCGTCCTCTAGACTAGATCAAAATATTGAGGCATCATTACTACATCTGAAGTCCTGACCACATTGGTTTTCAGCGGTTCTGTCTCCTGAGCCTTTCTAGTCATGGGCATGATCGAAACTAAGCTTCTTTCTTTCCGGAAACATGATGGAAAGGTAAAGGAGAGCAATGAGAAAATAAGCATGGATTTCTGAATTAATTGGCAAAACCGCTATCTGAGCTTCAGTCAAGCAACTCATCTGAAGGGTTTTCTGTTGCCACCTTCCTGTGTAGCACAGAGCTGCCATCTCATGCCTGGTAGTTCCCAACCATTAGATGGGAACCTTTTTTTTTTTTTTTTTTGAGATGAAGAAAAGAAATTTAGGAGCATTTGAGAGAGGGAGCACAGTATTTCTCTTGTGAATCATCGAAGACATCCTCCTTTTCTCCCTTCATCTAAATCTCGTCTAAAAAAGGCTGAATGATTTTGAGACTTCCCCCTGGCTTCCCATAGCTTCCCTATTTTAAAGGCCTTGAAACGTGTTTTTACAAACATTTTTCCTGGTTGGTTTTTTTAATTAAATTTTGAAGGTGATAAAAACGTTTTGACTGAAAATCTGGTTTTCAGTAAGAAAATACACTTTTCAGTCAGTGGCAAGATTTGATAAAAGATGCGGCAAGATTTGATGAAGTGGCCGGATTTGATACTGATTCACCCAAAGAACCTCGGCTGCCAACGTTTGATAACGTTTTCAAAAACAATTTCTGTAGCTTTTTTTTTTTTTGGTAGTTAAAATTAAGAAATGTCATGAAAATATATGAATGTTTGCAATTTTACAAAATGTGTTGTTTTGAAGAGTGGGTTTTTCTGCACTGTAAAATAACAAACCAAAAAATGCCCAGTTTTTCATATTGTCCCCAAGCAGACCTGTCTCACTGTTTGGGCAAGCGGGGGAGAGAGAGAGATTAATATGAAAACGTCATTCGTTCAAACTTGAATCCAGCTTATTTGAACTCTGCTCTTTTATACATCTGAAAATGCAAATGAATTCTTTATAAACTTTCTCAGGTTGTCATGCTCCTTTGCATGTCCTTTTTCTTCAGGGCTCATCATGCAGCGGAAGACTAGTACATCTGGTTTTGGTCTATTGGAAGGTCTATTGGAAACTGACTTTTATTGACGAATAAATAGTTCCATAAACCATAAGTCCTGTTGGATTTCTCCGGTGGAAAAAAACCCAGTGAAGATTCACTGGTCTATTAGGAATGGACCAGGTAAAACAAGGGGAAATAGTGAAGTCATTTTTGTGGTTTGAGTTATAAAGCATGGAAAAACCTTGTACGCAACAAGCAACGTGGACGATCTAAAAAACATGTGTCTGCTTGGACTTGCGTTGAAACTCTTCCACTGTATCCGTAAGAGCAATCTCCCAGAAATCAGCATGTCTTCAGGAATGTACATCAAACCAGCCCATTATATAGGGATCATGATAGCGTGCTGATATGTGGAGGTATGGTGTCTGCCTTTTTGACATCAGGTTTCCCCCTACCCCCTCCATGTCCTGGCTAACGTTTTGCAAAGCTGGTGCTACGCTAAGGTGTTTGAATGAGTGTCCTCTCTACTTTCAGTCTCAGATGGAAATGATCAATGTTTTCAACAACAGTGACAGGTCCCGGGGACGCTACAGCCTAAAACCTCACTCCCGACTTCCCATGCCAGTCCCAGCAGGTGGAAACGATTAACAAAATTAGATTTGGAGTCAGCAGTGGGCCACATCTACAAAGTGAAGGCGCGGGGCTGAGCTCCTTTAAGCTTCAGAAGTGTTCAGATGTGATTTTTCAGTTCCAGCCTGCCCAGTCCATACTGGCAGCGTGCTTTCCACCAGGGCTGTGTCTGTCTTTCTAACCTGGCGTACTTGGTACGGCAGGTGCATGTGGGCTGCTGCTTGTTCCAGAAAATAGGGTAATAAACGTGCATTAAAATGCACGATCTTTCGACTCAAGTCCCCGGCAAAATAAGTTCTCCCTACTCTTCGTACCAAGCAATGGAAACGGGGTGGTGGGAGAGTCAACTCTCGTTGAAATTCCTCGTCCTCTAAACTAGAAGCGTTACATCTGATTGCTTCTGGCGTGCCGTTCCTAGCACCTTCTCAGTGCTGAAACACCCCTGGGACATTGTGCGGCGGTTTTGGTGCGTTGGCAGAATTTTTTAAGAGGAAAAAGCACCGAGCAGTCGAACAGCTCCGGCTGGTTCGGAGAGACGGGAGCTTTTGTAGGTGACAGTGGAGAGAAAGTTATCCAGGGTTCAACTGATCGTTTTTTATTTAAAAAGGTGGGATGCATCTTTATCTTCCGCCTGAGATTGGACAGAAAGGGCTTCTGGTTTACAAATCCCCCTTTGCATTGCATTTCCTACAACATGGCTCGGCATGGCTCCATCCGTCGGAAGAACGGCTTCTCTGTGCAGAGCACGCGGGAAGCAATACAGGTGGGGTTGCATCCTAAATAGCACGATCAGGCCACAATTCGGGTTTATTCAGGTAACCCCAAATCTTTGCACATGGGCAAATGACCGAATTTCCATCACTGGTGCCTATATGATAGTATGTGCACTGGAGTGGCTATTAGCACCGTGCCACCCTCTCCTTTCTTACTGCAGAAGATTTTGGGGTTGCTGCATCATTTGAATGCTTTTTCCCCCAGGATGTGTCCTTCGAATCCTGCAAAGAGAGCAGATTACTGGGGACCGTGGGACAAGTTTCGGCAAGTCAACAGCAGCTGGCTTGTCCCTTCTCGTTGCTCCGTCCTCCTGGCCTCCCAAGTAGCGATCTATTTTTTTTTCAGCTTATTGCTGCTGAAGGTAGTGTTTTCCTTCTGAGTGTTATCTCAACACTGCAGTCCCCAGGTGTCCCTCCCTCCTTGTCTTGGCGGTCAGTAGAGTGGCTGACAGTACAAATGGCCATGTGTGTGTCCATATAGAAAAGATCAATATAAAAATAACCAAATGGCTGACTCCTTGGCGAGGATTTGCTGGGGAAGGGAATTGCTGGCAATAATTATGAATGAGCCATCTCTTTGCTGCCATGAGCCAAAGCTTTGGTTGATGGGAGCTGCTTTGGACTACTCATTTTTCAAATCTATCCCTGGGTGTTTTAAGTTGTGTTTGTCTTCATATGTTTGTCCTAAACATTTGGCAGTGAAGAAGTGGTTTGGTAGCCACGATGGTCTAGAAATTATGCAAGAGGCAAGGATTTGTCTAACTCTGTGCCAGCGACACCGTTGGTCCAGTAAAAGATGCCACCCAAAGGAATTTGTGCTTCCATCTAGGTTTTAACAAGAAAAGGGCCATATTTAGCTTCACTTAGCCAGGGATGACTATCACCTACTCTGTTAATATTGCCCTGTGCTGCAGATCTCACTTTCCAGACCCTGGGCACTAGATCCCATCATTATTACTTCTTTCTTGGCCCTTCCATGGGATTCACAGACAAAGCTGCCAATTTTTGCTTCAATCTCAGCTGCTGCAAGTTTGTTTTTTCTTCGATGCTTTGCAGGCAGGAGCATCACGCTTACTTGGGACATCTGGACACCAAGCCCTGGAGTCACTTGGTCACGTGTAGGGTGCACGTGTGCGAAGTACAACCAGCGAAAGCCAAGGGGTCAAAGGGAGATGTGGAATAAGTGGATGCAAACCTGCTGGGGCAGTAATGCTGGCTTGCACTGCAGTTAAATTTGGCCCGCTCTGTCTAGAAATGTCAGCACAACAGCTGCTTATGCAGTATGCCCAGCTCAGATATTATAAGCTATAGTTAGTGGCAGTAAAACCCAAGCTGGGCGTGAGTCATGCTCCGCTACAGGAAGCTGGATTGTCTGGTGCACCAAGCTTGCTTCCGCTTCGTATTGGGAAGCAGAGCAGTGTCTCGCTCCCTGACAAGAGTAGGGCCAGGAAATGAATGCCCTTCTTTACAGGAGAGCATGAAGAGTATTTCAGCCTGATACCAACTCCTTCTGCATACTGGTAGCAGAACCAAGCCAAAGATTGCACAGCCTTTTGATCCTAGTGCATTGTAGGGTGTGGGAGATGATATCCGGAGAAGACAGATTTGAACAGGACTTTGTGATGGGTAAAGAGTGGGCAGGAGCCAGACCTCGCCAGGTGCCAGCCCCTGGGAGAGGTATCCGAAGGGATTTTTTGGAAGGAGAGGCAGTGCAGTAGGAGCTCGGGGGCTGCCACGCTCCTCCAGGGGTGGGAGCAGAAAGCGGGGGGAAAATCGTGAGGAGCGCATGTCTCAAAGTGCACGCAATCTGGGTACTTGCCTTTATGTTTCCTTGCAAAAATAGTTATTTCTCTATATAAAAATAAATACGTATAACTCCACCACACTGCCAAGTGGCCCCTGTGGCTCACTTGGCAGCTCAAGGCACATTACAAACCCGTTACACAATTCGCACCGCCTCTCTGCGCCCGCGCACCCATCTCCATACTTGTCCTGCTGGTCTCCTTTGCTCTGGAAACTGCTGCCTCCATCTTTTCATTCCTCCGAGTTTTATAGCAAGCCACTTCCCGCTAGCCGTGTAGATGTCCCTCCCCAGACAGGCTGCACACCTCATTTGCAAGGAGAGAGTGACATATTTTCATCATCTGCAGTTTTTAGTACCCCCTGGACAGCTCTAAAAACCCATAAAGGAGCAATGGGGGGGACAGGAAATGCAGTGAAAGTTTTAGCAGCATAGCAGAGCGTTGTTAGGACTGCAGTCGTTACTAGTGTCCAGCGCATCAAACTATCATTGAGATGGGATCTGAGATGGGTGAGCAGAGTACACGCATGCTTACACACGCGTGCACGTGCACACACATGCAGGCGTGCTCTCATTTTGGTATTGCTTTTATTTCCGACTTTCCAGTGATTCCTCGTCCTTCCTTCCAATGTCGACCATATGGCGAGGGGACGAGCAAGTCCGATAGCATGCGTAACCGAGGTCGTAACGTGATGTAGTCAGAAACGGGGTCGCGGTTGTTTTGTTCTGTTTTTTAAACCTACCCTTTTTAATTGGTTGAAAGGTTAAACTCGAACACCTTGGCTTATCTGCCCGCTACGCTCAAGGAGAGAAACACACGTTTGCTTATAGAATATCTGCTTTGATATGGCGATTAGTCATTGCCCTTAATTATTTTTTACCATTTCCACATGACTGATCAGGAAATGAACCGCTGTCTCACACTTCCAGCACGTTACAAAGGGCCTAACTATGGTATTTCCTTATTGACTTTTTCCTTGCCCCCGTGCAGAAGGTTTTAAGATGTTGTTGCTCTCGAGTCGCCTACCTCACAGCTGGAGGAAGGCCGCAGCTTTTAAAAACGTTTCCCTTCTGCCTTTCGGAGGCGATGAAGACAAGTCAAATCATCCAGCATAAAAGGTTTACACGAACAAAACGCAAAGCCAAGGCCCGGGTCAAGTTACAGTCTAAACAAGAGTAATATTAAGAACAGTTTTGGAGGCGATGGAGGCCCGCTGGGCTGTGTGCGTCTGCCAAGAGGAAGAGTCCCACCCTGCGTCACTTCTATTCCAGTTGTTCGGCTGTAGCAGAAATGTCTTTTTGTCTTTTTTTGTTTGCTTAGTTTGGTTACTGCTGTGAGTTTGCACCTTTGCAAACTGGTGAGGCTTGTCGATCGTGGCTGCTTCGGGGCTCGCTGCGCGAGAGGCTTCCGTCGCTCTCGTTTTGCGGATGTGCTGTATTCGACTCCTGACAGATGTCCAAGGCGTGTTCGCGCCGTGTGCCTGGACACCTCTTAAAATCCGAATCTCAGCTGACCTGTCATTCATCCCTCAATCCAGCTGGATAACCCAGTGAGGGCATGAATTTATCGGCCTCTTTACACCCCCCCCCGCCCGCACACGGCGGCATTGCAGCGCCCCTTATTTGTCGGGAAACAATCCCAAGCGGCTTTGGATGTTGACCTGTCGGGTTGATTTGAATGGGAGCGAGGGAGGGCTGGCTGTGCGAGGAACATGCACTTTGGAGAACGGGGGCAGAAATTGTCACGACTGCTTTCTAGGTATTAATTTGTGGTGCGGAGTCCGGGAAAACAGCAATTCTCAGAATTTTTGCTTTCCCCGTCCCAAAACGGCTCGCGTGCCAAAGCCCTTGTCCTGGCAAAGCCGACCGGCGTTGTTGTCCTCATTTTTAACGAACTCAGGATGTGGCTGTTAACGAGGGTCTACACCGGTGCTGAATTATGGGGACTGCCTCTGGCCGCAGGAGGGTGAATGCCGCTCTGTGGCACCCTACGGCAGCTGGCTTCATTTCAGCGCATTTAAACTTGCAGGGGTGGAGCTGAGCACTGAATTGGGCCGCTCTCCCCACGGCATGAAGTAAATCGCCTGACCATGTACGAGCTCTCGGGGAGCTTGCAAGGGAAACCAGAGAGTGCTGGACTAAGAGGGAAGAATCCAGATTTCATTGGCGTTGCCCTGATGTGTTTTAAAGGCCTCGCGGGCCGTCTGCAAACCCCAAAGCGGTATTTTAAAGTCCGAGGCCCCGGCGGCCACAAACTTCTCCAGCAAGTGACATCTTCTGACCTGCACCAGGGGTCAAAGGGAATGTAGCACAGGCATACCAGATTCCTCCAAGGTGATAATTGCCAGTTTTCTCTGCATGGGGTGCGCTAATAGAAAAACAACCGAAATGTTGTGTGGCTTTCTAAATCTTACCACTCTTGAAAGATTACCCCAACTCCAAAGAGAGGAAATAAAACAAAATGCCTTGCAAATGTTGGTGTAGGCAAATAGCCTGCTAATATCCAAACACAGATGATTTCTCTGATTTATTGAGCATCTTAAGCTTGCACGTTAATTGCACAGCATTGCCTCCTAAATCTGTTTTAAAGTAGGTTGATGAACTCGTACTAATTTAATATTTTAAGCCTCCGTGAATCTTTATTTAACTGGTGGAGAGCAGTGATTATACTGCAGGAAAATGAACTGTAATATCATATTAAACTCTGTTTTCGTCTGGGAAGATGGCTGCGGAGAGACAAGCCTGTGAACAGACCAAATGTTGTGGTTGCAGTCTGTGAATAATACCATTGCCATTAGCCCCTTTTCAGGCAAGCCCTTCTGGCACCGCATTTGATCTGTGCACTCGAATCATATCTTGCTGTATTAATAATTGCCTAGCCAAATAGTAGGAAAAATAGAACCTTTTATTTCTATGTTTCTCTGAAGAATTTGAATCCCAATTTTTCTGAACCCCTGTTTTAGGTTAGTTAGTTATTTAAAAGAAGAAAAAAAAAAGTGGTGGGAAAAGTGTCTGATTTAGCTACTTCTCTCATTCCATTTGTTTCAAATAGGCAGCGCCGTTTTTATGTGTTGATTACCCTTGCCGATGATTAAGGGCTCTTGTAATGCAAGCTTCAGATGGTTGGGATATGACAGCAAAAGCTGATAAATTCTTGTAATTACCTCTGTTAAGGGGGAGAGGCAGTTTGATTTAATTTTCAAATTGTCTGCATGCCTGAGTAGATGCAACTGAAGACCATTTTTTTTAATGGTAGGTACTAGTGGTTAGGTCCAGGGTGGGTATCTGAGACGGGGTTTCCAGTACCGTGGTTCGGCATCTCAAGGGCTAACGTTTAAAGGTTCAGAAGGTGCAGCAGTCCCCTTTGGTGTTCGAAGACGGTGAGAGTTGGGTGAATCCCGGCCATGCTCGTTGGGTTTGTAACACACGTCTGACAATTTGAAGGGCACACCGGTAGGGCAGCGGAGTCCTCTCTTCAGACCCATCTCCTGTGCACAGAGGCAGAGGGAAGAGAAGGGAGCAGATTTCGGGACACGTTGTTTTTTCAGCCTTGCGAACACTTTTCATTGCCGGGAGCACTGTACAAAGTGTGCAGCGTACACACTGTTAAATGACACCCTACAAGCGGATGGGGATCCAGGCTGGGCCGCATAGTTTTGACAATTCATAGGACCAATTAAACCCATTACTCTGGCAGGGTAAGTCAGTTCTTGGTGTGCTTTCTATGCAGCTTTTAATGTCTTCCTCATAGTTTGCCCTAGCAAAAGCAGGGGCCAGCGACAGGGTTGTGGCGCTGGGACTGGAGTCCGGTGGCAGAGGTGAAACTGGCCCGTCGTGTAAATTTCCTTCTGCTTTTGCTCGGGAGTTTGGGGCAGCGGCAGATGCTCAAGGGCCACTTGCCTCCAGACCCAAGCAGCCAACGTGCCATTGGTTCACATCTGGGAAATGATCTTTGCAACTGCAAGGGCTAGGAGCTTAATTATTGAAATTTAGATTACTTTTTGAGCAGGCAAGGACGATGGCCCGGTACGCCCAAGTTATCACTTATGCCTCTGGACAACCAGACTTTCCAAACCCAGTTTTAATTCTTTGAGGGATCTTGGTGTGTTTTGACAGTGTTTTACACCACCAGGCTTTTAGGATATTTAGTATGTAAGACTGGACACACAGCTGAGTCTGCAGCACCCAACGACACAGCTCCTCCTAGCGGCTATATTCTGATTGACGTAGTCTCTTTTTTTGCATCTTCCTCAAGCTGTGGGGCTGTAGGGTGCCTGCCATAAATTGTATTGCAAGCATGATTGATCTTGGCCCTTCTGACAGATGAGTCAAATTTGCATTTCAATTGACAAATAAGCTTCTAAGCTTCTAAATGTTTCATGAAAATGTTTTGTCTTAAATGTAAAAGAAGTCAACATTTTAAATATGGTTTTTATCCATCTTCAGATGGCCCAGGGGACTTCCTCAGTAGTATAAGGAAAGATTTAACTCACAAGCATGCCGACATTTTTTTTTAAAATTTACCGTGGGCATAGCTACACTTAAATTTACACTGGCTTAAATTTCCCGCTTAAGTATGCGGGAATAGCCTGGAGTCAACACGTGCAGGTGTTGAAGTTCATTGACACTGTGTGTAGACTGCCTTGGGACTAAAGTTAGTCCCAAGTCAGTCCTCACATACAGTATTACTGCGCAGTAAGGTGTCCATACATGCGCTGCTACGGCATAATCTGGCATAAATGTAATACCTGCATAATGCAGATATCAAATTTATGCTCAAGCTGGCGTAAGTCACCATATTTGCTGCTCTGTACGGGCATGCATGTGCAGATGCAGATCCATACTGCACAGTAATTTTGGTTACTGCTCAGTAAATGAGCACATGTAGACACTCCCTGTATGTAATAATAGAAGGTGACTGGCAGTATAAAGGGATTTTTAAAAATCTAGGTACATGGAAACAGTGTTACTTGCATACGTGTGTGTGGGCCTGTGCGTATTTACATGTCCGCCTCCATAGACATAAAAACTAAATATGCTTTGCGTAAAGCACAGAAGTGGGAGGCACATAGTTGGTTGTACTCTGCTACCATTACTGGGAATATTAACCTACCGCAAGGAGCTCTACTGACTTCAGTAATGCTACCAACATGAGTAGGAATTGTATTGCCCAGTCCTTCAAATGATGCTTTTGCCATTGCCATCAATAAATGGGAGCAGGATAAAGCCCAATAAGTGACTAGGTTTTTGGCTCTGTTTTGGTTCCTCCAAGGGAAAAAGAAAATCCTTTTGAAATCATTTAGCTGTATAAATGATAAAAAATATAATATTATCTTTTCACGATGAGCAGCTGCAACAGTTTTCGGCACTGAATAGTCATGAAAACCAGATTCCAGTGCAACTAACCTGCTACTCCGGCTATGGATCGGAGCTCTTTGCCCCAGTTGTTTCTCATCCTCCTTCTGTCTGCTTGTGATGTTATCACATCTCACAAAGATTAAACGAGACAAATCCATTATGGAATTTGTGGGGCAGCTCTTGGAAATGAAAGAGCATACTACAAACACCCAGTTGTGTGCATCCCAGCAAGCGCGTGCCTGTATCTGTGTGCGCATATTCAAAGACGTGCCTTTGTTGGCGTGTCTATGAACTAGTTCCATGAGGGAGGGTTAATAATATGTTGTCCAGCAGTATCCCTGGAGCGAACGGGGGGAGATTTTACTCAGGGGGTGAGTCTCCATTCTGGTGTTCCCCTTGCTGTTGGGGGGGACTAAAGTTTGTACACAGTCTTTTGATGTGGCAGAGCCAAAGTTGACCTATTCTTTGCTGCCACCTGCTCCTCCTCTCTCCTCCTGGCTCTGAGAGAAGGCAGATTCCTTCCTTCCCCCTGCCGTGGGGAATCAGCCTTCCTTCAGGTGGGTCCTGGCATGGGGGATGCCCTGTTTGTAAAGCTAAAGCTGCCCTCTGCTTGGAGAGCTGTGTGGTGATGCTGAACCTACCTCTGGCCTTCCAGCCATGGGCACCGACTCACTGGTTCCCAACCTTTTTTGTGCTGTGGACACCACACGGGAGTGGCGGAGCTGGCTGACTCCCTCCTAGGGCTGCTCCACCCCTGAGCTTTAACCCCGCACAGCACCACTGGCAGTGGACAGACAGGGGGCTGAGTGGGGGGCTCATGCCATGACCCGGCAGCCAACCCAGTGCAGCCTCATGGTTGGGAACCTCTGCCCTGACTGACTTCCACGTGTCCACTCCAGGCTCTTCCTCTTCAAATTTTGTGCACATTGCCAGAAGTACAAAGTAGTAAAGAGGATGCCACGTTGCACCTCCCCTCTTACCTCGTGTTCCTTGCACAGCTTCATAATTTGATCCATAAGTAGCAACTGTTAGGTAGCCCTTTGATGAAAGGGATTGCTACCAGCTTAGAAACACCAAGCTCATAGCTTTAAAGGGACATCTGCAGAAGCCGCACGGTCTAATGGGGTCTCTGTGTGACTTCATATTGCATGGGCATCCATTGGGTTTGTGTTGGGCTCGTAACCTTGTAGATCAGCTTGACCTCTTCTCCAAAAGTCATCCCTCTGAAGCTCCAGCTGACACCGCTTACAAAAGATGCTACATTTTGTAACAACTTTGTCTGATACCTCATGCAATGAAGCGGCAGATTTTCACCCCATCGGGCATTTTTGAAGCTGTTTGCAACCCTGCACTTGTGTTTGGTCACAGCTGTAAGCTGCTTTCTGTGGCCAGATCAGGTGAAATTGTCACTTCTGTCTGCACCTAGCAGATGATGCAGTATGCTCTGGTCAGTCTTCCTGCCCATGGATGGGTGCATAAGTACTGGAAGAAGCAGGCTTTGCCATACAATCCGGCTAAAGGTTTCCAGACTCTCCCGGAGACTTCCAGTAAAGGTATGCATGCACACACGTGTGTGTGTGTGTGTGTGTGTGTGTGCGCGCATGCATGCATGCATGCATGCGTGCATGTAGTATCATGCTCAGTGCAATGGGCACTGGGAGGTACATTTTAATAGAGGCTGACTTCCCATTTTAAATGTAACTTGTATTTTTTTACTTACGCAAAGGTTTTTCAAATGAATTCCTATATTGCTGTCATTTTCCTTCTTTCATCTTAAGCAAAAGTAGATTTAAAAAAACAACCCCAAAACTTCTTGCTTCAAGATTGCTTGAGGTGTGAGGTCTTGGAAGAATATGTTTTACCCTGTGCAGCATGGCACTGAAACCTGCCAGTTTTACGAAAGAGAAAGATACTGCTCTCCAGGCAATATCCCCTAACTGTTGTATGTTCAAATCCTAGAGCACAGGTTGGGTCCCTATTGTTGGACTTCAACTTTTGAGTCGGTCAATAAATCAAATAATAGTCCAGTTTTTTGGAATATCGGGCTTATTTTGCAACCTTTTCTGAAGCACAAAACTCTATATAAGGAGACATTCTGAATTAATGCACTAAAATCAGGATTACAACTGCAATGTGTAGTAGGTATGCAAGTACATGAATTCACTTGTCGCATGTTTTGTTTGTGCTGGAAGAGCAGATTCTCAGAAATGTCCTAGTCATTAACATGTAGAAGCTGTTCACATGTGTTTTATAGCCCCATAAAACTACCCAAAAGTAAGGTGTAAGTATCCCAGTTTCGCATTTTATTTTTCGGGTGCTATTGACTTGAGATACCTCAATCTAAAGCATAATAATATATATTTTTTGGAAAAAGTGAATTTTAAACATTTGCTCCACTGTAGGCCTCACTTTGTTTTTGACCTGGGTGCAAGTTAAAGTGAATTATGATACCCCAAGATGTCTTAGATTTTGGCATGTACTCTTCAAATGCTTTTTACTTCTGCACCTGTCGTCCATTAGTAGACCCCCTTCTGGGATCTTTCATCGTTCAGGATGTATGATGATTTTCTTAACCACTTTGACTAATTGGGGGTGACTTTTATTTCAAAATATATTGTGTTGTTTGTAAATACTGCACCCTGGGCATGTTTTAAAGTTTTGTAAAGACGTGCAATTTGACTGGAATCATCAAAAATGGAAAGCCACAATAAATTTAGATGAAAAACAGCAGGGGTCCATTATTCATGGTAGTGTTAAGACCAATAGGTTCTTCAGGCAGCCCAGCTGTTAAACTCTTCCACTGCGAGGAAATGATTCTTTGGTGTTAGTCCTCGCCACTTGGCATACTTAATTTTTTTTCGCAGTTACTAAATGAACGGCAAAGAGCCTTGGTTACACAATGTTACCGTTGCCTTCAGGACACGACATTTTAAAAGAAGTTATTCACTGGAAAATTTAACATCCCAAGAGATTAGCAGTACGCCAAGCCTGGTGAGTGCATGGGCAGGAACTTCCGCTGAAGTTCACCGATGTCCGCAGAGCCGTGTCGATTTTTCACCAGCCGGTGATCTGACCCTACACACATTTTGTGAATTCACACTTGTGCTTTTTTGGTCTTTCGTACTTTCCTGCCAAGACCCAAGTTCAGAACTTCCTGTCTTCTGCCCAGGGGTACTACATTATCTTATGCCTGAGCTTCTTCAGGCTCCATCGGCTGGAGCAAAAGAAAACTAGCAATCTTGGAGCTCTTGGCTGAATAGTTTTTTTTTTATTAGAGCTTGGCACTGGATCTTTAGACCACGAGCAGTGGGTGTGACGAGCTCCCTGGCGTCCACAGCCACAGAGGGGACAAGGTCACACACTTTGTAGGAGCAAGGAAGCACCATGCCTGCTCCCCCTGCCCATTCCTCCGGGGCACACTCAATGCCTGCACAGTCTTGGAGATGCTCCATGGCATCCTGCGCAGGATGGGTCCGTTCCCCAGTATTTTGTGGGTTGGAGAGAAAAAAATTCTCCGTCTGTCTCTCCGGTGTCTTGTTTCTAGAGCTCAGTCAGAGAAGGAGGAAGAAAGAAGCCATACTATAGAAATATTAGACACCCACCCCTCAAAAGGCAAAGAGGGATTGGGTACAGTCTCAAAGGGATGGTATATGGGCACGCATTGGTGCATATAGGGGCCAGCGCACTACAACTTCCTTCCAGGATAGCGAGACATCGAACCCTCTTTCCTCATAGTAAATTGATTTTTTTTTTTTTTT
>NW_017728916.1:10388642-10437892 GCF_001723895.1 Crocodylus porosus
TTGAATTGATTTCTTTCCTGACCACCCTCCTCCAACAAAAGAGCTCGCATAGTACCGTTAATGATGTGTGGAAAGCTTACAAATTGTAGAAAATGTATAGATAAAATCTGAAATTTCTGGCCATCAGTAGCAACTACCATGATTGGAAACACTGGAATAACTGTCCCTCTCGCTTATCTCTAGGTTCAAAAGGTTGGGCAAAGGACTTTGTGGTTTAACTCTTATGTGGGCTTAAGCCAGACTCTGAGCTTCTCCCGAGTAATCCTTCTGGGCAAGTGTGTCCCCTTTGCAACACCACAAGACCCCAGCCTTTCTACAAAGGCCTTTGTCATCGCCCATTTTATCCTCCTTGTGTATTTCTCTTGGCAATTTTTAGTATTAAGTTAAAGCAATAGGAGAAGGAAGAAAAATCTCATTTAAAGTTTTTGAAGGTCCAAACAATGTATAGCGGTAGGATGATAAGGAGGCGCCTGGAGCCAGAACGGTTGTGCTGGAAGTGTAAATTCAGTCTCCGATGTGTGCACACAATGAATTTTGAGGAGGTGAGTTTTGACCCACTCATGATTAGGGTCTCACCTGTCAGAGGGTATTTAGGGACGCTTAAATCTTCCTATACTTCAACTGCCGGGCATACAAACCAATTCCGTGTGCTAAAAACCCTCCCTTGAATTTGCTTAGTAAGGAAACTCTTTTCCCTCCATCACTAGTTCTCCATCCTGTAGCTCCTGACCAACATGAATTTAATGAGTTTTATCATGTTAGTTTCTACTGTAGGGAGTAATTAATGAATCAGAGGATGAATGATACCAAGGATCTTCTACAGATGAATTTGCTTCTCTTAACACGAGTAAAAAATCTCATCTTGATTCAGGCCAGAGAAAGCCTGACCTGGAACCGGAGGGTGAACAGGTGATTCAGAGCTGACCCTGTGTTACATGAGTTGATTCACAAGGGTTTTTATTAAATGCATCATTCAGGGCCTGCGTCCTGAGCATGATTCCCACGCGAGTAGGAAGCAAACTGGGTGATATGGAAGTATCTCACCTGTCAGCGTGAGAGCTGAGTAAGTCCGGACGGGGGTTGTCACTCATAAATGGAGGACTCGGGTGTGTGCCCTGTGCCCCCAGCTATGGTTTTCCCATAGATACAGGTCCTGTGGTGAAACTTCGGCACTTTCTGCAAGTTGAGACTCTGGTCCGTATTGTCCATCTTGCACGCATTTCCCTTGGGAGGGAAAGGGGTGCCAGCGAGGGAGTCCACTACAGTGGCACCAAGCGCTTTCCAGGGCTACGAAAGACTTGAATTTATTTTATCAAGCACATGGTGTCTCCTGGGGGCCCTGCTGGTGGGAGAGCCCCATACCAAGTGATGTGTTTTTAGCAGGTGCCCCATAGATCCAGTGTCCCTCTTAGTCGTCCTGGAGCTGTCATCTAGGTAATATGAGGGCGCTGAGTCTTTACAAGGGCATGCCCTTTATCAGTGGTTCAGTAAACCCCCTGCCCTTACCTTTACATGAGTGTGACCCATGTTTCAGCTCTTAACAAGAAGCACCCTCCAGTTATGGGATAGCTCTTCACTGATGCTTTCCCACGACTGTATTGTTCGTATTGGTCTGGTGCCCGCCTGGACACTGGCAAACTCAGCTTCTCTCCTCTGTGCTGTCAGACTCTTGACCTTGGCAAGTCACTTAGGCTGCCAGACCCTCATCTGTAAAATGGGAACAATAGCATGCTCCTGTCTTATCTGCCAGAAGTGACAGTGCGGGAGGGGGACATTCAAGTCTGAAAGACAGTGACCTAAGTGCCACATGTATGGGGAGACTGCGTCCCTGTTCTGAGAATAAATGATAGGGCTCTAGTGCAAAGAGTTATTGCTGTTTAAAATAACTTGTGTGTGTGAAACTTTAATGTGAGGTGATGCCAGCTGCAATTCTGAGTGCGGGGATTTGCATACTGCATGTGTTGATGCAAAGGGCCAGCAAGCTGTAGCAATGAATCATGGAGGTCCAGTGACAACCCGTGGACCCACTGGTTCCAAATCAGCGTCGCATCCAAGAGTGCAGGGAGGAGCTAGTGGATCCTCTAGACCAGGACACACATGCAGCCTGGGACAAGCAGCTATTCGGGACTTTGCTGCCTCCAGGCAGCTCTGTTTCCCAGCATTTTGGAGGGAAGAACTGCTACAGCCCTTCCAGACCCGAGCTGGGCCATGGGAGAGAAGAGGGCAGCAAGCAGCGTCGTGCAATTTGCAGATCCAGGGACTGAGACTAGAAACAAATGCTTGTTGCTATTGGAAAGCTGCACAAATCCATACTCCAGGGCTGTGCAGCATTCGCCTCTTCCTTTGCCGGTCTGTAAGACTTAGCAGGGCTTCTGAGACGTGTGTCTGGGACAGAGCACAGCAGGCACTTGGATGCCGCTGGACCAGTGTCACCTGCAGTTCTTGCACCCCCTCATCACCTGCCCCCCACTATTTGAATGGTGCCAAGTTAAGACAAGGCATGAAAATTAAATGCAACCCTCTCAGTTCATCGAGCCGTTAGGTTTTGGGAACAGACTCAGTTTCCCAACATGCTGAGAGCGGTATGAGATAACAGGGTGATCAGGTCCCAGGACCTAGGGGACCTGACTAGCCTTGGGCTGTCTGGAAGGAAATCAGTCCCTCCTCGAAGAGCACACTTGCATCGCTTGCTGTTGTACTTGGAATCTAAATAAAACTTGCTCTCCCCTCCCCTAAGTAATTGCCAATAGTTTGAAACAGGTTTTTAGCCAGCAACTTTTAAGAACTGCAAACAGACGGACTGGCAGGTTTTCAGATTACTTATGGCAATCAAAAGCAGCTGATGCATGTTTTCAAATGTCCTTGCAGACGGCCAGAACATATGACTCAATTAATAAAACAAATGTGCCCATGAACTGCAGCGTAGCCCTTTTGACCTTAAAATCTTAAATCTTTAGCAAATCGGTTTCCAGACTTAAAATCTATGTGGAGGTAATATTTGCACACACTTGAATGGAAGTTTATTGCCTTGTCATACTACCAATACACCCTCACTAAACTCATGACCATATATATAATTGAGTTATAGATATACCAGTGTATATTTATCAAGTCTTATATGTACAGAGGTGTGTGTGTGTGTGTGTGTGTGTGTGTACACACCTCTGCACCTGCTTTTTTACTTATTGTGTGTGGCTGGCAGTCCAGAAACCATCCTTGATCAAAGGGTTAAAATTCTGCAATTTAACTGCATATTATTTGCTGCCCAGGCTGAGACAACAGACTGATTTTGCCCCTAGCACAGGTGCAAAAGGCAAGGGACTATATAACAAGGCTCATCCCAGGAACATATGTGGAACCAGCTTCCTTGCAGTTGTGCTGAAAGGAACTGGAAATGACAGTGTGCTACCCCTTTTCCCCTGCCATCTCCAAAGGCCAAGTTTGCTCTCCTGTCCTGTTATCTATCCCATCCTTGCAGGTCCTTACCTTTAAGGCAGAGCTTGTCTTTATATGTTATCCAGCATCCTTTTGGCCACTCCAATGTCAGGACAGCAAAATCCTAGCTGATTAACTTGTCCCAGAGTAAGGGTGTTCGAAGGACAAACAAGCAAACATTGGGGACGCCCCAGCCCTCCCCATTTGAACTTGCACAATGTGACGTACGTTTGCTTCTGCAGGAGTCTCCGCTGCAAGTGTAGTTCCTCCGCTCTGGCCTCGAGCCGGGGACTGGAGCATGTGGCTGCATTCATTCAAATGCTCAAGCTTTCCTCCTGTCCTGCTTGGAAGCTGCAGCCTGACTCTTTGGCAGGGCACCCCCATACAAATACGTTCAGTCTGCGCTCTGGGAGCTGCCCTGCCTGCCTCTGGGCTTCCCGGTGGGCTTCAGGACATCGCTATCAGCCTCTGCGAGTGGCGCAAGGCTTTCCAAGGTGCATGTGCCCTGTGACGACTACTACATTTAAGGCTTGCAGATGTGCTCGCTCTGGCTCCCACCTAGTCCAGAGAGAGGGGAGGCCAGCAGTGAGTTTCCTTCCACTGGAGCAGGCTTCCCACTTTGATCCAAAATAGCCCAAATCTGTTGATCATCTGCATAGGCTGTCTGGCTCCTCTCTGCAGGAGGGTGTGGAGGTGGGGAATGCGGGTTATTGTTGTGCTGTTGGCTTATTCAGGGTTCGTATCCGTTATGGGGCCCATTCATTTTTTTGCCCCGTATTGATCCCTGAATGCCTGGTGACACTGCAGACACCGCACTACCTGCTAGGAGTTATCTTTCCTGCCAGGGCAGGGGGTTGGACTAGATGATCTACTCAGGTCCCTTCCGATCCTAAAACTATGAAACTATAAACTGGCACCAGTATGGTCAGCAGGATGAACTAGTCAGGGCTAAGCTCCAGGTTGCTGGGGTAGATGCCTACTGCTCCCCAAGGTAGTGAGTTCAATGTTAGCATCCGTATCTATATTCGCACTGCAGCTGTTTCCCCAAATGTGGTCAGAGGGGAGTCGCTGGACACTTTACTTGTAAAATGTGTGTGTTTGCTTATGTGCATGTAAGTCCCAGAATTGAATCCAAACCACAAAGGCTTTGACCATGACTGTTGCTAAAGGGGTAACTCAGCAAGAGCCCAGGTCCTGAGCATTTACCTGTTCCTACAAAGCTTGGATTTGTCTAAACTTTTGTTCTGGTTTCGAGACGAGCTGAAAATATGCAAGGGGAGGAGCCCTGCTATGGCTGTCCTTCCCTGCTGTACTCACATTTTGTCTGTCGGGTCTTGAAGGCTCCCCAAAACAGAGAGCAAGGGAGGGGTTATTTCTTTTGAGATCCGGGCAAGTTGGGAGAAGAGGACACTGAAGGTCACGCTTCACCCATCGCAGCTCACCCATTCTCCCTCGCGCCAAAGCTTTTGATGACAAATGTCACCGCAGATGTTGCTGTCAGCCGTCAAGGCGGCGGAGGGAATCTGAAGGAGAATATTGATGTGCTCGTGCCGTGGCTTCCTCCGACGGCAGGTTCGGACGAACCTCTGGAAGACAACTTAATAACCGAGTGGTGAGCATCAGCGCAGAATATGAACGTCTGGATTGTAGAGCGTCTGCTACCTCTAGGGCTTCAATAAAAGGAAACGCATAATTTCCCAGCAGTGCTGAACAAAGTATAACCGAGAATTAAGTACAAAAACAATGCTTTCCATATCTCTCTTTGTCCCTTTTGACTCTTGGCATGTGTCCTCCCTACAAACGGTCTTTTTAGGCTTGTGCATTAAATGGTTCAACCTGAAACCATAAGGCACCGGTGTCACCTGGAAATTTGCTGCGGTTCCCAGATGGCTAAGCCCACATGCTCTGCATTATGTAGCCAGATAACGAATGTCTTTTAAGGCTTTAACTTGGGAGGTGGAGAGCAGTGAGCAGTGCTGAAGGGAGGGAGGACAAAAGGGGAAGGAGAAAAGGAGGTGAGAGTTGGGAAAGCTTGGCTGAATTGCTTTCCTGGGTCGGTTTAAATTTTGGCCCCAGCTCCATTTGCAACCAGGGGCCTGAGCTGATGCCAGGTGCACAGATGTGACGCTGGACAAAGCCTCCTTGGAAGAGAGCAAGGGAGCTCGCTAATGGGCACCGGCAAAGCACCACCTCAGTCCGACCCTTTTCTTTACCAGGAGGCAGCCGTGGCAGCCCGTGGTGCTCAGCGTTGGACCACTCTTGCCCAAGCTGTCCCAACGGATGGGATCCCCCCTCTGTCGCTCCCTCAATCCTCTCGTGGCCGGCCCGCTGCTGGGCACGTTCAGCTCCCCCTTCCTCAAGCCAGACTCTAGCTGGATAGTTGGTCCTCCTCTCCGGCCCTGTGCAGAAGATGCCATCAGGGGTATTAATTTCCCAATTACAAAATAGGGAGGGTCATTAGTGAGGGGTATGGGGGTGGGGAGCCCACATTCCCCCACCTGTAACATTTGCAGTCTCTGAGGGTCTTCCTGAGACAGCAGCCTGGTGCAGGGGATAGAAATCAAGCCCACTCACCACCTCATCTGAGCCCCCTCCACCTCCAGGCAAGGAAAGGAAGGACTCCTGGCACCCGAGCGTGCAGTCCCAGTGCTGCTTGCCATCTTTGCAAGACCTACACATCAGTAGTTGCAAGCCCAGCTTCCCCCCAGCTCCTGCAAAAATCATCAGGACCAGAGATTCAACGGGTGCTTTGAATTTTTCTAGGGGTTAGTAGGTGTCTAACTTCTGCTGGGTGTAAGGATTTTGCAGGCCTTTGGAAAGCTTAGTCTTGGAAAACCAAAATCTCCCTAGTCTGCTCCTTATGACTGGGTGCTCACAGTGGTGTGAGCCTCAGCAAAGTCTCAGCACTGTACAAGGCAAGAAGAATACTTCTGGGGTTCAGGGTATGCGACGGAGGCATCCTGTTGCATTCAGCAGTAAAAAAAAAAGAGGGGAACGGCAGAAAATAAGAGGAGCAACATTTAAAAAGGAATGAATTTTTGTCATTGGTTTTGCCTATACGGAGCCCGCAAGTGCTCCCAGCAACGTTTGCTGGAGGGTGTCCCCTCTCTCACATAACTTTTTTCCTTTTGCCATATTGTACTCTGGAGAGAGCCATTTCCAAGCTGCTTTCACTTTGACAAAATTATAACCCAACCAAAGGAAAACTGAAACTCTGCCATCCTGCCATGGTGTGAAGAAGTTTTGAAAAAGTTACAGGGCGCATCTACACGAGACGCTAATGGAGCAGTAGCCTGATAACACTGCACAGTAGCATGCTGGGTAAAACGTGTGCTAATACACTACTGCGCAGTAGCATTAGGCACTTAGTGTCCAAAAACCCCTATGTGCTGGTGCTAGTGCACAAGTTATCACACGTTGATTGTAGTACTTTGTTATTCAAGTATTAAATTTAATGCGCAGTAACTATGATGCCTTGATGAATGTGTAGACGCACCCACAGAGTAGTAAAAGAAAGCAAAGGGCGAAAGTCAAACAAGCAAACAAATACGTCTGTCCCAAGCCTTTCGGCTGCAATTCAACTGTCTTCAGTGGCAGAAAGGAAGGGAAAGAAAAGGAGACCCCGGCCTGAAAAAGTCTGATAAACTTGACCGAAAAGGCAAAGTTTGAAAAGCGTTTAAAAAATCCATGTTCTTTGCTTTTGAGAAATGCTGATTTTTATTGTAGTAAAAAATGAACACAAAGTTTTCTTCCAACCCTCTCCTAGATCCTTGTACTCCCGCTTATCTGCTTTGCTGCGGGCACCACCCAGAGGAGAGACCGGCTCTTTCTGAGGTAAGCAACATGTGGAAATACATGTACGCTGTGAGCAAGCCTACTTTCTGGTGCTGAAATTATGACCTAATGCTTTGCTGTGCTGAACACGGCCGAACTGAAACATCCCTATGGGTTTTGTTTTGGAGGATGGAGGTTTTATGGGTAAAGTCCTGGCTTTGGGGTTGTCCTGCGAGTGGCTTTTTTTTCCAGGGATTTTACTGCTGGTTCTGATTAGTTGTACTACCACTTGAAATACCACGGGCACCTTCTTGTACGCTCTCATGCAGTAAAACCGAATAACAATCGAAGAGGCTCTTATGGGGAGAGCACTGGACTGAGACTCGGCAGATCTGGTCCCATATCCTACCCCTGCCTTTAACTCAGTGTGTGATCAAAGCATGATGGCATTTAATCTCTCAATGCCTCAGTTCCTCTTAAGTCAAATGGGAGTGGTGACGTTATCTCCCAGCGTTTGTCTTCTTGGCTTGGAAGTGTCTCGAAGGCAGGGAGCGTTTCTTATATTTGCAACAGGCTTTAGGGTTAGTTAGAACCACTAATAACAAGAAACCGTACCCTAAATAGCACAACAGCACAATTAAATTGATCCCTCCAGAACTGTGAGAGGGCTTCAAGAGATTGGAGGCATTTGTCAATGGCAGCGAGGGGAGCCACGTTTGCCCTATATCCATGCGTGCCTTGGATGCGAACTTGCTCGCTGGTTTTTACAAGGCACGTTCTCCCGTGGTCCTGAACTCCTCTTAAAGCCAGGCATGCAATAAATTACAGAGCAATTACCCCAGGCCTGATGATTATCTAAACAAAACGGTATTTTATAAACTAAACAACTACTTAAAGAATCCCCCAAACTCTATATTAAAAAAAAAAAATCAAACTTGCTCCATAAGTTGACAATTGCAGGGAAGTTCGTACATGAGCCGGGAAGTGTTCCATATGCTGCCCAATACCAAGGCTCGACTGGGTGCCGCTTTAATGACTATCTGAATGCTCCCCGTTGTTTCTAGGTATTGGAGAACATATGGTACATTTTCCCCTTTAACTGTGAATTTCCTTGCTTTTGTCAGTAGGTGTCTTAACTGTAATGTATTTTAATATACTGCTTGTGTGTCTGAATGTCGTCCAAAGCCATTCGTAGACAGGCAAATAGACCGGTCGCCACAGATGTTGATTATCTCATTCATGCTGAAACTCTCCTGCAAAATATATATTTAAAAAACCTGAAATTGTTAATCAGGGTCCTGTGAGAGCTTAAAGATCCTTTCACTGTGCTCCAAACTTAGCATGGATGATAAATGACCATTAAGTTGCCAATATAGCTCAATATTTCAATTTCCTGCCTTCACAGAGGTATTTCAAAGGTTGTATGGAGTTCATACGCACAGTATGTGTTGTCTAGGACTCTGTGATCTCTCGCTGGCAAACTTTGACCAAAAAAACCCCATTTCAATTAACTATATACATTCCTGGAGACAGCCAGCCAACTGAAATGCTAGACGAATATAGCCCCGGTGATATTTTCTGATTTAAAATAAAAATCTACCGAAGCTCTAGCCAAACTGCATTATTTAGCTGATGTGAAACTGATGGAGTTGGAAAAACCGTAAAGAGGGATTGAATTAAATGTTGCGCTGTGACATTGATGTAAATGCAGAGCAAATCCCATTGGTTCGCACTGGAATCCTGGTTTACACTGGCCTAAACTTGAGCAAAAACGCGGTCGGTTTGGGTCAACGGTTTGGGAAACGAATTCCAGCAACAGACTGGGATGCCAAGAAGTTAATTTTACCCAGACAAAATCAATCGCTTTGCAAGATATGCAAGTCCTACTTTGAGAGAGATGCATCCCATGATTTGTTTGGGCGCATCCAGGTCACGCATGTGACATCCATGTGACGTTGCTGTTGTAGTAGCTCGGTCACGGATGACGAGAGTCGCATGCAACGAAAAGGAAATACTGGGCTGAGGTGGTCTGTTCGCTGGTCTTGCGTGGAGTGAGCTGGCAATTATGAAGAATACATGCAGAATAGCACCTCACATACACCAGACAAAGGCCAACGTTTTTCTGGAAGTCCATGTTTAACAAAATCATTGGAGTTAAGCCATCCAAGCATTTGGCCTGAACATACCTACATTTATCTCAGTCTGAATATTTGTCAACTTGACAAGAAATTCAGCTGAATACTGATGATCCTATACCATGTCCACTGAGCAGCCTTTCTATTCAAGCTAAATAACATCTTGCCCATTCAGTTTCTTCCCCGGTGGTGGGACATGCCTTTCCATTAGCTGGTCACAGCTGTGTAGGAGGGGGACCTAGACGACTGGAGAGGATGGCCAACACCTCGTGCAGCGGCTGCCATCCCAGACGGACGTAATTCTCAGTGATTTGATTTCAAAGCATGTCGTTCTATAGATTTGCCTGCAAAAAGCTGTCAAAGTGCCTTACGGGCATGTGCACAGACACGCACATGCATGTACATGCGCACGCGCTACCCCGCAATCTCTTCCAAGACTTGCAACCATTTGGGGAATAAATCATAGCAACTGCTTAATAGTGCATAGCAACCCCACTCATCGTCTGGCATAATTGCCCTCTTTTTTGATGAGCTATTGACTGGCTCGCAGTTGGTGCTAGTTCTGGAGGCTGCGTGCCATCTAACTGGCAGGCCACAAGAGATGGCTCTTTGGCTGTTTGGCTTCCCTTTTCCATCTCTCCTGTGTCCTTTAGGCACATGCCCGGTCTCCTCGTGCCCTCCTCTCAACCCCTCCGAAGGGTTTCTGTCATCCCGCTAAGGCACGGTAGGCTCTTGCAGCGGAGGCTGTCTCCCAGCGTCCTGCGTGCTAGATCCAGCATTGCTGTATATTCAGCCATCCCACACCCTGGGATACCCTCTGCCAGCTGCCGCCTGGCTTCCTCCTGCTCTTCTTCCCGGGCACGTGCCTTTTCAAAAGCAAAAATCACCACAGAAATTGGCCATATGGCTGCAGCTGGCCTGCCGTTGAATCAGCCTTTTGAACACACGAGGAAATCGGGGCAGGGGGGAAAGGAATGGCTCCCTTTCTGCCCGCATCAAGATAAATTGCCTTTGCACAGCTCAAGCTTGTGGGAGGCACCACAATGAGCTATGGCCAGCTCTAAAGCTGGAGCATTGGGGGAGGGAAAAGGAAGAGGCATGGAAAAGGAGCATCCGGGCAGGCAGCTTCTGGTCTTCGCTTGTCTGGGAAGGTGCCGTGTCTCCATTCGGCACCAAAAAATTGTCGTCCTGCCGTTCAGTTAATGAGGAATGCACTGAAGTCGGCGATGAAATACGAAAGAGAAGATGTCTGCTTGTTTTTGCAGCACCTTAGGAAGTGTGCTGGCAACACAGGCAGCAATCCAGCAGATACCAGGCCTTTGCATGGAGTAGCACAGTAAATAATCCCTTGAGAGCCTGCACACTTTGCTAATGCCCATATGAGCATGAGTTGTGCTGGGTCCAGGGCAGCTGGGACCATTTTTCTGGAGACCCACGTAAATGAACATCTGAGGGCAGATATTTGCTTTCCTTGAGTCATCTTTGAGGGAAGAGGGGCTAATATGCAATGATATAAATTTAATAGTAATGTCTTGAAGCCCTGCGTCGCTTATGATTGTTGGTACGGTCAGAGCCTCGTGCTTAGCTCTGTAGGACTGCATGGTAAGACAGCCTCTACCCCACAGAGCTGACACTTTAAATGGATAAAAATGGATAAAACTTTTATCTGCCTCCACCCCAGGCCCCAGCATACTCAGGAGTTTGGGGACTTCTGGATGTATGTCAGGGCAGGAGGGAGCGTGGCGGACACGTGGTCAAATATACTTGATATTCTGGTGCTACCAAGGAGGTGATGGCAGGAGACCCCTTGCTCCTTTTACTTCCATGGGGCCAGGGTTTATATGTAGTGCTTACAAGTAGGTGGACATTGCACTTCGAATGGTTTCAGGGTTTTCATGTTTTTGGGTTTTTTTGAAAGACCATATACATTCTTTAAATAGATTTTCCTTTCTCCACTATTTTGTTGATACACTCAAAGAAATACAGTAGAGTAGAGAGGCATGGTTTTCCTTTCCTCAAGTCTCTTTCCTATCAAGATTGATTGATTTTTTTTTTTTTTATAATTCTTTCCTTAATTATTGTTTTAATGACATGTACCTGCTACTTTGGTCTGTTCTCACTTGAGCAGCAAACGATTAATTTTTGGTCTGTAATTCTGAGTGTCCCTGCTAATGCATTTCTTTCTTTCTTTTTCTGAAGGCAACTACAACCCCCTCCCCAGACCTGACTGTAGTAAAAGACTACATATTTTAGTTACAGGCTCAGCCACATCCTCCTTTGCATATACTGACTCTGATGATCCCTTGCTCTTTAATATATAATGTTCTAGCACATTTTAATTTGGCCCCTCTGTTTCTCCTCATGCCATGCAAAAGGGGCAGGCCTGGCATGTCTCCCCAACATCCTCTGCAGTGGAGACGGATGAAGAAACATTATTTTCTTTCTCTGCAGTGACCCTTTTCCTCTTTAATTGTTCCCTTCATTCCCATGTTAACTCTGCTGATCCTCTTATATGCTTCCAGCTTCTGATACGCTCAATGCATTTTTTGGCATCTTGTTTTTCTTTCCTTAGCTATTTATTCTCCCCGTTCCCCCTTAACCCTTCCATTGCATGGTCATCACTTCTATGGAAATACTTAACACGGCTCCCGTCAGCTTCTACGCAATGCCTAGGATCTGCAGTAGACTGCTCCTGCCTGCCGCCTTCACTCGAGCTGGGTTTTTAATTTTTTGAAAAACTACCTGTTTGGCTCAAATAACCTCTTGAACCTTGCCATTTTCCCATGCTAATTTTTATTTTATTTTTTGTGCGTCTTCCTGCTCTCTTTCACTTTGCATTCCTTCTGGGACTCTATTATGGTTGCTTAAGTAGCCTCCATGCTGAGTTGAAGGATTTTAATTTCCTCACTTCTGACTTCAGGGCCTTTTTGACTTGCTTCCTTTTTTTTTTTTTTTTAATTCCCCTTTCTCAGGCTTAATGTCACCGTGCTTGGTTGTTGGCTCAATCCCTCCCACAAGGACACTGAACTTAATTATACTGTGGCCCTTTTTATTTAGTGATTCAGCTACAGTTTGTTCAGTGAACCCCTGCGTGTCCCTCAGGCTTTGTTTTCGCAGCCAAAATGGTGAGGTTTTTACAGTGCGCTAACTCGCTCCTGCTAGTTATCTCCCTGTAAAATCCTTCTGGAGATGAGGCATCTCTTGAGGTAGCTTGCAGAAGTCGATACTAACCCCATCTATGGCTGACCTTGTTCAATTCACCTCTTGGTAAAAGTACTTTATTGTGTCTTCACTAAGAGTGCCTCTCCTCCTATCTGCCCTAGATGCAACTGTTTCAAGAGCCAGCTCTTCCATTATTGCTTTGTTAACCTTGTCCTAGTGCGGTGATTTGACTAGTTTTATTTTGTTGCCTCATTAATCTTCCTCAAGTTGATGTGCATCATTGCCCTGCTTCCCAGGCTGGTCAGTTAGGGTGTGGCTACCCGTGCCAGTTTTACCCATGCCAGTTTAAGGTGCTTTACTGGATTTAAGGTGCATGAAGGGCATGCGTCTACATGTGTGTGCCCTTCATGAGCCTTAAAAGTGGTAATTTTAGGCTATTTGCACTTAAATTTGATACCTGCTTTTGCTGGTGAATAGCTAAAGTGCCTTAATGCATGTGTAGACGCACTAAGGCACATTAATGCTGTGTGTATCGACTGACTTAGGGTCCCGAGTCGGTCTGCACACCGTGTTAATGTGCCTTACCATGTGCACGTGTAGACATGCGCCTTAATGCGCATTAGGCAAATGCACGTTAAATTTAGGCGCTCGTAAAAGCATGTGTAGACATGCCCATAGTCTTACTGCTATGCCTGTGCACTTCTGATTCACTCTGCAGCTTGCACAGATGCTCCTCAGTGTGCTGCCCCCTTCAGATGTGACGTCTCATTGTTTTCTGTACATCCTGGCTAGTCCTGCTTGGGTTCAGAGCCACCTATTACAGGATCCCATTCCCGATCTAGCACCAGGCATCCTGTTTTCGAAGCATAAAATGACCTTACTGGAATTCAAATAAATAAGAATACCGCATAGAGAGATTTATAGTGTTTGCTCAACCATTTGTCTCCTTTTCTTGAACTCCTGTTTGTGACACCCTGTAGTATTTCTGGAATGTCTCCCTGTGATGTCAACGCTGCCCCTGTAATTACTGTCCTGTCCTTTACAACCAGATATCTTGTTACCCTTGTGTAACTTGACTGGTCTACTACTAGATGCCTCTGCTTTGTTTCTGCCTGCCTTCCAAGTTAAATAACACTTTCAAACCTTGCCAATTCTCTGCATCAATGTTCGGGTTGCAATTATTCTCTCTCTCTCCCCAAAACTTCTATAGAGTCCCCTGCTCCATCTCCCATCTTCCTTTCCATCCTCTCCAGCCCCAAAGTCTGGGCTGGCCCTGGAAGGATTTCAGAGAAATGGCTTACAGGGTTGTTAGCTTAGTAGGAGGCAAATTCCAATGGGCCTGAGCAATTTGCTAATATCCTGATGCACGTCGTGCCTTAATGCGGCGATTTGGTAATGTATGAATCGCTGTTTTGTCGTCAGCCCTAACGGAACACCTCAGTAATGGCATCCTCTGCACGAGCCGTTTTAACGTTAGCCCATTGTGGTACCTTGGCCTGCTGCCCTCTGCCTCCCTTGTTTCTGTTTTCCCAGGTGATCTTTTAAACATTGCCACAAGACCCCTCCATCATAGATCTGTAAATAGCCGCATCGTTTGCAGTACACGGCGATTTGCACCAGAAAGCAACGGTAAGATAAGTTTAGACTGAGGCTTTTGAGTACATAATTATAGAGCGACACAAAACAAAGCTGGAATTAAAAATACCGAGCCAAAGCCTATGGCACTAGCTATGGTACAAGACCTGGTTCATGCTGCAGACTGTCAGCAGCCAGCCTGTCCTTTCATCAGCTCTGTTTGATTTCCCAACTCAGAACTTGTTTTGTGCTAATTAAGCTTGGATGCCTGAACTGTACCCGCAGCTCTGTGCCATGGGGGCTCAGGGCAAGAGTCGATAAGAGGCACAGCTCGGGTCAGTAGTAGCCAAATACCTTTTAACCTCTGACCTCTGTTTGGTCCAGCAGGTCACGTGAGCTCTTGTTCTCGGTTCATTTTCTAGGAGGTGGGTGCCTGCGCTCCACAACCAGACCAGCGCTGGGAACTGATGGATTTTTTGGGGGGGAGTAGCAGCCCAGGACTGAATAGGCAAGGCTTCCTGGGGTGATTCAAAGACCATTGATGCTGCTGGAAAGATCTTTGACTTTCAAAGGACTTTGAGTTTGGCTTGAAGTTCCTGGATACTCTGACAGCTTTACGTTCCTCCCGACAACAGGTCTGATCAGCTCCCGAGCCCTGCTCCCATCAGAAGCCCTTGGCTTCCAGAGCTGCTGTCTTCCCACGTCTGTCTCCTTCCTGCCGTGGACCAGTCTACTTTGCTTCACAGCAGCTTTCTTTGCCACGTAGATACCCAGCTAGATCATGAGGGCAGGATGTGGAAGGGGAGGTCAGGGAAGGTCTCCTTGAGAAGGGCCAGTCACAATCCTCACTTCAACTAACATCGTCTTTCTCGCATGACTTTTGAAAACCTGGTGCTCCTGACTTTGTCCCTCAGCAGGACATGTCAACGACTGCCCGGCCATCCGTGCACACTGGCCACAGCCCAGCTTTGTTTTTTCAGTTCTTTTTCCAGCTCTTTTTTGTATTTCTCAAGAGCTCAGGGCTCCAGCCATAATACCGAGCCTAATTTTGGTTGCTCTTGGTCCTAAAGGAGCCACAGTACTGAGCTTAATTTTGGTTTCTCTTGGCCCTAGAGGAGCTTTCCAGCTGTTGGTCACTTGGGTCTGGGACAGACATTTCATAAACCGGTTTGATCTCAATCAGTTAAGTCTGATACTACTGCATTTGATCTGAGCCAACATCAACCAGGTTTATCTTAAGCTAGTTTCAGTCATTTTGAATCTGGTTGATGTGCACTGAAGTTAGGTTCTGTTACAAGTTTAAACCAGTTTCTGATCACTTAAACCAGTTTATGCGTAACTTCTGTCCCTAGCCTTGAAGACATCTGGAGAGACAGGCAGTGTCCTTGTCTATAGTGTCCTCATTGAGGAAGCGTGCCTCACTCTCAATATTCAGAGAGGTTGCAAATACCCATCTTCTGTAACGCTGTCCTGAGGGGCCAGTATGAGGCAAGAAGCATGCTTGCAACACACCAGGGCTCCATTTTCCTCGTATAACGTAAGCAATAGATGACCCAAATTTCTCCCAACCAGTGTGTTAGTTAGTTGGAGTAGCCTTCGCTGCTCCTCTTCTCTGCATTCTTGATGTGTCAACAAGGTTTTAAAATATTTTCCTTTCTTTTCTGGCCAAGTTTAGGTGGGTGATAGTACACTTCCATTGCAACAATGCCTCTGGAGGGCTGTACTGGCTTATTGTGGCGACTGGCTGAGTTTTCAAGGACTCCCTTTGGCCACGTCCCAGCAACATGGCATGTTTGTATGGGGAAAGTTCCCGAACACCCAAGAATGGATGCAAGGCTGAGCCCCAGGGAGAATGAATTACAGATGTAGAACTCATTTTACCTGCTGTTTTAGTGAATGCGCCTGGGCTGAGTTGGCCATCCGCTCAGTTGCAACCCCATCCAATCCAAGCACTGTTCAACGCTCGTCTTGTAAAAACTCTTTTAGCCCCTTCTTATGAGTGGCCCAATTAATTTAATGGAAGTTTTTATGCGTATCCAGATTGAAAGCCAAGCAGAGTTGCTTCACACCTCAAAGATAGGGAGTGAAAACAAGTAGGAAAAACTCATGCTCAAGTTGCTGACTCAGAAATAAAACCTTTCACTGGTCCTTTAGAAAGCAATCGGAGTTGGCTGAGTGGCTTCAGCGCAGCCACCTTTTGCCGCAGGTGTTATCTAGAAATAAGGAAATACCGTTGTACAGGAAACCCTCGCTATTCATGGTTTCAAAGATTCACGAATGCCGAACCTGCGTTTTAAATACACTTGATACATTTATAGAAGCATCTTGGGAGCGCCACACTTGCTGCCGCTGGGCTCCTACCGTCACTGCTGGGCTCCCCTCAGCCACCGGGGACACTGCATTCATGATCGCCGTGCCTTATTCACGGATTTTGCCATTCGCGGGACAAATGTTCTCGTATCGCCTGCGAATGGTGAGGGTCACCTGTAATGTCTTCAAGATACCTGTTTTCAGTTTGCTTCCTGCAGTGTAGAGTTGAGTCAGTAGAGACAGGGATTCATTTAATCTTCATTTGCCAAAAAAAAAAAGCGTTGAAAGCCTGATGACTTTTGCAGTGTTTTGAAGGGAAAATGCAAAAGCCAGAGCTGAATTTTACAAACAAAAGTTTTTCCGCTCCCATTCTCTGGTCAGGTAACTATTCTCTTCTTTGTATAGGTGAAAGTGGAGAGAAAACATTTAAAAGATCCCTGGGGTCTGGGACAGACATTGCATAAACTGGTTTAACCCAAATCGGTTAAGTCTGAAACTACGTTCAACCAGGTTTATCTCGGAGCGGTTTGAGTCATTTTCAGACTGGTTCATGTGCACTGAACATCTGTTCTGTTACAGGTTTAAACCCATTTCGGATCACTTAAGCTGGTTTACGTCCAATGTCTGTCCCCAGCCTTGAAGATGCAGCTCAAGGATTCGTATCTTATTTCCCTGCTACTGTCCTCTTCTCAACGGTCCAACTCAGGCTATCTGCAAATACTACCAAAATAAGTCAGCACATTAAGCATTACCTATGTTTCTGAAGAAAAGAAGGCACTTAGTAGAGTCAGATCTTTATTTAATTAGCCACAATGTGAAAGTTTCTTGTATTTCTTTGCTGTTAAACAGCTGCGAGGAACTACGGAGTACCTGAAGGGTAACTCCTACTGGGACTAATTCAGTCCAGACAGCTCCAAGTATGTTCATTAAGCTCTGGCTGGCATTCACACAGGTGGGGACAGTTAGGAGGCAACAGATAGAGAATGGCTCTGATTGTGTTAGGCGTAAAACACCATCTGTTTCCCAAGCAAAAAAAAAAATAAAGGGAAGAAAATCTGCCTGTCTGAAGTGATACTGTCCTGGTGCTAAAAGCTGGCTTTATTTTGCTTATTTATTTATTGGTTGCTGCATTTTTCAGACTGAAGATGCTAAATTCTAGACTACCCAAGAGGCTTTCAGCTTTGCAGTATATAAGGAAAAGGGGGATTTTTAAGTGAGTGTTGTGTTTGGTATGATCTGAAAGTCTTTAATTGCAGGAGCTTATAATGTAGGCAGGGCCTAAAAACGTCTGATTTTTCCAATGAAAAACATCTCTCGTGGCCTGCTGTCCTCTGCTCGTGTACGGACAGGAGCATATGATGGGGAAGGCTAAAGCTGCCTTTAGTAACAGCACAGTAAATGTTGAGATGAGGCGGTTATTATTTTTCCAGAATTAATTCCAAAAATATAATTGATGTTAGATTTCAATATTGCACTTTCTTTTAGGAATCAGATAGCTTCCTGATTTGAGCAAGGAACTCGGACGCCTGCTTTTCTTTAAGCAGTGCGTGATGTCAGTGGAGACTCCTCTCTCTTAGAGTAAGCTTTACGCCTGGTCTGAAGCGCAGCGGTGAGTCACGGCTTCAATCCCCTCCAAAAACATCTTCAGCCTGGACGTAGGAATAACCCAGGACTAAAATCTATCTAGCTGGGATTGGGCAGATATAGGTTGAACCTCCTCCTGGATGAAGTGGGCCCTAGAAATTGGCCCGAGCAAATGCCGTAACCTCTAGGCCATTGAGCTAAAAGGAAAGAGGGCTGTCCTTCTCTCCTGCTTCGGGGACACGCATGGTGGTAGGCCCTCTTCTAGGGGAATGGGGTAGGTGGGGAGAGCCACTGTCCAGTGCATCGTTATCCATTGATTCACACGGGTTAATATTAAGTAGATTAGAGTGATTTTTTTTTCCAAAATCTTCCGAAAAGGCTAGGGTCACAGGTCACTGGGAGTGCCCGCAAATAAAGTCACTGCTGAAGAAAATCAGCCTGTTTACTAGGGTATCTGCATATGAACTCAGGATACAATTCAGTCACCAACTGAAAATCTTAACCTGTTACAAAAAGGCTTCAAAATTTGCATTGGTGAGACTCAGAATACAAGTAATTGCCACACAGTGTTAAATGAGGGGATCGAGAGAACGGTTTTCTTTTTCTTCCCCTTAAAGCCCTGACTCCTGGACTCCTGCGATCAGGCATGATTAAGTATTAATTTTCACTGGGGGAAAAAAAAAGAAGAGTCTAGCTTTTGTGATGGCGGAGAAAACGTGACTCAAGTTTGCCAGGAAAGCTCAACAAAGGTGGGCAAAGAAAGGATCCCAGCATCGTTATCAAATATTTTTTAAAAGTCCTGTTTTATCTAGGGAGCTGATTCATAATTTCTAAGCCTCAGGCCATGCTTAAAGGTTAGACAACACTGCAGCTGGCTCTTTCTTTTTGGCAGCCCGAGGCTTCATCCCACAAACCCAACTAGTCTAGGTTTGAAAAGCTATATTTCTGGCTTAAATGTATGGGTGTTGGACTGTGTAGGCTGCACAAACTGCTGATTCCCTGAGAGATGCTGTGCAGAATGGCAGACCTCTACCCTGCCTACGACGGGCTGACGGTCGGTAGGTTCATCGCGCTAGTTAGAGCAATGTCAAGGCTGCTCTCGTGTTTTCCATTGCAGCCCATTGTGCCTGCCCAGGGTTGCTGGAGTACAGCCTCTTCCAGTCTAGGCAACCCCAGCACGTCCTGCTTGTATCAGAGCACTTTTCCACTGGGGTAGGGGGAAGTTTTCTAAGACATGGAGGGATCCTTCTCCGATTTTTTTAGTGTAGCTGGAAGCTGCTGTTGCACAGTGGGTGGCACAAAAGTCCTTTAACTGAGTTTTGCGGGGGGATCAGATCTATAATGCTTTTGTGTCCATTTACTGCTTGCCGCTTAAAATGAACCGATGATGGGGCTGCTGTTGCTGCTGCTGCTGCTGATCCTGGCTCGGGGGCTCCTGGGTGCTTGCGTGTGTGGAGACGGGGAGCGTGGGGGTCAGTGCAGCTCACCGCTGTAGGGATCATAGACCCCTGGCGTTGGAGGGGACCTTCAGGATCATCCAGACAGACCCCATGCACAGGTGCAGGACGTGCCACTCGTGACCTGTGCCAGACAGATGCCTCCCTGGCCTCTTCTCTTCCAGTGAAGGGGGCTGCCACTCCCTGGACATCCTTTTCCATTGCCTTTCTGCTCAGACAGGGAGTTTGTGCCGGCGTTTTGTTTCATCAAATTCTTCTTTGCTGCAGTTTCAACCCATTGCCAAGTGCCCTGGCAAGGGATAACAATGTCCGTTCTTCAGGAAACATGTTCGTGAGGGTCATTGCAGGAGCTAGGTATGGGAGACCTTCATCTTTTCAAATCTGCATCTCAAATGGCATAGGAAATCCAGGTCCAGACCATTGACAATCACTAATGATGTCCTGACATTTTTCATGGGCAGAGAGGTGTTGACCCAAGTGCCCAGCTGAATTCCCTCTGAGACTGGGCATAAAATACTGCTCCTGCTCTAAATGATTGCTGTTGGCTCCTCTGTGCTGTTAATCACCTTTTATTTTCCTTCCCAGATGCAATTGCACATTTATCGGTAGGTGCAGGGTGTCAACACCGTGCATCTTCTTTGCAGGCCTTATAGGAGGCTTACATGATGTTTAAATTGGGCTTGTAGAGACTAGTTCAAAAGTGCCCCAACATCCTTTGTGAAGCAGCTAACGGCTCTATTTAAGCAGCAAAGGGAGTTCATGGCATTGGGAGAAATTTCGCGTTGCACTAAATGCATAAAATCTGAAAGAGTGGGAAAACTCCACCTTCTTCCACTAGAATTTGGAATCGGGTCAGCTTTGCCATGGATATAGTTTCTACATGTTTTATTTTATTTGCTAGCAAGGCAATCATTTTGTGACCGCACTTCAAGACTTCCCCCCACCGTTTATAAACTATAAAATATTTAATAGCTGAAGTTTACAGGTTTTTAGCCAGTAATAATTAAAACCACTTTAAAGCTATTTTATAGTGCAGAAGTTGAAATCTATTAGTATATAATTTCCAGCCATAGACCATATGTGTATGTAATAGTATCAATACCGAAAGCCCCCACTGTGACAAGCCATAGCAAAGCATTTTTAGCCAACATACTTTTGGGATCACTAATGATTAATTAGCGTGTATCATAATGTAAAGCAAATGTCACCCTAGCTACCTGGGGAGGCTGTCATTTGAGAATGAAACTATGTTCCAGTTGATCGGGGTCTGGAAAATGAAAACTTCATCATCGTCTGCCATCTAGTGGGATGAGGCACGAACATCTCCCTTGGTGGAAAAACCAGGGAGCTTTTCTTAGCATCCAGGCTGTTGACAAAGTGCTTTTCAGGATGGATTTCCTCAGTGCTTGATAATGGCTGACAATTCTCACGTTATTGGCAACTGATTTATAAGGAGAAGGCTGCAAAGCCAAATGTTTTGTTGTGTGCATGCATGCGTACGTGTGTGCATGCATGCGTACGTGTGTGCATGCATGCGTACGTGTGTGCATGCATGCGTACGTGTGTGCATGCACGCGTGTGAGCTGTTACGAACCAACCGTTCTGTGAGGTCACCTGGCTGGAGAATCCCCCGCCTTTCTTTCCCTTTGGCCCTCTAGAGTAAGTTGTCTAAATATTTTTGGCCCGATGGATATAAATTGGGGCATTCACTAGTCTGGAAGCTGAAATCCGTGAGTACAGAATAATAGCAAAATAATATTCAGCTGGAAAATGAAATGAGACATCTATAGCGTGATGCCGCTGCTAAAGCTATGGCAAAAACTGCTCAGATTCAGATTTTTCGTGGCATAAAGCAAGCTGTTTCACACTGGATGCAACTTTGAGTTGACTGAGATCCTTTCAGGCTTTTTGTTCTTTCCAATAAAAGCTGCAAGGTCAGGAAAGGCTGGCATCGCTTTATTGTGCTCTTTTGGAAATGGTGCCGTTCATTAATAAGGAAATGATTTAGGCTCTGATCCTGCAGAGAGAGATATGAAAAGGGATTAGGAGTGTTTGCCCGGTGCCCTGTTAGCTTCAGGGGAGCTCCAGGTGGTGCAGGGGGCTGGCTGTGTGTACCTTGCTGCAGGCCCAGCCGAAGACATCTGCTGCAATAGTCTTTCACAACCAAAATGGTTACGGCGTCCAATCAAGCCGAAGGGACGACAAGACTGAATGCGGTCCCTAATCTTGCCAGCCCTCAAATGCTTGTTTAATGTAACGCATCAAGTTACACATGCAGTTAACTTGTGCGTAACAGCCCCATTGAACTGTAGCTTGCACAGTGATATTCTGTTGTGCCCCGTAGATGTGTGCACAGCAAAGAAATGCAATAAAAAGTTACAAATATACTTCACTAAAGAAGTTGGATCAGGATGACTCCAGCCTGATAAGGTTCATAAAGTCAGTGCTGTTTTTAGTTCAAGTGTAAAAAGGAAGGTTTTGTTTGATTCATCATATTTTTTGGTGCAATTTTGAAAGCATGTTGGTTTTCCACTATCAGTTGTATCAGTGGCTCCATCCACTTTTTTTGGAATCCTTTTCAACACAGTAGGATCTGACTTTGGCATCTTAAAGGAGTTTTTCTAATTTATGTGGATGTTTGATGTAACATCTTTTTTTTAATCCAGAGTGTAAAGTGGCTATAATTTAAAGGTGATTATGAACATTTGTTGGTGCAAGTTGTAAAAGCAGCTAATTTTCAAACATGCCTATGACATGTTCCTTTCTTTCAAGCTTATTTTAAGATTATATACATGAATTTTGCTGTAGAAAAGTAAAGCCAAGAGCTAAAATGTCATTTCAGTTACAATGGCATAAACTTCAAAATCCAGAGTAACTGAGGAGGTATCAGTGTAATGGCAATCAGCCCCCAAATGTCTGGAAACAGTAAAACTTGTTCATTTGTTTTTCTTTCTCCTGTAGGGTAAGCCACTGTTTATATGTAAAAATTAATGAAAGGAAATGTTTTCTTGCTGAGATAATATATATTGTTCATAATGGAAAATCCTGAAGATGTTGCATCTTAGTAACGTTAGCGTGCGAGACAGTAATATTTGCAGCTGCTTAATTGCTGAAAAGCATCGTTACTGCAAACAGCAAAGCGAGCTTTCCATTCTTGCTGCTGTGATATCAGAAAGGGGTTCCTACAAATCCTAGCACTTTATATTAAATAATAGGTATGATTTGCATTGTTTGATATGTCAAATATTTTTTATTTGTTCTTCGTAACTGAACGACACTTGGGCTGGACAGAAGCGAGTGATAAAAGTGGTGATGAACTGTGAACCTTTTTGTAGCTCTCCTTGGGACTCAGTCATCGTTTCTGCTGCCATGGGGCACTGCTATTGCTTTTTGACTCATGGAAATCCACTGTTAGATGTGAAAGCACTATGGAGCTATAGCGGGCTATTCAAATAGGGGTTAAAATGACAGGTTTGCTATTCAATATTGCAGCGTAACTAGGAGATGGTTGAGATATTGTGTTATAGATCAGTCCTGAGATTAATCTGTGACTGCTTATTGGTACAGGTGGCCTTTCTGGGTTAGGAACATTTATCTTACGTTGCTCTTTGTGCCCAACCTGACCTGTGTGATATGATCTGTCTGCTGCTATGGCACTTAAATGGAAGCTATCGGACACTCGATATTGGGCATAAACCTTCCTAGTCCATGAGGTTCAGTGAAGTGATGCTGTGGATCGTGTCCATCAATTTTTCCTGCTTTCTGATGTCTTGTTTCATGGGTCCCTGCTGCCATTTATTTGCCAACAGATCTCAGGCTATCTCTAGGTCTGAGAAACTGGCTTCTCTCCTGTTTAGGATCTAGCAAGCCCTGCCTTTCTTATGAGCTAATCTGTACAGAAATGTCCACAAGAGGAAACATAGAGATGGTTTGAGGTCTGTCCAGGACTTTTCTATACTGGGGAAGCAAGCTGAAGAAACCAAGCTTTCAAAGTATTGGATTCCTTTGATGGGAAGTTGTGATAGGCCGTCTGTGACTCTGGTTATTAAAAGACTAATTAGACACAGACAGGTAGTATATATGTTGTACAACTCATCCTCAATATATTATGTTTTGTCTGAGCTGCCAATGGGCAAGAAGAGATAAGAACTGATTTATGTTTTTTAATATGCAGTGGATGTGGTAGGAGTCTGAGAGCGTCAGGACGTGCCTTTCTGCATCTTCCGCCCCCTTTCTACGCGGTATTGAACGTGACACATTAATGTTGCCCTTCCACGTTTAGGCTGGAACCCAAACTCAGAGGATGCAGTGAAGCCTAGTATATTCACGTTTGTCTTGGAAATTTTACAACAACTAGCTGTAAGTTTGCAACAACTAGTTGCAAATTTTCCATTGCAGGGATGTCCTGGAAGAAAATACAGCTTCTGGAGTTTCTTCTGCAATTTCAACATTTTCCACTGGAGCATTTCAATTTTCCCCAAAGTTTTGATTTTCAGTTGAGGAAAATCAAAATGAAATATTTGCTTTTTCTGCCCTGACCAGGAATGTCTCCCTTTGAGAAGGGAGAAAGACCTCACGATGTCAAGAATGTCGAAGGCATTAAGGTCACTTTAGGTGTAACCTTAACTCTGCCCTTTCATGGACACCGCTCTGTCCTTAGGGTATATTCTCTTCTGTGCCCAAGTATCAGTCTTTTCTGACTTAGTGGCAGTGGTAGCAGAATCAGGGACTATAACCACTTAACTCTTACGATGCATCAAGATGATTTTGGGCAATGCTAAATCCCTCCCTCCCCCCTGAGACAGTGTGCCAACTGGGCTGTGCACTTGGTGTAGCGGAGCTCTGATGCACGCTCTCTGCATCCCTCCCAGCATACAGGAGGGTAGAGGCAGAGGGTTTAGGATTAGCAGTTTTGGGTTGTGGCCATAATCTGACACGGCTATATCTGAGCACTGCAAAGGGGGCTCAGTTGCTGGAAAGCATCTGATCCTGTATGTCCTTGAGCATACACTGTGATTTCAGCACTTACTCATTTGCTCAGAATTAAACAAGCACCTACTCCACGTGCTTAGCGAAATAACACAGGTGTCCTGCAGAAAACACGGCACGTGACGGTATAATTAAATATGTTGTTGCCCTAAACTTGCCTGGAACACACGTGTGTGTCTGCATGTGCAGGCATCTGGGGATATATTTGGGTTTGTGTGTGGGCATTGTAAGTGGGGAGCTCCATTGCTTGTGGCTTGTCTCCATTGCAAAGCTTCTGCTGACAAATTTTCCACGGGCAGACAGCAGCTACCGCAGGGAAGATGTCAGAGCACGTACACATCCATGCAGGTTTTGCAGCTCCTGCAGGAAACCCACTGCAGCCTCTGTGTTATACGGCCATGCAGTGTCCCAGCTGCTGAAGGGGCCATGCAGTGGACAGAAGGCGTGGGGGAGTCCTTCCCTAGGCAGGACCTGCTCCGTATTAAGAAGGGGTTTAGCATCACAGGGCGGCTAGAGGTGTGGACACGCTCACAGCTTTGCCAGCAGGAGCTGAGTTCAGCTGGCAGGCTAGCGAGGACCAGGCCAAAGGGTTTGGACATACACCCAAGTTACAGCGAGTTCAAAAGGGGCGAAAAATATCGGATTTACCCGAAAAGCCTAGTCTGCCTATGTCCTTAGACCAACATGGCTACAACCTACACCTCCTCAAAGGGGACAGGGTTTTAGTGAGGAGAGCTGACATGTAGGAAATATCCATGCACTTCTTATCCCAGGATAAGTGCTAACTCACCCCCAGTGACAGAGATGAGTTAGAACAGCTTCGTTTGCACTTACCCTGGGATAGGAATAGACACGTGGACGCTTGTAAGCCGCTCCGCGATAAATCTCCAACTCCTTTTAACTCATCGTAACTTGTCTGTCTGTGCCCTAAACAGAATATACATGTTCTTTCTCTCTCCCTCTCTCTCCCGCTTGCCCACACACACACCTATATCTATCTATCTATCTATCTATCTAGTGTTTGCACTCTCCCTTTCATACATATATATCTATATACTTAGCATATCCATTAGCATTTAAACCTATATATATATATATATAATATTATATCAATTCATATCTTATATCATCATATCATATCACTGATGCATTACATAAGTGGTCTCTGAGCTAGCCTGCATTTCTGGGGTGTGATCCTCTCCTTATATGACCTTGTTCTTCAGTCAGTCGAGTTTCTTGTAGCTGCCATATTTTTAACGTGAAACTCCCTGCTAAACAATAGGGATTTCTGACCAGTGGAGCCAGCCCTGGAGGGAGGGTATATATGTTTAATAAAATGCATTCATTGATATTGTAAAGATCCAGCAGAACACTGAATGCAGAGTTTCACAGACATATCGTGGTCAAATTGCCTCGGCTATTATACAGATAAAAATAGCTCTCGGTTCAAATTTTCTCCTTGCTTCTTTACAAATGAAGGAGTTAAATACTGAAAGGCAGGTGGATGCGGTAACTACTTTAGAAAAAGATGAATAGGGTTGATGGCTAAAGCTACAGGGAATCTATTGAAGGTCCAGATGCATACGCTGCCCTTACTCCACACACAGTTCAAAGAGGGGTGAAGCTGCCTGGGTAATTGGCTATGAAATAACTAACCTCTGGGAGAAAATTGCCCTTGCACTTAATTGCTCATGTTCAGGGTAGGATGGAGCCAGCTGGTTGATTAATGCCCTTACCTATCCTTACCCCCACCCACGTTTAAATGCACATACAATTGTCAGTGCCACCATGCACAGTCATTTAGGGACCTTGCAGATTAAAGAGAAAACAGCTACTGAAGATCAGATTTTATTCCCCCATTTTGGGGGTTTTCTTCCCGACCCGGAGGCCTATTGAGGCCTGGTACGCATCCTGGGACATGAATGCAGTTACAGCAGGAGGGGGTTGTCCTCAAATGTTTGGGCTGACTATAGCATACAGTTATAACTAAAAGCCAAAACAAAGTGGATGAAGGAAACAGGTGAGAAGTTGCCAAGCTACATCCGGTTCTTCCCCTCTGTTATATCTGCTAGTATTACACGAGAGCTCCCAGCGTTGGCAGGGCCCCTCTACTTCTTAGAGCACTTCTTCATGTCACACTAATGTCACTAGCCCTGGCTTCCTGATGCCTGGTGCAGACGTTGATCCCAGGGCAAATGGCCACTCCGCATTATGCACCTGTGTTGCAGGACTGAAATATTTTGGGTTTTGATCTTGCAGCGAAAATACGACATTTTCTACTGGGGCGGGGAAGAGATGTTGGATGTTTTCTGATTCTTTCTATTCAAAAACTTGCATTACAGCAGTGATGTCAGAAAGTATCAATATCAGCTCCATCCTCTTTGGATCCACCCTTCAGGGAGGTGAAGGCTGCTATTAAATCCCCTCCTCAGTCTTCTCTTCTCTAGACTAAATCAGCCCAGTTCCCTCAGCCTCTCCTCACTAGTCCTGTTCCCCAGCCCCCTATTTTCACTGCCCTTTGCTGGACTCTCTCCAGTGTGTCCTTTCTGTAGTGGGGGCCCACAACTGGAAACAAGACTCCAGATGTGGCCTCACCAGTGCTGAATAGAGGGGAAGCATCGCTGCCCTTCATCTGCTGGCGGTACTGCTCCCAATGCAGCCCAGGATGCCCTTAGCTTTCTTGGCAACAAGGACAGACTGCTGGCTCATATCCACCTTACTGTCCACTGTCACCCCAGGTCCTTTTCTGCAGAGCTCCTGCCCAGCCAGTCACCCCCGCCTGCACCGGTGCAGGGGATTGCTCCCTCCTCAGTGCAGGACTTTGCACTTGTCCTTGTTGAACCTCATGAGATTTCTTTTGGTCCAGTCCTCCAAGTTGTTGAGGCCTCTCTGAATCCTAACCCTACTCTCCAGCATATCTACTGCTCCCTCCAGCTTGGTGTCATCTGCATCTATGCTATCTTCCAGGTCATTGATGACGATATTGAACAAAACCAGCCCCAGGACTGAGCCCTGGGGCACTCCACTTGATGCCAACTGCCAACCAGTTGGATGGAAAGATGAAGAATAGGAAGGACCAGTTTAGCCTTTACGGTGCTTCCCATACTTCCAGCTTTCCCTGATGGAAAAGTGATGCATACAGAGGCGGAAGGGATACATTAAGGATTGCAAAGGCTTCAACAGAAAAAAGTAATCATTTGTGAAAGCTTCACTGTACTGGGAGTGGTTGAGGACAGACGTAGGCTCCTAGGGAGGCTGCCATTGTATGAAAGGATGGGTTTTTGATTTCTGCAGCATTCTTGTTCCATCCTTCTCAGCATGATTGCTACAGTGCTGCATTTTTTTGTTTCATAGTAACTTGGCAGTCTTCCTGGATAATTTCTACCAGTGGACTTACATTTGCTCTATTCCCTTTCCCCCCTCTGATTTCCAAGGTAACTCATTTAAATATGTTCCAGTGTGTAATAGGAAGGGGAAGAGTGTTTTCTTTTCCCCTGGTCCTTTGGTTGGTTAGTCATGGATACTAAGCTAGCATCCTCCATAGCATTAATAACGGGCGTGTGTTGAGTGCAGACAATGTAGTGAAAGAGGAGCTGTGTTCTGCTAATATTTCAGTCCCACTTTGAGCATTATTCAGGGAAATATGTAACCGTTCACTTAGAGCTGATTTTCACAGCAAAGAGCATGATACGGGAGGCAGAGTGGCCTGAAAGAGGACAGTGAGCTCTCATGACACACCTCTTCTTTTCCCTGTTACAGGTAACCTTGTGGGTTGGCTACTGATAAAAGAAGGAGAAACAGGTCTAAAACCTGAGCTTTTATTTGCTTGCACTTTGAAACACAAAAACAAACTTTTATCCCAAAGTCCATCTGGACACCGGAGACAGCTCCGCATCGATTCTCACCTGTACCAGCTGGGGAGACCTGGGAGGTGGTTGGTGGCAGATTGGTAGCAGGTCTTCATGAATTTGCTGAGTTCTCCAAATGTCCCGCTAGCTTATACCCAATATTTATAGATGGCTGGTTCTAACAGTCTAATACAAGACTTGTGATTGGTTTGTATTCATTTTGGGTTTTTTTGTTTTAGTGAAACTTTTGAAAGTGGACTGAACCAGATCTCTTGTGCACTTGGAAGGTGTTGATTAGTTGGGCTTTATATCCTTGGGAAAATAAAAGGGAGGGTTTCTTATCTCCTCTTCTTCCCCATTGTGAAATACTTATCAACACTGTCCTGTTTCTTCTTTACTTGAGTTTATGGTCTTCTCCGACAAGGCCGTTTTGTTTTTTACAAAATATCTAAGCATCTTAACAAAATAGATATCTATTATTACAAAATGGCATTTAATACGTTTGGTTACATTCATTGCTTCTACTAATATTTTAAGGTAAAGCTATGATATAGTGTGTTTAGATTATTTAATGCATGGTCTTTCCTTATAATATCTCTTTTCAGACCTTGTCTTTTGTTTCGTGGCATCTCGTTATCGGTTTAGTTAGACGTGTTGATGGCTTCCTTTACTTTGCTGACCAAGTTAGTTGTCATGTCTGCAAAGGTTCATGCTATGGTCACTGAGAGACGGGCTTTGGGGCCTTCTGCTTAGCCACGTTTCTGCAACTTGGCCTAGGCCCCTTGAAAATGGCCAAGGCTGCCAGCATCCTAACTCGGGAATCGAACCCTTTCCTCATCATCTGTGTGGATAATTCCCATTAGCATGTGCAGGAATGACATATAGAGGTCAAGAGAACCGCAAAAAAGGGCAGTCTTGTGGTTAATATCCTTGCATATGATCCTTGAGGTATCCTTGACTCAGTATATCTGGGTTTGGTTCTTAGCTCTGCTACATACTTCCTGTGTGACTGAATGGCTCTGTGGTTTCCCTGCCTATAATAGCACTTCTCTTCCTGGCAGGGATGTTGGGAGAATGCATTCATTAATGCTTGCAAGGCACTCAGATACTATGGTGATGGGGAGTGGAGAAATGTCTGGACAAATAGGTCACTTGGTGGTAATGGGCTTGGCGACTTGGCTGTCAGTGAGGCTCTTGTGGTAGGGTAATGAAATTCAAATCCATCTAGTACTGCCCAAAGTGCTCAGTGTCCAAAATAACAATAAAACATCTTTTTTTGTGCAAAGATTAGGTGCTAAAATTGAGGAATCGCTGCTGCACGCTGTGAATAATGTCCGAAAGGCAAAATCCCTGACTAGCGCACAAAGCCATGTAAATACTGCTGTGCTGTGCTATTTACTCCGGACTGTAAGCCATACAGTACAACACGCTGTATCCAGCTCCGGCAGGGCACCGGCTAAATCCACTGCAGCAGAGATGAATTAGCTCAGCAGGGTCCGGTTCCAAGGGACGGCTGTGGCAAGCTTACTTGGAAATGCAGATTCCCTCTGCTACCCAGCAGATGCCAATCACGAAAATAGCACACGCATCTTTTGGAAACACCAGTTAAGGCACCCTATTAATCCCACCACCCTCCTCGTCTAGACTTTGAAAAGCTGTTTCCCCCACCCCAGGCTTCAAACCGAGTGGCCTGACATGTGCCATAGCTTTGCTCTACCCTCAAGGTAGCTGCATTTCTGGTGCAGCAGAAGTGACTGCTGTATGTAAGGACTGATCTAGCAATGCTCCTGTCCACAGCAGGCACTTTGGACAAAGGCTGATAGTGTCTGTGGGATCAGGATTGGCGATCCTGTGGGATGAATGAAAGAGTGGAGTGATGCTAATCATTATTATTATTATTCTGTTGCTTGAACACATAATAAAGCAATTGTTCAAAAGACAAGTCATTCTCTGAGGTGCAATTCTGTAATGCATCCCCTCCATATTTAGAGCTGGATTAAGGTTTATTCATTCTGGCATCATTAGATGGATTTAGTCAAAAAACAATTTGTATCTGTTCTTTCTTTCCTTCTTTTTCCCCCTCGCATTGAACACAATAATTTTGCAGGATGTGGGTAAATACCATGAATCAGTTATCTTCACTTGGTGATGATGCCAGCCCGGGACAGTGGCTGAAATCCCACCCTAAAGTGTGGGGAAGTTTATATCTGAATTAAAGCTCTGTGGCATGGATGCATGAACTTAAATGTAAAACAATACATTGGCTTCAGAAAGGATGTCACCACGACCTTGTGGTCTATCCCCTTCATGCTCTGAAAGCCATTGCTCTTGCTCCGAATGCCGTGTCTAGATGCCCAAAGTGCTTAATGTCCACTTGATGTCCAAAATGTGCTGTTTCTAACCTCCTGCTTGTTAGATGTGTTTGAAAACATGAACTCTACAGACTCAGACAGCCAAGGAAAAGAGACCACAAACCATTTTAAGAATCTCACTGATCTTAAAACAGTCTTGTGATTTTTGAGGCTGGCTTGCGAGCTCTTAGGGTTGGTGATACTACAGGGATAAAGTCAAGCATTCCCGTCCCGACAGCGTGGACCTCATTTTTTCCAAAGGTCTAGATATCTTCACATTGTATGGACTTCAGCTGATTATTTAGTAGCTTTTTTCGTAGCAGAGAAGTGGACTGATGGCTTGTGGGAAGGAAAGAGGTTTTGGAAGGAAGAAGTGGACTCTGTCCAACCGGGCTCACATTTCTTCTGTTTTCATTGCTTTGTTGGTTTTGATGTCTGTCTCCTCCCTCATGAAAAAGCTGGGGTTGGCCCTCCTTGTTGCTGCCAGATATTTTAGGGATGCTGAGTTTGATGATCTGCTCAGGTCCCTTCCGACCCTACCAGCTATGAAACTATGAAAAGTCAGTCGCAACAAAGACGTTGCAACGGCCCATTATCCTAGAGAGATTTGTGTATTCATATGCAATTATTTAAACCATTCCTGCATGCTCACTACCTAATGGCCACCAGTAGACAGAAAAAGAGAATTCAAGTGCAGTTCTTGAGACGGTACCGTTACAAAAATGTGGATAAAAATCGATCGTAATCAATAAGAGTTGAGAGAACTGTGTGAGCAGGGGAAAAAAGTGCATTAAGTAACTCTACCTCTACATCGTTTCTCCTCCCTCATTGATTCAGACCTTTCCATTTCAGTGTGATGTAGATTAGCTCCAAAGTTTGGTGAGATTGCCTCCATATAAGCAGACTTGCTTAATCACAGGGAGATTAGCCAATTTAAGCTTGTGTTACAACTTCACTGATCCCTGTATGCTGCAGCTATATACAGCCAGTTTGTTTTAAGATTATAATTCATTTTCATGCTTCTCCAGTTTGTTCCCGGGTGAATCTCAGCTTTTATGTATGCTAATTTTTAAATGGATAAACAGTATGCTTGCATATGTATGAAAAGGACACTGAAGAGTTTAGCGCAATAAAAAGAAGCCAATTTCAATAGGTTAGGCATTTCTGAATTGCAACGTGAGAAGAGGATTAACAAGTTATAATTCCAGGTGACAATATTGATGCTGTTATTGATATTGATGCTGCCATCCACTCTCTGCCACTGTGGGACGCAGGAGACTGGGCAGGATTGGACCCATGGTCTCACCCAGTACATGACAATTCATATGTTCTTATGATAAGGTTAATCTATCTACTTGTTTATGCAGGGGACACATCTAAAACTTGACCCTGAATTGATAACATTGAACATAAATAGATATGTAAGCAATAACATGTCAAGAAAACGTTACTGCAACTATTGGGATCCTGTGACCCCAGCTGACTTCCTGCCCGTTGGGCACGGGATTGGGCTCGATGATCTTCCGAGGTCCCTTCCAGCCCTAAGGTCTATGCAGTCTATGAAATTTCTCCCTCCTAAGAAAAAAAAATGTGCAAAATGCATAAATTTGTGGGCTGGAATGAGAAATTGCCTCCGTTAACTCGATTGTGATATAATGAGGAGCATCGTATATTAAAAATGGAAACTTTAGAGCCTGGCAACAAAAGAGTTCACTTCTAATGTATTAAGGATTTGTTTAAAGATGGACATTTTAAATCAGTTAACCAATTTGTAGAAGATTTTAATATTCGTGGGCCTTAGTTTTTCCGTTTCCTTTGGATACGACATGCTATACTTTATGAATCAACGAAAGGTATAGAAATGCAAATGTCACAGTTGAAAAATTGTTGTACAAAGGGACTGGCTCACTAAATTGATTTCAAGACTATATGGGGCATTTTTGGTATCTTTAGACAAAGGCAAAGTGGAAGTTGAAGAGAGAAAGGAGAGAGATTTAGGCAAAGAACTTAATATAGAAAAATTGGAGCAGACAGTTCATTCAGTAAAATGGATTTCCATAAAAGTAAGACATGAGGTTGTTCAATTTAACTACATCATATGCACACAGCATATTTATATTCTGTTAAATTGCTCAAAATATGCAAAGAGATTTTATCGTTATAACAAGAGTGAAATACTATACAAGTGGGAAAACATTCATACGCTTGGGATGTCTATTGAGATCAAACAGTCTTAGGTAAAGGTTTTGCAAACTATTTTAGAAGCTGTTCCTGCAGACCTGTTGTATCGTATAATGATATATTTTAGCTGTTATAGTCTGTTCTGTTGTATTTCAGGCTGGAGGTGGAAGGATTGTTTCATGGGCTGGGATTCACTTAGCCACATGCAGCTTGTGTAACCTGGGGCAAATCACTTAATTTCCCCCCAGGACTTGGCATCTCATCTGCAAAACAGCCCCTCTTCTGTACTTCACAAGGGATGGAAGGGGGAAGTATTCATTAATGCTTATGGGGTGAATAAACATGATGCTGAGAAGGGTCTCATAGACAGGAAGGGAGAGTGCTGCTAAAATCTCTCCAAAAGACAACCTTTCCACTGAGAAAAGAAATGTAAAACATCTCAAGAGAGTTGCAAGGGTGCAGTGGAGGAGCGTTGGCCTGTTGTTGGCATTTTGAGCGCTGGGTCTCTAACTGGGTGAATATTAATCCTGCTGTTTCACTGATGAGATCTGGAAGCATCTTGGTGTTGGTAGAGGTGAGGAGAATATCTGCTATGCAAGGGCAGAAATGGGGATTGCTGATCTTCGTTGAAACCTCAGTTTGTTTCCAATACGCATCCAATAGTGTGGATTGCTGGCCAGAGGATGCCCAGACTTCCTGGCTAGCTACCCAGCCCTCCAGGCAGAGCTGGGAAAGAGGCAGGCTCAGGATGTGGTGGACTTTGATGTTAAGGGATAGAGTGAGTCACTGAGCCTTTATGCTATGCAATGAGGGTTGTTTTTGCTGGGGGAGAGCTGCCCAGGGGGCATCCCTGCCTCCTCTCCCCTCTCTGCAACAGGCCAGCCTTGCTGGAGGGGAAGAGGCTGAAGGCTGTGGACTCGAGTCCTTTGGTGCTATTTGTGCCCCAGGGCTACTTGAGAGACCACAGTGAAATCCCTGGCACCGTGCTTGGTGTATTAGGTGTGCAGTGTGTTGCAGGAGCAAGGCAGGGTCACTTGCTCACTGTCGTTTCAGTCTCAGGAGACTTCAGAGCACTCTCCTGCTAATGCAAGTATAGAAGTTCCCGACAAAGTAAAACCACCTGCAGCAATGAGGTAGGCCGGATCCATGCTTGAATGTACAGCACGGTCCTTCTCAAGCCAGGACGGGTTCATCTGGGCCAGGATCTCCTTGTGTGAATGACTCCCTAGGGGAAGGCAATCAGGACTCATAGTGGAGATGATATCTTTTATTAGACCAAGAAAGTTTTTGCAAAAAAAAATTTTTTTTAATTGCAAGCTTTTGGGCACAAACACCCTTCATTGGGCATTGGAGAAGGTTAGCTTTAGAGACTGCACTGGGGACTTCACTCACTGGGGTGTCTTGCCAATGGGCTCGCTCCCTGGCTAACGTGGCCTGTACTTTAAGTTGTGTTGGCATCTCTTGCGGGGAGCTTTCAAGTACTTTCTAGCCCCAGAACCTCCCTTTGCATAGCTTTTCTTATGCCAGGACCTGGTTTTGGCTGGTAGAACCAGCCAAAACCTTAATTGTTGAGTCTTCCACATTCATGTTTTCCCATAGTTCCTGTAAGCTGCATTGTACATGTCCTCCCCCTCTGCATGAGTGAAATACAGCCTCACTGGACTGTATTCCTAGTTACAACAGGCAGCCGCTAGAATTTGACAACTGCTTAGAATGAGAGACAATATTTTAATTGCACAGTGGAAATTTCCTGCCGCTCCTTAACTAATGGTGACTCATTCTTCTGAGATCTTGTGAAATAGTCGTCCTTCCTTCCAAAAAAATAAACCAAAGACCAACCATTTAAACCAAGAAACATAAGAGAGGACTTCAAATGTAGTCTTGCTAATGAGTTGTTGTTCAGCATGACTACGTGCTAAGTACAAGTCAATAACTGGACCACCTCCCTTCTATTGTCCAGTGAGAAACTACATTTAGGGTGTGTCTACATGTGCATTTCTGCCCCCTTAAATTTACTGCACAGTAAATTACTGCACAGGAAGCAGGAATAGGCTGGCATCTACACATGTAGCCGTTAAAGTGCATTAATACTGTGTGTTACTAAAGTTAGTCCCAAGTCAGTCCACACACAGTGTCACTGCACAGTAAGGTGTCTACACGAGCATTACTGTGCAGTAATTATTCGGGCGTAAATTTGATAGCTGCATGATGCAGGTATCAAATTTACACTCAAGTCAGCATAAGTTGCCATTTTTACTGTACAGTTTGGGCATGCACATGTAAATGTGCATACCCGTACAGCACAGTAATTTGGTTGCTGCACAGTAAATTTGCACATGTAGATACACCCTAAAAAAATTAAACCAAAATTTTTATTTAATGCACTGTTCTTATGATTTTTTAAATCTAGCACGCAGCACCAGTGTTAGCACATGCTTTTTTTCTCTGCTGTCTGCCTCCATTAATAATTGCTATGCTGTAATAAAAATTAGGGGTTGGAGGAAATGATACTAATTATGAAGTCTAGCACTGGCATGCAAAGATCCTTATTATAGCCAGTGAACCATGTTTTGTTGTTTAAATAAATGACTGTAACTCTTGCCTTTGTAACCAGTGTCCATTTTTTCCCCCTGTAAGCCCAAGGAGGTCTTCCATTGTTGACTCACGTTTTCTTGGTGCCAAAAGAAGGGACTTTATCTCAGAAGAGAGGAATGAATGCAATGTCTTTAGGTTGGAGCAAGGAAGGGGAAGGAAGAATTCCAGCGTGACAAGTATCAGATAGCGTAATGGGATTTAGAAATGCAGGAATGTCAGCTTCTCTCTCTTTCATTTAAAGCCAGGGTAGGAATAGCTACGTCAGAACAGCTCAGTGGGTCCTCCAATCTGTTATCCTGTCTCTGCTATGAGATGCAGCAGAGGAAGATGCAAGCGGCTCCTTGGAAGACGCGTACAAAATAGCTAGCCCGTACAGGAAGGCATTTCCTTCCCCGTGTTAGAGGCTGCCTTATGCTTGAAAATATGGGAGTTTCTGCTTCTTTCTTCTCCCCCATCTGACTTGGCATAGTCTCATCACTCACTTAAGGGTGGAACGAAAGACATTTTCCCCATGCAACTCTGAGAAATTTCTTATGCGGTACCAAAAGCAAGAAAGCATAAGTGATGGGGCAGGGGAGAGCATGTTGTCTGTGTGGACACAAAGTAGATTAATGTGATTAGTCGACCACCTCACTAGGCAAACGGCAGCTGAACGAGGAACATACTTGACTTGCATGCTCTGCTTTTGCAATAGCAAACAATCTGGCTTTGCCTATTAATTTCCGTAGATGCCATTAGAAGTAATACTGCAACTATCGTTATATCAGACCCAATTACCCCAGTGCGCTGCTTCTATTTTTTTTTTCTTTCATGCTGTGGCATTTCCTTTCCCCTGAAAACACTCTTTCACTCAGTCTAGCAATTAACTGCTTGAACAGTATAATAAGGAAGCAATTAAGAGGTGACAGAGAAAAATTAACACTCCATTTCACATTAAAGGCCAAGTGAGTATCCCGGCCCTTGTGAGTTAAATGTGCCTTTGAAAACCTGTAGTTTGGATGTATTTTCCTTTTGAATAAGAAGCCAGTTCCATGTTTTTTTGTCTAGCGTCCCAGTCTGAAAATGGATGATAACTAATTGGGTGCTGTCTGCTTAAACAGGCTGTATTAATTGCAGTTTGTTCTCCTGTAAGTGTCAAGGAAAACAAAATCTTTGTAATGTGTAGGCACAACGTACCGCAGCCTTAATTTGAATATGCAGGCCATGTACTAGAGCAAATAAAGCAAACTACTGGATGCAATGTTGCCATGGCAGACAGTATTTGCATAATAAATAACAGCTATCATGAGACTTTCTTTATGAAGTTCTCTGCTGTGTTGTCAGCTGTAAGGGCCTCCAATAAAGGAGCCAATATTGAGGAAGTAAGAGTGTGTTTTGCTTGCAAATGCAATACCCAACCACAGTCATTGTGAAGAATACATAATTCTGGTGTTGCTGGCTAAACGCAGGCGATTGCATTACTCTGCACATGTGAGCGCACGAGCTGCACACGCAGTCACGCGAAGCCTGGCTCACCGAATGCTTCAAGTTGGCCTTGACTCTCAAGTCCGGTGCTTTGGAGGTTGTAGATCTGACACATGATCATTGAGCTTGGCCTGTGTTGTAGCATGTGACGGTGGGGGCCTTCCCCTTGCTGTTTGTTGGATTAGGGCCGGATGCTCCAACGGAAGCCAGCGGGGAATTTTGTTCTGGATTTTAATAGGATCGAGCTCTGAACACGTACAGAACGTGCTTTAGGTTGCGATCTATAAGAAATGAATTGGAGTTGTCATTAGCTGCAGTGGAAATAGCCTCTGGCCTTCAAGTCTATGGGAGAAATTCAGGGCAGTGGCCATGCAGTACTGGCAACACGTTTAGGAGCTGGCATTGTTTTATTTCCAGGGAGAAATAAGGAAGGCCATGCAGAACTCGCAGCCCAAGGTAAGAAGCGGAGACGGCATCTACCCATATTTATGTCCCCTGGTTCCTGGTGCCTTTGGAGACCAGAGTGGCCCTCAGCCTAATTTAACCAGGTCTGGAGGGCTCTTAAGGGATGGCATTCAGTCTCTGTGCTGCATGACTGACCAAAAGCTCCACAACGATGCTCCTCTCCAACCCCTACAGCATCTTCAGTCCTCCCCTCTCCCCCAACATATTTCCTGCATTGGCTGTGTGAAGTCAGTGTCTCTGGTGCTGGCTGGATCCAGGGCTTTTAGAGGCTCTTTATGCTCCTCTAGACCTTCTGTTTGACATAGGACCACAGAGGATTAACAGTCCCTAGCATTATTATTTTAAATTTTCTTCTCTCCCCTGTTCCTGAGGGTTGGGGATTTGCATCGTTCATCCATGTCTACGCGACATGCGTTTTATAAGTACCCGCTATATGTGGGAAACGGCTGCTGCAGCCATCACTCGCAGGCTCTTGCTGGGCATCTCAGCAGCATGGATGAGGATAGATTGTGCCTGGAGAGACAGAAAACTTCCCTCCCGTTCTGCTGACTTGATTGAACCCATTTGGTGGATCGGTAGATCTCAAACTAGGTTCCTTCAGTCTCTGTGCTCTCCTCCCCTGCCCTGGATGACCCTTTTCAGCAGAGCTGGTTGAAACGCTTTAGCTGATGGTTTTCCACTTCCGCAAGACTTTCACCGTCCAATTATTGCAAGTCCTCTGCTCTGGGGTTTCTACAAGTCTGTTTTCCCTGGAGAGTTGTTGAACTTTGAGAGGGGTGTTGGTTGTAGCTATGCTGGTCTAAGGATAGAAGTAAAGGCTCTTTCAGTAGATGCGATACCTTTTATTAGACCAAGTGGATAGTTGGAAACATTGTTCTTTGCAAAAGCCTTTAGGTACCAATACTCTTCTTCAGGCACAGGGAGCGTCTCTGGGCCTGAAGAAGGGTGTTTGTACCTGAAAGCTTGCAAAGAACAATTTTTTCCAACTATTTAACTGGTCTGATAAAAGATACCACATTTACCCAAAGAATCTTGTCTGAACTCTGATAGCAAATTGGAGCCCTATTTCCAGTATCTGCCTTGGGAGTTGTGGCTTCAGACTGAAATCCATGATTTTGATGCAACCAGGTTGCACTTTGACCTTTTACAACAAGGAGGAGAGGAGAGGAGAGGGGGCAGCATCATCAAAAGTCCTGGCGAACTTCTTTTAAAACCTAAGTGAGATTCAGCTCAGAGAGCAGAGCGGGGCTTGAATGAGGAAAGGGGAAGGTTTGTGGAGGCAATCAAAGGTGGCAACAAAAAACCATGAAAGATTGTGGGCTTGGAGATTAGCAAAATGGAAGGAGGATGGAGCAAACTGATAGCAGAAGTCCGCATGGCTGGTACTGGGCTTTCTCCAGAGACATCCTGCGTGGGGAATGCCAAGGTTTTAAAGGGTTAGCCAGACATGTCCAGGTTGGCTGAGCTGAGCAGTCCTTTCTGATACTTGTGTGTGTAAATGGTGAGAATGGAGTTGGCTTATGTTATAAAAAATAACAATATTAGCTAGGAAATGCTCTTGTCCGCACTCCTCGGGCGATTACTTTCTTCTTGTTGTATGATAGCTCTATAGCGATGCTTCCAGACGTTCTTGGAAGACCCCTAGCAGATCACCAAGTTTTGCAAAGTATTAAGTGAGCAAGCAAACACGATAAAGAGAACCACAGATGTTGGCTGTATGGGTTTATTGGGTTTTAGACCACAGCATAAATGAAGTCAAAGGGTGTGATAGCTTTGAATGGGTTTGGATTGGGCCCTAACTCCAGTCCGGATATTCCAGTTTAAGTATATCATATTGCATAGGGCCTTTCGGTGCCGTTGCTCGAAGCAATGGACTCTTAGTCAGGTGGGACCTCAGGTCACGGCCTCCTGTAATAGACCTTTGATGAGGAATCAGATGAGTTTGTTGGGTGTCTTAGGGCAGTGGCCAGGTCTGGGGAAGTGAAGTGAGGATTACAGAGCCAGTAACTCCTTGACCCAGGCCTACTGAATATTTCTCCCTGGAAATAAAACAATGTCAGCTCCTAACCGTGTCGCCAGCACTTAACAGAGAGCACGACTAACCGTATCACAGATCTCAGTAACTTTTGAAATCAGGTTAACATTTTTGTCAGGAGCAGCATTGAGTAAGCACAGCCATTTGCAATGTATCTATGGGTTAGCGGCTTTTTTGGTAATCATTGGCAGCTCTGGCCTTGTGCGTTTTCCTCAAGAAACTTAATGCGTCGATTTTCAGTCCTTGGGCTAGGTGGATTATTATCTCTAATCCCCGATGCCTGCTTCTAAATAAATAAATAAAGCCCCTCTTCAAACAAGCAAACCCAGATCTAATACAACAGCACAGCATGTGTCGGTTCACACTGTGTCATGTGACACGCAACTACTTAATATACCCTGACTTAAGGTGACATTTGTATTGTGCCCTATCATACAAGACAGAAATAACACTTACTTTCACAAGTGAGTAATTATCCTTGCCAGTTGATGGGGTTTTGCTATTTGCAGGTCAAAATGGAAAGCAGGTATGTTTTAGTGAGCTTATCTTGCAAAGAAATACTGTGGTAGGGAAGAAACCTGATAAGCGTCTACCCGTGCAGGCAATGCGAGCAAAAGGAGTTGTCGTGCTCATGAAAGGAGGGTTGTTTCTTGGGTGAGACATGAACTAAAACAGAGGGAAACCCAGGGAGGAAAACCTCAGTGTTTGAAAAGCTGTTACAGGGGTGTAGGTTGTGGCCGTGTTGGTCTAAGGACACAGGCAGGCACGGCTTTTTGGGTAAATTCAATATCTTTTATTAGACCAGCTCAAATAGTTGGAAAAATTCTTCTTTGCAAGCTTTTGGGTACAAACACCCTTTGTCAGGCTGAGGAAGTATCTGCAGGTGGCCCGTGCTTATTATAGTTTTAGGCTTGCCAGGGAAGGGGCATTCAATTAAAGGTCAATGGGGGAATTTGGAAGGAAGGAAAGTCAATGATAAGTGCTGGTGGCAATCCTCATTCTCCTTTTTACCCCACGGAGCTAACTCCGGGGCATTGATGATGCAAAGGCAGGAGTCAGACGTGTGAGGAAGCAGCAGCAGGGCCTGAGGTCCGCTCTCCCCAACCTACAGTGGGGCAAAAACATCCAGATCAAATTGACTATGAAAAATAAGGACCATACACGGTCTCTGTCTGCTTATCACTTATTCCTTTCTGGACTTGACTAGCAATTTTCCCCCCCAAACCGTTTCAAGTCTGCAGGGGAGCGCGTATGAACCCGTCTCGGCTCTGGTCAGGTTTGTTCCCTACCAGAGGAAACGTGAGCTGGTCTTTACTTTGCTTCCCGAAGTGGGAGCGCAGGACTCCCCTCGTCTTCCTGCTGCAAGGAGTGCTTGGAAACAAGGGTTATAGCAGAAGCCAGGTTTGCAGCCAAAGCTGCAGCAACATCTGGTAGATACAAGAGAGAAGAGAAATGGATGTTTGTGGCAAGGTGCGGTGGTCGCTCTTCATACCGGGTCCAAACTCCGCCAAACAACCGTGAGAATAAGCAGTGGCAATCTGGACAGCCAGGTATAACTATGCTCCCCTATCATTATTATGGCCCAACCCACTCTCCAGCGCTTCCAGGAGACATCGCAGACATCCGTCCGTGGGAAAGGGAAAAGGCTGTTGAAGGGCAGGAGACGCGTTGCGGGGATGCACCAAGGAAGGAAATGAAAGTCGGGATCAGCCCAGCGGTGGATAGAAAAGCAGTACCTTGTGCACAGCCCTGTCATCTGAGCGAGAGAGTCCCTTTCAGAAAGGCGATTCCCCAGAGGAAGGTCGCGAAGGGGCTGGCAGGATGACAGTGAGTGATGGCTTTGTCTGAGATGCCGCGTCTTCCCCGAGAATCGGGGGGGGGGGGGACAAATACACGTCTTCCTCGAAAGCGAAGCGTATTCACTTCCCACCCTCCTCGCAGCTGGCAGGCCCCCGCCTCGCTCTGCTCGCGCTGACTGCGGGGGGACTGCCCGGATCGGGAGGTTGAATTATTGCAGCGGATGTCATTTTCTCTTTTTGAGGTGCAGAAGAGATGAATGGATCAACCTGCCCTAAAAACAGCTGGACAAAGCCCTTCCTTTGAGCGGTTCTGTCAAACATCTGCGTCTCTCTGGCCACGGGAAACGTCAAACAGGGAGCCAGCGCTAGAGCTGCTCGGAGAGACGCACTTGGTCCAGCAAGGGCCGCGCCACATCAAAAGGCCGCTTTTTCCCTACAAGCCCACCAAGCTCGGGGAGCATCAGCCATGCACCTCCACGTTGACTCCGGGTCACCACGTCTTGTGCAGAAGCCGTAGTCATCAATCCGGCGTATTTGCTGGCATAGCAGAGAGGAGGCCTGGAAACTCTCCTCCTTATGTTGCCTTTGGGTTTTCTCCTCCTCCCTACTTTCTGTAAGGCCCTGCTTACTTTGTCCTTTTGAATTCTCTTTATTTTGGGTGGCTTTCATTCCCTGATCCCACGGTGCTGCTTGGAGATGGTCCAAAGGCATGAGTTTTGCACTGGATGGGAACGTCCCCAAAGTTTCGGGGGGGGGGATGAATGAGTCCATCCCTAGTGCTGGAAACGTTGGTAATTAGACAGGGGGAAAGATCGAAGCAGCACTACCACTCCTGCGCAGCTCTTTTCTCCTCTTCTCAAGTTCCAGAGCAGCCGCCTACAACTGCGGTTCCCACGCTGCATTCGCCGGGGCTATTTTTGAGGCCTTGGTAAGCGGTAGTCAGATCACACTGTCCCGCCGTGCCGTTCTCAGCTACAAATCTGATGCCAAGGCGGCACGGACCTCTAGGAGAGACGTCGAGGGTTGTGGGTCCGACCGGCTTGGAAGCCGCTGCTTTAAAATATGGGCTGGTCCCCACTTTTGATCTTGATCGAATTTCCATCTCCTTGATGCACGGCACAGACTGACTCTTCATTAACATGCACCCCCCTGGATAATTAACCACCTTAAATGTATAGGATGCCGTCCAAATTTGCACAGACACGCTTTATTAACGCATGCTCGTTTCAAGTGGGTTCTTTGATCTAGGCAAACAGACGGCTGCTGCTTGAAGCGCGGGAAGGGGCGAGTCCCGCCTCTCCCTCCCTCCTGGGTGGTTTCTTGCTGCTGGCCCAGGCCTGCACCTGGGAAGAAGACCTGTGCCCTACGGCGAGGCGACCGCGCGCACCCGGAGCCCCGTGCAGCAGGCAGACGCGCGCAATTTTTTGATAGGAACTTATTCTCGCAAGTTTCCACTCTGCTTGTTTGCAGAAATGATATTTATTTTATTACTCTCTTTATCGCTGCGCGCCTAATCATACAGAGAGCAGCCGGGCTTGGCACAAAATACATCTGCCAGGAGAAGCTGGTCCTGGGAGCTGGCGGTTGTTTCCAGCTGTTTTCTTGTCATTAGCTTTTAATTTCAACAGCTACCTACTTGTGCCTCTCCTCTCTTTTCCCCACCTCAGGTATTTTGTGCTCTTATTGTGATTGTCAGTTCTGTTCTGCTTGAAAGGTTTCAGTGTATGTTGCCATGGTTACAGGTGCCAGAATTGGAAATAAATGAGGGGGGTATCCGGGAGTCGTTGCGACTCTGGTGGAGGCTTAGTGCTGAGATGTTAGCTATTACTTCAGTTTCCGTGTTATTGGCTGATGGATCCATTTGAATAGAATATTTAAATGCTTGCTTGAATATAGATGGTGCAAAAATGGAATGACGGATAACTGGATTGAAAGCCAACGAATATAGTTTTAAACCTTTTATTTTTTTTTTTTCCCCCTCCCTTCCTCTTGAGCTCGTATCCTTTGGGACCGTTGGCAACTAAATGAATGGAGTTTCCAGCACATGCACTACTGCCCGAGTGAGTGATAAGAGACGTTTCCTTTGCTCTCTCGCCTCCTCGTCACGGCAGCTGTTAGACTTTTCCTTTTGCTTTACCTGCACACGCAGAAGAGGAGACCCTTTCTAGAAATAGCCACCAACCACTCATTGTGGCCTTACAACAGTCCTCTATGTCTGCTAGAAGGTCCACTAGAAATTGGCCTTCATCGCTCCAATTTATGGGCCTCATATGTGTCGACCCACGGTTTGGTTGCAGACCGGTGGAATAGCCACCCACCGCACATTGTGGCCATGCAACAATCCTCTATGTCTTGGGATAAGCAGAGGTCCACTAGAAATTGGCTTTCGACACCCCAATTCATAGGCCTTATTTGTGGCGCGTGTGTCAGGCCACGGTTTGGTTGCAGGGGCCTGGTGGAAGAGCAGTACTTGGAGACCCTGGGAGGTTTTGCAACACCATGCTCCTTGCTACCATATCGGTGTTAGCTATCCTGGTTCACTTTGATTCTAGGCTTGGTCATTTTCTTTTAATTGCACAATGGGGTTTTCACCTCCGTCACAGGTACCTTTGGCGTCAGGATGTCTGAGCTGGGTACCTCGTTGTGGCTGTATCCATAGTCCATGCATTTCATAGGTGACTAGTGGAGGTTCATAGGATGAACAGGCAGCATGCCATTTCACTGGATTTTGTGAGCACATGTAGTACGTGGCTGTTAAGAGAGCTGTAGCTTTATTTAACAGGCAAAGGATTGGTGCTTCCTTTACTTGCTGATACGTACTTATAATAACCTTTGGCCCAGTCCAAAGCTCACTGATGGAAAGACTCCCATTGCTTTGAGTGCAAATTGTATCAGGCCTAGTAAGAATGCTAATGCAGAATACCCTTATTATCATAGAAATCCAGGTCAACCCCTCAGAAAGTTAATTTTCTAAACCGATGAAATCTTGGGTTCAGGGATGGAACAGGGGTAATAATTAGTAATATAATCCCTAACAATTTTTTTTCAGACCTGAACAGTGAAAGCAGTATTCTCTGCCCTGGAAAGCATATGGCATAGAGAACCAGCATGGAAAGGTAAATCTATTGAGGAAAGTAGCAATAAAATCTATTAAAAATGCAGGAAAAAAATTAATGAAACCTTAAAAAAAAAATGTTTTGCAAATTTTTCAGTTTTCCGCATTTCAGAAGTTTTGAAACTTCCACAACTATTACAGTGACTTGAAAGCTGTCCCTGAGCTTCTCCATGGGTCAAATCCCACAGACAGCATCACTGACATTTTTTAAAATTCAGTTTTTTGAAATGTATAATATCTTGTCAAAATGTTTCAAAAAAATCGGCTGCCCTGGTGAGGGATGCATGACATCAAGGATAAGTGCTAAGTCCTGCAGAAGGAGCTATTTCCAGTAGAAATCTGGTGTGGTTTGCAACCACTTCTAGGATCAAATATGAATTTGAGAAAACAAGTAGAATCACAGAACCACAGAAAATTCAGGCTGGAAGGGACCTCAGGAGGTCACATCTAGTGTAACCCCTGCTCCAGGCATGACCAGCCCCAACCCAACTACATCATCCCAGCCAAGGCTTTGTCTACCTAGGTGTTAAAATCCCCCAAGGATGGAGAGTCCACCACCTCTCTGGGTAACCTGTCCCAGTGCTTTACTATTCTCCTAGTGAGAAAATTCTTCCTAATATCCAAAGTAAACTGCCCTTGCTGCAACTTGAGCCCATTGCTCCTTGTCCTGCCGTCCACCCCCACTGAGACCAGCCCAGCTCCATCCTCTTTGCAGCCCCCCTGCAGAGCATTGAAGGCTGCTACTCAATCCCCCTTGGTCTTCTCTTCTCCAGGCTAAATCAGCCCAGGTCCCTCGGCCTCTCCTCACCAGTCCTGTCCCCCAGCCCCACAGCCACTTTGATTACCCTCTGCTGGACTCTCTCCAATGTGTCCACATCCTTTCTGCAGTGGGGGACCCAAAACTGGGCACAGGACTTCAGATGTGGCCTCCCCAGAGCTGAATAGAGGGAAGAATCACTTCCCTCAATCTGCTGCACCTACCCATGCAGCCCAGGATGCCAGTCGCCTTCTTGGCACTGATGGCACACTTCTGGCTCCTGTTCAGCTTCTTGTCCCCTGACACCCCAGGTCCTTTTCTGCAGAGCTGCTGCCCAGCCAGTCACCCCCTGCCTGCACCGGTGCAGGGGATTGCTCCCTCCTCAGTGCAAGACTTTCTCCTTCTTGATCCTCATGACATTTCTTTTGGTCCAATCCTCCAATTTGTCTAGGTCTTTCTGAAGTATGTGGTTTGTATAGGATGCCGTTGAAATTTGCACAGGAAAGACTTCTTTGGGGTTGCAGACAATATATGTATACAAAGTTTAAAAAAAAAAAAAAAAAGCCAAACCTTTCACATTTTAACTTTGTAAAATTTAGCCATTACCTCTTAGTTTATACAGTATTTTATTATGACTCTGATGGAAGGTGACCAAGGATATGATGTCCTTACTGCGTTAGTTAATTTGAGTAGCCGGGGGCGGGGGCAGGGGGATAATATCATGATGACATCTTCTTTACCAAAAGCTGAAGCTTTCACACGAAACTCAGTTCATCACCTTGTAAAACCTGGCAGGGGTGGTGGCTGTTATCCTATTCACGCTTCTCTCCAATTGTCATCTTCATTTTGTATTTCCCTGTCCTCCAGAAAGAGTGCTCTGTGAGAGGTCTTTTATGTATAGCCTTTAGGGATGTACCCTGTTGAATAGCTTTGATGACACTCCTGCAAGTAGGCCTTTTCCTTCCAAAAGCTTGGCATTTCCTCCATCAAATGCAGCATTTGCATTGGCCCAGGTCACTGTCTTCCACCACAGCCTGAACATTACAGGGAAGTTTCACTGTGGTAGGCAGTAGCAGTTTTAAGCTCCCCACCCTTAACTAGTGCCAGTCCAGCTGGGACAGAGGTGGGTGGGTTCAGGATACTCGTTTACACAGCTAGCTCATTACTCCAGTCTGGGCTATATAGGGCAGGGAATTATGGCTCTCTGGACATGGCAGATATAATATAGCAACTGAGTTATCCTGTGGAAGAGCAGCCTGGGAAGGTGGCTGGAACTGAACTTTTTGTTACCTGGCATTCACAAATTAAGATATCCCTGCTAAGTCTCTTATGGGACCAATCCAATAGGGTGCTGGGAGCACACCAAGCACATACTAACAGCACTGAGTTTCTCCTAAAACATCACCACCGTGGATAGTTTCCTTAAAATACTCAAGCTGAAGCAGGGAAGAGGCATGAAAGTTATATGGCTACTCACCCAACCAGGGCTAGTCTCTGCCTGGCACTGCATTGTGCCCCATAGATATACCCGGAGGTGCCTTACTTGGTTTTGAAAATTGCAGTCCACAAACTAAGTTTCTAAAAATGGTGTGCAGCAATACTAGATGGTGCCTCTGTCCCTTTGAAGTGCTGAGCATGGGCATATACAATAACCCATCATTGGCTTAAAAGGGGGTAGAGATTTGGTGCACATCAGATACTCCAGGGTAACTGCTTGTGTGTGGGTATGTCTACATGAGATGCTAACTGTGCAGTAGCCTAATAACACTGTGCGGCAGCGTGCTGGGCGAAAACCATGTTCATGTACTACTGTGGAGTAGTATTAGGCTACTGAGCAATATGCATCACTAAAACCCCATGCTTTCGTGCTATTGTGCAGTAGTGTGAGTTACTGCACAGTGATTTAGTATTTGGTTATCCAAGTACTAAACTTAATGCACAGTAACAATGGTGCATTCATGAATGTGTAGATGTGCCCTGTGTGCTTTAACCCTGTGCTAAGCAGAAATGGTGGCAACTTATCTCTATTACATTGAGGGCTAAACTTCATACTCTATTTTTTTTAACTCTGGACCCTGTGTGGACTTTGTTTTTAGGATCTTGGGAAAAGAGGCAGTTCCCTCTAGCTTAAAGCTCTCAGTGGACACCCAAAACTTTCATAAAATGGATTTTCATAGCTCCCTATACTTTTTGCAATAGCCTCTAGTTTGGCTTGGGAAGGTAGAGGCACACTGGATAAATGATGGCTTCATAAATATTGGTGCCTGCCAGAAACCATCTTAACAAAGAAACAGCTTGTGTTTTTTGTTCACGATCACACCTAACTCCTGCTCTTGCCCATCAAACTCCTGACACCAAATGTAGTTTATTCTCTTGAGTATTTGTATAAACTTATCATTCATTTGCCTGTTGATAAATCATGTAAAAGATCTACTGCTCTTTTCTGTTTGATTCTGAAAGTCCGGGTTGCGATTTATACTTAAGGAAAACTTGGGACCATGAAGATCTTTTCCAGTATTTTGTTTTATTTTATTTCTAGTTTTTTCCCCTGCTGGAATTATTGCTACAAAGGGCAACAATGACCACTAGTGGTAGAAAGTATTTTTACACAAAGTGTCCACATTGACCTAAAGACAAAAAGCTATGAGTCTCCGCCACTGGTGTTAAAACAGCAGAGTACGTTGGAGAGCGCAGGCATGTCTTGTAAGCGCAGAATCACAGAAAACTACTGCTGGAAGGGATGTCCGGAGGTCATCTCGTCCTATCAGGCGGGATCATCCCTATCCAAAACATCCCAGACCAATCCTTGTCTAATCTATTACTAAAATGACACAGTCAACGCTGTCACACAACCACAAGGCATAGCACCCTCACCTGCCACAGGTGAAGCAGGGGGACATCAGAAGCCAGTGCTTTTCCTGATATCTAATTTAAACATACTTTGCTGCAATCTCCAGTCAGTGGTCTGTGTACTTCCCTCTGCAGCAAGACAGAAAAGGTGTTCTCCCTCTTCTTCGTGGCAGCCCTGCACATATTTGAAGACAGCCATAAAGTCCCCCCACCCCTTAAGCAGCTCTTTCGCAAGCAAAACATACCTATTTCCTTCAACCTCTCCTCATTTGACTTTCCTTCCAAGCCTTCTACCATTTTTGTCACCCGCCTCCATAGGTGACTGGTAGAGGGTGCATGGGGGGGGGCACATGCCCCCCCGATGGGGCCAGTGCCCCCCCGATTGCCAACACTGATGCTTTCAGTAGGGCTGGTGCCCCCCTGACAGTCGGCAGCTTCTGCGGGTGCCCCCCCAGATTCAGGAGGCGCTGGTCACTCATGCTCACCTCTGAACCCTCTCTAACTTCTCCACCTCCTTTTTAAAATGTAGAGTCCAAAACATGCACCCAATACTCTAAGCAGAGCCAAGTGCCAAGTAGAAAGGCATTATCACCTCCCATGTCTTGCACTTAATGCGCCAATTGATGCAGCCCATAACCACACTTACCTTTTGCGGAGCTGTGTCAGGCTCCTGATTGATATAGAGTCTCCTTCTCCATAATGCTGCTGCCAGCCAGTTGTCACCCATTTTATAGTTGTGTTTTTTATTTTAATTATTCTACCTCAGCACCTTGCATCTGTCTGCAAGTGTTTTTGTATCGTTGATATGTTATGCTAACAATTTCTGGGCAGAGCCTGCAAAATATTAATAACTATACAGACAGTCCTCAGACTTAGGACACAACTGGTTCCTGAAAATCGTGTCTTAAGTTGAAACGTCATAACTCAGAACTGATTTTCCCATAGGAACAATGTTATAAATGGGGGATTGGTTCCTGAACCAAGGCCTGATGCCTTATTTCTCACAGCTGCCGTCCACCACCCTGCGCCACCGTGCACCGCTGTCACACAGCAAGTTGCACATCTGGTTCCGCGGGCTGCTGATGGGTGGTGCATGATTGGCCAGGTGCGAGGGCATGTGTAAACCTGCCGCTCTGTCTGGCTGCCAGCGTCCCCCACCCCACTCCGTGTCCAGCTGCCACCCCTCCCCCTGCTCCGCATCTGGCCAAGTGTTGTAAAGTCAAAGCTGACATTGTAAAGTTGAAACAGAGTGTCAGTCTGTCAGATGTGGGGGGATGTGGGCACACTGGAAGGATGCAACAGGCTACAATCAGACCTTGACAGGTTACAAGGGTGGGCGGATGAGAATAGGATGGGTTTCAACACAGAC
>NW_017728916.1:10438266-10463273 GCF_001723895.1 Crocodylus porosus
GCCAGGAGTGAGCAGGAATAACGGTCACAAGTTGGCAGAGGGTAGGTTTAGGTTAGTATCAGGAGGCGCGACTTCACGGTCAGGGCGGCTAGGGTCTGGAACCAGCTTCCAAAGGAAGTGGTGTTGGCTCCTGCCCTGGGGGTGTTTAAGAGGAGGTTAGATGCACATCTTGCTGGGCGTTTGAGGAAAGTACCCTTTCCTGCCATGGCAGGGGGTCGGACTAGATGATCTGCTCAGGTCCCTTCTGACCCTAGAAACTATGAAACACTGTGAGTGCTGTTCATCGTAACTCAAACGTCATAAAGTCGAGGACTGCCCGCAGTAGTGTTTTGAAACAATCCTGCCCAAAGCATGGGTCATATTTCTCTTTCGTGTTAGTAATGACACTTGCATGGAAACCCACTTTGAACTCCTATGAAGTGCAGGACAAGAGAGAACCTGACTGTCAACTTTTGTGTTCTTCTTGCTTATTCACCTCTGGAAATCACAGTATTGTCTTTGATACACGCATGTTTGTGTCACAGGCTATGGTGCCACACACACACACAAGAAGGTGGCTTCAGGTGTGGGATAAGCAGAAACACGTTAACTCTTAGCTAATAAAGATATAGGCTTTCATTCTCTACCACCAGCGCTCTCATGCTGTTCTTCACACCACTACACATTTAATGCAAAGTAGATGTAAAACACTCTTCTCCTGATTTTTAGACATTAACAGTGGAATAAAATATTGATTACACAGCATTATCACGAACAGATTAAACTCTAGCAGTAACTTCTCTTAAGACATTCCTACTTTCTGCCAGGATTCAGATGTCAGTCCCCATATTCAGACCTGGGCTGCTTCAATTTAAGCAATGAAGAGAGATTTAATAGCATATAAGGGCAGAGAAGTCATTTAAGCTGCAAATGTGTCAGCACAGATGTGTAAGCCACGTTATACTTAATGAGCTACAGACATGGCTTTGAGGGGAAAAGTGCTTCACAGAGCTCCCTTTGCAAGTAGTGTGTAGCTCTTGTTTTGAATGGTCCCTGCAATGTGTAGCTGAAATGAAGCCACCGGCATATTGCCAAAGAAAAGAAAAATATATTTAAGGCAGCCACTTAGCCAGTAGCTCAGCAGCTGTTAACTCGTTGTTCCAGGAAGGTATAAATATTTAAGGCTGCTGACACCTGGCTGTGTGTGTATCTTGGTACAATATGGAGATACGGTAGCTGTATAGGAGAATTTTTCTGTTTTAATATGAATGTCAGCTTGAAGACAAAACAGACTGAGGACGAGGTATAAAAATCAGAGCTGATGTTTAATAAGTGTGAGGGGTTTTTTGTCTGCAGGTGGCTGCAGTGGGAGGGAAGAATGGCTCGTGGGCTGGGATGTTGGTCTAGGACCCCTGGGTGCTGGTCTTTGCTCTTCCAGCAGCTGCTGGTGTGATCTTGGATGAATCCTGCCAGCCCAGATCCACAATAAAAGTTAGGCACCTAACTCGCATACAGATCCCATTGATTCAAAAGGGAGTTAGGGGCCTAAATAACGTCAGGGTTATGGTCTCTAATGTATCGCTACTTCACACGTCAGGTGTGATTAACCAGGGATCACCTGGCCACGTGTTCATTCAGTGAATGGCGTGATGCAAAGAGGGATAAACTACAAAGTTATTCCACAAAATACATGTGATAACTTTGTAGCTGCTTCCTATCATGCCATTCACTGAATGCGTGGCCAGGGACCCCTGTGGCTGGGAGCCCTCATTAAATGAGGCCCCTAGTATTTCCCACCTCCTCAGGAGACGGAGGGGATGGATCTGTGAAAGGACTGTGAGGCTTTCAGCTCCTGTGAGCAGGTGGAAAGGTCAGACCAGTCCCTAATCGGGATGGTTAAAAATATTGTGAAATCTGCTCCCTGCCCCCACCAAGTTTTTAATTGAAAAAGTGAATTTTCAGCCACCCTGCAGCTGGGTAGAAAAGCCGCAAGCACATCGCAATGTTTTCTTCATCAAGGTGTAAAGCCTGGCTAGGAAATTTGGACCGGCTTTGCAAATCCAGCCATCACACTGCTTACCCCACACCATGGGAAGCAGGAACCGGTTCCTTATTTGGACCCCAGAGCCGGAAAATGGTTTTGGGGCTTGCACTCGGGGCTAATCTAGATGCCGCTGGGGTTTAGTGTGTGCAGAAGGGGCACGGGTGGGTGGCACTTGTTTCTCTGCGGTGTTCCCAGGCTGAGCAGGGAGGAGGATTTTGGGGCAGGTTGCTTTCGGGGCTATACACAACAAAAACAGCATTTGATAAAAGAGGTACTCGTACTGTGGGTCAAAACGCACTGCCAAGTCCTTCGTCACGGCACTGAAGGGGTTTGTCATCAGCATCAGACTTTGTAGAGGGCTCCTTGAAGAACCCGTATTAACGTGCCCTTTTCTAATTTGAGGTGATTCGCTGAGTCTGGCTGTTTGGAACAACTCATTTCTGATACTGCCCGGACCATGCGTCTGGAGTCCAGATGTCTGTAAAGTGACCATGTCAAAAGCAGGGTGCTGAGGACAGGACCAGCCTTTTTACCCATTTTGCTACCAATCTCCTACTTGAGGCTGCTTTTGGCCAGTCCTAGGAAAGGGAAGTACAGTCCTTGCAGTGCATTGGTTTGGTAATGTCTACAGCGACAAGGCAGATTTGTCAAAGAAATAACCCTGTTTGTGGAGCTTTAATAAAGGGAAAATTATACAGATGAATTTTTGATTAGGAAGAACTCATCCAGCTCTGCCAATTATCTCAGGAAGGAACGCCCTAACTCCTGGGTAGCTGATCTGGTTTACGTCCAAGAGTCCAAATACAGGAGCTGGAAAAATGGGTTTCATTTTATATATCACTATAAAGGCAGTTTCCTTAGGTTTTGCCTGTGTTTTGCTGCTATAAAAGGCTGCACAATCTCGGTCATTTCTGCTGCGTGTTAATAGGTGGCAGTCTTGATCAGGTTTTCAAACGGCCTGAAATCTGTTGGTTCATTGAAACTTAGAGAGGCTAAAGGAAGATGAGCGTTTTTGCTTTAAGCACAGAACCAGGTCAATTTAAATGGCAAACTTTGATTCATCACCTCTAATTCACACTCTGACCATGCTATTTTATATATCTATATCTATATCTATAGATATATATATACCCCCCCCCCCCAGATGTCTCACTGGGACTTTTTTCTTTTACTGACACTTGCTCCTGTTTCCTCCTGACATTTATTGCCACCATATCTATCTAACAATATTTGTCTCATTAGCTGCCTTGGTCTCAGTAGGTTTCAAACTTATGCTTATCCCTTGATAACAAAAGGCTTTGATCATTCAATTGGCTTCTTACACAGAGACATGAGCTCAGCTGGAGAAGAAGGAGGAGGACTTTGCAGTAAGAGATGAGCTGATGGCTGGTCAGGCTCTTCAGGGGACACAGAGGGATCCTTAAAAGCTTTGGCAGGACATGAGGACCAAGCTGTTCAGGCTGGTGCACCTCTGAGCTCGGCCAGAAGTGGGACTCCTGTTCCTCCGAAGGCGCTCGAAAGCCAAACCCAGAGGTGCCTAGGGGGTTTCAGCTGCTCTGGAGGGCTTGGCAGAATCAGAGCGAGGGGCTTTTTGAACCCCAGTTGTGAACTCAAGTGCAAACTCGTTAGCCTTGTGCCCCCCTGTAAAAAGATTAAATTGCAGACAAAGGCACTCAGAGAAGGGCTATGGGGGGGCCGTGAAAGTGTTTATAAACTCTTCAGTATTAGCAAAGGGGTCACCGGAGGAAGCCTGGCAGTGCCATTAGCTCCCCCAGCTGCACCTGGAGATGGGGGGTTAACGAGCTATGGGCCACACCTGCCTTTCCTGCAGAGGCTCAGTGCCAGGGGAGTCCTGAGCTAGGAGGAGAAGGGGCTTCTTGCCGTTGTGCTGTCTCCTGCAAGAGGTGGTCCTCTGGCCTGCTGCTTGGAAAGGAGGCGGTGGCTGGATGCCCAAGGCTGCGGTGAGAGGGGGTTGTGTGGGTCGGGGTGGCTGCTAGTGTGTTGCTGGGGGGAAAGGAGGGAGGCAAGCTCTTGGGTCTCCTTTTCCTCTGAAAAACACCAGAGGCATTGAAGAAACCCGCCGGTGGGAATGCACGCCTGGTGCCGAGGGCAGGCATTGCACGGGAAGCTGTTTGCTTCGCTTGGAGGCCTCTAAGGCAGTGGCTCTCAACCTTTTTTTGTACCAGGGTCCATTTTTAAACATGGATGGCCAGTCTGACCCAGTGCCCCCTGCCCCCAGCTCCAGCCCCCTTCCACGTGTGGGGCATGGGGTGCCCCAAGCAGCTCCTTGCAGGTTGGAGCTCTGCCAGCCTGCAAGGGAAAAGCCGCAATTTCCCACATTTTTTCTCCTTTTAAAGGAGAATCCATTTTTAAAGTTTGTTCGTGAGCCTTTCATATAATCTTGCAACCCACTTCTGGGTTGTGACCCCTGGGCTGAGAAATGCTGCTCCAAGGGTGCTGGCACTCTTCAAGGGTGGGGGTAAGAAGAGGCAGGCCAGTGTGAGCCTGTGGTAGGGGCAGAAAAAACCAGAGTCTGTGGTTTCTCAACCCCTTGCAGTCATGAGAGCTGTGCCAGGTGGTGACACACTTCTGTGAGGCTCTGTAAGGCAAGCACTTTGTGTGTGTTTATGCAGAAAACTGGTTAATTCACCTAGGGGATAAACCACCTGTGTGGTTTAATCCTCCGATCTGGTCCTCTGCCTGTACCCCCCTTGCCTCTTCCTTTCTTGCTGCCTGCTCCCACCCTCCCCTGTATCGGTTCTTGATAACTGGTCACTACTGGACGGTTTGCCCCTATTTACATTGACCTTGGAGGAACAAATTAACGAGCCTATGGTGTGCATACATGTAGGGCTGCTTAGAAAGCCTCATGCACTCCCCCGTGATTCTCCTAACCTGGCTGCCTGTTTCAATAGACAGGTCACCTTTCCCAGCTCTCCAAGTTGATGCCTCTTGTTTCCATCTCCTAAAAGCTAGCCAAGGCATGCAAATCACCTGCAGATGAGTCTTCCAAAGAGGATATTTTTCAAACAATCCTGTCCCTTGCACGTAAACGGAGTAGAAAGTGGGTGATGGATGGTGTCTACTTCAGAGCCGCTTTACGTTGCTGGAACATCTTTCCTTTAGATCAGAGCAAATAGCATAGGATGCCTGCACTAAGCTGAAGAGCAGGACTATTTTCAGCCTAGCATTAATCTAAGTGGACGTGTTTTTAATTATATTCATTCCTCTGCTCTCTCCTGCTCAGAGGTGTCCCGAAAACCGGGTTCAACTCCACGGCTTTCAGAAGATTTATTGAAAGCAGGGATCCCAGGTATCAAGGCGGCGTTGGCTGGGACCAATTGCTCCATTGCTCCTTGGCGTGGAAGATGCTCGGCTTTTTGGGTAGGCTGGACTTTAGCCGGATGGACTCCACTACACTCGATTCCTTTGGCAGGGGAAGACTAGAGCTCAGGCAACAGCCCATGCAAGAGACAAAGAAAGACTTTTAATAACTCCTAAGACCAAGGGCTGTGTTTCGCCTTTCTAGAGGCCAACTCCAGTGAGCTCTGATTTGAACGCTGTTGCTTGGAGGCCACCTTTATAGCTCCTTTACTCTATTCCCAAAGCCCGTTTTGTCCTGATCTTGCAACTGGGCGAGTGGTGAATACAACAGAGAGTTCCACTGTTCTCTGGCCTGCACCAGGAAAAGGGTGCTGCCAGCAGAAAAGGATGAAAAGCAAGGAAAAAGAAAGGCAAAACTCAGTGCTTTTGCTGCAGAGCTTTTTCTGCCCACTCAGGACAACAGGGCAGCTGCAGTCGTGCTGTCTGTCATTGGGTCTTGCTGGGACTCGAAAATAGCATCCTCCAGCAAGCGCTACTGCTGGCTGCACACCGGTCGGGAGGGAAAGTGGAGTGCAGAAGTCATCTCAACAGGTAAGGATTCTGCGTCTGTGATCCTGGAACTAGTTTCCTCTTTACTTCCTTTGCCTTGTAGTTCCCTAATAGTCTTAAGGGCTTTCATGTCACATAGGGTACAAATTCTCTACTGCATGTGGCTTCTGCCTGGCTCCGAGTCTGCACCAAACCATTCACAAGGAGTAATAACAAGCACTTGTCTCTCAACATTGCTTTTGGGGTACGGGTGTTTGGTTTGCATTTTGCTTTTTCTCATGCAGTGAAAGTCTCCTTCCTGTAGCTCCATCCTTTAATGCAGCAGATCCCACACAAGCGATGCTCTTAAAGAAGCATGGTAGAGGATTGTATGTGGGCAATGATATTCATAAAACAAGAGCTTGTCAGCTCCTACATTTAAATGGTTTTAAAGCAGAGATGGTTTTAAAGCAGAGGTGTGTTGTATTTTGTCATGGCTTCCACTGGAGCTGTAACTGGGGAACGTGGGTTAGTATAAGATCCCTGCTTGTGACTGCTCTGCAGGGATTTGAGACTTGTCTCAGGAGCTGGAGAGCTTGAGCTCTGCCTGCAGCTGCACGTGCTACTTTTTGTGGCATTTTTGGTTTTTTGACCTTTTTTGCCAAGTTGGTGGCTGTTGCACCAACCCTCAGTGCATATGAGCATTACTGTGTTAAGTGGAAATACTTGCATGGGTGAATGCCCACCTGTGAGCATCTGGTAAGGCTGCAACCTGCATTCAATTTATTTTGGTCTCTCTTTGACTTCCTCATGAGAAGTTATACTCTCTCTCTTTCTCTGTTCTCCCTCCCCACCAAAAATAGTGGGGTGGGGCGGGGCAGGGAACAAATAACTGAATAGCTCCAAACAAAGACTAAGTACAAATGAGTGTATGTAGGACCGCCTGGATGTCTCACATGGGGTTCAATAGGGTCCTGTTCTTGGTTTAGGGCAATTCAGAAGTTTTTAACGATTTGAGTGGAGAGACAGAGAATGGAGTTGGCTCAGAAGACCTGGCAAAAACTTTGCAAGATAGGATTAAAATTCAAAAGGACCTGGAAAAACTGGAGGTTTGATTATAGCCAACAATGTGAGAAGTGAAAAAAGGTTGGGTGCTGTATATAGGGAAGAGAAATCAAACGGTGCTAAGGAGGAAGACTGGTCAGGACTGAGGTCTTTGATGGATCACAAATGGCAGGAGAGTTTGCAATCTGGGCAAATGCAGTTTTGGGCTGCGTCCAAGCATTGGATAGAAGACGCACGCGTTGAGGGCCCGGTTGTATTCAGTTCTGGGTAGAGCCCTGCGGAAGTAATGCACTGCCCCAAGCTGGACACCGCGTGGGGAGGGGGTGGGGAAACCGGAGGAGATCCAAAGGTGAGCAATGAAGGTAAAGGACCTGGGAAGCAAGTCACATAAGGAAAGACTGAAGGGATTGAGTATGTATGGGATTGAGATGGCAGGATGATGAGGAAACATTGCCCCTTGCATTAGAGGTCATAACATGGAGCAAGGGTATCTCCGGCCCAGTCCCTCCCACAGGTGCTTTTAATGACCAAAACTCAATTTGGAACATTATTTCTTCAAGTAAGCCTAGCTGAAAATCCCTACTCAAGAGGTAGTGGCATAGTTGTTTGAATAGGACACCCTGTGACACACCGTCATCACTAAAATCTAGATCCCTGAGAGTGAGCCAAGAACCACACAGAGCAACTCGCACGCTCAAAAGCCTTGTTATTTGTGCATATTATCTTGCATATTATCTTGACCCAAAGGTATAGGCTTGGCAGGGGTATCACTAGGAGGGCAGTAAAGCAATGGAACAGGTTACCCAAAGAGAATCGCCATCCTTACAGGGTTTTTAAGACTCGGTAGACAAAGCCTTAGCAGGGGTGAACTAGTAGGGGCTGGTCCTGCTTGGAGCGGGGGGTTGCACTAGATGTGACCTCTGAGGTCCCTTCCCACCCTCATTTTCTAAATGTTAGAGACTTGTGTAGGAGGTCAGACTACAAGACAATACTTAAAACTTGTGGTTACACCTGCAGTATCCTTTTAAGGGGAATGACTCTAGATAACCACATCAATAGACCCTGACCCGGGGCTTAGTATCTCTTCTCTGATGCACGATTTCCTTGGGTACCTGCTGCCTCCACGAGGTGGCAATCTGCCGCCGCACTTCGAATACCGTTTGCTCTCCCTGTTCCAACTTAGGGCTGTATCTAGGTGGATGCCTGTGTCTTACTCATTTCAAATTCCCTGCCTTTCGTTCAATAATTTCAAAGCTCACTAAAAAAAATAAAATGCTCTGACAATGTTAACAGGACAGATCCTATTGTGATTCAAACACTCAGTGCTAGAAATTTGTGCGCGCGTGCTTATTTTAAATACACCTACCATTCTTTCAATACATTTACAATGGATGTATCAATATTTATATGACTCTGAATAACATTTGCTTAAAATTTGCTGAATATTGTCAGTTTCTGTTTTAGCATCCCACCTCCTCAGATATGTTTTACAGAAATGGATACGTGAATCCAGAGTGATAGGGGAGAAAAATGAAAGTTCAGTTGTGAAAACAGAAACAAAATTTTCTACCAGTCCTGGTATAGCATAGAGGACACTTTAAAATAAAACCTCTCAGAAGAATCAGATATAGTTCAGGAGAGCATCTCCATTATCTTTAAAGATTGGTGAAAAAACAAATGGCTCCTAAAGAAAGGAATGTGTGTGTGTGTATTATATTATATGAAAAATGTGCCAGTCTCTCTCTCATACATTGACTAAACGGAGAAAAATGCAGCAGTGCCTATATATGTGTATATATGTATGCATGCAATAGTGCCTATATACGTGATATATAAATATGCAAGAAATATGTATGCACCAGTGCCTAGATAAATGCGCATGCACGCACTCTCTCTCTCTCGATATAGATATATATAGGAAACCGGTTCTCCACATCTTTCAAAAACTTTCCGTTTTTCGCTGCACTGCATATATATAGGCACTGTTGCATGCATACAGAGAGAGAGAACCTTTATCTAGGCACTGTTGCATACATATTTCTTGGATATATATTGCCTTTATCTAGGTACTGTTGCATATATATAAAACTAAAGGAAGAAAAATGCAAGACAAGTGCAAAAGTGCCTCATATATAGAGGCACTTTTGCACTCGTCTTGCATTTTTCTTCCTTTAGTTTTATATATGGGGCACTGTTGCATTTTGCTTAGAAAGAGACAAAATACACAGAAACTGTCACTTTATAAAATCTTCATAAGGGTAAGCTGAGGAATTCAACAGAAATGGCTTTTGTTTTTTTTCTTCCAGGTTCTTTCTTAACAACATAGACTGTTTGGTTTTTGTTCTTGTCTTTTTTTTTTTTTTTTACCTTCCTTTAGTCAATACTGAGTCATTGCCTTGCTCCTATTAGGAGAAATTCCACTGGTGTTTCAATATGGCGATTTTTGGAGGAAAATGACAGGAAAAGAAATGCAGTGAAAAACGGAAAGTTTTTGACAGATGTGGAAAACTGGCTTCCTTGTCCAAAATGATACCACTCATTCTACTGCTGGCCAAGGCATGTATAAATCATGTGGCTTCAACATATACAGAGACCTTGGGAAGGGATACGAGGCTTTGTTCTGTTCATAGGTATGTGGGTATAAATCTGGAGTAGCTAATTAGCGCGTTAATTCAGGTGGACGCTGGGGCTCCCTCAACCTCTCAGTGAAAAATGGAGATTTGGCAACTCGCGTGTGTTCCTTCTGCCAAAATTCCATTTTTGAGAGGACTCCAAGTCAATGGCCGGCTTTGAAATGGAAAGAAACATTTCAATTTGGGGATTTCAGGTTCCTTTCCTGTTTCCACGTGCACAAAGCTGCAAAAAGCTTGAGATCGCCATTGCCGTGCTGTTGAAACCAACCGTTTCCCTGACCTAAGACCACATGTTCTCCGTCTGACCTGGGGTGACATTTTCACCCTTCCAGATTATCAACAAATTAGAAAAAAATCAATTAAAAAAACCCCAACCCTTTCATGTCTCTATTTCAAACTCTCATGATTGAGAACAAACTTTGGCCCAGTCCACATCTTAAGATGCCTCAATACCAGCCGGTCTGTGTGCTAAGTATTGATATTAAATGATACTAACAGCATTAAGCAAGGAGCTTTGCTAATATGTTTTCATGATTTTTCAAAGACCAATTAAACCAGGAGTAGTGCAAAGTAACATTGCATGAATATTTAATGTGGATTTATGGATTACATCATAATGGAGAAGGCGACCAGAAGCACTTTGAAACCACATGTGGCTCATAGGGCATCCAGACCGAGGCAGTTTCAGGCCGAGATGAGTTCGGTCTGCTCTAATAAACAACCCCTTAGGGATCATTTTCAAGTGGTAAAATTTTATGAGTGCTAAAACATCAGAGTTCTGCAATCAACAATAAGTAACGTTGTGTCAGCTGGATGGAAATGACAAAGGTATTTTTAGTGCTGTCCTTGTGCTGTGGAGTCTAACAAATGGAGGTGAAACTCCAGGCTTTGGGGAGAGAAGATGACCAGCCACTCCAAATGTCCTGGGGAAAATAAAAAGCCTCTATCACTTGCATCATTGTATGGATGCTTTTCTAGCAATGCAACTAGAAATAGCTTGCAATGACCTGCCCTCAGATGTGAAACTGGACTAACTGGACCACTGTTCTGATCCAGTATGAATACCCCAGTGGTACAAAGATAATGGGATTCATTGACCTCTGTGCATGAGCAGAGACTGATGGATCCAGCTCTTTGGTTTTATAGGATCCAGCTGTTGAATTCCATGCAAGGCATTGATCCGTGTGCCCACCTTGTGCTTATTCACTCCCTTCACTATACTAGCCCTCATCGTAGCATCTAGGGACCAAGTGGGAGCCTACAGTAGTGCAACGATCAAGACGGCCTTGTGACCCAGGAACAGAGAGGTGCAAAGCGTTGGAATTGCAATATTTCTACCACTGTTGGAGTGAACATATGCCACGGAGATCATCTTCCTCTGCTGGTGGCTCTGCCTCCGTGAAATATCGAGACCTCGTGCCGGTACCCAGTGCTAAAATGCCTTCTGGAGAAGTGGGGCTAACTCATGAAATTAGAAGTGCGGGTTTGTGTAGGCAGGTTCGTTAGAGCTTATTTAGACTTTGCCAGGGGCTGCTGCCAGCCAAGCTCTGAGGAAGCATCTGGCCAAATTTGCAGCAGAAAATCCTAAGTAATGCATGTGTTTTCTACCTTTTCTTGCAGCAGTTGTCCTCTTCCTCCCCCGTCGCCCTGGAGAGACGGGGGCCTTGCTAATGCAGGGACGGGTCTGTGCCTGCGTACCTGCACATTTCATGGGGGTTGTTCTCTTGCAAAAACGCAGTTGCTGTTTCAGTTCTGCAGGACTTTTCAACCATTTCTATGTTGCTTGAAATAATCATCATCATAAAAATCTTCCCATCCCTGGTACAGTTAGGACTGTCATGCTGGTCATTTTGGCTACACCTGAATCGGGCCTCTCTGCAAAGTCGGGAGACATCTGTGTTTTGCACTGTGTTGGGCTGTATTTTCAATCATTTTCCTCGTTAAAAAGAGAGTTGTGTGCGTCTCGCCGCGTTTTCAGATCCGAGCCAGCGTTTCATCTCCAGCCTGCGCACGGCTGGTACAGCATGTGCCGTTCTACCCACCCTCTAATGCAAATGGCAGCGAGCTCCTCTCGCAAAGTCGAAAAGACCTGAAATCATTTTCTGCTGAGGCACGCTACTCATTGATCCTTCCCAGCAAAAGCAAATGTGTAAGCGGACGTGATTTAGAAACGGCGTGCGTTTGACAGGCCGCGTTCGGAGCGGAGCAGAAGGGAACGGTGGCTCGTCGTTAATCATAAATCATTGCCGAGATGTTTGTTAAAAGTGCTTGGGGAGACATCTGCTGCTGTTCTCTACGCTTGGCCTCCCCTTGGAGGTGTAGGAAATGAGCCACAAGCTCCAGCTATGAGTCGCTTGTTTGGTTCAGGCCTACCTCTGACTGCCGACATACAAATACGTCAAGGTCTAGCTAAGTGCCCGTGGTTTCCCCGTTTTCATTACTGGGGGCTTGTACCAGCCAGATTCAAGCCTCCTGGCATGCTGCACGACGACCCCTACCCAACCAAGGTCTCATTGAGGGAGCCTGCAGGATTAACGCTCAGTTCTCAGTTAAAACCCATGTGTAAAGGATGGAGCAAATGGCCACACACTGATCAGGCAGCGCTGAAAATTTGACAGCTCCTGTTTTCCCAGCTATGCTTCACTTTAGGGGGCAACTGGGCAAGCAGAGAAATTGCTGCACTGTAGATATCCCGTGCTGGACCTCGCCATGCAGCGGGCTATTTTTGTTCCACCTTGCTCTTGCCAGGCTGTTTCGTAGCCTCAGTTGCTACTTCAGTGCAGCTGCTCTCTTGTTTCTGCTCCAAATACATAGCCTGCATTTAATGAGCTGGTCTAGACAAGCAGTGACCCTCTCCGTCGGCTGAGCAAGTCGGCTCATTCAGCCTCTCGAACGCAGGGTATTAAAGCCGTAACGTCCTGGGTGAGAAAACGTGGAGCCTTTTTTTTGCTCTTTGCAGCTCTATAGGTACAAGGCTCACCTGTTGCTCGGTGTTTAACCCAAATGAAGCCTGACAGCTTTGTCCGTAGAAATGAAGTTAATGAGACGTTTGAAGTAGCATCAGACTGTTTGTGCCAATCTTTTTCTTCGCGATATGGTCTTAGGCCTGTACTCCCCAGGGTCCCTTGGATTCACCTTTGTGATCCCGCTCCTACCCTGTGATTAAAAGCTCAGCCATTGTGGATGCCAGGCATGCTAGGAGATTCAAATAAACGGGAACCAACCAGAACCGCGGAGGTATAAGTTGGGAGAGAGAGTTTGCTACTTTCATTAGGAAAAAGTTTGCCTATTAGAAAAAAAAACTCCCTTCAATTCTTTCCCCTACAAACTCGAGTTCAGCAAGTCTTTCTTCTGGTGCAATACTTCTCTAGCCCGCTCTTTCTATTAGCCCAGGGTCACAAGGTATTCCAGAATAACATCTCTCTAAGCTGTATTATTTGTTATAAAGGGCTCTTTCTTCCACCAATTTCCATAGGAATTTTTCTTTTCACTCTGCGCTCTGCCATTGTACTCGTACTTGTGACATGCTAGTTAACAACAGCCAGAGTTGTGCAAAATGTGCCAGGATGTTTCTATTTTTAGAGAAATAATACTACAGTTCCCTATTCAACTGGATCGTCTGAAACCTGAGCAAAACCCCCCACTTCTTGGAGCAGGCTACCATGCTATAGAAGCACGTTAATGACTAAAAGGATCCTTACAGAGGAACGCGCGTTTTGAAAGGGTGCGAAACGGAAGTCGATGTGCTTCGGTAACTCTCCAGAAATGCTTTCTGCAACATCGCTCCGGTGAGGCTTGCAGTGAGAGAGCCTTTCCTCCCTGCTTCTTCCCCCCCAGGGGAAAAAAAGATGGTAATGGCTTGGAAACTGTAATTACCCACCTGGAGGGGGAGAGTGAGCATATTATCTCCTAAAGCTGATGGGTCCAAATGTCATTGCCAAAGGAGTAAAGAATCATAAAGCAGATAACAAAACGCAAGCAACAGGATTATTTTTGTGCATCTGGATGCCGTTAGCAGGAGGGAAGACGGTCACTTGAAGGCCTTTGGGTGCAGACATTTAAAGCAAAGTTCTGCTTGAATTATTTTTTTTAAATTCCCATCTGACTTCACCCCCTTCCTCCACAGGTGCTGAATGCAGACCTGGATGCATGCTAGGTAACCAACGTTTGGCTTGATTGATTCAGATCTTAATTACACCGAAGGAGCTCCATTCATATCAGAAGCGTTGGTCTCTCCTTACTCCAGGGAAAGTGGATGCAGACTGGAGTTTAGGCTTTCTTTTCAAATTAGCGTAATGTTTTGTGACTAGTCAAAGGGAGGCGTTGTGATAAGGGTGCCTGGTGTCTGGGATGTGACACTAGGTATATACTGGGTCGCCAGTATGTGCCACCACTTTACTGGTGGCCGCTGGACGTTTCATGGCTTGCTACTGTCTGTGAAGCTGCATCTCTCTTTTGCACTGTCTTTCAAGAGAGATGCAACTTCTCTTAAGTTGCATGCTCTCCTTCATAGAGCAGCGGCATAACCAGCCAAGCGACAGGCATGTTGCAAGGCTGGAGTACAAGCTGAAAGTTTTGGTACCAAAGACAGACTTCCTTGGGGGGGTGCCATAGCAAATGCAGAAGCCAGGGCCTTGATGGGTGGTGCTGGGTCTGGGAGACGAGCAATGAAAACTAGCAGGAAGGCAACAGAAAGCTAAAGAGAGAGTCACAGAGGCAGGGTGGCCTGACCCTTAATGAATCTGAGATGCAGCTTTTTTGGCAAAGTAACAGCTGGAAAGAGGCAAGGAACTGTGTGCAAAAAACTAATAGGTTTTCTGTGTATGTGTGCGATTCCTGCTGGGTTGTGTGAAAGCGTCTGTAAAGTCTTTGTACATGAATGTGGCTGTATCCAAGAAATATTGGGCTCCATTAACTTCCCCTCCCAATGGAAATAACCTGCAGGATCCCCAAACTGGCTAAATGTTTCAGTCCGAGCAATAAACAGGCATGCATAGAGTCTGTCTCGCTCTTGTTATTAGGGGCATGGCCCAGCACCCAGGGCAAGCACAGTGGGGCCCCATCCAGTCCCACAGAGGAGGGTGGGGGGCAGCCTGGCCCCAGTTCAGCCCCGTGGGAGGAAGGGGTATGGCCCGGCCCCAGTTGGGCTGTGGGGGGGGAGGAGGGCTAGCAATTTGGGCAGGGGAGGGTGGCTGTATGATGGCCATCGCTCTATTGCCACCAGATTTCCCAACCCATGGAGAGTCCCGTGGGCTTGCTGCCATAGCTCTGCAGTCTGCATTTGGCGGAGGGGCCGGGGTTGAGCACCCCTGCAATAGCCCAAGAAACAAGAGAAGTTCCTTGGCTTTCCCTTCGTTCCTGTCCCTTGTATGGATATAACAGCATTACCGCATACTACAGCTCATCCGTTTCAGATCCATCTAGGGCATTTAGATGTGCCAGTGCTAGTCCTCCCTTTTCCAGAGCCTAGTTTTGCAAGTCCTGATCTGGAGCATTTTTGGTGAAGAACAGAACCAGGAAAGCGAGTTTCCCCTCCTTGGGGAAGTCCAAAAACAAGGTCAACTGATCAGCTAAATGCCATATTGGGTAGTGAACAAATGCTATATCATGCGAGGAGGGGGAAGACAGAGAATTTCTTTCTGGTATTATAGGGGAAAACATGCGCACATCAGCTTGCCGAGGGTGGAGTGGGGGTGTAAGAGTGCAGCGTGGGTTTGGCATGCTTCTGTGGACTGGATTTGGAATACAGAACTTTTTAAAAACGGAAATAGGTGGCGTTTGGACTGCCGCCGTTTTTACCTGATCGGTATTTCAGTGATTCAGATCTTGCTGCGCGCAGCATTTGATGGCAGTTTGAGTTTGGGGTACGTCTAGATCCCTGCGTCCTTCTGAAAAATCAAACCGGTGGTACGGGTGCCATTTTGGAAATGTCTCTCACTGCTTTTTGGTACCCAGCTCTGCATAAGACAAGGATTGAGCGTCTCGTTTGCATTTCTCCTGTTAACTTCAGTCTTCTAGGAATGATGAAAGGCAAAGCTATAGCAAGGGAGGTTTAGGTTGGATATTAGGAAACACTTTATCGCTAGACGGGAACAGGTTACCCAGAGAGGTTTTTAAGGCCCAACTTGACAAAGCCCTGACTGGGTTCATCTAATTGGGGCTAGTCCTGCTTTGAGCAGGGAGTTGGACTAGATGTGACCTCCTGAGGTCCTGTCCAACTTCATTTTTTTATGATACTATAGCCCATGTAGAGCCAAATATCCTTCCTGTAGGAAGCAGTTATTACAGAAGATAAAAATGGAATACATAAGAGGATGCTTGATCAGTCATTTAGCCCCTCAGCATATTTCCATCTGTTCATCTGCTCCATAAAGATGGTATTTGGCCTGCAGTATGTGAGAGTTATGTCTTTGGGGCATCTCGGAGTTCAGTACTGAGTGCGTCTGCGCTGTATCCGGGTTTATCTGTTTCTAGGGATATCACTTTTGAGTTGCCAATCTCAGCCTTGCTGCCAGATGCTGTATTTCATCAGGATTACTGGTGCAAAGGTTTCACTTGTCACACTTAACGTATGTCCCATTTGTAGTTCAGGGCAAGGACAAAACTGACCGCTGTAACAGATCTCACGGGACTGGCTTGTGTCCAGGGTGGACAAGAGCATCGGGCATTGAGTTGCAGCCAACAAAAAAACCGGAGAAGACTTGTTGTGCAGAAGCTTGGGGCCTGCCAACAGCAGGAAGTTTGGGATTTTAGATGCTTCTGTGTCTCCTGGTGCTTTGCAGCTAGAGCAGGCTCTGATGTTACTCCGCTGTCTAACGAGGCTGTTGACTGCATAAAAGGTGGAAATTAGATCAAGAAATGCCAGCTCATTAATCTGCCTTCTTGGAAGAGTAACCCATTTTTGGGTGACTTGACCACCTGTAAGAAAAGGTGGCACAGGAGACTGTAGGCATCCTTAATGTACAGGGCAAGGGTATCTCCATCTCCCAGTACTCGGGCATCCCTGGGAGGAGGAGTGCATTTGGAAGAGGTGCCGCCTGGGTGGGAGATGTTATGGCAGGATAGCAGCACGATCGAGCATGACGATGTGGCTCCTAGGTGGTGGTTTTAAGCTGACCGACCTTGAAATGCTCTCATGGCTGTGCTCAGTTATGCCAGAAATGATTGTCCTCAGGATCTGGATGTTGAGGTGGGTCTCCCAAGTTTCTACCATGTCCAACAGGGCTTTTATAATGAGAAACGTAGGGTGGAAGAGCCCAGTCCAGTGCTGGAGCAGGCAACTTCCCAAGATAATCCTGTTTGTAAACCTATCAAGTTTCTGTCTAACCAGTTAGGGCTTCTTCCCCAGTCAGAAAGCCATTCCAGAGCCTCACTCTTTTCATGGTTAAATCCTTTTTTTTCCTGGTTTCCACTCTGCAGTCGTAATGTTCAAGTGATGTTGTGGCCAGGATGGTCTAGGAGCTTTGTGAGAGGCAAGGATTTTCGAGGGACATCTTTTCAGTAGACCAACTATATGGCTGGGATAGCTTTTGAATGCAAGGCATTCTTCTTCAGGTCTGAGGAAGATGCAGGCACAACTCTTTTTAGTCTAAATTAACTTATGGCAAGTTGATTTCTTATGCCAGATCAGCCATTTTGCTTAAATAGCATTGTGCTTCCCTTGCTTTGGCCTTTGGTGCTTTCAGAGAGAGCAATTGTGCCACTTCTCAGTGTCTGTTTTTCTCGGCTAAACAAGGCAAGCGCTTTCAGCATCCTTGTAAGCAAGGTGATTTCTTCCCTGGGGAAGAATAAGAATAGCTAGTGCCAACGGTTTATTTCAGGACCGTCTATTTGTGTCTTTCTAGACTTAAGGAAGAGGTTAATTGACTCTAACATATTCTTAAGGGAAGGGAAAGATCATTGCGATGCTTTTCTTCCAACAACAGAAGTCTCTGTGTTGCCACGTCTTTACCCTGACGTCAACAGTGAAAGCTTCTCTTATCCCAAATGTCAGGTGCTGTCCCACACCGGCCCTGAATGATCTCCAGCAAGGTGCCGGCCTGGGAAGCAAGAGGAAGGAGGGTGGAAGCAGCCCAGACCTGGTGTCAGTTTGGTGGCTGGTTTCAGTGGCAGTTCCCCTGGGCTATGCCTGCGGGAAACGGGCTGTGAGGCTTAAAGAGAAGATCAAATTGGCAAGCAAGAGGTGCGGTTGGCTATAGGCAGTCTGTAGGTCCTTTACTGTGGAGGCTACGCGGGTTACTAAAGAGAGACTTCTTTGCAAGCTAGGTTCGCACAACTACGAAAAGAAAGCACGCACGAGTGAGTCCAAGTGTTTGTGCCCCCAAACTGGGCGTTCGCTGCTACGAGGAGCATCTGGTTCAGATTTTTGAAGGGAGATTTGCTTTTGGGCCCTAATGATTTTCATTGCAAGTCACCGCCGATTCCTTCAGGCTCCTTTTTAGCATCCCAGCCTACGTCTTGGTCTAAGCCGAACCCTCCCAGCAGCATCTCGCTGTGATTGTTTCCACCTTCCCAGCATGTACAGATCCTGTGTGTATCCTCCTCGCACACCACACGTCCTCAGGAGCGTAGACGTAAAGACAGTTATGAACAATATATTTACTCTATTCACAGTTTGACCGGTGGGGCCAGGAGCCTAATTCCTTTTTATGGGAATAGCAGTATCAATGATGATTTCAGCTGCTGAAGAGCTGAGACTTTTTGGCAAATGGGGCCTGGCATTTTTCTTTCCTATTCCTGAAGGAAATACTTGTGTGTTTCTACGCTCCTGCAATAATCTTCTTTTCATGCCCTGTTTGCTTGGGGGCAATACTGGATTGATTTTCATGTTTTCTGCCTTTTTTTATGCCAGTGTATTTTCCATCTCTGCTGCATTAGAGCCTTATTCATCGTGGGCATTGTTTGAGCACCTTTTAATCTGATTGCCATATGATGTGTCATATAGGGCAGCTCTGGGCAGCAGCTCTGCAGAAAAGGACCTGGGGGTGACGGTGGACAATAAGACGGATATGAGCCAGCAGTGTGCCCGTGTTGCCAAGAAGACTACTGGCATCCTGTGCTGCATCGGCAGGAGCATTGCAGTAGATGGAGGGCAGTGATTATTCCCCTCTATTCAGCTCTGGGGAGGCCACATCTGGAGTCCTGTGTCCAGTTCTGGGCCCCCCACTGCAGAAAGCATGTGGTCACATCGGAGAGAGTCCAATGGAGAGCAATAAAAATGGTTGTGGGGCTGGGGGACAGGCCTTATGAGGAGAGGCTGAGGGAACTGGGCTGATTTAGTCTGCAGAAGAGAAGACCGAGGGGGGATTGAATGGCAGCCTTCCTCTTTGCACCCCCCCTGCAGGGAGGTGATGGAGCTGGGCTGGTCTCAGTGGGGGCAGATGACAGACCAAGGAGCAATGGGCTCAAGTTGCAGGAAGGGAAGTTGAGGTTGGATATTAGGAAGAACTGTCTCATGAGGAGGGTAGTAAAACACTGGAAGAGGTTACCCAGAGAGGTTGCGGACTGTCTCCTTGGATGTTTTTAAGACCCGGCTAGACAAAGTCTTGGCTGGGATGATGTAGTTGGGGCCGGTCCTGCTTGGAGCAGGGGGTTGGACTAGATGTGACCTCCTGAGCTCCCTTCCAGCCCTTAATTTCTATAATTCTATGATAGGGATGGAGGGGGAAGAGGCTGTTCACTTCAGTGGGTGTTGCTAAGAGAAGAGTGTCTTCCCAAAACCCAGCAATTTTCTACCTTCGAAGCGAGAGGATCTACTGTTTTTTCATGTGGAAGTAGTTTGGATATGATGGGAATATCTTTGGATGGAGTCGCAATATATAACTGATGCTACCCACAATATTTCATGATATTAGCCTGGTTGGTTACCCACATCGGTTTGGCTGTACCCGTCTTTGTTTACTAGTATCCTGATGCTGCATATATTGGACAAGGTGGGAGGCTGGATGTCCAGGATCAGTAATGACCCGTGGGAAGCAAGCCCGACTGTGGGTACATCTGCACATGCTATTAATGCGGAGCAGCAAACTCCGACGCATATTGCTCCAGAGTTTATTGCTCCTCAGTGCGCCGTTTGACCGTGTGCCTGGGACTGCAGCATGTTGAGCTGGGTTGGAGCAGCCCCGGCTGGCAGGGGGTCCTAGGAGGGTCAGGCTACCAGCCCAGGGCTGCTCCCCCTCGCTCAATGTGCTGCAGAAGGGCTGGCGGGGGCCCGAGGGTGCTCCAGTGCAGGGCTAGCTTGAAGCACCCTTATGACCCTGCTAGCTGGGTCAGCGCCTACACTTGCATTGCTGCACACAAGAAAGCTCCTCAGCAGGATGGTACTTGCATTCACAGATATTAATCTGCTGCAGAGTTTATTAGTTTCCTAATGAGGCCTAATAGGGTCACACGTGTAGACATGGAGATGTTTACAGCAGAGCTAATTAGGCAACTCCACAGTAAACGTCTCATGTAAACGCACCTTGTTTTGATTGCTGGGCCTTGGAGCTGAGACCCAGTGTTCCTCACCCCTGCCTCACTAGGATGTTCAGCTACGGTCCTGCCTAGTGGTTAAATAACTTGTCAAATAACTTACCATCTCCTAAAATGATCCAAACTGTAGGCTTCTTAAATAACTTGGACTGAAATCAGTGACCGGAGTATTCATGGTATATGTAGTAGTCTGTCTGTCTGGCACAGCCTAGGGTCCAGACTTTGCAAATGGATGGAGTTTTCTACCAGAACGGCACCTCATTGAATCCAATGCAGCACTTGGCAGACACAGAGGTCTACTGTAAGTCTGATTGCAGGGCTGGAAACCAGGCTGTACAAATCTAACCCTCACCCCCCTCAAAAAAAAACAACAACCCAGAGCACCGAATGCCCCCAAAACGCAGTTCCTGGGCCAGTCTCTGTTGGCTTAAAACATTGAATGTGTGTCTCTGAATGACTGTAAAGGTGAAGCAAATAGCACAAATTTGCTCTCAGAGCCAGGCTTGGGTTCAGGGTCCATACCTATGGAAAAATCAATAAATCAAATAATTAAAAGATGACACACTGGATAATTGATTCTTCCAGGAAGATTTTTCCCAAGGTTTAAACTATTACCAACAGCAAGAAGTTATAATGAAGACTAAGTATTTCTTATGAAGCAAAGTCATTAACAATGGATTAGACGCTGGAATCCAATTTCCTGTTCTATCAGTGATGCTAACAGAGACTGAAATCTCACTGATGTATCGGGCACAGTTGTTGTTCCTTCAGCTAAGAGAGAAATTATATTTGCCACTCTCCACTGGCTGCATTTCCCAGGCTATAAACTGCATTTTATACAAAGGATCAAATCAGAATCTTAATGAAGAAAACAGCTTTAAGAAAATACATGTGGATAAATATAGGCCTAACGCATCAAAAATACAAGCATATTTCACATGCTTTGTCCTTTTTACATGCAGTTTTTTTATTTGTATCTTTTTTTTCTTAAGATATGTATTAATTTAAAGTAGGCAGGTAGGTGTGTTTGTAGGAAAATCCAGAGAGAATATAGGAGTGCATATGGTAAGAACCCAAGGAACTTTCTAAGGATCCACATGTATCCCCATACGCCCCATGTATCCCCAAAACGTAAGAGCTGTTTTATGCTCCTACTAACCGACTAGCCTCCCTGGTGGCCGGATTGCATGCCGGTGTAGGAAAAAGTTTGGAAATGTGGTTAGATGAAAGCTGAGGTCTCAACTAGCTCCACTCGCCTCTCTAAAGAAGTCTTGCTTTTGCCACGCTCTGTTCGAACCATCCCTGTCAAGGATGCACCTGTTTTTCACTGTCAGTCGTGCTGTGGCTGGAGGAATATCGTCACAGGGCTGAGAGCCCCCGGGAGTAGGAAGCTGCTAGCTGGGGGAACTTTTGAAGAATAAAATAGAAGTTCATCTATTTTCATTTAAGTGCCATTGAAGGCAAAGAAATGCCCCCATTCATCTATATCGCTGCAGCCAGGGCGTATTTGGCTCGGAGAATTGGATGCCTTCCTATGCGGGAGGTCCATCTGCGGCTAGTGCTCCACACCGAATCGCTCCTAGCCTGGTTCGTGACACGGGACCTTTCCTTTGCTCTGGGGGTTGCAGTGGCTGAATGGTTGGTTTATAGACGTGCGGGGAGTTTTTTGTGGTGGCGATGAACAAAACTTCTCACTGTTTCAATCATTACCAAAACGTGGAGGACTGCAAGCAAAATCAGCGATGGCCACCGCTGCCATGTTGTCTGCACTAGAAGCCAAAGTCCTTTTCCCAACTCCCAGCCAAAAATCTTAGGCTCAAGTTGAAGTCATAGCTATGTGTTGTTCTAGTCGGAGTTAATGCCCAGCCCATACCGAAAAGCAATGGGAAGGCCCCTCTGAAAGTCCCAGCCATATAGTACAGAGGACAGACTGGAAGATGTTAACAACTTTGGATCCAAGGCTTCCCTTGTAGCAGCACTGATCACAGACCTCACTAAAGCCGGTGGGCTTGGCTACATGCTCTGTTCTGCGTAATAAAAAAGGCAAGTTGGCCCCTTTCCATAATAAAAGGAGCTGGGAGGTGGGATGCTCTTGTTCAGGGTAAAAGCCTGCAGACCTGGGCTTCCCTAGCTGCAAATGCTGTTGCAAGGCTGTTGCCTTCCTGGTGTGACCACTGGAGCAGAAAGTGAAGGGAAGGGGTTAAGTGCAATCCAAAGGGAAAGTAAAGCCCGGTATTTCTCTGTGGTTGAAGCTTTGGGGATTTCTAGGCCCGGAAAATGTTTTTCTGCTACGTTCAGGGGACATGGGATGGTAAGTGAATACTATTGCACCAGGAATGCGCCTGTCGTTGTACTGCTTCCCTCCCCTTCCTCTTCCTTCTTCAGGAGAAGCAGCTTTTAAGGCTTCAAAAGCTACCTGATTGCTTAGGCTGAAGGGGAATAGCTCTAATGGTGAAGAGGGACCCACGGCTGCTGAGGAGGAAGAAGCAGCGTGAGAGTGAGGAAGACTGTTCACCTGTCGGTGTTGTGGTAGCCCCTCAAATGCACATCAGGGAGATGGTCTCTGCCCTGCAGAGCCTGCATTTGAAGATAAGGCAGCAGGTAAACCATCGGGATTTTCAGACAGGAGAGAAATTGTTGGGATGAAGCCCCCTGTTTCTATTTTCACATGCCTTCTAAAATCAAAATGCAAGCTTTGCGTCCGCTGCCTGCCAGGCTATCGGGTGCTTTGGGGTGGGGGGGTGTACAATGAGCAGCTGGCAATAGGAACCTGAGCTATGATCCCCCATCCAGAGAAGGGTCTCACCAGGTTCACAGCAAATGGCCTGGCCCTCCCTACGAATATCCAGAGGTGCTGTTAAATGCCTGAAGAAGACCTGTAAAGACTCATTTTTGTTCCAAACCTCCTTCCCTCCCCAGACTTTTCTCAAGTCAGGGCTTCACGAAGCCAGCAGAGCTCCTCACTCAGTCTTTCCACATGCCTACAAATTCCCACTGAGTTTCAAACAGAAAGCAGCTTTTGCTGGAGGTAGGAGGCAGTTTGTTGGGGTGCAGATAGTGACCTGTTGTGCTTCTAATAAAAAACCTAAAGTTTAAGCATCAACATCCTTTCACCCAGCCAAGAGCATGGGATGCTTCAACCTTGTCGATATGCCAACAGGCTCCAACAGTGTCCTCTAGGCAGGAGGAGGCGACTAGCTGCAGATGGCTGCTCAGGCTTTGGCCTCTCTGCTGAGGATTGCAACCAAAAGCTGCCAGTTGTGCACTAGACAAGTATTAATTTAGTTTATTTATAACCACTCCTCGCTGTAGTATTTGATTTGTCTACTGGGAACTGAAGTGAAACCAGCAATTCTCTTTGCATAGGCAATGACAGCCCTCTTTCAAATGTATAGAAATTCCCTTAGTTTGATATCCGTGTGCAGTCATTTTCTCCTGATGCAGGAAATTTCTGTTCCCGGAGCAAAGTGATTTAACACAGCAGTTAGCACAATATGCCTAATGAGTAGTTGCACAGCATCATCTAGTACTTTTGACCGTTGTACCCTATTGATTTTTCCGGTAGGAAATGGTAGAGGCCCCTAAGTGCATCATATTTGTGCTTGCTTATAATGTGCAAGTGGGTGCATTGTACAAAGAAATCTACACGCCACGGGGTTCCCAGTGACAGTTGTCTGAGATGCAGCGTTACGTTCGACAGATGCCATCACTTCCCCTAATCACTGGGCGGTATTTTGTTTCATTGGAAGTGGAGGTATGTAACAAGTGGGCTGGAGGGGGCTGTGAATACACAGCCGATGGGGGTGGGAGGGGCAGGGAGAGACATCAGTGACAAGCCATATAGGAGACCCCGATGGCTAGGACTATAAAACAGTTATTTTTTAAAAAAAAAAGTTTTTTAAAAATAGCAACTGACTTGCTCAGACTAGAGCCTCTGCACTGTTGTAGGAGCCATTACATCCTCTCACTGTATTTGCAAGGCAGACTACTTTGGGGTTTAGCCTTCTCTTAGTGGCTGTGCATTAGACTAAGTCAAGGTATAGCCTTCAGTGCCGGGTGGTCTGGAAAGTGCCATACCCCATGAGTTGCTTTGGGAAGCATTTTATCAGATGCCCTCAGTCACAATCTCTCCTCCGCTTCCTTTGGAGGAACAGCGATGGTTTGCAGTTCATTGCTGTAAAGTCTTAATCTGCCCATTAACTCTGATACTCTGACCCATGTGCATGCCACCAAAGCTCCACCAAACCACTAGTTCTGGGAGGGGGGGACCTATATCACTAACCCTTTTGCAAGGGTTTGCTGATGGCTCGCACTCCTTTGCCTGGCGTGATCCCCGGCATTCAAAGCTGTTAAGGCATTCTGATGACTGGAATGTCAATAGAAATCAAATGCAAGCTTATGTCAGTGCCTCCTTGTGGGACAATAAATCTTAATGTGCGTTGAAGCATGCATCCCAGAAGTCACCTTCAAAATCTTCCTTCCAGGCCCCAGAGGTAAGCTGGGCCGTGGAGAAGTTCCAGCATTGCACACGCCGGTGGCATGTAGGGTGGGAGGGATATGCTCTTCCCAAGCCAGTCCTTTCTCGAGTCTTGCAAATTTGGCTTTCTCTTTTTCTCTTCTCTGAACCCCAAACAAGTACCGTAATGTTTGTGTGTGTGTGCAACCCGGCAGCCTTTTCATTAGCCTTTGGACACGGGGGAAACAAGCCACTGGGTCTGACTCCATGCTCTCTGCCTCTTGTCCAGTTTGTGATGCTGGCCTCTCACCCTGTGACATTGTAGTTCCTTTAGTAGCCTCTTGCGAGGGAACGTATTATAGGCCTTTGGGAAGCCTTAAGTAAAGGATGCCAGTATGGAGTTACGTGAATGGTGGCCGATCCGATACAGACTTCCCCAATATTGGGTTACGTTCAGATTTTGCATTATGATGCAGGCGAGACAAAATGCAGGACATTTGGGGGG
>NW_017728916.1:10463373-10474340 GCF_001723895.1 Crocodylus porosus
GGGGGGGGGGGGGGGGGGGGGTTTGCCCTCTGACATAGATGTTTGAAGTCAGATTAGCAAATCCTCACTCATGTTGGAGAAAAGTTGTGCACCTAAATAACGTGATTGAAATGAGCTGCTCGTCAGCCTGAACTGGCGTCTGGCCCTGGCTCTCTCTAAAATGAATCTGAGGTATGTCTGCATGCCTTTGTGAGAGGGAGAAGAGACTCTCATGATACTTAGTCTTTAATAAGTCTAAGATGATATTAGCCAGGTCCCAGACAGCACCGAGAGAGGCTGCTGGCAGAGCAGTGCAGCATCTTGTCATCACAAGGTCATTAGGTTGCTCTGAGAGGTCGGTGCGTGATGTCGGTCTGTACGCAGCGCGCCGATTCCCGTACGCCAGTGGCTAACTTTTTTTTTTAAATAGCTCTGTGCCCAGAAAGCTATGAGCTGAGAAATCCCCAGGAGACTGTCTGAAGCCAAAATAATAAAGCAGGATCAGGCTACAGCAGTTGTTGAACGAGAGGGGGAAGTTGCATTGTCTGTGTATAGCAAGGGGACCGGCTGGGCTCGGGGAGGGCTGGGTAATGGGCCATCTATCTTTCACTTGTGCGGGGCACCTGTCACGAGCGCTGCGCAGGGTCTGATCGAACTAAGCTATAAGGGGCAGAACAGCTGGTGGGAAGCTGCTTTCCCAGGACAACGTGGGTATTCCCATCTCGGATCAGCCTGATGGAGGAGTATAGAAGGGACCTAAAAGCCTTTTGCCCGGCCCTCATTTGCCTTGGGACCAAATCAGTTTAAATACAAACAGCGCTCTCATGAGTGACGGTAGCTCATAAAGGGCACAGGAAGAATCTTCAACAGATCCAAAAACAGGGATGGGTCTACACTTTGGGGGGGTTTTGTGACAGCGGTCAAATGAAAAAAAAAATTTTGGTGAAAATATTTGGGTTAATTTTGTCCTTTTTTGGGCTGAAATCCAGGCCCCACTGAAATGGGTTACTGTCTTCCTTGCAAAGACAGAGAGAAAATGGGTGAGAGCAGACAACCGGGGTAGATCCAGGGGTGCAACTGCATCTCCCTCCTTTGATTCCTGGGGCAGCCCAAGTTTAAAACCAACCACCTGGCAGTGGAAGCAGCATTTCTATTCAGGCATCACCGAGGGAGTTGCTTGCCATCATGGCTCGTTGCAATCTCCCTGGTTCCTTTTATACTCTTCATTTCACAGGTGTTAACAACCTTCTGTCCTCTTTTAACGGTCTTAATAGTCCACTAATGAAACAATTCTCTTTTTCTGCAGTTCTACCATCTGGTAGCTGCTCCTGGTAATGTAGCTCCTATTTCACAAACCTGCAGACTGTTTTTAACTCTAGCTAAAAACCTGCTCAAGTGTGGAAACGTGACCTCAGGTGTGGAAATAACTTTCAGCAAAGCTCAAGAAGGCTAGATTTTGTTTTGTGAATCTGAAAAAGATATGCATTGACGTCTAATAAATACAGAACTAACATCTCATTGTACTTGCCTAGTTCGTTGTATCTTTATCCGTAGTGTATGACATAGCAAAGTAATGCACATTCCACTAAAGTTATATTTGTTGTTGCTTTGATCTTACAATGAGTAATGCAGTCCTAGGCCCCTAGCGTATTAGCAAAGCTTCTAGTTTCTTTTTTCCTGGAGAAAAATGTGTTGTGTTATATCTGATGATGCACCACACCATCTGCACCTCCCTCCTGTCTCCTCACCGAGCCAGGCTGGCACTGGCTGTGGATGTTTGGGACTCTAAGCCCGATTCATTCTTGCTGAAGCTCTTGTGAAGTTTGAATCAAGGCTGTCATCAGTCACTCTGGCTCTAATGGCTTCCTTGTCAATCAAAGTCACTTGCTGAGCTGGCCTTGTCACCCACAAAAGGGTTCAGCCCAGAAGAAATGCTGAGTTGTTGTGGCTCGAAAGGCAACCTATATATACACCGTGGTGGTTTCCAGTTGAAATTTGCTGATCACACTGAATGGAAATCTTGCTAATATCTGGTTATGCCTTTTTATCACTGCTCATACCATATATGAGCAGCAACACAAAAAGATGGGTGTCCAGTTTTGTAACTGGATTGAAATTGGGGGAATTAACCTGCTTAGTGCCCATATTAATAGTGAGCTCCTGTTGCATTGTGTCTACCAGTGAAAGTAGTGCCGCAAAACAGGAAGAGCTTTAATACAACAGGATAGCTGATATGTTGTAACAGCCCCCTAACAGTCAGGTTCTGCGGGGGTTGGTTTCTTTTTGGTTTTTTTTTGGTTTTTGGCTCCCCTCAATACCATGCTGGCTGCTGTAGCTCTATAGAGACGTACTACATTTATCCTCATGTAATGTGATCTGATTATAACATGGCCACGGTGCTAATAGCCTGGTGATGTGGTAGCTCTTGAAGCAAGAAATGAATGCTGCATCTGAGGCTGTTGCTCAAGGCTTCTACGAATTGGCTCAAGTTCAGTGCTGGCTTCTAAGCCACTTTATAAATGGCTGCTAAGGGAAAGAAAGCGGTCCCTTTTGCCCTAGCATTTTTACGGACGGTTTGGTTCCAGAGTAAACGTGGCCCTTGTTTTACTTGTGGCAAGCCGTGTGTGCGCCGTTGCACTGCATCACGTCTGGGCAGTAGGTGGCGGTGCATGGTAGTTAATGCTTTGCACGCCGTTTTCTAGGGCCGAGTCGGGATGCGCTGTGGAGCCCAGGGACCAGGTTAGCAAATGCAAGTCTGAGTCCTTGATCTCTGGAGAGGGAGGAGTTGGGACGAAGGGGAAGGTAAAGGCGTGGGAGGGTAGCTGAAGGCACAGAAGGGGGGAAAAAGCAGTGTTGCCAAATAAGAAAGGAATGAAAACACTGGAGCAGTGGGAAAAGCAGCAACTGACCCTAGACACAGGCTTGCGTGAGGCCGTATGGCAGGGCTGGACATGTTCTTGCCTCAGATGATTGGGGAATTAACTGGAGAAAGGGAGACCAGGGATGGGGAAGAAGTGAACAACTGTAAGATCTGTCGTAGGTGGCCAGAGCTCTCTCTGGACTGCTGAGACCATGCAAGCAATATGTTTGACAAAGCCGCTTGCCCCTTGGGAGCTGCTAAGATGCTGACAAAAGGCAATCAGCAATGTCTGGGGTTAATTCAGCGCATTTGGAAGTCGGCGTGTGCACGTGTAGTGCTTAAAGCACAGAAGGCAGCCTGGGTCTCGATGCTGTTGAACGCCTCCCCAGAAATGCTCATCTTTGTGGATCGGCTGCACTAATGGCAGCAGCCCGGGCCTCCATCCTTTTGAAGGAGAATGTAGCAGGACTCACATGGACATAGCAGTTGGAAAGAAAGGGTGACCCTGGGGTGAAGGATGGGGAGAGGGACCCAGGAAACCTGCACTGGATCCTGGCTCTGCGGCAGACTCCCTGTGTGACCTTGGGCAAGCAACTTGTCCTGGCCAGAGCACCAGTTTTTAGCTTGTAGAAGAGAGACAAGGGTTTGGTTTGTGCCCTTGGAGAGGCGGGCTGGTAGGTACGACCTGTCTCTTACTCTCTCTAGGCCCAGGCTATAGTAAACATGGGACTCCTAGTACAGACATTATTCCTGCTTCCCTAGAAAAAACCCCATGATTAAAACTCCTAGCTTGCCCTTGCAATCTTCTATGTCAATCTACTTTGGATACTTTGTAGTTGCTGAACACCTTCCCATGTTGCACCCCATTATCGTCACAGTGTCCATGGTTACCCCGGGCTGCGCGGCCGCAAAACGAAGGTGCGGGGAACCCGAGAGACCTGTCCAAGGTCACGTAGGATCTCTGTGGACTAGGAGAGACTTGAACTCGGGTCTCCCCGTTCTGGGGTAAGTGGTTTGAATGCTGCGCTGTCCAGAAAGCTGAGCAGGGTATGTGGGAAACGATAAAAGATCTGGTTGAGGATTGCACTTCAGTGAAGAAAGCTGAATAGAGGCAGGGTTTACAAGATGCGGGATTCGCTTCTCTAGAAACCTTTGGAGGAGGAGCAGCGGCTCAGGAAGGGATACCCAGAAGAGTTTCTCCAATTCGGAGCACTCCTGAACAGTGATCAATCATGCCCAAAAAATGGAGGATCACAACTGAGGCCACACTTCTGAGTAATGAGGCGATGGTTTGCACACCTGCTGCAATGCTAATGTGGAAAAAAAAATTCTGTACAGAAATTCATCGAAGCCATCTTTGAAATATAATGTATTGGGACCACACGCGTGTGCTAGCATTTTTGTAGCTGCCTTTCCAAAGTCGGTAGACCTTTATGATATAACTGGCTCTCCTTCTACCCAAAGCTGCAAAGGCTTTTATTTGACTTTGGAAGCACCTTGCATTTTGTGGTGCTTGTCTGGTGTCTTGGCTGTCTTTGGAAGTCCTCTCTATTGCGACACGTTCTGTTTGTCATGGTTTATCATAGCAAAATAAGAGTGAGCGCGTTTTCCTTTTGCTGAGCAAACTCCACTAGTTCCCTCATTAAATCGTGCATCTGCAAATCACGCTTACAGGATTTAAAATGGTCTCAATCATAAACAATCAGAGAACGGGTTGGAAGACATTCCCCATGGGAGCAATGAGTATCTGTTCATTGGACCTAGCTGCGTAGCGCCTACACTAACTTTATTTTGTCAAAGAAACATCCAGGAGGACATAAATATCAGGAAGTTTTATGCTGCTGAGATTTGGCTCATTCTTTAATTCAGAACCTTCTGTTTTCTTCTTCTGTAAAGGCAGAAAGGACATTTTTAGGGTTGTCTGGTTTTATAATTAGCGTGAAGTAAATGTGAAGCGATGTCTGTGTCCTGATTATAGCTGGCAAAGTTAACTGTCCCAATGGAGCTTTTAATGGGAGGCAAAGAAAGCAACGTCCGAGAGTCTGAATGACTACTGACCCATAGCACATGTCTCTGGATAACTTCCTTCTACTTAACGATGAGATACGGTGCATACACATACTGATAGGTGGAAACAGCTGCAGCTTTCGCAGTGGGGGGAGGGGGTTAATACCATTTAAAATGAATTATATGCTCAGTACAAGTCACCTACTCTGAGTGCATTGCATGTAGCTTCTCAGTAGGGATGTGTTGTGAATTCTGTGGAATGGGAGATTTATTCAGTGAAGGAACTACAAACGATCCTCTTCCTCGTAGGTCCGGATCTCTGCAATCCACCCATGCCTGTACTTTCTGAGATGTACACCCTGAAATGGTGTACATCTACTATAGCCTGAGCCTCCAGAGAGTAAGAGACAGGTCCTACCTACCAACCCGCTTCTCCACCTTTTTGAGATTGTACACCCTGAAATGGCGTACATCTCAAAAACATGTCCTAGTTGGGCCCACGATTGAGACGCGAGCTATTTGTCAGATATGTTTCCAGAAGGCAACTGGATTGATGAAACCAGTGCTGTAGCCCGAGCTATTCTGTGCAAGACGAACTCATTGCCTCCTCTACTGTACTGAACAAAGAGGAGATGTACAGTTATATCCTCATTAAGCAGACTCTTTGCAGGTAGTAGTTTGGTGTTTCAGGGATGAGAGGTTGGTGTTGCATGACATGAACATCTTCGGAGAATGCACCAGCAACACTCAACTCAAAAGGATGCAGGGCAATGGTCGCCATCAACTAAATTCCTTTGATTAAACTCAATGGCTAGCCAGTTTTGCTCCACTCTCTCAAGACCCATAGGGGTGAACTTGTAGGAAGCTAAAGGCAAAACCCTACACCACCAGACCAGTTGAGGAGCTCACCAACTCCAGAGAAATATGCACTTAAGGAGGGACTTGAAGGAGAAGTTGGCAGCTTGCTGAACCAAGATGGGATTTCCAGACTCTCTTTCCCATAAGCATCAAACGTAGACTCAAAGGAAGTTATGAGAGGGGTGATGCTGGATGGGCTGAGAAATCAGGAAACTGTGCTAGGTGAAAGACTTTTGCAGTATTATGGTCCATTGAAAGGAGTTGTGGAGAAAGAGGCTATTGCAGTTGAGGCAAAAAATGAGCATCAAATGAAAAACAAGGTGGATAGTGGATATCTAGGTTTTAAGATAAGACATAGGAAAATCACCAGCAGGATTTAGTAGCATCTTTGGCTCCTTTAGTGCCATCTAAATGGATTTTTCATTTGAAGCCTAGAGACCGCTCGGAAACAGAGAAGCGATGTAACCCAGTGGGTTCAAGCTGGTAAGGGGATGCTGCATCCTTCCTGGATCTAGTTCTTACGCACTTATTTGGCTAAATCTCATCTATGGACGATGTACTGAGTTAGCGCAGTGGTGATTTATGGAATTGGATAGCTCGCCTTAATACAACCACAGTTCAGCTCCTGTTCACAAATCAGGAGCTAGCGACTCTTCCCAACTCATAGTTACAACCCTGCGCTAGTTGGGATCCTGCACAGGTTTGACGATGGTTTACAAACCTGGCATGCTCTACTTCAACGGTGCTCATTTACACAGGGTGCCTATTTTCATACCAAAAAACCCACCCTTTTAAGGTATTTGTTTAATGGTAAAAATGAAACAAGGTTTCAAAGGCCATTCTGACTTTTTCATCCCAAAGGTTTGAATTTTCTACGATTCAGATACAAGAATAAAGAGCCAGAGAAATTATCTCTGAACCAAAGTCTGTTGGAGCTACAGAGTCTGAAGGGCGGTTCCAGAGGCTGGAGCTGGACTCGTCTCGGTGGGGGGAGATGATGGGACAAGGAGCAATGGGCTCAGGTTGCAGCAAGGCAAGTTTAGGTTAGATATTAGGAAAACCTTACTTAGGAAGAGGGTAAAAAAGCACTGGAATGGGTTGCACAGAGAGGTGGTGCAATCTCCATCCAAAGAACAATCTCAAGTCCCACCAAGAAGCAGCAAGGCTGGAGAAGGGCTATTGCCTAAAGCCCAGGGCTTCACAAGCAAAGAAGTCAGTTTTCCATAGGCGGTCTCAGTGGATATGCCTACATTTAATCCCTGATTGTTTTGGAAGAGCTCTGGACCAGGGTTTCGAGGCTCTGCATTCACAGGAGGGACTGGATTTTCAGAAGATCTCAACACCTGTCTTCCAACACATTTAGGCTCCTGGGAGACAGATTGGGGGCAGGGGGATGGATTTTCTCAAATACTCAGCCCCCAGCTTTCGCTGGGCTCATTCGAGGAGCTGACCCCGAGCGCGGGGGCTGAATAATTTTGAAAATCTGTCTCGTTTTGGGAATGATTGAAACAGTGAGAAGTTGTTATTATACTTTTTTTTTAAAGAAAGGAGAGCCTAGTTCATCTTAATATCAAATATGCATCCTCCCCCTTCCGTGCTCCAATTAGCAGCTAAACGCGGGGGAGAGAAGAGGAGGAGGAGGAAACTAATAACACTGATTACACAGTTGGCTAACAAAAAGGAAAAGAAAAGCAAGTTTTTAATGCATTTGTGGACAATAAGGCGGAAATGATTCATGCTCAGTACAGTTTCCTGCTGTTAATCCCTGTTAACCTAGGGGTTGTCTCTGCCTTGCTTTCTGCTCTTTTATTAAAAAGAATGATATTTTTCCACAACCCCCCCCAGAGACTGTTGAGTCCTTAGCTCCTGAAGCAAAGGCAGCAAAGTCTCTCTTGGCTGTGGCCACCAACAGCAATACTTCTCAAACAGCAACCAGGTGGTTAAAAACTATTATTGCTTATGTGAGAGAGCATTGCAGTAGCCCTTCTTTATCTCTGCGAGATCAAACCTTGGCCCCAAGGCACCTAAGCACATGCATGTTTCCATTGTGAAGTCCCTGCTCCACAGATCAGCCACGGACGAGGCAGCTGTGCCAGCAGTAGACTCACAGAAGGAGGCTCTTCCCTTGCACTAGCTTGGCTTAGCACATCCCTGCGATGGCCTTTGGCCAGCCACCACGTAGAGGGGACATGTCTTGTGAGAAGGGCTTCCTCGTGCTGCTAGGCACAGCTGGCCTTGCTCTAGCGGGCTCCTCAGCAGAGCAACTTGCTTGGTGAGTGCAGAAGAGGTGCTGGAGAGACCCGGGGATGATCCTGGTTGAATTCCCACCTCCCCAAAGACGGTCCCAGACTGAAGTGGGAGGTAAGAGTTCAAAACCAGTGGCCAAGAGTAGCCCCTGCTGCCCCGTTATATTTGCCAGGGGTGGCCAACCCATGGCACGTGTGCCACCAGTGCTATGTTTTGGCGGGGGGGGGAGTGAGGATCACAGCCGCAGATTTGAGCGGGGAGCAGAGCAACACTCAGGGCAGGGCTAACCTGGTAGACACCTGCCAAAAATTGTGATTCGTCTAGATGACGCGGCCTCCCGGGATGATGCACAGCTTCAGCGGCTTTTGCAGCCCTTGGAGAAATGCCTGGAAGTCGGTTCTTACAGTGTTGTCTCTGGAGATCAAAATTAAGCATGCTGAGGGCTGGGCCTTGATGGTTTTGCACTGCCTGGTTTCTTGATGCTGCTTTGCTCTAGTATGATTTGGCCTGCCCTTGGCTTCCAGAAGGCTGGTTCACTTGCCTTTGATCTGTGAGGCTGATGCACGACGCTGCACTTACGGAGGAGCGGTGGGTGTCTTGTGCTGCCTGTTGCCTGTAGCATGCGGTTCCTCCGGGAGCTATCGATAGTATTGAACTCATTGTGCCTCTTCCAAGGGCCCTGAACACGTCCAGGCCTCACTAAAAGAGAGCAAAGTCGTCTTGGCCATTGTTGGGAGCGGGAGTGTGAGCTCCGACACCTGTAGCCTCCAGTTGGAGCAGAGTTGGTGCAAGGTCTCGTTTCTGCCACACGAGATCACGGGCTCTTTTCTGCTCTTCCAGTGGTTGCAAGAGAAGATGCTGTCAGAGAAATGTAAGAGCAGGAGATGCTAACTGCATTAAACACGTCACCTTCCCCGGTCTGTGACGGTCCTGCAGTGCCCGCCAGTTTATGACTGGTTGGCGAGCAGGCTTGGGGGTTTCAGAAGAATGGGCTTGAAGGAAACCTTCTCCTGGTGCTGTCTGAAAGACATGGTGGAGTTTAGAAAGCAGGTGCCTCCGCCTTGCAATCCATATAAAATATTTAGCAGGAGCCTGAGCCAGGATTAGTGCAACAAAGGGTGATCAGCTGGGAGTAACCGCTCGCACGGCGAGGAGAGGTTGCTTCCTGAAGCCTCATCCCTTCAGAGACTATGGAGGCGCTTGGCTTTCCTGAGGTCTGGGGGTTTCTGGCAGTGTCTAAAACACTTGCTGAAAACTCATCCAAGTCAGTTCTGAGCCCCTGATTGCCACGGGCTATTCTGCATAGGCCCAGGGACCCACCTGCACGGGACAGTTTGCAAGATCAAGGCCATGCTGCACAAGTCATTAGGCTCAATGTCTACAGCACAAAATGAGGGCAAGATGGCTTTTAAAGGAGCTTTCAAAAATAACTCCCCTTTAGCTCTATGAGCACAACCACCAGCAAAAGAGTGGCCAGAGTTTGCTTGATGATGGAGGAGCAGATTAGGCTGAATCCCAAGCTCAGCAGCTCTAGAGTCAGTTGGAAAACATGAGGGTCGGATTGAGGGGGAATGGCAATGTTTCTACTTTTTTCCTTCCAGTTTTGACAGTTTCCCTGTTCCTCCCAGTCAAAATTTGGAGCGTTTCACCCCAAGCTAGCGTGTGTTTTTGGAGCATAAACGTGTGTGAGGTTCCAGGTTCAGTTGCAAAAGGTTGCTTTTTCTTTGGCCGCCTCGGAAACGTAGCTAAACGCAAATTGTTCAAAAGCTCATCTGTAAAAGCCCTCTCCATTTGTTTTAGTTGTGGCAACCCCCTTTGGTTATCAAAGAGAAGATGGTAACAACCGATCTGTGTAAATGCCGTTGGCATCAGCTGATTATTGGGGCTGGGTTTTTCAAATGAAGATTAGAAAACTTGGCTGCTTCTCAGTTCTCATTACACAGAGCTGTGAAGGACTTGGGGAGCTGGGAAAGGTGTGAGAATCCAAACCCATACGTGCACCTATGGCTGATTTTAAAGCTAGTGTTGTTCTTGGTTTCAGTTTTTTGAGTGTTGGAGGAAGCCAGGAGCCTGATCCAGTCTCAGAAGTGTCACGAGTCGATGCTTAGTCCTGAAACCTGTGAGTTTTTTGAAAGGCAGGTCCAAAAAAAATACCCTAAAGCTCATACAGCTTGTGTCTGTAGATTATGAGGTCTTTAAAGCAGAGGTAAGCTTTCATTCTGCATGGGCACAGCAGGGTCCTGGTCCCAGCCTACAGGTCCTCTGAGCTGCAGAAATGCAAATGCCTAATAGGAATTTGTGCTGCCGTAATGTGGTGGGTACTGCCAAATGGTCCCAAACTGAGAGAGCACGGGGACACGGACCGAACCCTTGTAACTCCTCTATGTGCACCAGCGATGTTGTTGCATTGCACTGAGTGGCCACTGTAACTATAACGATATTTAATTATTTATGTAGCTGGAGATCCAGAAGGTGCCGGTCAGGAATTGGAGTGCTGTTATATCAGGCAATGGCCATAAATCCCTCCCCAAAAAGCCAGCCATTGCTCTAAAGACTGTGCAAGCCTCGTTTCAGAAAGGTCAGGTTGAGTTTCTGTCTAGACACTTTGCCTGTTCCCTTTGTCTCCGGCGTTCACGCTTTGGGCTTCAGCATGGCAGGGAGCTTGATCCACTTAATGACTGGAACAGGATGGGTGTCACGGAGGGGATCTTGGTGCAAAATCCTGGACGCGTTGGAGCCCGTGGCAAAACGCCCGTCGATTTGCAGAGGGGGTGACCAAGAGTTCGTGGCTGGTTTCGGTTTCAAGCTGTAACGCGCTCTCACCAGGCGCTCTTGGACTGCTCGCTCTCTCGTCTACGGGGGTGTCTTACCAAGCTCAGAGCGCTGGTTGTGAAGCCCTTGAAGACATTCAGAGAGCAGATTATTTTTCCTTGTTCTTCCTGGGTCGGCAGACTTGCTCACATTCTCTGCTTTTGTAAAATGACCTGTTTTCTGTTTTAAAATCCCTTTTTTTTTT
>NW_017728916.1:10474440-10529464 GCF_001723895.1 Crocodylus porosus
TTTTTTTTTTTTTTTTAAAAAAAAAAGCTCTTTCTTTACTCTCCAGTCCTCCTCATGTGACCAACCTGGAAAATTCACATTCATGTGACCCATCAACTCCTCCAGGGTTCATCCCACTTCGAAGTATTTCAAATGCTGAGCTGTGCATGGAGTATGGAGTTCAGTGCAGGAATAAGGATGCCACAAGAAGGGAGGTTCCTTTCTTTGCCTCATTTGCAAACCCAAACCAGCCACAAGAGGAAAGAAAAATCAGGATGTTTGAAACCAAGTCAGCACTCCAGCAAGCAATGTTGCCCAAATGCTGTGCTTGAAGTCTTTGTAAAATATCATTGCTCTCAAATGAATAGAAGTCCTCCCTTTTGTAATCTACCATGCCCAATTTTTATTTTTTAATATAAAAAACAAAATGCAGATGCACACAATTACTGCAGTCAATTTTATAAAATTTTCCAAATGCTCCAGCTACTTAGGAACACGTTTTCCATGAAGCTTTTGAAAATCTGCCCCCTGCACCCCCCCCCCTTACATTTGTACCAAGTTGTTTAAAATGCAAAGTTTGGTGATTACTAATGAATTGCAATTAGCAAGCATCTTGTGCCCTTCTTATCTGTCTCACTGTTTATTTTTACTCATCAGCCTTACTGTTCTGATTTAAAAACCATAATCGCTGGGCCACGTCGCCAGTGCTTTGTGCACGCGGGCTGGATCTGGGAAAGTCTGCAACTTGCTTTGGAAGATGAGCGCTCTAGAGTTGGTGCCTGTAGCAAACCAGTCTCCTTTCATCCTACTTGCATGAATCACTTGGTTCATCAGTCGGTCATTTTGTTCCCTAGCATCACCAGTTAGAAGTTCTCTGCAAACCATGCACGAGCACCCGTGAAACCTTCTTTCTGCCCCTTGGTGAAATGGCCTCCCCTTTTCTTGTCTGCTACATGGAGACGGCGGCTGTCCTCTTTGGTGTCTGAGCCTCAAAGACCAGGGTGTCTTTGTGCCAGGGGTTGTACAAACAAGTCATAAAAGACCGGTCCAGAGAGCTCGCAATCTGGTGTATGATGAGAGACTGTGGGCAGGAGGGGAGTGACGGAGGAAGCAAAAAAGCAAGCAGTTCTTGTGTCATAGCAGAGTCTGTTTGCTATCTCCAAGACCCAGCCCCTTGTGCCTCTGATGCATCAGCCCTGATGAGCATCTCTGCAAATGTTCCACTCGTTCCGGATGCTTTCCCGAGTGTACAGACCTCGTTAGCATATGCCGGGGGAGGGACCTCCATCTGCTAATGCAGTTCTGGTGGGCAGAGACACGTGGGAACGAGAGCCTGGGTCGCCATCGGGTCCTCTCAAAAATGTTTCTGTTCTTGTTGATGCCCCATATATCATCGTACCTCGCCATAATGTGACAGTTAAAGCAGGAGCCCCAGATGTGAGGCATGGGCATCTTCTCCATCCCAGCAGCTTGCTTGGATGGCCCCATGTCAGCTTTGGGTATCTGTGTGATGTTGCTTCCTTGGGCAGCCTTGGTTTAAACCAGGAGGCAGGCATAAACACGTCTACGCTAGACCCATCCAACCTGCATGAGTACATGGTATCCTGCATCGCCTGTGAGGCAGTTTCCCTTTTGCCATCTTAATGCACTTGAAAATATTGACTGAAGAATCATGCAGCAACTTATCAGCCCTTGGGAAGAGGACCCAGGCGTTGTGGTTCCCATCCATGTGCACTGCTGACTATGCCACATTGGGCATGGACATACTGCAGCATACCCTTATGTCACCAGCATTGGTTTCCTCTGTTGCCATCAGTTCTGGAGACAGAGGAGCATGCAGCTGCCCCTGGCTGACCTGCCCAGATGCCTGTGCTTGCATTTTGCCACTACAAGCCACGGGACTACTAGTATTAGCCTCATTTGCCTTGAGTAATTGCCCTAATCCTGTGCAGCTCATATCAGTATCAAGTTTTAAGCCTGTTTCTTTCCAGGGTAATTCTGCACCCAGCTGAACAAAGTTATGCCAGGCCAGGGCTCTGCATTATGTGTCCCCCTCCTACCCTGCCCCCAAGTGTAAATATGGTGTCCGTCCACCCAGTTGAAGACTTTGCCTCTAGGTAATGCAATTTTTGGATTGCTCTTATCTGCGATCTGGGCAACTTATTTTTCTCCCAGAGATCAAGAGCAGAGCAATGATTTCTTTAGAGGGTTGTTCCAAAAACCGGGGGGCCGGGTCAGCAGGGAGCAGTCTCTGCTATATTTGGGCGCTTCCATAAGGAATCAAAATTTCTGAAGCTTTGCCAGCAGAGAGGAGATGAAGTGCTAACTTTCCTTAGGAGCAGCGGTTTTGTAGCCATCTCGATACCTCAGGGCCTAGAAATGAACCTCTGAGGGTGCGTACAGTTGTTCCAGGAGGTTAGACTGGGTGTAATGTCTGTATGCACCCAAAATGTGCAAAGAAAGGACCTGACAGGGAAGCCATCCTACCAAGCGAATAAAATCTCTATATGTGTGCCTTTCCCCCTCCCTCCTTCCTCCTGCCATTAAGCACGAGAGAAGTAAATGGACTCTTGGAGGGCACTGAAGTGTGTTTGTGCATTGTTCAGAGACTTATTTGTATCAGGGCATGAGCAGATCCAGCTATACTATATCATTACATAAAGGAATGAGTAGATCCACTGTATTAAGCTGCGAAACACTGGGCCAGGCAATTATTTTGATTTCATCATTGCGGCGAGCAGCTGAAGCACCCAAGCGTGACATGAAATTCTTGCGTTTCATCCCTAGCATAAGTAGATGCTTTGAGTTTAGGAAGGAGCTATTGTAGAGAGACTGCTCCGTTTCTGGACAGCAGACAAGTCCCCTTATCTGAAGGGCTCTGAGTTTTATTGTGTTTAACGTCTTGTATCCAGCAGTTCACTTGCACAGGGCTGGCTTCAGAGGCCTTTGTGGTCAAGGGAATCCTTCCCGTTGGCACCAGTGGCCTTTGGGTTGCTCATCGAGTGCATTAGTGTGTGTTCTTGCATGCTTCAAAGTCAATGACAAAACTCAGTTGCCCTTGCAAGTGTAGCCAGACCCTTGATTCATACCCCCAGGCGCAGTGCAATTTAGTGGCCAATAAACATAAGCATCGGTACTAGAAATGAAAGCAGGTTTCAAGTGGAAAAACAATGCACCTTTCCCCTCCCTCCGCCTCAAAGCTGTAAGTGCCATTTTGTTGGACAGGTGCTTTACTAACTAATCAAGTCATTTTAACCCAGCCAGACCAGGTTGGGGGGGACATGGTTTGTTTTTATATGACCCCTCTATTGGTCTCTAGATTAACGTAGGACAGCAGCAAACAGGCAAACCGGCGGGCGCAGATCTGCGTCGAAGTTTGCTTCCGAGTATTTTGTATCTGTGGTTATTAAAACCTGTGCACAAAGCAAGAGTCAAGCAAGTGCAGTAACGTCACTGGCTCATTTTCAAGCGGTTTTGTAAGGACAGCCTATAGAAAAGGCTGGCGCTGGTACAGAAGCGGAAAGAGAGGCTGAGCATGAGAGGCTATTATCCAATACACAGGAAGGCTGTGACAACGTGAGTTTGTGACATTCAAAGATGTCACTACTGTTAGGTAGTGGTGGGTTGCCTGTACTAGTGACTCATTGGTACAATTTGTTCTCATTGAGACTAACAAAAGTTTTGATGGTGACAAACTGGCAATGCTTACCAGCCAGTTGCTTTGGTAGCAAGATGCTTGCATTCAGAAACCTTAAGGACATCCTTTTCAGCCAAGGAAAGATTGGGATTCAGCCCGTAAATGGAGCGGTGGAGGGAACGGTCGATGGTCTGATATGAGGGAGGATTCCTGGCAGCCTGCGCTCCACCTCTTTTAAAAGGGTCTTGAGGACCTCGGCGCCACTTGGAGACGTGCAAAGTGCAAGAGCGGAAGAGGGGACAGTGCTTTGACACGGGGACAAGTCAGAGCTGTGGCTCAGCTGTGCAAACTAAAGGCACAGGTATGGAGAGGAATGACAAGCTAGTGGCTGTTCTCAAGGATGGGTTGGGAGCAGGTATTTGCTGCTTTTGAAGAGAAAAGGTGGATCTCCCTTCCATCAAGGTAGTGACTTTGTGTGAATGGAGAATCAGTATCTCATCTCTTCAAATGCATTACCCTACCTTGGACGCTTCAGTTTTGTAGGCTTTGTTTTATTAGCCTCATAATTCTTAAATAATTTGGACACTACAGAGCTGACTCTACAACTCTTGGTGTGAGGACACAAGGCCAAATGACATTGCTGTTTGCTTCTGGTACCACTCTGGAGCCTTCCCCTGTTTGCTGTTACTTAAATCTTCTCGGAAAGAATGGGCATCCTTTTAATAGCTCATGCAATTTGGAGGTTGAGTCAAATTTGTATTTTCTGTCATGAATCAACTTCAGTGTAAATGTCTAAGCACCTGGAGGCATGTGTCGCTGTTATCCCCAATCTGTAGATGACGTTGCTTCAATCCTCACAGGACTGTCTGCAGGAAATGTTCACTCTTAAGTTATTGTTTCAAAGTGCCTTAGAAATGGTTGCAGTCCTTCAGCCATTTGTAATGACTAGGCTTTAAGCTGGGCTGCATGTGATGCGTATATCTTGTCAGCAATAGTGGTGCAAAGTACTTTTCCCAGTCTTGGGTAATGCTTATTATGTATGATTAAATCCTGGTACAACATGCATTATACAGCATTGTCCGCAGGAAAGTATTTGTTCAAAAAGCCATGTATTGGGCAGACTATAAAAAAATCTTAATCTGGGCTGTAAAAAGGAAATAAGTAGTTGGACTCTCAACTGCTTCAGGACGCAAAAGAGAACACAGAATTGATCTCAGATGTAACGTATTACAAATGAGATTTATGGAAGGATTATAGAAAGCAGTTAGTTAATGCTACTGGCAGTAAACAGGGATTAAAATATTTATCTAGCTGTAAAAAAATATATATATATAAATGATGATGGCAATCACTTGTGTAGTTGCAAAAAGAAGCTGCATACTTTAGGCTGACAGCAAATAGCACTCCCTATTATCACATGTTTTATAATGGGCATATATCAAAGTCCCTCTGTGAGGTTCAGTACTAAGAAAAAAGCCTTCACATCTAATCGGAAATGAATGGAAGAGTTTGGTTTGTTTTCACAATGGGCATGGTCCCCCAAGAAGAGGTCGAGTTGGGGGTGTTTGGAGTATCCCCACGGTCAGGCTCTTCCATGCCCCTGGTCAGATGGACGGTTTCTGGCTAGGTTTAAATCCTCGTTGCATGCTTCTTTAATCTCAACAGCAGAAATAAGACTGTGTTTGAAAAGGTTGTCAAGTCAACATACAAATGAATGGTCACAGTCCACCAGGTAAAGAGAAGGTAATGGGTGGGCAAAATTTAGAAAATTAATATTTATCTGCCCCTGGCTGCCTGCAGCCCTCAATGGCATGCCATAGCTCAGTAAGTGGTCCTCCACCCAAAATAATTGCCTGCCCCTGTAATGGCACCTGCTGGACTGGTTAGCAGTTGAGTGTAAGGCACTGTTTGGTGGCAGATGCTGTTATTCCCCTGCAAGAGAGGTGATCTATTCAATAAGTTGAGAAGAAAGTACAGGAAGGAAGGAAGTGTGACAGTCGTCCCTGACCCCTCCTTTAGAAAGATACAGCATAGTAGCATGTAGAGAGAAAACAGCTCCTAAATGCCTTTGAGCCCAAGGACTATGGCCATGACTTCAGTAACAGCAGTCCGGCTCTGGTCTTGGGCTGCTGGTGTATGGTTTTTTTTTAATTCCCCCGGGCCAAATGTTTTAGGTCTTGCTAAGAACAGTGATCCCAGGAAGGGAGTATGAAGACCCACCGGAGCGGGATAAACCACTGCTAGGAGTTGCTTTCCCCATCCAAATGGAAAACCCAGCCGCCTGTGTTTGGGACCCTGCTTCTCCGCTTCGATGCAGCCGTCCTTTCCGTGGGTCTTTCCCGATGTCAGAGGTAGGCTCCAGTCCTGCAGGCAGCACCGTGCGAATGCAGAAGCCGCTTCCTGTGACCCTGTGTAACATCTGCCAGGACCGCGCAAGCCAGCCATTAATTACACATCCCCGCTCTTCTGAAAAGGTCGATATTAGGCTTGTTTTGAGACCAGGGGAGGGAGATTCGTGGCAATTCTTACTGAATTAGCCTATTTTCCCTCGCTTCTAATTGGAGCCTCTCTAACACGGAAACACTGTCTTTGTTCGTTCGGCGCAGCGGCATACCCACGTTGCGTAGAAACCAATTAGCAGAGTGTCAGACAAATTGGTGGGCTTTTAAAACAAAACCCCAACTGAATTCAACCTCAGTGCTATTTTTAACAACCTTTATGAGGACGTAGGAGAAGCTCATTTGGATCGGGCTGAGGCTCTATCTAGCCTAATATCCCTGCCGGCTAGAGGCGCGTGCAAGAAGAGCACGACAGGCCCTGTGTTCATCTACATCCCAGCTAGGTCCTGCCACGTCTTTGCTCCCTGGTTGATGGTTTCTTAGATTATTGCTTCTCTTTAATTGCCTGGTTGGCGTCTTGTCTCCGGCCAGATCAACCCCTCAACCTGCATTGATGCTTAAAGTTTCATGGTTGGTTGGTTTGCAGCAATATTTTCAGGCTCCGGTGAAACCAAAGCACATGAGCATCCTCATTTTGGAACCGCCACTATATCAGGCAGAGGAAATCAGCATTGAGCGGCTAAGGCCCACATTTACTTTGACAGCAGTCTGGTTAGGATTCACCAAAGTTTTGGGGCACGGTCCAGCTGTGATGCAGGCTCCTGGGTCTGGAGGTGGTGGTCACGGGGCTGTCTTGAGCCTGCTTTCCAGCGGTCCCAATGGGGAGAGGTCCTGCAGCTCCTCGCACAACTGGGCTGAGAAGGGAGTTCAGTACCGGGATTTCTACTCCTAATGCGGGTGTTAGCTTTGGGCTTAAACTTAAACTGCTCAGCCAGGGGGATTAAGTAGCACAGCTGGCTCGTCTTCTGCATCTTCCTCGATTCCCCGGGGGATTGGCCAGACTACACAACGAGCGGCTTCCAGCAGCTGGCTATTTCCTGTGCATTTTCCTCTGGTGGTAATAAATTTAGCCCCTGTTGCTGGTCTGAGACATTGGCATTAATAACAGTTCTGGGTGGCCAGTTGTTCCTTGTTTCCGTGCCGTGTCGCTCTATTCCCAGCTCCTCTTATTGTTCCCACTTTGTTCGAATGCCTTTCTCTCCTTTTTTTAATGCGGTGCTCCCACTGAACTGCATCAACATAGATTATTAGTTTGCGGTTCGCTTCCTTTTATGCGCTCCTCGTGAATTATCTGCGAGCAGTGCTTGTGCTTTCGCATGCACAAATGAATCATTTTTTTTTTTTTTAATTTAGCACCATCTGCAGCACCCAAGTTTTGTTCTGCTTGTCAAACCTTGCGTGTGCTAAGTTGAGTTGTGAGATAGATGAGCAAAAGTCAACACTTGGTTGGGTGCATGCCTGCAAAACACAGGGCAGTTTTCATTTTTAAAACGATGGGATTGGATTTAGCACTGGCTGAGCACCGTGCAGCAATTGAAGGGATGCAGACTGTGGCAGTCAAGAAGAGACTTTGTTAAGATGCATCGGGAAGGGGGAAGAAATGTGTGCCTCTTCAGCAGTCATTACATATCTGAAGGGTTGCCACAACAAAGAGGGAAAACACCTTTTTCTCTTGGTGCCGAGAGTGGGACATGGAGCAGTGGCATGAAGTTGAAGCAAAGCAGATGGGATATCAGGAAAAACTTCTGTCCTGTTCGAATAGCGAAGCAGTGGCATAGGCTGCCTGGGGAAGTTGTGGGATCTCCATCACTGGAGGTATTCAAGAAGAGGTTGAGCAAGCAATGGTCGGGGCTGATGTAAGAGTAGCTATACTATATGCTATACTGCGGTCTTTCCCAGGCCGCTGGACTTTGTTGGTTCCCATACAGTACTGGGAAGACATTTTCTCCCCTCTTGCTGCTACACATTTCAGCAGTACAGATTGTGGGGGCTTTTGCCATCCTCTGTGGTGGTGGGAGGGGGTTGCGGGCCCTTGGTTGGATCTCTCAAGCATATTTCTAACAACCCTTGCAGCAGCAGGCCATCGGACACCACCGTCTCCCTGCTTCCCCCATGGAAGTGTAGGATGCTGTTGTTGCACGTCAGGGTTGACTGTAGTTTTAGTAATAGGTTCAACAAGTGTGTGTTTGGTCTAATTTGGATAGCGATGATCCTGCTTCTTGCTGGGGGTTGGGCTACAGGGCCTCCAGAGGTCCCTTCTAGCCCTACTTTTTCAATGCCTCTTACCCAAGAGAGTGCTGTGTTCCCCAAATTGCTACCTAAAAGGATACAGCAGAAACAGTGGTGGGACTGGAGAAGGGGTAAGAACGATTAATGGACCTGGAGAAAGCTCTCCGGAGGAGAGCTAGACAGCGTAGTTTCTGGGAGGTTGCTTGGGATTGGTAGATAAAAAGTTGGGAAATAATCCGTGCTTACAGAGAAGGTAGTTTTCAGGCGTTTCTACATAACGTTTCCCGTAGGGACAAGAGCTTTTCAGTGAAACCAAAAAGTTGGTGAACTTTAAGATCATGCAAGAAAATACTATATCACATATTGGATAATAGGCTGTGGGCCTCATTTACATGGGACCTCAAGAAAGCCAAAAACTTGGCAAGGTTCAGAAAAGGTGCTGGCACTTCTATAGATCACTGGATGTTTTTTGTTACTAATGGTATGGGTGGTAATAAGAAGAGAAATGCCCATGCTTTGGGGCATAAGCTAAATTTCACATGAGGAGGCTGGAAAGAAACTTTCCACTGAGGGTGGCATTGCACACCTGCCCGCGCAGCACCTCTGTTGCCATCCTCTGCAACACCTAGGGATGCTCAAAGGCAAACACTGAATCCCCCATCTGCCCGATCCAACATGGCTATTCTTACGTCCTTAATTTGATGCGTCTTTCCAGCTGAGCGCAGTCGAATCAAACCAGGGTGGCAGGTAATGTGGATATTGCAATCACTGGGAGCAAACATGGTATTGATACCGGATCAGAGACTTTTTGTTTAAATTTTGGGTCACTGCCCGCGAAGGGGTATGTTTTGGTGTTAATCTACTTCCTGACCTACCTGAGCGAGGAACAGATGTTTATCACGCAAAACCCAGCCTTACCAAGTGTAGGTGCCAAAGGTTTCCAGCCTTGGCAGGAATAGGAAGATTTGAGGCCTGCGAGGTGCGCAGAGCTCTGGATCCGATTCAGCAAAGCATGTCATCCGTTGGCTGATTTTTAAGCAGACAAGTTTTCCGCTGAAGTCGACGCAACAACTCAGTTCAAGTTATGGCATGGGCTTAGGCGTGTTGCTAGATTGAAGCCAGGGTGCTAAGACCCCTGCAGAGATGCTCCGGGCTGCATTGTACCTTTGTTTGGGAGCAGCCTCTCCTTTCCATTTGTTCTGCTCCCCAAGTATTTGGTATGGTCAGTTAGATTGTTATAAGATGCAAGCGGTCGTTGAATTAATAGCAGGCATTTACAGCAGATGGGATTCGGCTTGGCTTGCGATTCTGAATAAATCAGTGTCTGCATGTGCAGGGAGCACGTTCTTTGAGGCAGCTAGACTGTAATCGTTCCTACCTATATGGTTATACATTAGTATGCATGTGTCTTTCCTTTTTTTATTTCTCATCTCATCCAAAAACTTGGCAACAGGCTTCTATCTGGAGAGAGAAGCAGTGGCAGTTTTTATTTGAATCAATAATCTTACCACTAACTCACAAGCAGTCAGTCCTCAGAATAGATTTAGCAGCTATTAATTGTAGATGTAGACCATTTTACTGGACAGCTGTGATGAGAATATTTTATTTGCGCAGAGGACAAATGAACTCTGCCAGTCAGGGCATGGGACACGGCCACTGAGGTCTAGCACCGTTATTAAACAACAAGACAATTTGTATAGGAAAACATCCCTTTTTTTTTTTTTTTTGCATGGGTTAATTCTTTAGCATTTAATATTTTTTTTCTTTGAATCTATTATCTGTTAACATCATATTTTTCTTTAGTTGTAGCATGCTTCTTGGGAAGTGCAGCAAGGAGAGAAGTTTTCAATAGACCTCATTTTCACGGGTGTATAAGTTACTGCTGGTGATCCATAATGAAGGAGCAAATCAAAATATTCCCGGTTCTCTTTATTCCCTCTAAAACATGAAACAGGAGTCAGGGAGCAAGTATCCCATGTGTAATACTGATTCAGCCATTGATCTATTGATCTTAAACAAATGAGGCTTTTGCATGTTTTCTTGTTTCTGAATCGTTTACCCCTTTTTTTCCTTTTTTTTTTTTTGTGTGTACAATGACAAGCCAAAAAAAATGCATAAAATATAGCAAGCCATTAAGCGCAGCACAGCAGAAAGACAGGGAGGAAATACCCCATAGAGAAATATCAGTGACAAATAAATACAAGGCAGGCTAGGAAATGACCCAAATGTAATTTTCAGGGGAATGAATCGGTCAGCTAAGACATTAATGGAGATATGCCGTATCCAGATGGATTGTTGTTTCTAGTACCGTGAAGCACTGGGGCTTTGGTTTTATTATTACTAAACCAGCTGGCACATTAAATCAAATATTTGGTTTTTTGGGTTGTGTTTTTTTCTTTCACCGCCTCTAAGGTATTGCAATCAGCAGAGTTGCTGCAAGAGCAGGCAATGACTGTCGAGTCGTGCTGTTGAAGCATCGTCGAGCCCATACTTGGAATAGGAAATGCTGCCTCCCACCTGGCAGAGAGGAAGCGTGTCGTGCCACGGGGGCTGGGATTGTCAAAGGTGGTCCAACTTTTGTCATAAGACTGGCAGGAGTTTAATTGCAGTGCACCCCCTGAACTAGCATAACATAATAACTGCCCTGCGCTGGGTCAGGCCCAAGGTCCATCTTGCCCACTCTCCTGTGTCAGAGGCAGAAACCGAATGCTGAAAGGGAGAGGGAACTGGGTATATGAACAGGGGGTTTTCCATAGTACCTCTCTCACTTGTAGCCTCCTGCACTTAATTCCTTGGAAATTCTGGTTTTGGGACTGTAACCCTAACCCCACACTCAATAGGTACTGAGGTATCCAGGTTGTAGCTGTATTGGTTTTGAGGAAAAGGCAAACAGGACTCATAGCACAGGTGAGATCTTTTATTAGACCAACAAGATTTTTGCAAAAACAAACAAAAACGTTCTTTAATTGTGAGATTTCAGGCACAAATGTGCCTGATGAAGGGTGTTTGTGCCTGGAAGCTTGCAATTAAAGAAATTTGTTTTGCAAAAATCATAAAAGAGATCATCTCTACTAGGAGTCCTGATTGCCAATAGCACTTTTTCCTCAAGGATATGTGCAATCCCTTTGTGAATCTAGCTAAATTGTGAGCTTCCACCACATCTGGTGGCAACGAGTGCCACATTTTAATGACACACTGTGTGACAAAGAACTTCCTTTTATTATTTGCAGACCTACCTGCTAATTTCATTTTGTGACCCCCCAGTTCTTCTACTATGAGAGAGTAAATAATATATCCCTGTTTACTTTCCCTTCAGCATTTGGTATTTTTTTTTAAACCCTTATCATGGCTCCCTTCAAACTTCTCTTTTCTAAATTAAAAAGACCTGGCTTCTTTAGTCTCTCCTCATGTGGAAGCCCCTGTACTTTATGATCTGTACTTTATTCTATGCCAGCATGGCTCTGGCTCCGGCTGCCTAACAGCTGTGCTGGTTGGGGATACTCTTGTATACTTAAGCTCTGTGTAAGACACTACAATTTATCTGTAACGAGAACTGGCATGGTTCAAATGCCCTTTTGTTCATTTAACAACATGTTCGAAGCTGGAAGACCTGAGGGCAGCGGGTGACACAAAAGAGCAGTGCTTCAAAATGAAATGGCAGAGTTCTCTGTGGAGCCAAAAAAACAAAATTAGCTTTACAGCAGATGTGTCTGGGGATGTAAGTGTTTGTGAGGGGCATTTGGAAACACAAAACGTCCTCCTGAAATTCGGGAGCTGAAAAGAGAGATTTGGAGCATCTGCTTTTCTACGATAACGTATGTGGCTGTGTTTGGAAGTTGCTGATCTCTGGCCTGCTCCAGCGAAGCATGCAGGAGCCGATCTCGCTCTGTGTGAGTCGTCGCCCTGGTCCGTGCTCAGTTGCTTTGTTGAATCAGCTTGGAGGGCTTGTTACCTAGGATGAAGCAGCCTCGCATTTCCACCAAGGACCTGACTGTGTCAACCAGTGGGAGTCTAGAGTATCCAGAGCCCAAGTAGCTTTTGGTGAAACCTCACGCAGCCCATCATCCGTTGGGTTGCCCAAAACTTTGCTTGCATTGGATCTTCTCCCAGCTCTCAAGAGAGATGAGATCTCATTTGCTTGCCTAGTCAATCAAGCAGTCTTTCTCATTATCACTCTAACTACATCTAATGCCAACTTCTTTTCAGTTTTTGTTTTAATGCTTTCGAACTTCTGTACAATAGCTCCCGTTGTTAATATTTCCCAAGGAAAGAAATGGGCACAGCCTATTGTTGAAAACTTTAGAAATATCAGCACCTGGTTTTGTGCTAGAAACGCTCGACTCATCTGTTGTCTCTCTGCTCAAGATCGGTTCGTGTGTTTGGTTCTCCATGTCCTATCCGAGTTTACTGCCAGAAAGATATCTTGTATATGTAAGATTTTGTCAAGTAGAGGAAAGGCGGGGGGGAGTGGTTGTGTGGAAAATTTAGCAAACTTGTTAATGAGTCTTTTCAGAAGAGCGCTTTTTTCTGTTTTATGAGGAAAGAATAGAAACTGAAAAGCGATCAACCCAAATCTTTATTTTTTTTCCTGAAGAAAAATAAGCATTGAGGAGGAAAGCACTGTTAAAAGATGCTCATGTGTAATCAACACTGGACTTTTTAATTTAAAAAGCTAATGGGAATTTTTTCAGTTTTTACTGACAATAGCAACTAGAGCAATAGGGCCTGGACTTCCTGCTGGAGCTGGCAAGGCTGGTGGAAATGCATTAAAATCCTAACAGTTAGCTACAAGAGCATTTTTTTTTTAGCTATCTGCATATCGACACGTTTGACAAAGGAGGCCAGTATCATCCACATGTTCGAGCAGGAGGATTGGGGGAAGCAGAGTGACTTGCCCACTAATACTGCTCCATTTGAAAAGGTTTTAAAGCTCCGTATCATCTGTACTTGTTTTCATTCAATGCCATTGCCCCTCTCCTTTGCCAGCTGGGCCACCTTTCCTCTCTAAGGGCACAGAAGGCAAAGTACGGGGGGGATGAGGTGCCCCTCCATCCAAGCCTCGAACCAGCTGTGCTTGTCTTTCTCCTGTATCCCCTTCTTGATGGCCTGCAAGCCTTGATCCTGATTTTACAGTGCGCCAGGACCCCCCGTCAATCTTCCTCTCCTCCCGCCAGTTGTAGACAGTCGGCTAAGCGCAACTTTCTTGCGGGCTCCCATTGCTAACTTGAGCTGTCATTCTCCTGTCCTGCTGACAGCAAAGCGCTGAAAAGCAAGGCAAGTTTTGAAGGCTTTGCTTTCAAACCACGGTCTTGTTTTCCTCTGCGACTGCTTTGACAGACTCCTGTAATGTATATTTTAGTATATGTTCATGCGCAGTTAATGAGAAGTTGGAGGTTTAGTTACAGAAGTACCGGTTTCTTTTGTAAAATTATTGCCCAACTAACGTGCATCTGCATGTTTGGACTGCACGCTGTATACGGCCACTGCCTTCTAAAACAGCAAGTTAACCTTGACCACGAAGCTTTGGAGATCATTATGCGGTGTGCAGAGGTTTAGCTGTGATGTTCAGCAGCTGTTTTAAGTCAGGAAATGGATTTGCACGCCGTAAAACAGGCTTATAAATAGGGCAGTCGATTTATAAATCAGGCTAATAAGTACGAGATAAAAAACACTTAGTTTACAAATCCTCAGGTTGCTCTTTGAGATTTATGTGAAGCAAAACTTCGAAGCAAAGCCATTCTGCATGAGGTCTAGAAATCTCCTAACTCACCAGCTCTGATTTATACGTCCAGCTTAGGTTTTATTATTGCTTAACATTTTGCTATTACCCCTGGCAATATACAATAACTATAGACCAAACCTCTGCGAAAGTCAAAGCAGACCCTAGAATCGAAATAAAACAGTGAGGAGATTTATTTAAGTGACGGGAGAGAGCCTCTGCCCAAATCGATAGGAAGCTGAGTTGGGTATGTTTGTTCAGGGCACCTGGCACAGAGCCCTAGGGTTGCTGAATTGAACTCTGTACTTCAGCAGCCCGCCTGACCCCAAGCAAGTCCTCTAGCAAGGCCGTCAAGATGTTACCTAGTGATTCTGCACGTGTCTATAAAGCCAGCCCTTTGCATGGTGACTATTCAGACGGTTCATTCGCACTTGCCCGACCCCGAAAGCTAGAGTCCAGCTGTGTGAGATGTTGCTGCAGGGGTGGTTTTGCTAGGACGTGAGTGTGCATCTGCCCCGTGCTTGGCTCGTGGCAGTGCCACCCAGCTTCTGGACAGCCGGCTTGCCCCTGGACCAGCTGCACTTCTGTAAGGACCCCAGCTGCTCCTGAGGGCAGGGGGTGCCGACAGCAGGGATGGACTGACACCCCAGCCCAAGAGCCCAAAGGAGCAGGACTGCGAGCGGGAGGCCACCGGGAGGCAGTGCCAGCTGCTCCAGGAAGCTGTGCCTGGAGGAGCCGATAGCCTGAGAGATTCATATTTCATCTTAATGTTAAAACAAGACATCTGGCAGGAGCAGAGAGAGACAGACTGAAGGGCAGAGGTGGATGGAGGCAGAATGATGCATCATCCTGCTTCCCAGGCAGGAAAGGAGAGTGGCTGGGGATGGGCAAGATGCGTACTGACTTTTCCACAGAGAAGTCATTGCATGAGCAGGTGGAGCGGGCGGGTGAGGAGCTGGGCATTTCTCCCCCGACCCTCAATCAGTGGCTTGTTGCATCAACACCTCCCAGTCTGGAAGAGCCCCCAGGGCTTGCTGAATGGCCTTGGTCTAAATCCCTCGGTGCAATCGCTCCTGAGAGTAGGAAAGGAGGAATTGTCTCTAAGATGCATCTGGTGCTCAGCCCCTCCCAAAGCTGGTTTTAACCCGTGCAGCTCACGGGACGTTCTCCACGTGAGAAGCCTGCGTCAAAAGTCAGGACCAGCCCTTTAGATAGTAAAACTGTTGGGCATAGTCTGCTCCCACAGCTCTGAAATCAGTGGGGGTTCACAGGGTGACGGCGCAGGTGTAGGCCTATTATTTTTCTATTGCATATTCCAGCATCTGAATAATTGCCTGCTGAATCCTGCCAAGAAAAGAAGGGGAAAAAATGAATAGTGTCATTAACAAATGTGCCCTATCAGTGCATGGATGAGCAGAGTGGCTGGCAAATCCTGGCCAACAAATGTCAAGGCTTGGAATAAAGCACAATGCCTCCATTATCTACAGCTTCCCCCTAAGGACTATAGGAGACTGGCCCAATTATACTCGCCATTGCCGTTCACTCTGAAACCGTTTCATCAGAGTTTGCATTATATAGGTTTGCATTATATAACCCCCCAGTTTGCATTATATAGGTTTACCTCTCGGGCAGAGAGTATTTCTACATTTGGTTTCCATAAGGTTTGAAGAATAATCTCTTTATTTGCTTTGGGTTGATGAAGAAAATGCTTTCCCCTTTACTTTAGTAACACTGGTTCGAACAGGTACTTTTTTGGCATCTAACAGGTGTCATTTAAGGAATCTTTTAATATCCCGATCTCCACATGGTGCAAATGGGAACAGCGCTATTGTTTGTGTCAGGGCAGCGATCTACACCGCTCCAGTGCCTGCAGTAGAAGAGCAGTGAAGCGCGCCAGCTGGCGATCTCCGTTTAAGTTCACGTTGCGCACTTGCATGCGCTTCACAGGAGCAACGCAAAGGGTTCTGCGCTACGACATCGATGGATCGTGCCAAGTTCTCTTGGCAGAGAAAGACAAGGATGCAAGTGGGAGCAGGATCTGGCCTGCTGTCTTTCAAGTTAATCTCACTCTTTACGGAGCTCAGTCTGGTTGACACATTGAAGTTCAAGAACCCGCTTCCGCTTGTGGAGGATGCTGCTCGTCTGACAGCAGTCTATAATTACTATATGTCATGGGGTGTCGGTGACAGATATGGCAGCAGAGGAATTCAAGGATCACTGAATTGATGAGATACTCCAGGGTATCTTAGCAGTAAAATGATATTTGGTGCAACTAAGGCATGCAAATGCCTGGCGTGCCTCCTGAAGACATGCATCGTCCCACCGCTGTCACTGGAGCTTTTGGTGCTTAAAGGTTAGCACGTAGTGTCTATAGCTACTCCTTGCTAATGCCATTGGGAAGCAATCTTATTCTGTAAAAGTTTTTGGTTTTGTGTTTCCAAACCTTGGTGCTCTCCTGAGTGTGGTTAATGTGCATCATCAGCCAGAAATCTTGACTTGATATGGATTCCTCAACACACCTGGAACATGGATGGAAATTGGACCCTGTGCAGGGCAGGTAGCTATTGGTACTTGGTTGCTCTTGGGCAGGTTTACTCCTTCTTTTAGACTCTCGCTTTCCCCTTCTGCAAGCCTGGGGTATCAAGAATTACTCCTTGATCTTGATAACTAGCTTTTAATGTTTCAAAAGTGTCTTAAGGAATAAATGTGCCAAGCATTAACAGCATGTTGGACTGTTTCTGTGGGCTGCCAGTATTACTTGGAAGTAGGGAATGCTTCTAGAAGAAGATTTCCAGCCAGTATCCACCCACTGCTTGTTCAAATGCTTGGACCTACCTGAGGTTGGCTGAAATGCAGCAGATTTTTTTGGAACCATTTTAGACCCTTCTATGGGACCTCTTTTGCTTCTGTTGTGCTCAAACTCAGTGCCTCTTATAATCATTTAAATGTTTGTGTCTCTAAGCATGGTTCCCAGTGAAGATGAAAATATTGAAGGGCGGAAAGAGCTTTATAATATCCACCTAGCACTTGCTAATTGATTGCCTTGCACCTTATGTTGTCACTGACAGCAGTGCAAGGAAGGTATACAATCCCTATCAAGTCAGAAGAGGTGAGGAGGTGACCCCTTGGCACCAGAGTACATGGTTACACAAGGGTCATGGATTCACGTGCACAGAAACATGTTGTTGACAGCAAGCAAGTGTGACATGCTCAGTTAAAGAAGTGCCCCCCTGGGGACTTTATGGGATGCAGTTAAAACAAATAAATCAATAACTGCCTTTTCCCATCTCAACCATCTCCTCGGATGAGGGTGCTCCATTCCCCTATAAAAGTTTGTCCTTGTTCCCACTGTCTCAGCTAGATGCCTCTCCCTCCACCTTCCTGCTCTGGGTGGAACCTACTGAATGGCATTTCCCTCTATCAGTTTCCAAATGCACCTGCTGCTTTTTGCAAGTATCAGTTTTTTATTTGCAGGTATCATATTTAGACGCAAGTACTTACAGCACATTAACAAATGTGTAGACACATTAAAGTGTATTAACGCTGTGTGGACTGACTGACTTAACAGACTAATTTTAGTCCCAAGTCAGTCCACACACAGCATTAATGCACTTTAATGCGTCTGCATGTGTAGATGCCTATCTAAACCTGCTTAATGCACACTAAGCTAATGCTCATTAAATTTCAGTGCACTTAAATGCACATGTAGACACATCCTTTTAGTATTAAACACTTTCTGCAATGACTGTGAAGAGTCCATCTTTCACTGGATCACAGAACATGCCTCCTGTGCGTTCCTCTCTTGTGCAGTCTGAATCCATAGCCTTGCTGAGGCAGTTCTGTTTAAATGCACCTGGACGGGTTGATATGGTCTGTCACAGTTGTCTGAATGATGCAACAAAAGCCACAAATTAAAAAAAAGACCCAAATAAGACTTTTTAGAAGTGAAATCCCTTCAAGATAAATGATAAGGGTCTTTAGTAGAGCTGGAATGTCATTTAAGGAACTTGTTGGGTGGATGTGATTTGCAGTGGCATTTAGCAGTTGTTATTGAATCCATTGGGAAAAAGTTGATGCTGGTACCATGTTAGTGGGGCAGGAAGAGGAAAGTTGGGCCACAAACTAAAATTCTCTGTGCCTCCAGTGGAAATAGTTTTAATATTTAGAAATGAATTAAAGCCTAGCTGAGTTTTAGAAACAAGGGGAACAACCCCAATCATTTTGGTGGATCTATGTGCTGTTTAACAATCTTCATAGCTCAATTTCCTTTCCCTTCCTCTCTCTGTGTGTGTGTGTGTGTGTGTGTGTCTGTGTTTAGCTTATGGTACTGTTGATTATTGAACAAGGATGCAAGTACAAACCCGTGGGATTTGTGCTTAGGTTTTCAATAGGGCCAAACAAGGTAGGTATCCAACATGCATTGGATTTTGCTCAAGGGCTGGTGAAGTGCCACTCTGATTGTCATGCAGACTTTTTGTGAACAGAGTTTGGACACTGAAGGAAGTTGATTTATAGATGCATGCTGTGGTACCCCCAGTTGGTGCTGTGAGTACGTTCCTGCTCCGTGGTCTATGTCCCCCAACTCTCCTGCCACGACTTGATGGAAAATGTAAAGAAGAAAGGGTTCAGTGGTGTTCCTTCGCCCTGGACCTGAAGACAGGATACTCACAGGTTCACCGTGCTGTTCTTGGGGCTCCGCCTCCCCTATACCCCGTCCACTCGTCAGCTGCTTAGGTCTTTGTGCCACCACCCCGACTCGGGGTTATGGCTCATACATTGCCCTAAGGGGGCATCTACCTCCACAACTGTGGGTACGTTGCAGGCTTAGGCAATCAGCCTGACCACCTGATCCCTATGCTGACCCTGAGGCCTAGGATGCTGGCTTCAGGGCCCAAGTATATATAGCCTGTTGAGTCTCTTAAGGCGAATTGCCATCTCAGAGCCTCTAATGCTCTGAGGTGGGATTTTCCAGTTCCTGGCTGGATGCCAGCTACTGCCCTTGCTTTTCTGCCACAGGACGGGGTCGTCAGGATCATTCATGCTGGAGCACCGGATCTTGGCGTGCCTGGCATGCTCCCAGCTGGCTTTCTCCCCCTACCTGGCTTCTGGCGGGGGTATTAAATCTCCCGCAGTGGCACCCCCAACTAACATCATCAGCTGGCTGCCATCCAGCTTGATTGACAGCCTCTTAAAGAGGCAGCAAAACACTGGCTTGCATGGCTCCTCCATCTCAGCCTGCCTAAGAGGTAAGTTTTTCATTGCATGTGTGTCCCTGTTCCTTTCTTTGGAAGTGTCGGAGTCTGCCCCCAGCGCTTCCAACCCCCATGGGTGTCTCCCATCATCACACATGCCCATTTCATTGTTACCTCCCTTGTTCATCTTCCAACGCTCCTGTTTCCTGCTACATGCATCTCCTGTCTGCGCATCTGTTTCATTCACCTGTTCCATCTTGTCTTCCTCATCATAGATGGTGACCAACATTTGACAGTGATATTCTTGGATTTATTTGGATACCTACTGCATCAGAAAGACCTTATCATTCTTTGGACCTTCAGGACTTTGACATGCTTTTTGACCACGTCTATAGATTTGAATCTGCCATTGCCTTTTGAACTAATATGTACGGTTCTTTATGCCACGCAGTAAACTTCTGCTTTAAGATCCAGAATTTCTGGGTTCCCTTCCTACAGAAGACTTGGGGACATTATCATACCTGCCCACTGGGAAGGCACAAAGATCCACACTGTGAGTGAGACTTACAATATTTAGGCATAGCACTTGCTTGCTTGCTAGTTTAAAGTGGTTACTTTACAGGCCAGTTAGAAAACAAGGTCTCGACACTTGCAGGCTTTTAATCAGGGGTGTGGGAAGGAAACAAAGCATTGGAAATGGCCTATACAGACATATAGCAATAAGTGGAGAAATCTGGGAAACTTTCTCACCCCTCCATCACACATATTTGGTCTATAATCAGCACTCTTTGTCTAGGAGAACTTTGCTGGGAGCTCTGTGGGTTTTAAGAACAAACATGCCCGGGAGAAGGAGGGTTGTGGCTCGTTATCAACTTTGAACGGACACGTGAGATGACAACAAAGTGGGAGCCTGTTTCCCCTGCAGCGATGTGCCTGGAGTGAAGAGGATCCAGCTCGTCACAGGGCAACGTGATGATCGCTTTGCATATACGCAGGGAAGGATTATGCAGGATCTCCGCTTTGCCAAACATTTAATTTTCACTTGGCACTGGGTAAGCACAATTAGAGGCAGAGCGATCCTGTGCTAATGATGCAAGCAGAGGGAAAACAAGCAATAGGGGGGGGAAGTGCATTTAACTGTCGCCGTTTGGAAGTGTAAAAGATAAATAATTGATTTGTGTTGCTTACCCAGTCACCAGATGCAGCCCCCGGGGGGCTTTGCTGCAGAGGAGAAGCTCAGGCCTTCCAAAAAGCACCGGCGGAAAAGCTGTGAACCCATTGTGAGTCATGGCAGTAATTTGAACAGGACGAGAGACCTCTGCTGAGATTTGTGCATGCCAGATCTGAGCCGGACCATGAGGGCTTCAAGATTAGCAAGTAGATACTGGAAATGACACATCGGTGGTTACCTAGCTACCCTGTCCATTTTTAATTAATGAGCAGAGCAGTCTTAATGACCGGAAAAGCTGACGTGTCATGCACCTGTTTTGCAGAATCAAAAGACAAGGGTTCTCCCTTTGCTAGCTTGCACCTTCCCTGCTGAAGCAGTATAATATCTTTAAATTTAAGGTGCTTTTCTGCTCTTAAAGAGGGCACTCTAGAAATGGCTCTGTTGGACTGCATTGATCACGTCTCTCAGGACTAGGTACAGTGCTAAGGTTCTCCCCACAGCAGAGGGTATCACTGGTAGTCAACGTGGCACAACTTGCACCCCCTCACCATTTATGTCCCTGCTCTCTGACCCTACCATTCATGGGAGTGAGCCTGCTTTCACCAGGGCTCGGTTTGGCCCGTTTCTCCTCGAAAACAATTAGTTCTGCTCGGAGGTCTCTTCTTGCAGTGCTGTTCCACCCTCCTGTTAGCATTGCCAGTAGTGATCAGGGGACAAAGTAACTGTGACCAAGCTTTTCTGTGCGTCCTACCCAGGCATCATTTAGCGAGCTCTTCGTAGTCCCTGCTGCCTGCTGTCTCATCCATATTCATAAATGTGATAACTTCACCCATGCACAAATTGACTTAAGTTGTTTTGCAGCCTTGGATAGATACTGTGTACAGCCTTGGCTTCGATTCCAGCAAGGCTGATCAGGAACGTCTCAAACGCAGGCCGTCCCCCTCTCTTCTGAACTGCATAATTTGGGTCTCTACCTTTTGACCAAGCATCCCTCTCTGTTGTGGCGATTTTAAAAAATGTTATGGCATGAAAACTACCTGAGCGAGCTTCCACGTCACCTGGGACCAGGGATCCATATTTTGCATTTCTGGAAGCGTTTCCCAGAAATATTTCCTATTCGCTGACTCCCTAAGAAGCATTTCAGCAACAAGAGCGAGCAACTTTTTTGACATTTTGACATCTTTACCTGCAGTTCAGACCTTTTTTTTTTAGCTTTTAGAATATTATTAGACATAGGATTACAGGAGAGTGGGGGCTGGAAGGGACTTCATAAGGCCATCCTGTCCAACCCCTTGCTCAAGACAGGGCCATCCCTCACTAAACCATCCCAGCCAAGTGTCTGTCTAAACTATTTTTGAAAGTTTCCAAGGATGGAGATCCCACAACTTCTCTAGGTAGCTGTTCTGAGAAGCTGATGTGTAAAATGCACGCAACAAATTTTGACTGGCTGAGCCGAGGAAAACTTGCTGTCAACATCAGCTTAAAACTTCAAATGGATTACTTGGCTCCCACCCATAGATGTCAGTGGGCTTTGAAGCTTTATGAACATATCTATATGTGAGCTTTGCAGCCTGCCAGGCTTATGGAGATCAGCTTTCAGAGTGGTTGGTGTGTGCTTTCCCCAGAAACCATGGCAAATTAGTCCTGTGTTCACACTGGCAAAGCTGGCAGGCTCGATCAGGGAGTATCCACAATAGCCCCTGACTTTCCAAACTAAGTAATGTAGCAGCAAAACCAAAGAGCTGCTTGTGATCAGTACCGGTTAAAAGAGGTGGGAAAAGCACAAAGGAAATAAAGTCATTTCAAACTACTAACAGTTGAGGCACTGGAGGGCAGCTCGCAGGTCATCCACGGGCAGAGAGAGGCAGCATGCATTTCACGAGGCATTTCTTGGGATTTGTTTGCTCAGCTTAACTGAAAAGCCCAGTGGTGGTTTGGTAGCAAAGATCAACTCTTGTAACACTTATCCCTGTGACTTGGTAGACTCCGCAAGTGAGTTTGGGCTGGAGGTGGCGAAGACTCCCCCTTTTTTGATTTCTTGTCTCCAGAGCTCCTTCTATTTAACACATTCCCTCTATTTGGTGCCTTTATTGGCCAATACAAAATGAATCTGAAAACAAATGGAGCCAACATGATTGTGAATGTAGCTTCCCCCTCCTCCCCCCACACCATTTTTGTCCACTCCTAAAACCAAAATAATTCAATGTTTTAAAAAAAAAAAAAAGGAGAAAGATTCCCCCCTCGATATTGTATAATATATTTTGATCTCCATCTTGTTTATTCAGTAATAGAAGCACAGCTGGGTTGGAGCAGGTAGCATTACCCAGAATCTGTGTGTTATGATGAGATAATACTTAAGGATTGTTTTCAGTTTTAAAACTTCCCTATCCATGGTCCCTGGCTGGGGCCAGCAGAACTTTTCTGTCTGTAAAAGAGTCAAACACAGCTCCCTTTGGAAGCACAGGTCCCAGCAAATACCTTTGCTAGGCGGTGAGGATTGAGGAGCTGAATCCTGCTGTGTACGTACGAATCCGCCTCTTGCTTTCACCCTAGGTTTCCAATAGTCTCATCCCCCTTGATGCACAAGGGTTCAGCGAGTTTGACCCTAATGATGTGAGTCTTTTGCATTTGGTCCTTGGTCACAGAGTTTGGAAAAGATCTGGGGATCCACCAGGCTGAGTTCTCCCATTTACTCTAATGCAGAGTATTGTAACTAAGCTCTTGAGATGGCTAGAAGATGCGTTAAAATGCAACACATCCCTTTTACTCCTGCAGCCCCTGTTCATCCCTCCTGCATGGTGTCGAGCCTCAGCTCAGCTGCCCCAACCCGTCCGTGTGCTTGCGGGCTGAAAGCACCAAGTGACCGATAGCTGTTTCCTTCCCTTTCCCTCTCCACGAGCTGCCCTGGAAACCCAGCTCAGGCTCCCTACTTGCTCTTCCCCCGCTGCCTGCCAAGCGTAACCGCTCACTTCATTTTATTCTTGATGCAATTTAGAAAGACATGCAGCAGCAGCAGCATGCAAGATTAATGACAATATTCTGTAGCCCCTTCAAGTCTTTCTGTTGAGGGCATGTAATATTGATTGATCTGTACCAGTCTTTTAACTGGTCCCTGTCTCCTAGAGGCTTTGATGGTATTCTAATGGGGGAGGAAGGATATTTAGCTGCCTGGTCACCAGTGACTTGTAGGGAGTTCAGTCATATTACCAATAAGCACAATGCCTTTTAGAAATACCCCAGTCCTTTTCTATTTGTTTTGTGTGTGTTTGGGCCCCTGTGTTGGGGCAGGGAGTCAGACTCAATGATCTTCTGAGGTCCCTTCCAACCCTAAAAATGTGTGAAAACCTATGAAATCTATATACAGACTCATGGGTGTAGCCATCACCAAGTTCAGTAAATGCAGGTGTACAATGAATGAGTAGAACAATGAACTTAACAATGAAGTTTATTGTGGAACAGTAGGCAACCTCTGCAGACATACACACAACTTGTACGTATAAAACCAAACTATATCACAGTAAGTGTTTTTCTCTCTTTTTATAGTAGCAGCTACTCTGTGGGCTTGAGGACGCAGGCCTGCGAGGCTCCCTTTGAGATCTGTTGTTACTAGATCGTGCCGCGTGTGAAGTTTCTGAGCAATGCAGACATCTTAAGATGCTAGGAAAGGGGTGGGGGAGTGTCCTTGTGTTAGTGTCCAGATGCACAACCAGTAACGTGGAGCAACTGGTTCATGTTAATGAACAATGCACAATTTTTCTCTTGCTCCCACTCGGCTCCTAATGTCCTCATGGCTTCTGGTTCCTCAAGACCCTCTCTCATCAGCCATCTCATCAACCAGCGAGCAGGTTGTCTTCACGTCAGTGCTCCTGGCTTTGTGCTCTGCTCTGTTTGTGAAGGCCCCGTGCACATGCGCGCACGCAAACGCACGCAAACACGTGCACACACGTCCCCCCCCACCCCGTGCCATGTGCTGCTGCTGCTCACATCTCTAACAGCTGCTTTTCCCAGGGCTATTTTGTACTGACCCCAAGCAGCCACCTCTCTTGTGTCTCCACTGCAAGCTGCAGCCTCCTGTTGTGTTGTGCTTGGCAGTGGGTTTGTGTCCTCCGCTGTTTACTCATTCTTGGTACTCGGATGGGGCTGACTTACACATGGCACTGCCTGGGAAGACTGGATTTGGATGCAGAGCACAGCTCCCAACCAGTACTTATTGCGTGAGTACTGTCTGCCCCAGCTGGCGCTGAAATCCCATTCGGCTGCTCAGCCCAGCAAGCAGCAACCAGTCCAGACAGACAAGGCAGGAAAAGTGTCAGGGAAGGGGGCATTACTGCCTGCCTTTTGCACAGAGGAAGAGAGGCAGAGGAGCTCCAGGCCAGCCGATGCTAATAGGACGATTCCCACGGGGAAACGAGGCTTGAGCTCAAATCCTTCACTGTATCGGTGACAGATTGTGGCCTGCCCGGTGTTAACAGGAAATCCGTGGGAAGTTAAGCTAGTTCTCCTGCATCTTAGCCAAGCATTTCAACCAATTCGACCTTCCTGGCATTGCTGCCTGCAGCCTGGACCTGCCCGCATGCATGCGGTTAGCGCTCTCTCTCTCATATGGGCAGCTGCAAAGTTCAGATCTGGATCAGAGAGAGCAAGGCAGCTGTTTTGCAATGTAAGGCAGCACATTTGTAGTTTTGACGGTGAATTGTAGCTTTGGTTCGTTCTGCGTCTGCCGCGGCATCTCTGCCTTGTACCTTGCGGTGTCTGTATGCTCCCGTGAGGTCTATTAGCAGGGAATTTTTTTATACCTCAGGTGAGCATGAAGCCAGTCGTGCACAGGGCTGTCCCTTTGCCGTCTGAGCTGCAGGCTCTTGCTCGGTGTGTGGCGATCCTCCCTCGGAGTCGGCCTGCCTCTGCGGAAGGAGGTCCGCGCTGTTGGAGAGTGAGACGCTCCAGCGCAGAGCTCCTGTCCTCGGACCCTGGGATTTTTTCTGAGCATCTCATTACTCAAGCCTGCAATTTCCTTCTTCGGAAGCACCCATAGCAACCGTCCGGTGGGAAAGGTTTTCCTCTTGCAGAGAATCCCCTTCGTTAAGGCGCCCTTTGCTTTATGCTGGGGTTTTCTAGCTTCACATCAAAGGCTCGCAAATGGGAGAAAGAGGGTTTCTGCCCTTGCCCCATGTTCAGCCTCATTTATCATGCAACAGGTAGCCCAAGGCTTGGTTATTAAGCCAGGTTTTGCAGCTTGCCCAGAGCACAGCAGCTCGCTTGCTCACTGCTTTGAGCAACCCTCTCCTGCTCGGCTTAACTCTTGCATGACCCAGGCCCATGGCTCTTTGGCAGCTACGGCCGTAGGATAGCTGTATATCATCTCTGCCTATTTTCCAGTGATCCCAATCCTGGCATAAGCCTGGACAGTGGCTTTGCTGCGATGAGCTTCATGACATAGCGCTCGCCCTCCTTGATGTTCCCTTCGGTCCTGCCTGGGAACAGAGCTCCACAAAATGATTGCTCCGAGGTCGGTGTGCAGGTCTCTGAGGTTTCTCCGTCGTGCCTGTTGCTCTGGTCCCCGAGTCCCTCCTGGCAGTGGGAACAGGCTGCTGCCTAGTATAAAATAGTAGAAAATAAGGGCTGGCAGGGACCTCAGGAGGTCACAACCCCTGCTCCAAGCAGGACCAGCCCCAGCTGCATCATCCCAGCCGAGGCTTGGTCGAGCTGGGTCTTCAACACCTCCAAGGATGGAGCTTGCACCACCTCTCTGGGTCACCCGTTCCAGTGCTTTACTACCCTCGTAGTGAAAAAGTATTGGTGACGTGCTTCTTTCTGTCCCCTCCTCCCCTCTTTAGCGTTAGCACCATAGCCACAAACCTCCCTTTAGGGGCCTGGCTCAGTAAGAGGACATGGATGCCACCTGCTTATGTGCCCTTGTCGGGTTCTCCGTCTGCTCCTAATTGCCTCGTGTTAACCCCGTGGGACGGTGTTAGCCAATATGTTAAGCTGCCCTTGGTCTGGCTTTGACATCTGCTGCAGCCGCCTCAAAGTAGGGGAGACCGTCCTCAAAATGTCAGCAAACCTCACAGTTGGATGCAGCCTTGTATAAAGACTGAAACCATCATGCTTTCCCTTCCAGGGTTTTTATTACCCCTTCTCGAGTGGAAATCCCTCCTCCCCATTTCTGAGCGTGCCTTTCCCCCGTCCCCGACACTCACATTTGGTTTCCAGAGGACTGCTTATATTCCTGCGTGGCTTTGGTTGGAGCCTGGCACACTCTCCACGGTCAGGTCTTCTTTGATGCATTGTCAGACTCCAGGATGCCATGTGGAAATAAGTCATCTGCGAAACCTAGACTGGTGCTATTTGGCCCACAGAGTAGGACAGCAATATGCATTGCTATAGGCATCTCGCAGTGAGTTTTTGCACTTCATTATGTGGGGGTGTGCGTGTGTCCAGACTGTTTTCCTTTAGCAAACATGGGGGGAGAAAGTAAGACAGAGAGAATATGAAGTGGGAAAACAATTCAAATCCATTACCAAAGCCCTGGTACAGAAGAGAGGAACAAGCCAAGCATTGACCTGGGCACGCGTCTCGCAGCCAGGACCTCATATCCGTGCACCGTTATAGTGTCTGGGCATGACCAGAGAAACTATTAACAGAAACTCAGCCAGTGAATCTGAGAGCAGGCTGAATTTTCTCTGAGAGCTGCCTCGGGCTAAATGGCTTTGGCTCAGAGCGGGGCAGCTTTTTTTTAATACATTTTTATTACTTTTTCTTTTTCTGAAATTCTTTATTAGTCTCTGAACGAATCCTTCATCTGATACCATTTCCTCTCCAGCAGAGCTACAAGGCCCCTGTGGCTCCATCGAGCTGCCTAACGAGAGAGCTGAAACGCGGCTGACTCGCTGTTCACAATTAACCGAGGCCGCTTGAATTTTGGGTGCTTGCTATCGGATGCCGTTCACGATCGACCTAGGGGAATTAAAATTCTAATAATGAAAGAAAACAAGCAGGTCGGTGTCAGCTCCTGGATATCCCGCAAGGGCAAAGAGGCTTAGCTCATCGAGATGAGTACATTATTTACTCTCTTACTTCCTCGCTCCGTCTCTCGTTATCTCTCCCCACAAAAATCCAAGCACATCCTGCCAGTGCCGCCTCGGTGACACTTTCGGACTGACGAGCCTCTGAACTGCTTCTCCTCGGGAAGTGAGCAATCAAATCCTTATCAGTTTTAAGCCACGTTAGACAGGGGGGTTTTTTTCCTTTTCTTTTTTTCTTTCTTTTTGCCTTTTTCCTTCCATGGGGAATTTGGATCAGCTGGTCCGTGGCATCTCTGGGCATTTCGGCCATGGTCTGGGAGTTTGTGGAGAGACAGGCAGATTGCCAGGTGATGGGAAGGAGAGGACCCAGGGAGGCGCCGGACATCTGCCAGGCCAGCCTACAGCCGGGGCTGCGGCTGTGAGCGCGCGAGCTGTCTGGGCACGGGGCGAATTGATGGAGGGAGAGGGACGCTGAGGATTAGCGAGGTCAAAAGTAGCTGGATGGAGGGGAAGAGGAACTGGCACCTGGATGCACCTGCTGGTGCTATTGGGAGGACGGGATTGTGGGTCCTCCTCCGGGCTATCATAGTCCTTAGGGGCGGAAGGGACCTAAACAGATCATCAGGTCCAACCCCCTGCCCTGGGCAGGAGCAGGTGCCAGGGTCATATCACCCCAGCCAAATATCTGTCCTTGTGCCCCTAGATACCAGTATGTGCGCAGACTTTTATATGCCACCTCTATTCAGCACTGGGGAGGCCGTATCTGCAGTCCTGGGTCCAGTTTTGGGGCCCCCACTACAAAAAGGATGTGGACATGTTGGAGAGAGTCCAGTGGAGGGCAATGAAAAGGGACTGGGAGGAGAGACTGAGGGAAATGGGCTGATTTAGTCTGCAGAAAAGAAGACTGAGGAGGGATTTGATAGCAGCCTTCACCTCCCTGCAGGGGGGCTGCAAAGAGGATGGAGCTGGGCTGGTCTCAGTGGGGGCACATGACAGGACAAGGAGCAATGGGCTCAAGCTGCAGCATGGGAAGCTGAGGTTGGATTTATCATGAAGAGGGTAGTGAAGCACTGGAACAAGTTAGCTGGAGAGGTTGTGGGCTCTCCACCCTTGGGGGTGTTTAAGACCTGGCTAGACAAAGCCTTGGCTGGGATGGTCTAGTTGGGGCTGGTCTTGCTTTTTTTAAAAACATTGGACTAGATGTGACCTCCTGAGGCCGCTTGCATCGCTCATTTTCAATGATTCTTTGATTTTTTAGTCTGTTGTGTGCCCCGCGAATACCCAGCAGCACTCTGACACCCCAGTTCGCTCAGCTGGGCAGGAGCCCAATGGCAGGGCACAACAAGGGTCTCTGCCAGGAAGATGCACACGTAGCATTTCAAGCACCCGCCGCCTTTGATGCCTCCGTGGCATTAGGGGATGGGAGTTCGGCTGGGCTCCCAGGTCCGCCGGGGGCTCGGCCCCATGCGCCGGGGTAGCTGGTGCTGCGCTGGCACCAGGCTCGCCTGACGCCCCCGCCAAGCAGAGCGAGCAGGCTCCCCGTGCCGTTCCCCATTCAGCCGCATCCGCACGCCGGTAGCTGCAGGAGCCGTCACCATGGCGACGTCCCCGCACAGCCGATGCTCGCGGCGGTCCCCTTGACGGCCCTCCAAGGCTTCCCTGTGCGCTCGCGCGCGCGGTCGCGGATGGCCCTTGAATGCAAAAGCAGGCCCCGCGGAAGTCATTGGCAGGCACAGCGCTGGCCAGAGCCCGGCAAACCCAATTAAATGTGGAGGCACCTGCAGTGTCGGGAGCTCTGCCCAAATGCCGCCAGCCTTTAGCTAGGAGCTGCGCTCACGGCGGGGCCCAGGAAGAGCCCGGGCAGCTGCTCAGCACCGGACTGTGAATCGAACAGGAGCCGCAGCCTGGCAGGGAAGAAACGACTTTCACGAGACGTCGCTTGCTATATGCTGTGCTGTGATGGCCTGGATCGCTCGTAGTTTCAGAGTTTCTGGGGTTGGAGGGGACCTGAGTAGATCATCTAATCTGACCCCCTGCCATGGCAGGAAAGAGTAGTCCTTTAAAGGGAATGGTTGGTGGGTGAGGGGTATGTCCACGTGCCCGTGGGCTCTGAACAAATGCCAGATTTTGGCACAACGCAGTAGAGGTTAGAGTAGCTCTGCTCTACGTCATGGTGGTGGTGGCACCCACTCGGGGCCGATCCCAGGAGCAAGAAATGCACCCATAAAAAGGGAAAGTTGCTTTAACCCTGTTTTGAAAGCAGTTTGGGGCTCTGGGCTGTTGCATGTACCGGACCAGCCTCTTTCATAATGTGCATGTGTGCTTGCAGGAGAATAAGACGTGGCGAAGTTCAAAAGGCATTTGTGATGGCCAGCATCAGAGCCTTGAGTGATGCCCCATGCACAGGCCATACCATACTGTTCTCCTTTCCTACCTGTCTGATTAAGTTTGAACATCTTTCATTTGGGAGGCTGAAATGGCATGGCTCGGAGAGCAGTGCCCTACAGCATCCTGAGAAATGGGCCATGCCTGTTTCCCCTCCTGCTGCCAAATGCCAGGAAGCCGATAGAGGGAAGCGCTGGCAGAGAGAGGGGGCTGTCTCCGATCATCTGCAGAGTTATTAGTATTTTCTTAAACCATCCACAGCCTCTGCATCTGTGTTATCTATGGGCAACAAGTGAATTGTGATACTAAATACTATTTCTGAGGGACCTGATCCTGTGATTCACTTGGTTCATGAAAGCTTGTGTTCACTCTGTGTGTGTGTGTGTGTGTGTGTGTGTATGTATATATGTATGTATATGTGTGTGTGTGTGTGTGTATTGTAAAGCCCCTTCTACATATTACATATATTACACTAGGCACACAAGGTTCTTTGGGTGAATCTGATATCTTTTATTAGACCAGCTTAAAAAGATATTACGCTATTAACGGGTTGGTCGTGCCATAAACTGAGACTGGCCACACCTGCGAAGTAATTAGCACATGATAAAAATGATGATCCCACTCTCAGAAGAGCCAACCAGCTACAAAGTTAGTGCTTGCAAATGTGTAACAAGGCTATAACTGGTTTCTATCCAGCTTTCATTTGAATGTGTACCCAGACCCTTACTTAATTAATCTATAGAGGTGCAGATACCATGTCTTCTGACTGATTGCAGACTAACAATATGCAAACGACCATGACACAAGAGTCACTGGAAGCTGAAGCACCTTTTAACTTGAGTTGAAGTCATTAGTGAGGATGGGTTGTTTTTTAAGAAGGGCCAGTTGGTCAAGTTTCCTGGCGGTGCCAGTGTGTTTCTTCACTTCATCTTTTATTCCATGCAAAAATAGTGATGCTAATGCAGCATCCAGGCAGAGAAATCCATCAATCAAAAGTCCAGAGAGATGATGCTGATTAGTTTTGATGGGTCCGATGCTGTCTGCTCCCCGAATGGGAGTCTGAATCAAAGCCTATTTCAGTCAGTAGGTGCCTTCCTTGTAATTATTTGTGCTTTGAGATGTGCCTTCCGCAGACCCTGGTGCCAGCCAGCCTCAGTCAGACTGATGCATATGTAACCCAGATAAAAGGCGGCAGCAATATCATTTTGCTATCCAGGTTCATGTGTAATGACACTTTCTTCTGAAAGAGAGGGGCTGTTTTTGGCCTGGTGTAGCTCCAAGCTGAACGCGGCTGTGCTTTCAAACGCTGCTATGAGCTGGAATCCCTCCGCCAGCCGTGTCGGTGCAGGTCTCGCCCAGCCAAATCAAGAAGGTTAAAAAGCAGTTTCCAACATCATGTAACTTCTATTGCATGCTCCAAATGATTATTCTCCAGCATGCCGCTGTGTGATTTAGATGACAAGTGAGATCCCATTATACTGTCACTGATGTCAGCGGGTCTAGTTTTTATCAAACAGCTGCTTTTTAACTCTGGAAATGTAGCATGCAAGTTGCTGTGTTGGGGGCTTTTTTTTGAGCGAAAGAAAGGAGTTTAATATAGCGAGCTCCTACTCTAGCTCACAAAGCGATGGTGTCTCAGAGCTTCAGTGTCGGACCCGTTTGAATGCAGAAGCCTGGGGGCATCAAAGTCGCTTCATCTGCCCTGGGAGGGCAAGGAGGGGTGGTGAGCAGCATCAGCATCTTCTGGGGGCAAACTTAGCATCCCTGCATTTGCCAGAGCAGCACCCTCTGTTCTGTGTGCCTGGCAAGGAGGTTGGGACGGCAGGGCCGGAGTGGAAAGCTGAGTTGTTGCCCCCCGGCTTTAAGTACAAGGTGGCCTTCTTTGCCCCCCCCTGAATCTGGGCACGGCTGAATAGCAGCCGGTATGGAGGCCCTTATGGAGTAAGAGGCTCTCACTCCTTTGTTTTACAGGCAGACCCAGACACAGGCATGGGCAAACCGGGCCCTTGCCTGGGGCCCAAAAATGAAAAAAAATTACAATTGCAAAAAAAAAAAAAAATTGTAATATTGCGCATATACAGGACCGGCAACTTTATTAATTGAGAGCAAACTATTTAAAGACATCAGTACCACAGATGATCGAGACTTTTGCAACAAGTCCAATTATTATTATCGTTATCTCCGGCAAAGGGGGGGCCCAATACTAACAGTTCACCAGGAGTCTAGGTACGGCACTGTTTGCAGGCAGGGATGCACCAGCGCTGAGCAATTCCTCCATGCCATCCCTTTTTGGCTTGCCCCAGCTTCCTCCAGCTGAACAGCTCAAAAGCAGAATGATTTCTCTTCTCCAGGACAGTCGGAGGCTTTGTGTCCTTGACGTGCACCGCAGGTATCATCGAGCCAGCCGTATTCTGGGAGCCGGAGTAGACACAATGCCGATGTCCGGAGCGGAGCCTGGTGGCAACATTCAAGGTCTCATCGGCACAAAAACATCCATGCGGCTCATGACTTAGCTTTGACTGCAAAAGGACCTCCCCACCTTGCATGCAAACTCTGTTACCTGCAAAAATGCCACTGAGCAAAGGAAACTGCAGCTGGGCAGGAAGGGATGGGGAAGAATCCTCCTCATGTGAAAGCAAATGAAATGCAGTGAGTTGTTAATGTGAAGAGGCTGGCAGGAAGGTCAGCTTGGCACCCCGGCTTCACCCCCTTCCCTCCTGCTCCCCAGCTGCCGGCGGTAGTCCACGCCGGTGCAGATTGGTGGTGGTGTTTCTCTGAGGATGGGGCGAGCTCCAGAACCAGAGACCCCAAACCCATCGGCTGTATTGGTGAGGCAGTGCGCGGGCTGTGCTTCACCCATGGAGCTCATGCAGGGTGTGTTTTCATGTGCCTGCCATGTGCTGTATAATACTCTCTCTGCTGTAAGGCCCTTGCTCCTTGTCCTGCCGTCTGCCCCCACTGAGACCAGCCCAGCTCCATCCTCTTTGCAGCCCCTGGCAGGGAGGTGACGGCTGCTGTTCGACCCCCCTCGGTCTTCTCTTCTGCAGACTAAATCAGCCCAGTTCCCTCAGCCTCTCCTCACCCGTCCTGTCCCCCAGCCCCACAACCATTTTCGTTGCCCTCCACTGGACTCTCTCCAACGTGTCCACATCCATCCTGTAGTGGGGGGCCCACAGCTGGATGCAGGACTCCAGATGTGGCCTCCCCAGCGCTGAGAAGGTTCAGCAATGTATTTAATTTCATTTGAATGCTACTTTTGCTGGTAGCTGGCATAGAAAGTGAGCCCATAAGGAAGCTGTGGGGTTAATCTAGCGAGCCACCCTCATTATGAGCTGGTGTTCAAGAAAAGATGAAAGAATGAGTTCAGTCAATAAGACTCATTTTTACATCTGAGAAGATAAAAAAAAAAAATCAACTAAATTTTGAAATAACAAGCTCATCAAAGAGAGAACAATTCATATTTGCATATCTCTCTGTAGAATGGAGAAAGTAGAAGACAAACACCCGAGCAATCATCACAGCTCGTGTTTCCTTCCTAGGACTTACATAAATCTGCAAGTAATTTACAATATAAGAGCGAACCTTGAAGATGGCTTGAAATGAAATGGTTGAAGCCGATTGTTTCTGTTTGGGTCAAATGGCAGAACGTCATCGGAGTAAACCCACGGAATAGTTTTCCATATGGAAATAATTAAGATTTAAACAGATGGATAACAGGACTGGTAATCTCTATTTTAGCTACATAAAACCTAAAGGGCACTATAATATTTTAATTTCAAAAGCGATTTGTTTTGAGATCTACGAATAAATAAATCCCTTCTCCAGATAGGAAGCTTCACTGCATTGTTTAGTTTATTGTTTTTTATGAAGTAAATTGTACATCACAGTGTCAAACCTAATTTGGTACCTGTCTTTGCCATATAAATGCTGACTTTTTGGGTTTAAAATTGGGCTTCCTGTGTACAAAGTGAATTATTCCATATTCAATTGAAGCCTTGTGATAATCCTAAAAAAAGAAGCAGCAACTTGTGGTTATACAGAATTGGAGTGTTTTTAATTCAGTAATTCATTAGGAATGCAGAAACTGTCCTTTAAATGCAAGACCCAGACTGCTTAGCAAATGCACAACCCTTTCTTTCCCTGCTCCCCAGCCCCCGCCTTCACTGTACCAAAGCCAATTTAAAAACTGCTCAGCAAGTGCAAAGATCATTTTCATATGATAACACAGAAAATGAAAGAAGTAATACTCTTATCTCCATTTGCCCAGGAAAGGAAAGGAAATGAAACATAGTATTTTAACCTAAGAGCAGAACTGCAAGCTTGTAAACAAAAGTCAGTGAAGGATTTCATATGACTACCAGTTCTGATCCAGCCCCAAGATAGCTGTGTCTTTATTTACTCTGAACACTTCCCCCATTGCTTTCATTTCGCGAGCTAATGCAAGGGAAAAAGGCGACCGCTGTATGGTTTTCTTAAATGAGATGGATAGGATTTCCCCTTGCAACAAAGCTCAGCTGAATGGGCAGCACTGGCCACCTTTCCCTTCCCCTCTTTTCCTTTCCCCTTCCCCTTCTCCTTCCTTTTTTTCCCTTTTTCTCTTCCTTTTCCCTTTCCCCTTCTCCTTCTCCTTCCTTTTTTCTCTTCCTTCTCCCTTTCCCCTTCTCCTTCCCCTTCCCTTTCCCCCTCACCTTCCTTTTTTCCCTTTTTCTCGTCCTTTCCCCTTCCCCTTCCTTTTTCCCTTCCTTCCCCTCCTTTTCCCCTTTCTCTTCCCCTTCCCCCTCTTTTCCCCTGTCTCCCCCCACTTTTCCCTTCCCTTTTCCTTGAAAAAAACTAAATGACATTAAAATGGGACTATCTGTCCTTTTCGAGGCAAAACCTTTGCTTGATAAGAGCGTTAGCAGAACAGCAAAGAGGACCGGATCCAGCCCCCTTGCTTCATACAGAGCAGCACTTCCTCTGGCAGCAGCCCCACTGATTTCAGCAGCACCTCTTCTGCTGTTAAGGCACAGAGGTGGCACGCAGGAAAGTTAAATGCAGCCCAGGAGGAAGATTGTGATGAGAGCAGACCGTCTGCCCGGTTTAGTAGCCGTCGCTGTCTTGACATCCGCCTCCCTCCCTACCTGCACAGCTGCGTCCCCGCTGCTAAGCTCAGGACAAACATGAACATTAGTTCAAAGGATCATCTCCTGCGTCGTTCCGGTCGCAAACTGAAAACCACGTGTGCTGGAGGTGCCGCAAAGGGCAAGCAGGGCCGGAGGCAACTTTATTAGCAGTGTTTGAATAACCAGCCTATCTGGAAATGCCAGGTACAGACAGAACGAGGTGGACTCTGCCCTGGCGAGCCCCCCGGCGAGGGGCCGCAAAAGCAGGCAGGCTGCTGGCAGCACGAGAGAGCTGTGGTCAGCGAGACCGGGAGCAGACGGAGCGTGCTGTTGTCAAGAGTCTTGTAAACCCCTTGGCAAGGAGAGGGTTTTCTAAGGAAGGGCTTGGAGGAGGAGGGTGAGCTGTTTGGTCCTTGTGTGAGGGGCCGCATAGGAGAAGCCTAGAGATGGCTGTGTGGGATTTCAACGAGTAGGTTGCCCTACCCCTGCCCCTTGGTTTCTGAATGGCTTTTTGTCCCGAGATGCCTTTACAGCACTGTGCATGGTTTGCTGCCTGTGTACGCTGCATCATAGGGGAATTTCATAGGGGGCTGCTTGTACGCCTCTATAAAACATCAGGGGATAACCGTATATCACATACCAGGGTGCGATGGACACAGGTGGAGTTATCCAGGCTGTCACTGAATTATCTCCTGATTCAGCAAGGTGCTTCAACATGCATCTGTCTTAATCCCTAATGACTTGGATGGAGGCACTTCCTTAAGGCAGGTTGCATTTGAATATCAGAAGAAAAAAACACCTTGCCGAGAAAAGCCTCTCGCTAGCTCAAGTTTTAACATGTTCTCATTCATGAGCAGAATATGGTCTGTTCAAGCACAGATGCTGCAGCCTCTTCAGCGGTCCCAGCCCTGTGAACCACAGGGATGCAACGGGTTGACTTGCTCACTGGGTTTTCATTAGCAAGTGTTGGCAGGGTGGGACTGGGCTCCAGACAGGGGTGTGACTGCAGGGTGGCAGGTAAACCTGAGCTGGCTTCAGTCCAGCTAGCTCAAGACCTGATATCAGTATTGCTGTTCAGGCTGCCTACTTGAATACTGCACCAGAGACCCGGGCCAGCCAAAAATATATGTGCTGAACTGCTGCAGCAGCCCCGTGGTTAGTATCCAGTTTGAACCCCGACTGCAGATTAAACCTACCTTGGGCAACAAATCTCAATTAAGCCGGCCTACAGTATTTGGAGAGACCTCTGGCATCAGCGAGGCAAGGGGAATGGGCTCATAACACCTTGCTATTAGTATTGTAGCAATGCCCTGGGGTACTTATGAAGCTTTGGACTTCGTTGCACCAGGCGCTGTAAAGATGCAGAGCAGGAGAGAGTTCATGCCTCAGAGCTTGCAGTCTAGTAGCAAAGGTAGACCAAATTTAGGGAGGGGAAGAGCAAACTAGCAGGAGAGCTGAGGATGACACCCAGGCCTTTCAAGTGCCAGTGCAGCTCCACGGGGCCGCGGTGCCTCTCAAGGAAATGACATGTAAAATTGAGTGATATAGAGGGTATCGTTCGCTTTGTATGGTAAGTGGAGCTTTGCTAAAGGGAGTCGGGCTTTGCTTGAGGAAGGCCTAACATCATGAAACTAAAAACCGGCAAGCATTGGCTCTATGGAGTTCCTGAAAATGAAATCCTCCTTGTCTGGGACCACGCGTGCCATTCTTTAAGTGTGAATTTCCCCAAACACTCGTTTGCGACATGCTCAGGAAGTGTACTTGGAAAACCGTGCCATGCTTAAAAGGAAATTATTTGGGCTGCCACAGCCCAGCCTCATAAGCTGCTCCTATTCACCAGCAGCTCTAGGTACTTAACGGCCTCATTGCTCAACGTGATAACCAGGCCACTTCCAATTTAACACTGGAGCATGCAAGTCTGGAGGAAAATTAGCGATCTCTAATTCCACTTCAGTCCTTTCTGGTTAGTCCTTTTCAGGAAAGCTGGGGGCACGCTCACTCTCCCTGTCTCTCCTTTTTCTTTCCTGCTCCAGTCTAGCAACTTTCCATTCAGCCTCTGTCTTTGCCTACCTTGTCCCAGGAGTGATGGCTAGACCCCTCGACCGGTTCCCGGCTGTGAACAGTTGCCTTTCTTACCTTCATTCTGGGGAAACACTTTGAAGACACTCAGCCCGAACCCCCAGAAATCAGTGTTTTGTAGAGGAAATGGTGCAAATATGACGTTGAAGTTAAGCCGGTGCGAAAGCAGCTCTAGAGATGGTAACGGCAGCCTGGGATTACATAGGTGTTAATGGGCCAGCTCCTCCACTGGTATAAACCAGAGACTAAACAGAGCAACATCGATTTCTAGCCGCTGCAAAGAGGGCTCCTTTCTAGGTAAATATGGGTCTCTCGGTAAAAGGAGCTTATGTAGTTAACATTTCCCACTCTAACTTATCTGGAGACAGGGAATTAAACAACAAGACTGAGGATCTTCCCGAAATAGATGCATCAGTAGGAGGTGGAACAGGATTTTAAATGTAATTACTATCCTGCTTGAAGTGTCAGATGAATCAATACCAGCCAATCTACCCTATGGCGCTTGGCCACGCCAATAGAGCATGCCCCCCATTCGGGGCTGCTGCGTGGACCAGGCATTTTGCAGAAGCCGAAAAATGCAGACAGACACCAAACCTGGGGAAAGGCTGGAGGGTTTGGGCCCAGAAACTTGCCCTAAGAGGCACTGGTGAGAGAAACTTGTACAATATTGTGCTGTGTGAGATGGCTAGGATCTCAGCGGCACCCCAGATAGTTAAGACCCACTTTGGCAGGGGCTGTGAACCTTCAGAATAATGTAGAAAAAGGAGGAGGAAGCTGAAGGGAAGGGGCTGAAGACATGCACGCCTTTTGCTAAAAATCAAAGAGAGAAGCTCTCAGCATTGAGATCTGCAGCGGTGTCACGGAAAGAGTAGTGTCCCGGCCCTCGGAGGATAGAAAACAGTGGTGACCGTCTCGATTCTGGGTGGCAGGCTGTGCCGGCATAGCCACATTGCTAAAGGCTTTGGTAAAGAGAGTTTCTGCATTATCAGCTACTTGGAGCCCTGCTCGTAGAAGCTGCTATGCTAGGTCACCATATAAGAGTTGGGAAATGTGGTCTTTAACTCCCACAACGGTCACCTGGAGTCCAGACAACGTGGGTATCCTTGTCAGATCATGGCCTAGGACAGCTGGGATTGGGCAGTGGGAGGATGCCCCAGTGAGAGGCATGTGAGTGATGGGGAGCAACATGTACTAGTGCTGCAATGTTAGTTTTTGCTGAACACTTTGCTTGGGTATGAGAATCGGAGCGATGAATAGGCCTTCTGGAAGAAAGGTGTGTTAAGGGAGATTGCATGGTGAATGTTTTCTGCCAGCGAGGCAACCTGGCATACTCTTTCCTGTTGTGATTTTACATTTTTAGAAAAGCGAGACCATGAGTGACCGATTTTGCTCACGTCATCTGGGAGTTGTTCTGGTAACAGAGCAAGAGGAAGATTCATTGCCAGCCATGGGGATTGTCTAAAGCATGTATATCCACACTCAGAGTGGCAGCTGCCACACTTTGAATTCAGGCATTTTGGTTGAATTTTTAAATTTTAGAAGGTAGAGCTAGGAAGTCCTGTCTCCAATTGGTTAAGCCTCTAAGAAGAAGTGAAAGAAGTGAAGTTACTGTATTTTCTTGCAATCCCCTCCCCTCCCCCTGCATTTGGGAAGGCAGAATGAAGGAAAACAAAAAGATTTTACAGATTTGAAAATTTTCATTTTTCTGGTCATGGTTGAATGCTGCCTGCAGTGGTCGTGGCCATGAGAGCTGGGACCCTGACGGGCGAGCTTGCCCCCTGCATCCCTAAGGCTGGCAGAGGGAAAAGCGCAGCAGCCAACTTGCAGCCGCGTCTGCCTGCTTCTATTCTAGGAAAGAAAAATCACTTTTCTTGCTTAAGCCTCGGCCCCCAATTCTGGAGGGCTGATATTTCCCATCTCCAAATGTCTCAAAAGCAGAAGGCTTTTAGGATGTCGGACAATTCTGCAGTGGATTGGGAAGCGAATGGAGAGCCGACATAGGGGCTGGAGAATGAGGCTGATGAAGCCACGCTTCTTATAGTCGTCCTATTATGACCATCCCCTTTAATTAATACTAGGAAGATTGCCTGTCTTTCTGGATAAGTTACAGCTTGTCCACTTAAGTCAATTAAAAAAAAACCCCAAACCCCTCCCATTGACTTAACTGGACTTTTCGCTGGGTCTGTAACGAGGCTAAGATACTGCCATTTTTGCAGGTATTTTCTAATTATCATCAGGTAACAATGATTTGAAAATAAAGGAAATAGGGTAACTCTAGTTCAGTGGAGTTAAATGATACATAGGAATGGAAAATACCCCAGCTACCATTTTCTTTATGGCACTTGTTTCAGTTGATAACGCATCCTCATAAATTTGCACCAATTCTGCTAGCTGACTTTCTAGTAGGAGCGCAGACTTTGCATTCAGCATGACTTCATGCCCATGGATCCTCAGTGATTTCCCTAAATGTTAGGCTCCTTGTGCCCATTTGTGATTAGAAGAAATTCCACACATTTTCTATGAAATCAGAATGAATTCAACTCCCCCAAGCCGCTCAATATACATTTATTTCTATATAGTGCTAAATAAGTAAGTGATAATTTGTCATCTTTAAATCGGTACTAACAAGGTCAGGACGCAGTTTTGTTAAGCATTGTACAGGCACAAAATGCAGTTCTTTCCCCAAAGACCTCGCAGTATGCTGGGACGCACGCTCTCTGTGTTACTTGGTAACGAAAGGAAACAGCACACTCTTGACTACTCTAAGTGGAAGCCAAAGTAGCAATGCTTAATGCTAAATTCATAATTTATTAGCTAAAGGAGCATCAGCTTGGGGGGGAAAAAAAAAGTCAACAGAAACCTGAAATGCAGATTAATCCTAGTTGCATGAAATACAAGCAGGGTTGCGTATTGATGGAGCTCGGTTAAGAGCGGAGATGGCATTATTTTATTTTAGGCACAATGTGTGGGCGAGTAAACTCAGCGGTAAGAAATGCAATCAGATGTGCAGGACAACTCAAAACCTTCCTAGATTACCATGGAGATAACATTTGTATTTCATTTCCGACTTGTGTTGCCATCACTGGAGTTAGCAAAACACATTTTTTTTTTTCCCCGTATGTGTAGATCACTAGATTTCGAACTGGCTCGGTATCCTGTGTACCGCTCGCTTCTGAAATACAAGTCTAGGTCCATTATCACAACTTGTTGCCCTCTTTTATGACATCGCTTGGTATTTTGGTGTACAAATCCTACCTCTCATAATCCCCTGCATGGCTTTGAGAATAACATGAAGCTCAGCGAGAGGGTCCTATGCTTAAGAGCGCAGAGCACATCATAATGGATCAGGACCACGATCTACCTCATCCTGCATCTGCCTCCCAAACTGCCCAGCAGTGTCGATGCTTAATGTGAAGATATGAGAAACTCCACAATAGGCAGTTACAGAGTAACCCACCAAAATACCTTCCTAATTCCTTAGAAGTTGGCTAATACCCTATGTTTGTCAAAATAAGGATTAAAAATATAACCATAGATGGTTTTGTTATGCATGTGAATACTCGATTCTGTATTCTCTGAAACAAACTCCTGCCCTCGGCTAATATCTTGGGCACTGACTTTACATATTTGATAAAGAAGCATTCCCTTGCTTTAAATGATGTAATGTTTACAATAGTGTTTGTCTAAATGATTTGTGTGCCCAAGTCATTTAAGCATTTTTTATTTTTTTTTTTTACAACTTTAGACCTTGATGATGCTTCCAATTTACATGTAGAGTAAAATGACTGGCATTGTAATTAGTTCTGTAATTACTTTGCAATCATGTTGTCTTCAAGCTACCCTGACGGCAGCATAACCCTTTCAGAGTATCACAGTGCTTTGGGAACTGCACTTTTTCTTGCCTGAGTGTCAAAGTATGCTGGCAGAAAGGCCATTCAGCCTCCTAAGTAGGTGATTTCTCTTATGGAGGGAAAATAAGAATGGCTACAATAATGAAAACTTGCACTATTCGAGTTTCTCCATTCTCTAGCAGGTTTATTGCTGCACAGTCATTTGGTGTTTTATCAGCGTAATAACTTTGCTAGATCTGTGATACTCCATCATGCCCTGCCTGATGGTTTTTTTCTTCTTCTCTCTTTTCTGGTTAACTTTTCTTGTGGCAGATGGTTAAATAAATAAAACTAGAAAATTCCTCCCAAAATATTGTAACTTTCCCCTGTAGAATAATTTATTGTGGAGGCAGCATCTGTTTTTATTGTGTTGCCATTTCTACCACAATTCCCAGGTCTTAACCAAACCAGCCACTCAGTTTTAACACACGCAAGCTCAACTTTGCATTGGATATGACTTTCATAGTTCAGATTTATACACCCGAGTATCAATCTAAACTAGTCCACTAGCTGTTTATCTTGATTTGGTACTTAATCATATGAGTGCAATGAATATTCAGTGGTTTTATGATATAAGAAGAGTAATCAGAATAAGCTATTATGGGTGCCGGTATTTCATTTAAAACCTAATTAGGTCTAGTCCAAAGCTAAAGGAGTCCGATCTGAGTATAGGGAGATAGAGGCGTCTGTCTAAGGAGTGAAATGTCTTTTCATTTTACCCATCTCTCCATTAAGGATGCCATTATTCTGCCTAGCAGTTCAGAGCATCCATAATAGCCCAGTACAGTAGGACCTGGAGACCTTGCAGGCGTAGGTGTTTTAGCCACCCCGCTGCGAAGAGGATGGTTTAGAAGTAACTGGGGTCTACAGGGCTGCAACAAACATCATCCTTAATTTGGCAACTCACTGTGAACTAAGCAGGTTGCAATCCACATGGGTACAAAACATTTGGGTGCAGCTGTACTTCAGTCTACACGCTGGAGAAAGGTGACTTATCATGCCTAGGGCTGTGCATTACCAAGGCTATTGGCAAAATGTTAGCAAACACACCGCGTGTGGCCGTTGCCCTTCTGGTGGTTTCCCGTTAGTGCTATGGGCTATGAATAACCTTAATAATAACATTTTGCATTGTGAGTGCCTTTGCTACCAAGGCTGTTAGATTGTACTCGACCCCAGGGACCTCATTTTCTGAAGTGCCCGTTGTCATGACCGGCACCTCTGAAAACCATTCATTGAAACCAGCAGGTAGCACTCAAGAAAGTCAGAGTAATACCAGGCAATCTTTCCTTCCAGCTGAAGGCTCCTCTTCTGCCAAGTACTTAACCTCCTTTCCATGGGACTCCTTGGGCTTTCAGGAAGTGGACCACTCCTGTGCTATATCTAGCAGAACTGGGGCCAAACTCTCCTTGAATCAAGCTTCTCACAAATCCTGGAAGATCCAAACTGGATATCAAGGAGACTTTCTTATTCTGAACATATTTCTTTTCTTAACTGCTTGAGTGAACCTGCTCCTGCCCCTGTAGAAGCAAATGGTGCACCTTTTCCTGTGGAGTTATGTAGACGTGACCTTCAGACATCTCTTCCAGTAAATACAAGGAGATTGTCTTCTCCTCTTTTCTGTCTCTGGTCCTAGATCTGCCCATGCAGCATTTGGGTTTTCCGCCAAGACGCTGGTGTTACAGAGGAATGGGACTGGCCTGTGGGAGAACTTGGGATTTGCTTGGTATCGAGAGCCTTTTCCGTCCCTTGTATCACTGGTGTCTTGAGGGAAAGACACCTCAGTGTCTCGGGAAGGGGCAGGGTAGAGTCCCTTGCAGATTTGACTGTAGCATCATGAGTGGAACAGCTTCAGGAGGGATTAAAGCTAATGTGGCACCAGGGGCCAAGCACCTCAAGAGCTGTGGCCTCCCAGCAATGCAGATCTGCATCCTTCAACCCTGCCTGCAACCTTGCTGACTGCGGATGAAGTAGGCAAAGCACTAGCAAGGGGTTCAGGAGCTGAAGGGCGAGCAGAACAGCGGTAATTTTATCACATGGTGCTATGAAAGCCATTTAAGTTTGAGCTCTTCTGTACTGAGTGTGGCTCTCCCTGTGGGTACCTACTGTGCAGTTCCTTACAGGAAATGAGTGGGCATGGGAGAAATCCTAATGCCCATGTTTGACAGACCAGGGGAGAGGTCTGGGGAGAAAGGGGAACAGGCAGAAAATAACCAGCTTGGTTATTCCTATTAACACCTGTGTGCAGCCTTCCTGGGTAAGGGTACAGCTTGGTTTGCCATTCATTTAAACATACAAAAAACCCATTTTAAGGTAAAATGACCAGAATTCAGTACTCACTGGGCATGTCTACATGTTCATTAATGCCTTAGTTACTGTGCATTTAGTTGGCACCTCTGATAAGAAATAGTAACTGAATATGCAGTAACTAGAGTTCCTGCACAGAAGCAATGGCGCACAGTTTTTTAGTTACGCTTACTGCGCATTAGCCTAATAACACCATGCAGTAGGCTATTAGCAAAGTTAATGACTACAATACTACTGCTCAGTGTTATTAGGCTAATGTGCAGTAAGCATCTTGTGTCGACATGCCTACTGGGTGCATCTACACATTCATTAATGCACTGTAGTTACTGCACATTAAGTTAGTACTTAATATAACCAAGTACTAAATCAATGCGCAATAACGCGTGCTGCTACGCAGTAGTGCTGGCACACGTGCATTAGCCTAATAACACTGCGCAGTAGCGTATTAGCGCAGGCTTGCCTGGCATGCTACCATGCAGCCGTATTAGGCTACCGGGTGTGTAGATGCACCCTTTTTGTGTATAATGTAACAAAGGGGGGAAGCAGCATGCCTCTACACATGCGCACACACTTGTGTGTGTACATATAAAACCCGTGCTTTTATAGCCTCTATCGATTGTCACTTACAGTGCACCTCGGGGGTGGAGAGGGAGTGAAAGCAAGAAAAATAAACACCTTTCAGCTAAAGATGCTCTGTAAATAGGACACTTTTCTGTCTTAGGGGCATATCTTTCTGTTAAAGCTGTGCCAACAAAGTGAAGCTGGTGTTAAGTGCATGTTCTAGTTTTCCTTGTGCTTATTCTGGCTGAAGCAAAATGTTAGTAGGAGTTGATTCCACTGCCTGTGCCATATTATTCATGTTTCTTGCTTTCTTTTGAGGCTTTGCCTTTTTCTAATGAGAGATGAGAGTAAATGAGGAGAGTCGCAAGGGGCCGAACTTGGAGGCAAGTGCAGTCCTTTCATGTGCCATATTCTTACTGATTTCAGAGCAAGAAAAAGGGCTGTTGGTTTGAACCGTGGGCTAGACCGGTGAAAATGCAATGCACTGGGGTCACAGCTGATTCCAGAGGTCCTTCATAGAGCAAAACTCCCATTTGGTTTTAATGGGCATTTTGCCTCGCAAAGGACCATGAAGTAGGGTCTGTCCAATGGTGGCCTTGGGGGGCGGGGGGTGCAAATTGGGCAATTGCCCGGGGCCCCACATTTTAGGGGGCCCCCAAATTTTGCAACAAATGTCTGATTTGCTTATAGGTCATCAAAATTAAGCCTCTAAGGGACCCCAAATGACTCTCTTGCCCAGGGCCCCAACAACCCTAAGGCCACCACTGGTCTGTCTTAACACCTCCAGGAGTTTAAGTGGGGCAGCCACCTTCAGAAGCCTTGAAAACCTTCCAAGGTAAGTATTAAACCTGTGTCTTCATTTAACTTTCTTGCAATATATTCTGTATCTCACTAGCTTTTCACTTACAGTCTCTCATACCCTCAAAGGACGGGAAAAAGAAAACAGGAAAAGAAAACACACCAACAAAAACATTCAGCTCCCCTCCCAACCATCTGCAGAAGCAAGAGAACGAATGTTGCTTTTTCTTAAAATGTATAGGTTGTGCGCAGGTACTGCAGTATGCAGGGAGATAGAAAGACGTAGCATGAAAAGGCAGATCTTGCCTCGCAACCTGACTTTTCCACATCAGGAGGTGTTGTAGCTCCCCAAAGGCATGTAGAGAGACGCCCAATCTGTCTTTAGACTTCAGGACATGCTTCCAGGCATGTTCCTTGGGTTTTCAGCTTTATTAAAGACCGTGAAAGCCTTATTATTTTTCGAAAGAAATATTCTCTTTGGCTATTGTATCAACTCGGTTAAGAATCTAGCCAGGGTTATAGTTTTTCTAATTCTACAATAATATAAAGAAACTCTGCTGTGCCGCTTTTGTTAACAGCAAAGTCAACTTCAATTAATTACAGCCTTTCTAAAAAAAATGACTCCTCCAAATCAGGAGGTTTTTTTACTTGCATAACTTCAGGATTTTTGTCTGCTTGGTCAGGCAGAATGTGAAAGATTTGCTTCTCTTTAGGAGTTTGACTGGGATTCGTGCATGCTTGATTTCTCCACATGTCCCAGTAGCTGAAAGACGTCAGCGGGGAAATCGCTCTCGTGTGAACCATTTGGTCAATCTGACGCTTAGTGAATACGGTTTTGAATTGGTTTTGGATCTGGTCTCCCTGCAGAGGTGAAAAATGTAGATCAGGTTGTTTCTCAGTGTGCTAATGGCTTTTAGTCCAAAACGGTCTCATCCAAATCAGTGGAAGTTTCCATATCCGCTTCCCTAGGTTTTGAATTATTATAGTCCTCAGGGCCGGACTGTTAGAAACCTGTCAAAAGCAACAAAAAAGGCATTAGCTTGGATGTCTGCAGTATCTTTTCAGTAAGGGAATCCTGGGGAAAAACGTATCCTACCTGGTAATTTATAGTTTCTCTCCTGCATGCCAGGGGGCAATTAGGCACCTATGCTTATCTGACAGCTTTGCACTCGTAGGAAAGAGGACCTGAAACAAGTCACCCTGCTTGTTTGTTGTGTCAGCGTAGATTTGATTGAGTGCTTCATAAATCGCTCCCTCAATCATATCCGGAAGTGGCAATCAACTCAAGAGACAAAATGTGGCTGGACTGCTCCAGCCCCAAAAAACATTGAACAATGCAATTCCTGTGCTCTTCTTGCAGACCAAAACCTGTCCTAGCAGTCATCTTCCCTCTCCTGTTACACTTGTCAGTCAGATTCACTTGTTCCCTATGTAACATCCGCAGGTGAAGCTAGGTAGCTTGAGGCTATGGACATGTCCAAAGGGAGGATGTACACCAGCTATTGCAGCTGGTGCAACTCTGGTTTGACTCTCTGACTATACAAGGAATTTGCACTCGTGTTCAAGCAAGGGGTGCTCCACCACCCATCTCCAAAATGTAGCACTGGCAACTTCTCCATTGAAACTCTGCTCACCTTTTATACTGAGGGCACCCGTAAATATAAACTACACATCATTTATAAAGGTTCAATTAACTCATACTTTACCAAATGGTTAACCAGTTGCTATAGATAGTTATGGGGTCCAACGAGTTGCTAGATGGCTTTAAACCAGGGGTAGGCAATTATTTTGGGCAGAGGGCCGCTTACTGAGTTTTGGCAAGCCATCGAGGGCCACATGACAGGCAGCCGGGGGCAGATTAATATTAATTTTCTAATTTTTTTTAGGGGCTCCGCGGGCCAGACAGAATGGTCTGGCTGGCCACATGTGGTCCGCAAGCTGCATTTTGCCCACCCCTGCTTTAAACTATGTCTTTCTGAACCTCTGTAAAACAATTTAATGAATGTGCTTATATTCAGCACACATGCTATTCATGTCCAGAACAAGATTGCAAGATTAATTTACTAAGGCTTCAAAAAACACTTATTATAAATGTAGGCATCAAGTGAATGGACTCGTAGTGAATTCCCTTTAATAGTTTTCTGGAAATGTTGTTGAACAATGGAGAAGGTCCAAATAATGATCTAATAATGAGGGAGCTGCCGGGGGAAGCAACAGCCGCGTGTCTTGGCTTTTCTTGTGTGAGGAGTGAGAAGCAGTATTGGAAGATTAAGGCTCATCTGTCTTTGTTTCATTCAGCCTCAGCCTTAATCTTGATGTGGAGTTGCAAAATTTGATGAATAAGACAGAACGGAGCATTTGAGAGAGATGACTAGCCCACTGCAAGTTGCAGAGTCACTAGCAGAGATGATCGATAGATAGATATCTGAGATCAAAAGAGACGCTGCCAAGTTAAGAGAGCAAAGAGATTTTCTGATAAAGGATGAAATTGTTTCTAGTATTAGTTACCCTAGTCTGAAGAAACAGTCACTCAGGGAACGCAGACTTAACATTAACTAAAGCAGCAGCTAGCTGCAGAGCTGCTGAAGGTACTATATCATAAACAAAAATCCTGATAAAGCAAGTAGATAATAAAGCAGCAGCTGGCTGGGATGTCATTAAAAGGAACAATGGGAAGAGGAATCGTTAAAACAGCACAGTTGTGAAACAGAGGAACCATAAACCAGCAGCTCGCAGGAAAAAAATGAATTTAATCAAACAACCAAAAAGCAGAATCTGCAATCAGCAAATCAGGGTGGATGCTGGGCTGTGAAATGATGGCTCTGGATAGTGGCAGGTCTCTGGAAACTGGGGCAGATCCATTGTATAGGACTTTCAATATAAAGTCTGCAAAACAAAAATAAATCCCTCAGAGTCTTTCCAATGCCTTTGGGCACAAATCCAGAGAGAAGATAACAAATTCCCGTAGCCTCCCGATTCTCCCGATTCCAAATTCCCATAGCCTCCAAGAAATGGAGTTGGAATTTGCAAAGGCTTATCTTCGCATAGGTGCTAAATCATGACGGACTTCATATGATTGGTGGTAGCAAACAGCGAGAGTTGAAAAATGGCATGAAATCTTGACCAAAAGAGAGGTAAAGAACATCAAGGGGTTTTATAAAAATCTAAAACGTAGCTAAAATGTAAAAGTTGCACCTTGTGAAAAAAAATGTTTTCGTCTTTTCAGGCAAGGCAGAGCAGGTACCAAAGACTGTCGTGCCACCGTAATGAGCACCTGTCCTATGCTGGGTCAGGTTTGGATCCTGAGGGCTCACGTTGAGTACGACCTTACACTGCAAGAAGCCCATTTTGTACTCGGTGATGAACTTCCTTACTCCCGTTGCGATAGATGTTGTGAAGACAGGGACCAGCCTTGGTTGCTCTCCAGGCACTACCACAGCAAATCATATTATTCAGTGCAATGAGAAGGACCCATGGCAATGAGTAGTATTCATGCTGTGATGCTTTTGGCCTTGAAGCCCAGATTGGAGAGGTACCTTGGGATTTTCAAAGGTAGTTGGTGATGCCTTGTTTCCTGTTCACTTTCATGTGAGGTGAGCACCGAAGTCCTTCAAATTCACAGCTGTAGAAAGTAGCTTGAGGGGTAAAACATTGTATTGAGTGGATAGGAGAAGGTCCCCCAGTAATGCCAGTGCTTCTGTCTGGCCTCATGAAGCAAAAACTCAACATGGTTGCCTTCTGAAGGTAACCTTTTTCATGTTCCCCGTCATGTTGGTGGTTGACATCTATTCACTAATATCAGCCCAACCCTTTTTCTCATCTCTCATTTCCAAACTGATGAGCATTTGCCTGATCTTCAGAGTAATAAAAGTTTCTCCTAGAAGCTGGGGGCTCATGTGCTATCAAAGTACCTGGTCACGGTTCAGCACACATCTAAATCCTGTCCCGAATCGGGGCCATAAACAGTTACACAAGTCAGCAAGCAAGTGCTTAAAGAAATGGTCCTGGGTATGGCTGTAAACTGCATCTGACTGCAGGGCCTGGTGGCAACATGGTGGGGCTACTTGTGGCCAGGTAGCTCCTATAAAATACCACCATGTTGCAAACTCCAGAGTAAGGTGAGTCTAGGGAGCCTCAACACTGTAGCCCCCACTGCCTTGTGGGTTACTCCTTGGTTGGAAAAAGGCTAAGGGACATCATCCTGACAGCAGTGCACCCTTGCTAAGGAATTAAGCAGTCAGCAGTGGTTCTTAGCTGTTGCTGTCTGGCAGAAGTTACAGCCATCAAGGCACTGAACATCTGGACTCAGTCTGGCCTTTGGAGTCTGCCTCGATGGTCTGGGAGGGGTTGGTAGGTCTAGGGCAGCCTCCACTCCTCCATAGTCTTGCCTAGGCATTCGCACTGAAGGTCTTGGTGTGATGGTCGCATGGACGTCTTGTGCATACACCATGCTCCAGATGATCAACAATAGCCAAGACACAAAGAAATGGGGGTCGTGTTTAGCCTATGAACCTTAAATAAATAGTCTCATAAACAGCAATTTCCTGGGAGTTGTAAGTGCATGATACAGCCAAAGATATGAAAGGATACTTCATTTGTGAACACCTTACTGTCGAACATTGGCACTAGGAGATATCTTTATGCTTGTCCGTGTCTGTGCCTTTCACCGCTTGAAACAACCTAGAAACTAGGACATCTCTTCAAGGAGGCATCCCATTTGCAGTGATATACCTGCAATTCAGTTGGGTCTGCAAGAGGCTGCTCAGCTTGAAGCAAAGTTTCAATAATTCCCCAGCTGCCAACTGTGAGCATCGCCCTGCAGCTGGCTGGCTGGAATTAGTATTAGAATATTCTTCCGTTTAGGGAATTGCATTTAAAGCCACACTGCTTCATACACAAGCATGAGGTGCAAAAGAAATTAAAGAGGTCTGTCTTGATATTGGGCACTTATTGCATTTCCTCGGGGCTGAAGAGATCAGAAGCCTCTACATCAAACTGGTGTCTTTTTGGACATCTATCATGGAGGTACTTTAGATGTGGTGCTATTACTAATCTGTTTGGTGTGCGCTCATGTCTACACAGCAGTCTTGTTTGCTGTACCTTTGTGTTAGGGTCACGGCATTCACAGCACATTGGTATATGAAACGTCACCTCTGGCTTCATCCCAAGCCGCCTTATTCCCAGATGAGGCACTAAAAGGAGTTACTACTTTCAAGAATTTGGGGGCAAATGTCTTAAGATTTAATTCACCGTTAATCATTTACAGTGCTGTGGAAATACTTCCTAAATCAGCAAGTACTCAATGCTGTATATTTTTCGACTTAAATATCCACCTGAAGGAAACAGGGCTTTGCCCCCTCATTTGAAATGGTACCGAGCCTTTTGGTCATCCAAAGAAATGGTCCTCCTCTTGTGTACAATGTGAATAATTGTCACGTATTTCCTTGTACTTTATTATCATATCCAGCCCACTGCCAAGTTTTTAGTCCTGTGCGTATCGGCTTTTTCAGGACTTTGTTTTGATGCTGTTGCATCTCTTCGGAGATAAATGACTCCGGCAGAATCTCCAAGGCTAGCTTAATTCAGTTGTAACGCTTATTTACAGGACGCTGATAACTTTTTAGCGTCTAACTAGTTTTTAATAGCTATGGCTTTCCAACACCAGGCTTAACTGGACAAGAAGATACAATCCAGACAATCAATTTTGTATTTTTTCTGTAGTCATGCTATAATGTTCTCCCAAATCAGCTAATTGGGAGCATTAATGAAAGGTGACTGAGCACTGATAAATCTTTGCAGTCACTCACCAATGGACAGCAGTCAACCAAACTTCACCATTCGCTATTATTTTAAAGTAACTTTTAAAACAAATTATGCTCATTGACTGAAATTAATGAAGTACTTACTGATCTCACTCTCTCGATGGCAATAGGTTTCCACGTGGACTGATACTGATTTCTGTATCCTATGTACTACAAATGCTGTACTTCACCCTCAGATGCATGCTTGTTTCACTGTGCAACTGAAAACTTCCTGAATTTTGGTGTCAGTGTACAGCTGATTCGTGTTGTCTACCTGTCTGGATATTTTCAATACAAACATGTCTGCGGTGGCTAGGATTAGACTTCAATAGTCTAGCTTGCCATCCCAGCACATTGAAGAAGGGTAGAAAAATTGTTAGCATATTTTAACCCAGACTCATTTTCTCTCTCCCTGATGTGCTGCTTTCCCTGGTGAAAACAAAAGCAAACCCTCCGCTCAAAAACGAATAATTTCTGTGAAGTTCTTCTGAAGGTGCGAAAAACAAAATGACTTCCTCTAAACTTTCAAAAACTAACTAAAGGGGTTTTTAAAGCTGATTTTCTCAAGTCTGTCTTCTCTAAACACTTCCTAGTTCCACTGATGTTGAGGAATATCAGCAGATCATTTCACCCGTTACATGCTGTGCATTGACAAGGCCAGCAAAAATGTGGCGAAAGAGCTGTTTTATGGCTCTCATTGTCCATGCAAGCATCAGGGGCTGGAGTAAAATTCTCCTCTCATTGTTACGGAGCATTTATAGCCCCTTTAAACAGGTCTGGCACCTTTCCCATGGCACAAAGGGATGAGGATCCCAGCCCTGACCTTCTTATGGCTTAAGCTGCAGCCCGCGGGAAGCCGGCTCTTTCCTCCAGTGCTCCCTGCTAGGCTGTCAGAAACCTGAACTTGTAGTCTAGGATAGGTGCAGTTCACTGCAGTCTGATGCCTTTATTCTTGTTGGTCGCTACCGCAGAGCTTTTCTTGAGCTGGTTTTCACAGGGCAAAGGCGGGGGAAAAGGCCTCTGTGGGTGGAACTCACTGTGATCTCTGAATGGATGTCAAAGCTGCAGACTGCGCTTCAAAGAATTGCTTTGCTCTCCATTTTTCCCCTCATCCTTTCATCAGACTCTTGAGTTGTGGTTTTTTTTGTTTTTTTTTTTGGAAGGAGCCGAATACTTGGTTAAAACCACTGAATGCCCATGGGAGTTCCTCCTCGGGAAGTTTTATCAAAGTTCAGCAGTTTTTGTACGTGCAAAATCTGGGGTGCTTATTGGAAGAACATTCGGACCTCTCTGTCTGCAGGGTAATTTAATGCTAAAATGCAGAAAGAATGGGGATATATTTAGGCCCAACTGCAAAAGCTTTACTACTTCCCTGCACGTGTATTTTCACTAACCCCAATCTGACGTCAGCCGGAGGATGGTACTACTCATCGTGCGCGAGGCTGCTGCAATCCTTAGTCAGTACATCAAGCTAAGCAGAACTATGAAATGACTGGGGTTCCAAGTCAGCCAAGAAATACTCATTTTAGGTCAACAGAGAAAATCAGCACTGATGCTAATTCATCCTCTGGGTTTATTTCTCTCACGTATGCTTGCATGTGGTATATTCTGTCCAGGTTTCATGCAAGAGAGCTGAGCAATTTGCAGGCAGGAACACCACACTCCTCGAGTTCAATGTTGCCATTGCAATGTTCAGCTGAATGGTAGTTGGCAGCAAAATCCATCGCTGTACCTCCAGAGACTCATTAAAACCAGATAACTCTGAAGTTTAGCAAAATGGTTCCTATTTGGATGCTTCTGCCAATTTAATAGATGTAGAAAGGTAAAATGATTAAGTAGTTTCTTGTACGGACGTTCATCTAACCAGGCACTCCCTCAAAAATGTTCAATACATGTTCGCTTATTGGGTCAACTTTTGTAGACAGAACTTCTTTGGATCACATACCTCCGGCTCAAGTGAAAGCGAACGGATATTTTAACGTGACACCGTTTCTTACAATTGCAGGATGTGAAAGCAATTCCTTTATACATTTCAAAATGGCAGTGTTAGAAAAGACGTGCGTCACGCGGGGTGTAGTTAGATTGTGTTGACTCATGGTATTGAATTTTACTTCACCTGCTTTACACTGAAGCAGGTTAACTTGTAGGCAAGTCCCTTGGTATGGCTTGTTCCCTTTTCCCTATAACTTGTATCTACTTCTGAGCCTTTAGACTGCCGCCTCCTCAAAGCCGAGGTAGTCCCTGAGTATTTGGCAAGCGACTTGCGCGTGGGTCATGCTACTGAAACTACATTGTAATAAAAGGTACCGTTTAGTGTTCAGTTGGGAAATGGATGGTAGATAACCCATTGCATTCAACACAAATGGAATAAATGTCACTAGTGGAAGAGTACGGTCGCATGTATATGTTCTGAGTTGATACCCTGGCCTTGCTGTTTGGCTACTGTACAGATGCACAGTAAGAAACAGCTCCAGAAATGAAGAGAGAAATCTAAATAGACAAGGCAGCCAAAGGACTGGAGGAGGGAACAAGCGAAGTGACAAGCCTGGGGGTACACAGTGCCCACATAGCAAAGTCAGGAGTAAAATCTGGCTCTTCTAACCCAAGGGGGAGAGAGAAGCTATTTCAGCGAATGGACAACGCTAGCAGAAGAGCGGCAGGCTTGGACAGGCCACAGATAAATACAGTGACCATCGGAGGAGACGGGCTCTGGCATAGCCTTCCACGTGGAGGAGGACCAGAGGTCCCTCCAGCCCAGTATCCTGCCAACACCAGTGGCAGAAGTGGATGCCACGCAGGGCGAGCATTGAACTGAATAGATCTACAGTGATCTAACCCTTTTTCAATACCCGCTCTGGCATCCACCGGTTGTTGGGTTAGAGGTGTCAGAGGAAACATCTCCAACCACTCTGTTCAATAGCCATTAACAGATCTCTCATGTAGGAATGCATCCAATCCTTTTTTGAACCTGACGATATTGTCTGCCTCCAGCAGTAATGAATTCCACAAGTTAACTGTGTGTTGCATAAAAAAAACAACCACTTTCCTTTCTCTAGTTAGTTTTAAACCTGTCACCTACTAATTTCAGTGGGTTCCCCCGGTTCTACTATTCTGTGATTTGGTGAACGATATTTCCTTGTTCACTTGCTCCATAACCTTCATGATTTTATACACCTCTGTTGTATACCCCCCTCAGCAGCCTTCTCCTTTCCAAACTAAAGAGTCCTAGTCTTTTTGGTCTTTCCTAGTATGGCCCCTGATCATTTTGGTTGCCCTTCTCTGTACCTTTTATAATTCTGCTAAATCCTTTTAGAGATACAGGGACCAGAATTGCACACACTGGGTGCGTCCACATGAGACACGTACCACGCAGTAGCCTAATAGCACTGCGCAGTAGCGTGCCAGGCAAAACATGTGCCAATATGCATCTGTGCAGTAGTATTAGGCTACTGCTCAGCTAGCATCTGAAAAGCCCCATGCGCCAGCGCTGCTGCATAGTAATGCTAGTTACTGTGCATTGATTTAATACTTGGTTATCCAAGTCCTAAACTTAATGTGCAGTAACTACGGTGCATTAATGAACGTGTAGATGCACCCAGTATTCAGGACACATCATGGTTTTGTATACTGGCAGGATGATGTTCCCTGTTTTGTTTTCAGCTCCCTTCTTAATGATTTCCCACAGTTCGTTGGCTTCTTGACAGTGTGGACAAGGAGCCGGACTTGCTTCAAGATGGAGCAAGATGGGCAGGATTATATACTGTGCTTGGCTGTTGAGGAAGGGATTTGTTGTTCCAGGAGATTCTTGCTAGTGTGACTTTCCTCTGACATTCGGTCCAGAGCCGTGACCATGCTGGAAACAGGGAGCGGTTTTCTGCTCTGGGCATGGATTGAATTTTTAAAACCAGAGGAGCCTCAGTTTCCATTCTAGAAGCAAAACCATGCATTGCATAATCTCAGGGGTTTAAAAAAGAGAGATTTTTCTCAGGGGAGAAAGAGGGGTTCCTTTCTGGATTTAAAAAAAAAAAAATCAAGTTTGGAAGTTTTCAGCAGTTTTTAACGTCATGTTCGGTGCTCTCAGGTCCATGCACCTTCACAGCTGCACCACTAATCATAGAGAAATCATCATGCTGTTTCTTATAATTTAATTTAAAACCTTGTGGAGGTGATGTGGTGAACTCACTGGCAGGAGTCGTGACACTGAAAAGGAAATAATCCCTCTCTTGCCAAAAGCTACATCAGAAGGATGTGTCATTAGAAGGTCGAGGCAATGCTAGTAGCAGGTTGGGATAGATAACTGCCCTCCAGCAACCGTGTACTTAGCAGCCTGCCTGTCGAGAGTGTGCGTCCGGGGGCCAGATGTGATTTAGGCATACACATCTGGGCACCTGGGGCATGCTAGCTTGTCTCTGGGACTTGCTCTGGAACGGAAAGAGTGCCAGGGTGAGACAGACTGTTTCTGCACTGCAGACAGGTTTTCCTAAATTGTCCTTAAAATACAAAATCAAACAGGAAAATATTTAATTTGACAGGGAAAACAAATGGTGTTTTACTCTAGAAACGATACTTTAAGCATATGATAGCCATCTGCCTGTTCTTCTCCGTGATTGTGATGGAGTTATAATTGGACACACATTTCTGACACCTCCGGAGACTATCTGGCATTGCCACTTGACAGCTCTAAATGGGATACAGCAGTCTTAACTGAGAATCCTTGCTTGGCTGCGATCCAGGCAGCCTTATTACCGCTTGCCAG
>NW_017728916.1:10529839-10537396 GCF_001723895.1 Crocodylus porosus
TTATATATTTTTATATATATGTTATATATGTATATATGTATGTAAATATATATATTCCCATATATAAACACCCAGATATATATTACTGAAATTTGCCAGCTGTGAGGAACTGATATCTAGCTATCTAATGAATGACTGAGATTTGCCAGCTGTGAGGAACTGGTCCAAAACCCTTTGATGTCACTGGGAGTCTTTTCCACTGGTCTCTCTTGCAAAACCAGCTGTTGAAAATTGCCTCATCTCAGGCTCCAGACTGTGGGGTCTGTACTAGTTTAAGTCTGAACAAAACAAAGCCAAAGAGGGTGTGAGCTGTGGCGAGGTCTGTAGCTTTCAGCCCATCAGTGCCATGTTAGCCGCAGTTGGAGACTACTGCTTAATCAGCAGAGGCAACTTTTCTGCACAGTTTTCATCCACATAGCAGCTTTTGTCCCGAGTTGGTTGCCAGATTCTGAAATGGGAGCCCTCCATTTCAGAAAGGAGACGAACTTGCAAGCCCACATGCCCCACGATGCTTCAAGTACTGGCCTGTAGCTTGCACCTAAAAGAATCCGCAGGATGCATTTGTCTCCTCCGTATGCAAGTCAGTGCTTGCAAATAAGATCAGCCCCACCGAGCGTCCGCCGTAGGCTAGTGCCGTCACCTTGCAGACTGGTTTGCGCGGGGCCAGGCCTTGGCTGCCTGCAGCAGACCGAGGGTCATCGCTTGCCACTCGGTCCTGGGGCTGGTTCTGCACCTTCCCTGGGCGCAGAGTAGTTCAGAGCAGCTGAACCACAGCCCGGCCGTGCTGTGTCTGTCTGGAGCCTGAGGATTTCCTGAGCACCATGCCCCGACGTGTCCTCCTGCCACAGTGCTTCTCTCCACCGCTCCAGGGAATTCCCATCCGAGGAAAATCCTCAACGAAGGAGACAGCCGGAAAGCTTGCATCCCCATTGTGCTTTCCTTTGGGCTTGCCTGGAAGAGTCTGGGAGCCCTTGAAGGATTTCCCTGCACCCAACTCCTTGCTAGAGTAGGGTGCAGGGCCCAAGGGCTGGTGGAGATCCTAAACAGGCCTCTCTCTGTGAGCCGCTGCGCCAAGACCGCCGGGGGCGGTTTCCCTCCCCGCGCGCTGGCTTGGCGGCTTGTTCTGCAGCTCGGGAGTGTCATCACCAGCCTCATCGATTCTGGCTCCTGAGCTCCCGGCTGGAAATGTGCATGCTGATATAGCTCCAGCTTTCCTAGCAGGTTAGCAGGAAACTCGCTTTTAATATGGTGCGCTTGGCTGATTCTCTTCATGTAATATTGAAGGGAGCCTCTTTAACCATACATCACGGGGGCAGCTATTTCAGATAATGTAGTACTGATATATTTTAAATGTGACCACTTTCTCAGATGATCTATAATTCAGTGGCCCATTCCCAGGCAGGAATGGACTTTGTTTAATTACCAGCGGCAAGCTAAGCCAGCACAAAGCTACTCTTTGGCACCAAAATCCTGGCACTAAGTCCAAATGTGCTTTCTTGATTTATTGATCTATTAATGCTTAAAAAAAATTTTAGAAGTGGGGGGTTGCTCACCTCTCTGAGCACATGCCTCCCCTGGGTTGCAGGCCAGGAGTCCCAAGGGTTGATCTGACCCAGCAAAGCACAGGAGGAGAGCAGGACCTCGTCCTGTACCTAACTGCATCACCAGTCCCATCGGCTTCACTGCAGAAGAGTCTGGCAGGGGGAGGGTCAGAGCAAGTTTGGGGTCCTTAGCCCACCTCAGCGGCCCATGGGCTCAAACACCACTGGCATCAATGAAATTTTAAGCCTGCGCTTAAAATTAAGCACATGCTCCAGTGCTTGGTTGAATGGGAGCCTTAGAAATATTTTGCCTGTTCAAGAGGACCTCTCTTTCCCCTAACTAATATCTTCAGTTGCTCACCTTGCTTCTTAAAAATGGGAATTTTAGTCTGCCCAAATGGCTTTGTTTTTTTAGCAAGGCCTATTTAGGATCTAGGAAGCACAATGGCAGAGGAGAGCTGAAGAGTCAGGTGTTGGACCCACATTGAAAGATAGTTGGGGGGGTGCTGTCATGAACACCTAAGTCAGGAGGATTCGTGCTGTGATGGAGAGGTTTTCAGAGGACCAAAGGACTCTTCACCTTTGGACACTTTTAAAGGATGCATTGTAGGAGCAGCAGGAATCCTGGTTAGGTTTGGGGTATATACTCACCCTTCGGTTCACTACCGAAGCCCTAAAACCTTATGGATAATTACTTTGCCTCCAAAGTCTGCTTCAAAAACCCCACAGGAGGTGAGGATGTGCTTTTATCTGTTTTCCTTCATTGGAGAAGCCAATATTCCTGCATCCACGTACTGCAAGGGGCACTATTGTTTACGAACAATGCAAGAGGAGAATATTTGATCTTGTGTGCTGATTGGTAACAGCTTCATCAAAGGCAAACACCCCTCTGCTGTAGTTCAATATTAATATCATTTGGTTCATATAGCCATTGATTTTTTTTTTTTTTCCTGAGCTTTTATCACCTTGTTTATGAAAGGTGATACAATGCATGGTTGCAATGAATACAGATCTTGAAACAACACGGACAAGTCTTTCACGTCCTAAGGTAGGGGCTACCGGGGCTGGCTTATATCTCCTCTGCTGTCCCCAGCCAACCGTAGCGTGCACTGATCATGTTTGTATATAGGACGAGGGGAGTTAGGAGCCAGCCGGTAGTTGAAATCCCTGCAGTCTAAATGAGCAACTATAAATCATGCTTTTGTCTCAACCTTGTAGGCAGCGTTACAGTCCGCTGTACTTTGCTTTCCTGTTGCTCGGTGAAACTCCTCCCTATCTCCTGGCTGTATGCTGTATGCATCTATTCAAGTCCCGGGAAATGTGATTACGTGCTGTCCATTAATTTTGCGCTACAAATAGAACGTGAATTTAATTTCTAATCGCGTGCTATTTTTATTTCCATCGCTTGGGGTCCGCTGGCATTTTCCATTACAGCTTGTTTGCACACTTTCTATGCAATTAGCATTCAATCTCTCTACCAATGCCTCCGCGCTCTTCACGGGGGTAAGCGCGAACCTGCCTGTCGATGGCACGAAAGCGGGCCGCATTTCTGGTGCGAACGTAGACGGGGCGACAAACAAAGAAGCTTAAAAACTTTTCGGATGCTTTTCTGTCAATGGCTCAGTGACCTAATGATCCTTTCTAAGGCTCTTCTTTAATATTCTAATGACAAACCAGTGCTAGTTATAGCTGCCTAAAAATAAACCAGCCAATCAAACTTCAAACTGTTACTAGCAAAATATATATATATATATATTTATTGCCAAGCAGAGAAAAAAGCAAATTATTTCAATGCTCGATAAAGAACTTAGAGAGGGAGAGAGAAAAAAACCAAGGAGGCTTTTCTTAGGCGTTTACAGTATTGCCAATTTATAAAGCAGTAAACCTATTTAAAACACAGAACTGCTCAAACCAGAGCAAGAGTGTGCTTTGAGGGGAAGAAGGGTGAACAGGATTATTTGTAGTGGCATGAGAACTTGGGAGATGCGTCTTTTCAGGGATGTTGTCTGCTCGCTACCGTAGTATTTGCTCAGTTGTTTGAACACATATAGGGATCCGCTCCTGCGCGCGCGCACACAATCTCCAGCTTCGGGGTGTGGTCTGCATTTGAGGAGCAATCAGGCCACGAGTTTTCCAGCCATGTGCTGTGAAGCAGAGGTCAGTTTTAGGTTGGAAAAAATCTTTATGCTGCCTTTTCCACATTGCCCCTATGGGAGACTCAGTAGGTCCCATGACTGCCCCTCTGCCCAGTGCAGGGAGTGGGGGAGCCTCTATCCTAGACAATTTTTCCACTGAGTCTTGCCCCTGCAGCCTCCTTTTGGCACAGGAAGAATTTGGGGGTAAGCAAAAAGTCATCCGGTATTTCCAGTGAAGCCACTTAATCAGTAGGAGGGAGCGGAGACCTGCACCATGGTCAGCCTGATATTACTTCTTTCTTTGCAGCGAGACAAGGGGACATACATAGTATCGCATTTCAATGTCTTCGACACCGCAGCGGAGGCTGCATTACATTATATTTTGTGAAGCTGGACATTTTTGCAAGTATTATTCCCTTAGTTCAGACTTGACGTTTCTCACGGTTGCTTAGGCTTGGGGATAGGCTCTCAGAGAGCAGATGGAGAGCGGAAATGCCAAATAGGGGCCCCACTGGTTATCCTGTTGAGTCGGGAATCATCGCTAATTAAAATCAAAGTGAGTTGAGAGGGATTTGGAAGTAGAAACTATGAAAAGTATAAAATTAGATAACCTCAACTTGGAAAATGGGGTAATTAAAATGCATGTAAAGTTCATTCCTATAAATGTCCTTAAGGGTGAAAATGAGATCTGAGATGGAAATTTATACCCCATCCAAATTTTGCAGTTAATTAGCAGATTCATCCATCTGTTGGCAGCAGGTACCGCCTGCATATCTGTAAGTTAGTAGATAGTCTATATTTCCATCTCCAGCATTATGTTAGAAGGTGCCGTCAGAATAAAGCGAGACAGAAGTAGATTGTTTCCAGAAAATGTGGGGAAGCTACAAAGAGGGTTTTTGGGTTCCTAACTTCATAATTACATGCAGCTCCCTGATTCTTTAATTACAAATCCTTCCACTTCGGGTTCTGCTAAGGTCCCATTCAGTGATGCATTTCAGCATTAAGCAAGTCCCACCGATACCAAATGAAGTTTGTGCTTAGGTGTTTTGCAGGATCTGGGACTCCATCACTGAGCTCCAAGTAGATCATCTTTTTTACACTCCCCTTATTGAGCCCAAATGGCCTCAATGGACCCACACAAGGTATAGGGAGGGTCAGAAAAACTGAAGACACATGCTGTGAATTTTTTCAAAATATTGAAATGGCTAAAGGAGAGGATTCCCATGGATGGTACCTTAACTGCATGGTTGGAAGAGACTTGGACAATTGGGGATGGCAGTGCATTCCTCTTTGGGTCATTTGAAGAAGCTCTGAAGAAGAACGCATTGCATTGGAAAGCTTGTCTATGTCTATCCCAACCTTTCTGTTAGTCCAATAAAAATATCACCCACAAAAGTCCTGGCTTCTCACTTATTTTCTAGGCCATCACATCTATTACATCGCTCCAATGCCTATAATTCTTTCCAGTTCTCAATATCTTGCTTTATTTGAATTAAGCAGAATATTTAAGAAAATATAGGGTTTTCCGTCTTTTCTTCCTCTCCCCCATTTTTTTTTTTTTTTGATTTCTTGCCATGAAGCATAATATAATGGACAATGCATTTTGAAGCAAATGTGTGTAAACTCTGGAGTAAACGTTGCTTGTGAAGCTTTTCCACACAACCTGCACATCCACCCCACTCATCGCTTCTCATGAACGTTCACGTAATGCAAGTGCAGCTTCATTCACAACAGTCATTCAAGAAGGGACAAGTATTAAAGACACCCAAGTAAAAATACAGTACATCTTTTATCAGAAGTGCCTGCCTGGCAATTTGGATGGCTCTTTATGTGTTTTGACCATTTATTTAGGGTTCAGGAAAAACAGGTGATTTAGATAACCAGTCCCACAAAACGAAGAGCAACTTAACTTCATTGTGCCAGTGCCTAAAACGATAGTTGACTTGCAAGTATATACGTAGATGGCAATATGTTCGCATAAACCTTTGACTGATTGCTGGTAATGAAGACATTTATAAAGAGTGAAGTCAATGGATAATTCATGTGCAGAAAAAGGAGCTGCATTTGACAAATGAACCAGTCACTGAAGCTTTTGCCCAGCTTTAGCAGCTTGCTGGAAAAATGGAAGCGGCTCCAAGATTTTTAGCTTTGTGATGAACCATACGTTGTCCCAAATCATTGTATGTTGGGGGCAATGGTGGTCATACATGTTGAAAGGCATTCATGGCAAACATTGCTTAAGTTTCCTCTAAATTCCTTCAGCACAGTCTGCGTGGTCCTGCTTCCTGTAGTCTGGCTTCCAGCTTCTCTTCCTTGGCAGCCCTCGTCAAGGATTTGAATGGTGGTAAGCAATATGCTCATTAAAAAAAAAAAAAAAAAAGCAGCAGTGCCCCAGGCTTGGCATACAGTTCACTAAAAGTAAATATATGCCAAATGACTGCAAATAATTCAAACAGCTGCCAGCTGGGGAAGCTTGCTAGTCTCCATGGAGGCACTTGCTCCATTCTCCCAATCTCATTAAACCTGACTGGGCTGCGTGTCGTCCAGAAAGGGCTCGCCTGCCCCACCTGACAGTGCCGTCGTGAAGCAGGTCCCATCTGCTCGTGCTCATCCGTGCTGCCCCCGCGGAGCAGCTCTGGGTGTGCAGCAGGAAGCACGTCGGAGCTGGCGAGCCCAAGATCTTGGGGCTGCTCCGTTGCTTCCTTTCCAGGATTTGGTGCATTTGGATTGAAAGAGCATGGGCCAGGTCACCCCACAACGATGCCCAGACGCCGTGTAGATGTGCCCGTCGAAGCCAGCGGCACAGCAACGTTATCTCCACTTATTTCTCAGAAGCCAAAATGAACCTCTTATCTTTATCTTTGTTTAATACCTTTTAAGCAATGCAAGTGCATTTTCATGCAAGGAAGGAGAGATATTTGGGTGCTCAAACTCTGACTTTCATAAAGGCAAGCGGCCTGCTTCCCAGGCACCCTGAGACCCTTTTGTTCTGCGCTGACAGGGTGGAGATGTCTTCACACGGACAGAAATGAACACCTGAGAACTGCTGCTCGTTTTGCTAGCAGGGATGCTCAGAGGAAGAAAGCAGATCTCTGAAATGGATCCTCCAGACTACCACCAAGCATTGGACCTGTCCCAGAAGAAAGGGGGAAATCATTTAAAACCACCTCCTTTCTGTCCCAGACTTAAGAATATGGCCAAAAGTCGGGGGCAGTGTTTTGTTTTGCTTTCTTTTGATTTATTACATTTACTTAGTCTACTTTCAAATGGGGGACCCAGTTCTGGTGTCTTTGAGCCACTTGCCCATGTTCTGAGGTCCATTGAGATCCACTGCATTGAGGAGGAAGGACTGCCTTGGGGCCATAGGACTGCTGGGATTTGTTAAACTGGTTTGTTTTTGCTACTCTCACCACCTCCTTCGCATGCAGCCTTGGGTGACCGTCTAACTTTGCTGATCCTCCCTTCCCCTGTGTGTCAGGGGCATAGCAGTATCACCAAACCAAAGCATCGGAAGTCATCAGACTGGTTCCAGAATGAGATTAAGCATGCGGAGGTAGGGGGTTGCTACTGGTCTTGCAGCCTGCAGCTGTCACTGGTTTCATGCTTTCAGTTTTGCTAACGTAGGGGGTTGTTACTGATCTCACAACCTCCAGCGGTCACCAGTTTCACATTTTCAAGTTTTGCTAAAGTAGGGGGTCGTTACTGGTCTTGCACCCTTCAGCGGTCACTGGTTTCAAGTTTTGCTAAGGTAGGGGGTCGTTACTGGTCTCACAACCTCCAGTGGTCACTGGTTTCAAGTTTTGCTAAGGTAGGGGGTCGTTACTGGTCTCACAGCCTCCAGCGGTCACTGGTTTCAAGTTTTGCTAAGGTAGGGGGTCGTT
>NW_017728916.1:10537623-10548303 GCF_001723895.1 Crocodylus porosus
CGTTTCTGGTCTCACAACCTCCAGTGGTCACTGGTTTCAAGTTTTGCTAAGGTAGGGGGTCGTTACTGGTCTCACAGCCTCCAGCGGTCACCGGTTTCACATTTTCAACCTTTTCCCCCCGCAGTCCGGAGGGCTAGATGGTTGCATTTTCAAATGAAGACTGGGGGATTCTTGCACAAACTATTTTGGAGGTCAGGGCTTTTGAGAAATACAAGGACAAGGACCTGGTCCTTCTGGAGTGGTTACGCTCTGTTTTGTCAGGTCAGACTCCCCCGTGAGGAGATCCAGCCCTGCAGTTGCATGGGTTCCTGGTTTGCACTTGGCTGGATGTCTCATAAATAATTACAGGAGCCAGCCAGGGCCCAGGAACTCAGATGGAAACTTCAACCGCTTGGCTTAGTGACAGCCTGACCCCTTCTCTCTCCTGGGGCGAGATTGTGTGCTGCACACCTACAAGCTCAGGGCAGCTTCTTTTTTGTCCTCCTGATCATCGCGGGCACTACTGTGGCCCCAGGTGTAACTCGGGAAGGCTCCCAAGATGGAGTTATTGCAGCAACCCAGAGTGGCCATGCTGCCAAGAGGCCAACACCGAATCTCCATAGTGTTGAGCATGGAGGCCCTGCCCTTGGCATGTCCCTCGGTCCCCAGCCCTGCGCTCCCATGTCCTCTGCAAAGGAGGGCTCTTTTAAGGTGGCTACACCTTATAAATATTGACACTCAATCGATATGAGATGGAGCCCCCTCCACTGCCTGGTGCTTTTACACATGGCATAAAAGGTTCAGAACAGCCCTTTTTTTGGTTTAATCACCCCAATGCTCTTAGTTTTTCCCCTAGGCTGGCGTTTTGGAGGTGGCATGGCACCCGGGGGGCAAAGGCTCCTCTCTGTGGTCCCTCCGCTCACGTCACATCTACAGCACCCGAAAGGGGAGGCTCGTTCTTCCTTCCCCCTGGACATAAGGATGCCCAACTAAATCTTTACCGCTGACCCTTTTCCCCCCTCCCCAGCAGACGGGGTTTGCGATGGCTATTCAGTGCAAACGAGAGGCAGGAAAGGCATCCCTGCATTTCCAAAGCCGCGGCGGTGTGAGTCTGGCTGCGGATGTGAGGGGAATGAGAATCAGGGAGCGCAGAGCCCCCGTGCTGTGCTTCGTAAATGAGCCTCTTTGATCTCAGGCGGGTTTCCCTTTGCTATTTTTAGCTACCGCCTGGGTAGGGAAGGGGCGGGAGGGCGCCCACTCCGCTGCAGACAGAAAGGGGTTTCGGATGTCGTTTTCCTCCTCGGGGAGCATCTGCTGCAGGAGGGAAAAAAAAATGAAATGGGGAAAGCAGCAAGGGTGGTTCAGATCTGGAATATGCAGAGAGAGATTCCCAGGCGGGAAAGGGGGTTTTCCTGAAAGCACAAACCAGATTTCTAGTAACAGCACTGACATTTTCCCTTGATCTGCATACGAATCCCACTTGGGTTACGTCTCGTGCATTCACAAGGACTTTGCAAGCGGTGTGGACGTGTTTCTAAGGGACTGCTCATCTTCACGGGGCAATGCAAAACCCTCAATAGTCCTCCTTTTCCCCCCTGCCTGCAATGCAAGCAGACATTTCCACGTTTCTGATGTTCTTGTTTCGAAACCAGGCTGCTTCCTGGCCTCGGATTTCAGCTTGAGACTGAGCAAAAAATAAAGCCCAAGCCAAACCTTGGGTCGGCCGCTTCGCCGCACGTTTTTACGGGCAGGCTCCTGAAACGAGAGGAAACCTGTTTACAGGAAAAGCTGTTCAGAGGGTTTTTTTCTGCTTCGTCTTCACACGTCTCCCGTTGCTAGGGAAACCGCTGTCCTCGTCTTCGTGGAGAACAGGCGGCTCGTTTGGAGTCTGTCCCTCAATCTGGGTGGATCAAGCCTCGAGGCAGAAAAGGGGAAAGATGGGAAACCAGACGCCTTGCTTTGCGACCTAGATGAATAAGATGCACGTTAGAGCACTGCGGGGAGCATTTTGGGATATTGTAAGGATGGGGAAAGTCCTCAGAGCTGGTAGTAAAATTCATAGGGGATACCCACATTTTTCTTAGTTATCCTGGGGAAGGAGGGGGAATGTTTTCTAGGCACATCCAGAAATCCAGGCTGTCAACAGACTGGCACGGCTAACTGCCTCTATCCAACGAGTTTGTCATTTGGGGGACGCTGGCATATTTGAAGGGCCAGGTGTAAGCCCCACTCCAGAGTCCATTAAAGTCAGCGAAAAAGCCGCTATTGATTTCAACGGATTTTTGGATCCCTCCCGAAGAAAAAGACCCCCCCTGACATATTGGAGGGGAGATGGATAAGTATGTGGCAGGGCCCTCGCTGCCTGGGCAGTTCTGCCTGGCACTGCTGTCTGTAGCTTCAGTCGCCACCATCAGCCGTGCCTGTGTTTCTACCCCAGCTTCCCTCTGTTTGGCACGACGTGTGCTAGGAAAAGGGACCTCCCAGCACTCCTTGTGGCGTTTCTGTTGCGCACAGGGCACGCTTACTGGGCAGTAATTTAGGTTACTGTGCAGTACAGGCATGCGTCTACACGTGCACACCTGTACTGCACAGTAACTATTGCCGCTTATGCATAAATTTGATACCTGGCTCCTGTAGGTTTTGTTGCCTAGGTTGGCCTGAGATCTTTCTTGGGTAGAAGATGAGGAACAAGAAGTGCTGCTTCAGCAGGATAAGATGCTCTCCGAGGGAAGGAATAAGTAAACCTTTATTTACTTACCGGCATCCTACAGGTAGCATAAGCTGCAATAGTTACTGTGCAGTACGGGTGTGCACGTGTAGACGCATGCCTGTACTGCATCCTGCAGGTATCAAATTTACTCCCAGTTAGTTACTACGCAGTAATGCATGTGTGGACGCCTTACAATGTCGTAACAGTGTCTGTATCCATGGACTGACTTGCCATTAACTTTAGTCCCAAGTCAGTCCACACGCAGCATTACTGCACTTTAATGGTTTGCACATGTAGACGCTGGCCTAAAAAGCACTTACTGTGCAGTAAGTGCACATGTAGATGCACCCACAGAGTATTAAGGGGGAAATAGTGTCTCAACAGGAGGTAGATGTTGTGTTTTAGGATATGAATGTACTGCAGGCAGCAGCACAGTGTAGAAGTACCCAGTCTAGCTCTTGCTGCCTGACTCGAGTACTGCCAGTAGTCTAGACGAAATGCCACGGAGCCAAGCCCGGGATGATTTGCCCAGCTTCTTGCTGCCCTGGCTGCACTGCTTTTGCTACTTCCCTTGTCTCAAACCTTTGTGCACAATGCTGCTAACTCCAGGGTTGAACCGATCTTCGAAACTGTGTGAAGTGATTGTCTGGGCAATAGATGGATCCAGGAAGCCTGTCTGAAGTCAGGATGGGGAAAAGAGCCGTTATGACTGTGAAGTATTTCAGGCCCAGGTCACGGGACAGGGCTTATTTCTGACCTGGTCCTGACTCCAACAACCTGCTTGCCCAGATCAATTGTGATTTGGCCAGGTTATCTGCTTCAGCCTACTAAGGGATCTGACAGCTGCAAATGCAAATCCTTTCCCCCGCTCAGTCTTGGACACTGGGCGTGGTGCTGGTGCTCAGGAGGGTTTGCTTTTTTGCTTCAACTCTCCTATTACTCTAAAAGGCTATTAAGTGTGTGGCATTAATGAGGCCAAAGAGTTTTAATAAGATTTGAGCAAACGGTTGAATATTGTTCTTTCCCCACCCCAGCAATCGGCGTGGTGTTTCACGCTGTCTTGGTGCTCCAGACAACCGAAACGAGTGAGAAAGCATTGTGCAGAGTTCACGTCGCAAAGGGAGGTTGCAGCTGAACCGTTATGGGAGCTGCAGTTTCAGGACGGGCTGATTTGCATTTGACAGCCCTGTGTTCGGTCCTGCCTGGCGTGGTTTGGCACTCTGCTCCGTGCACCTCCCGACTCTCAGAGCACAGTCGCGGGGTGCGGACGGACGCAGCACAGCCCGGTCCGCCCTACCGGTATCTTTAATGCTCAGCTGAGGGGGGCGGGCGCTTTCTCAGTGAATGCCATGCCTCAAGCACTGACCCCGGTCTTGCCTGAGAAGCTGTGAGGCTCCTCATCGCAATTACTGCTCCTTCTATAGAAAATAAAGGTTTACTTATTCCTCCCCTGGGAGAGCATCTTATCCTGCTGGAGCAGCACTTGTCGTTCCTCCTCTTCTACCCAAGAAAGATCTCAGGCCAACAAAGGCAGCAAAACCCAGCGAGCTCATGAGTTTTTCATTCCCACGTGTCCCTAGGATTTGTCCCTGTTGAAACTCCATGCAAATACGATAGCCAGAAAGCGGAGGCCAGTAGAAGGAAGATGAACGGGATCTCCGGCTACGTGAGTTTCCCTACACGCTCTGTAGCGTAGGCAGTGTCGCAGGGGAATTGTCTGGCTCCTTGACAGGCTTCCCCTTCTGTGAGCACACCTTGCATGCGAAGATGATTGATGATGCTACCGAAATATTCCCAGCATTGCAAACAGAGGAACAGGGGCTCATGCCTTCTCCTGCGTGTTTGTCATCCTCCTCTTCAGCTCTGTTTTCCTTGTGCACGTTCACTTGTCTCTGCAACGTACCCCCTTAAAGCCCCAATTCTTGCGTTTTAGCAAGGAGTCTCTTAAAAATCTTGCCCTAATGATGAAGTGACACTGAAAATTACAGGTGCGTTTTGCATCATTCTTTTGTGCTGTTACGTAAAATGTTACCTTGACTTGACCGAGTGAATTCTGCAGGCTGTGTTTAGCATTAGCCAGGGCAAGATCAGTCACGATGGCTTGGACAAATACAGTGTTGGCAGATCCAGTCCTGCATTTATAACATGCATAAAATACACATCATGGCAGTAAAGAACAGTATTGTTCTGACTGTCTTTCCTCTAAAACAATCATAAAAATCGTAATTTTTACATAGGCCCTCTACAGACTGGCCTTTGTGCAGTGCATAAAAATTCCAGGTCAGATTTATTTTTTGCAGGGTGCAGTATTTATTGCAGTGTTTTTAGTGCATGTAACCCTTTGAGTCCTTTCCTGGATGACTGGATTCTTCTGTGGGATTTTGTAAGGACAATAGCAGTTCAGAGTCTTCGTTTGCAGTTATCCATTCCTTCAAGGGGGGGAAAAACTGTTTTCCCCTGAAATTGAACCTGAAAATGTCAGGTCAGTTAATACACAGGGGTGACTTATAATGGGAACAATACAGGATATTAAATTTCTCCAGCATATCCGTTTTGCACACGTAAAAATCATGTCTGGAAATTTCAGCATGAAGCTTGACTTTGCAACCTCAGTTCAGCCCCTGCGTGTGCATGGATTATCACACGGACCAACTGCATGATCACGTATCACCTCGTTCTGCGCGTTTTGCTTAGGTGCTTGTTTACACCACGAATCTGAGCGCTGAAGTGCCAAGAGCCCCGAGGCGGCGCTGTCAGGTGCGTGTCACTGATCCCTGGAGCGGGAGCTGGCGCTGTGCTTTGCCGGTGCTCTGCACATGCCCGCACCACAGTCAGAGGTGTCGTGCCAGCAAGGGGGGCAGTGAAGATGTGCAACACAGGTGTCAGCCTGGGTGAAGGACCCAAGTGTGTACTTAGGATCCTGGACTTATACAGCTCACGCTGAAGGCTGTCTTCTCTGCTTTTGTTACCCATACTGACAACCCAGCCATGCCTACAACTAGATCGGGGCGGGCAATTATTTTGGGCAGAGGGCCGCTTACTGGGTTTTGGCAAGGGATCGAGGGCCGCATGACAGGCAGCCAGAGGCAGATAAATATTAATTTTCTAAATTTTTTAGGGGCCCCGCGGGCCGGATAGACTGGCCTGGCGGGCCGCATCTTGCCCACCCCTGAACTAGATGATACCTACAGCGGGGCACAAACTTACCCTGTGTCCATGGCTATAACTGGTGGTGGTGGTGGTGGTTATAGCCACCTGCAACAAGATGTATGCTGCGGCATGGTAATACAATAAGAAGTGTCCTGTCGCACGTATATCCCAGCATGTGTTAATAGGGAGACAGAGATCTCTACCGCGCAGGAATTTCCTTGTCGATCTCAAGGACTCGGTGACTAGAGGTAGCCTGAGTTTATTCTCTTTGCTCTTGGTATTATCATTTGTTGTCAATGAAAATCTTCAAAAGGGGACTGGATGCACACCTTGCGGGGGTTATATGACCCCAGCCGTCTGTCCTGCCCAGGGCGGGGGGGGCTGGACCTGATGATCTCGCGAGGTCCCTTCCAGCCCTAAACTTCTGTGAATCTTTAAATCTGTAAAGAGTGGAGAATTGTAAAGAAAAAAATGGACAAACAAAAACTGTTTTACAGGTCTATTTTTAGGAGCACTCAGGTTTCCAAACAAAGGTTGTTACTGATTTATGTGTATTGTAGCACTGTGGGGCTCTCGGCAGAGATCAAGGACCCCCTTGCTTGGTGCAGTACAAACACGTAACGCATCAATGAGCTTTTGATTCTGACACCCAGCCTTCACCTGCTAAAAGAATTTGAAGGGGGTAGGTTATGGATGGGTTTTTTTAATTCTGACTGACAAGACTTCAGGAGTCATTTATTCCAAAACTGTTGCTTTTTAATCATGCACTGATGCTTTTAGAAAGGTCATGTGGTTATAAAAATCATGGCTGCTTATAAGCTATGGTTTCCTGAGCAGTCTGATAGCTGTCCTCAACAGAACAAATCTCTTGGTGGGGGGGCGGGGAGGTGGCAGCTCAGAGGTGCATCCTGGGGTGCTGGAGGGCTGCAAATTGCTTGCTTGATCTCCACGGAGTGGACTGAAGTTACCCTAACACAAGCAAAGTAGCATGGCCCAGAGTTAGTCCTCGCCCAAAGTGGCTTCCCTTTGCACTCAGAGGGCACTTAGCATGTAGTAAGGAGCTTTAACGTGCAAACTTTCATGCTTTAAGTGCCCTTAGTATGATCTAAGTGTAACGTGTAACTTCACCCTTCTATAGTTTCGTAGTTAGTCGACGATTGTGTGGAGAAAACACTGAGTCCCACAAAGGTTGCCATAACCAAGGACCCAGCTCTGTCAACATTTACCATGTAAATGAAAGCACAGAGATTCATGAACATCTGTTGGATTGAAGCCCAAAACCACAGCAGCAGTGTTTGCTCAGCTTGAGAAAGTGGCTGGCTGGCTACAGTCTTCTGCTGCATATTCTAACAGAGCCTCCCTGGAGCTAGGAGCATTTTCATCTCTTGTTCTTGTGCTGTGAGTCTGGTGTGAGAGGCAGATCCTATTGTTGAGACACTACATAAGTGCAGCCTGATATCTGTATCTGTGCTCACCATACCCGAGTTAAGCAATTGTGGTTTATTTTCAAGAGCCAGCTGAACCTATTGTTGGTGCATGGTGCAGTACTCGTTTAAGCTGCAGCTGCCAAGTTCATTAATGAAGTCAAGCTCATTTTATTTGCAGCTAAACTGCCCTCATCTCATGTGTGGTCCCGTGTATATTCCTGCTATGTATGTAGGAAACGAATGCCCAGTGTCTCCCTCACTTCTTCATCTCATCTTCCCATATAATCTGATCTCATCTCATCTTCTCATCTAATTTGACTCAGCTGAGGGGCACCAGGACCTTGTCCAGCATCAATCTGGAGACGGTTTGAGGCTCCCAGGCCCAATTTAGGGTGAACATAGGGGAAAAAAAGCTTTTAAAATAATGCCTATGTACAGTCATTTGTTCTGCCTACAATCATAAGTGCTCACAAACTATTTTTGCCTTTATCTTATGCTAAACAAAGTCTACTTTTCAGAAAGGGAGATGATCTGCTTTTCCACCAATTCACTAGCAGGCTGGCTAAATATCACTAAAACTTTCCGTAATAAAGCTTTTTTCCCCCCTTCCAGATCCTCGTAGTTTTGCTCTGTGTATTGGACTGTTATGTAAATGGCTGCATCGACCCCTAGAAAGAAATTCCAAAATGCAATAACCCTCTCTTCTGGTCTCATTAATAATAAATCAAACTTGCTTTATGGTACTTTTAACCATGTGTCAGAAGAAACCCAAATCCAAACGAGACCATCCTTATTTGCAAGGATGTTTACAGGTCATTCGGACAAACGTACTTGGTTCGTGATGTACAACGTTGGTAGAGCTTTTAAGCACACATTAACACAGAGGCTGGGAATTTGTATAAATGACTTAATAAGTCAGCAGGAGATTTTTACAAATAAGAGAGTAATCTCATTCTCAGTCATAGGCCAGTAATGTGTCTTTAGCCCCAGGTCGCTGTTTGCTTTGCTCCTTTCAAGTGCTAAATAAGCCATTGATTGAAGGCAACCCTCTTCAAACCAGCCTTGGAGCTGTCTCTTCCAAGTCATAGCATGCTCAGATGCCCGTCATTTTTCATACTTTCTTTGGCTGCACTGTAACCATGTAAAAATCTCCTGCTAACTTATTAAGTCATTTATACAAATTCCCGGCCTCTGTGTTAATGTGTGCTTAAAAGCTCTACCAATGTTGTACGTCACGCACCAAGTACATAATTTCTCTTGTGAGCCAGTCTGAGTAGGAAAATCGTTTTCATTGCTATGGATATTCCGAATCCATTTTGTCTTTGATATCTAGATTGAGAATAGCATCACCCTGAACCAGATGGGTTGAGCCTTTATCAGTATTTAATGGAGATTTTAGGTATCCTTGGTCCTCTAGACAGCCCCACATTCAACGAGTTAAATACCCAATCCATTTTTGAGTCATTGTTCATACATTCCCATGCCTTGGTTTTTCTTACATATACTTTCTCTCCTCCATCTTTTTCTCCCAATACAGTTGCACAAATCCTTTTAATTTTGCTGAACCCCACCACCTATCAACTGTCACCTTTCCCTGGCAAGTTCGGCCTGCCCCTGTAGTCTGCCTAAACCCATCTGCATTTCCCTGGAAGAATTTGTTTTCTTTACTTCTCACCAAAGGAGACTTCGGGGTCATGATTGACCATGAGATGAACATCAGCCCTCAGTGCAATGCCACAGCTGGCAAAGCAAATAAAACTCTGGCTTGCATCTACCAGTGCATCTCAAGCAAGATCCACGAAGTCATCCTCCCACTGTACTTGGCCTTGATGAGGCCACAGCTGGAGTATTGCATCCAATTCTGGGCTCCACACTGTAGAAAAGACGCGGAGAAGCTTGAGAGAGTCCAGAGGAGAGTCACGTGCATGGTTAGAGGTCAAGAGAGCAGGTCTTATGAGAAGAGGCTGAGAGGCATAGGACTTTTCAACCTGGAGAAGCAAAGGCTCAGGGGTGACTTGGTGGCAGCCTATAAATATATAAGGGGTGTGCATCAGGACCTGGGAGAACATCTGTTCACCAGGGCACGCCAAGGGAAGACTAGGTCTAATGGTTACAAACTGCTGGAAGACTGTTTTAGGTTGGCTTTAAGGAAAAACTTCTTTAGCATCTGAGTCTCCAGAGTCTGGAATAGGCTCCCCCCAGAAGTGGTGCAAGCACCTACTCTGGACACCTTAAAGAAACGTTTGGATGCTTAAATTGCTGGGGTGATCTGACCCCAGCTGACTTCCGGCCTGGACCTGATGATCTTGCGAGGTCCCTTCCAGCCCTAATGCCTATGACCTCTATGAAATCTTTGAACAAGTTCCCATGAGACCGCAGTGGCTCCTTCTTGTTTGTGATGATGTCCTTTATCAAAATGATGGTGCTTTCCTTTACTTTCATCATCTCAGAAAGCTCGTCGTGCTTGGGCAGTGACCGTTCCTTCTGTTGTACACCTTTCTCCAAAAAGCAAGCTAGCAGACTTTTAGGAGATTTCAGGTCAACCCCTGCTTGCTTCACTGATGAGAGTCCAGTGGTGTGACACTGGAGAGGAAGACGGCTTCATTGAACCATTTTCATGAGTAAAACTAACTGGCCTTGGCCCTTGCTTGCCTCGATATCCTCTAATTTGCTAGCTTGGAATAGCTGTCAGCTGAGCGCCTGCAACTTCAGATGTAGGCGACACGGTTTTTTGGGTAACTGCGATATCTTTTATTAGACCAGCTAAATAGTTGGAAAAACTGCTCTTTGCAAGCTTTTGGGTACAAACACCCTTCTTCAGGCACAGGGAGAGTGTGTTGTTTATCTGTGGTCTCTCCTGGGAAGAAAGGAAGCCAGTATTTTAAGATGTTGCATTTGAGTACCTTATGACTGCTTCCTGCCAAGCTTCCCTGCTTTTTGCATCGTCATCAGTACAGCCCCTTTGCAGGGTCCCCATTGGGTGTCATATAGTGCTAGTGAAAAAGGATGATTGTTTTTAATTGATAAAGTCTCCAGATGCTGTTGTCAGAAGAAAGTGTCGTTTTCTCAGTGTGCCGTATTGAAATGTTTTAGTGGGCCTATGTTTGCCCTGGTTAGACCCACTGGGTGGCCTACACACGTGCTACTAATAAGCTCCACAGTAAAGCATCACTGTCTCCACATGCCCCGGTATTAGGGTGCAGTACGTGAATTAACCCCACCATGGGATAGTAGTGTCAGGGACAGCGCTATATTACGGCAGAGTAATTCAGTGCGACAACATGCATGTGTAGATGGTGACAGGGTGGGCCAGGGCACGAGGGTTTCATAGATTTCATAGAGATTAGAGCTGGAAGGGACCTCACGAGATCATCAGGTCCAGCCCCCTGCCCCAGGGGCAGGAAATCAGCAGGG
>NW_017728916.1:10548403-10552819 GCF_001723895.1 Crocodylus porosus
GGGTCTCTTCCAGGCCCTAGGTGCTAAAGTGTGGGGGCTACCTGCCACGTGGTGGCTTCACGCTTTAGCACTCTCGTGCTCCAGCCAGCCCCTCTGCTGCCTGACGCCACTACCCCAAGCCTGGGGCTGACCCCTGGAGCCTGCTGTCAGCCTGGGGGCTGCTCCACCACAGCTCAAACTGCTGCTGTCCTGGGTGCACATGTAAACACTGCACCCGGGAGCAGTTGACTCCGGCTCAAACTGCTCCGGAGTTTATTGCGTCACATGTATTTCCCAGGTAGATGCACCCACTGGTATTAATATGGCTGCTCTTATATGGAGAAGGATTTGGGGCTGGGCTGAGTGGAAATCCCAGGGGCGGGTGCTCTTGTGTACTCTGTGCATGAATATTTGCAGAGGCTTACTCTGTTTCAGAGGCACAAATCTCTGTCTTCACTGCATGCTCTGAACTGTGTGAACAGTTGGGGGGTTTTGGTCGAGCCCTTTCCTCTCCTGTGCCTTGGTTTTTGCCTCTATAAAATGGGGGTAATGATAGTGGTCTCCTTTGCAAAGCACCTTTGGGATCTGCTGATGGCAAGTGCTACATAAAAGTTAGGTATATTATTATGAAAGATGAAGTAATAATACTAAATCTCAACCAGTTCCTGGGTTCCAGGTGGGCACTAAATTATGAAGCCTTTTCAGGCTAAATTAATTGCTTTTCTAAATTAGCACAATCAAATAAAGCTTGAGAACTGCAACAACAACAACAACAACAAAAATCACCGTTTTTCACCATAAGGAAAAGGCTTAAGTTTTAAAGATTGCTCTACAATATTAACTTGCTTAATTATCAGAAGGGATGGTTGGATGCTCAGACAATTAAAGTAGTAAGAGGCTGAGAAGGAAAAGTTCATCGATGCGTTAGGCAAACAATAAGGAGAAAAGTAAAACCATTTCAAATTCCATCCTACAAAAATCATTTGGGATGGAAATAGGATTAATTAAGTTTTTAACTGGTTAATGTTGTTATCTGAAAATATTTCAGATTGAACACGCTCACATACTTCGGCATTACGTAATGGCTGAGCTACTTTGGCAATAAAGTGACTTGTTTCTAGATAAAGCTATTTTACAGTCAGCATTGGACCTCAGCTCAATGGAGCTGATGGATTATTCTGCCATAGAGATTAAGATCTGGCTTTAGCCCTCCCATGATGGAGGTGCTTTAAATGTTTCCTGATGAGCCTTATTAACCAGTTGTTGTATTTGGTGGGTAGGTTGTGACCTAAACATCTGTACAGTTGAGGTCCAAAGCTGCTGGTGGATTTTGCTGTTTGCTTGAGTAGTTTTGGCGGTAATAAGGACTGGGTTCACATGTCTAGGGGTCCCTCTTAAAATTAAGAAATGTCACTGGCTTCAGCTACCATCCCAAAATCGAGGAAAATGAAAAACTTCTGCTGGAAGCTCTGACCCATCCGACGCCGTCGTGCCCTACGTGCTCCTTTCCCTCCGTTTCTCACCAGGGTGAACATCTGGTGAGCAAAACCCCCTTTAGTCAACATTATTCCTCCTTCCGTCCCTTCTGCTGTACCCTGCATGCAGCAAAGGTCCGCAACCCAGCAGGGTGAGAGTGAGGAGTCATTACACCCTGCTTTTTCACAACACTTGAACTCCAATCACTACCAAATACATTTCGACCATAATGGTTCTTCCGAAATGCACCCCCCAGGCCCCCCTGCAAAGAGAGACCTGTCCATTTTCCTTTCCTTTCTATTTAACAGCTCTCTCATCGAAGCGCGCTATGATCCCGCACAGTGACGTGACAGATACCTGGTCTTCCCTCGCACGGGCCCCAGCTCCCGGCGTGATGGATCACCACTGCGGTTGCAGTGCGATGCTCCTTGATTTGAACGGGAGAGGTCCGTTGCTTCCCTTCTAGATCAGCTTCACCGCATGCCACCTCTGGTTTATAAACCGCAGCGTTTCGGCAATGAAGGATGTGACGAGCCCTGCTCAGGCATCGTTAAGCTGCAACGTTACTTTAACTCCACACTCTCTGATTTCTTTCTCCTGATGCCGTTCCTTTGTAAAGAGTCATGGACCTCTGCAACGGGTGCCCAGAACGACTTGATCCCCATTGGGAAGTACTGATTATGTGTGTTACCTTCTGCTTTGCCTGGCAGGAGAAGCCAATAGTGCCAAAGCCCTCCAAATGCCTCATCTCGATTTGCATTGCTTGGATACTTCAAACAGATGTGCCTTCTTTCCCCGTCGTGCAGCTGTGCTTGAACAATTCACAGGGGAAGCGTAGCCCTTGGAGTGGAGTCGTTTAGACTCATTTAACACCTTTTGTTTCAAGTGGACTTGTTAAAGCCCTTCCACCTGTATTAAAAAACTCATAAAACCTCATTTGGGTGGGGGGAGGGTATTAATCTGAGCTGACCTGGTGAGGAACATGTCTGTGCTCACCTGACTGTCTATCAACGCGGTAGTTGGCACTAGTGCAAGGAGGCTGAAGTGAGAGATGGAGACAACAAGCACAGGGTCCCATCACAGACCGATCTCAGGCTGGTTGCTTTAATGCTCAGCTAAAAGGGGACCTGACAAAGCACAGCAGCTTTTCTGAGGGCATGTTAGGGTCCATTTCTTTGAATAAATGGGGCTTTTAGATAGGGTCCTACTGAAAGACGGGTTAGAATAGCCTCTGAGTTCCTGCTGAGGAAGAAGTTTTGATTAGTCTTGATTAGGAAATCAAGCAGAGAGGAAGAATTTGTCATCTAAATAGGAGGTACTGTCCTCCTTTCATAGACACCGAGTTTACAGCTCACTCAAATGCATTACCTGGAGAGAGGGGGAGAAGACCTACTTATAACAACCTGTGGGGCTCACCTACCTTCACCGTTTACTGCTTTTAGACTACAACTGAATTTTTATTAACATCTTAGTTCAGGGTCTGGTTTATTAACATTGGGTTTATTAACACTTTAGACCCAGAGTCATTTTGTTTTGTAGCTAAAAATGAATCCTTGAGGTCCTGGTTTTGTGGAACCGAAACGACCGTGCCTTGATCAATTTGAACCTGTATTAAAAGCAACCTGCCTGGGATCATTTGAAACTGCCCCTTTGTTAAGGATCAAATACCGATTGATCCTTCCAAAAAGATTTGGCTGTGTTATTTTTTAAGTTCAGCTAAAATGTAATGGCGATCTAGGTCTAATAATAATAATATGTCTTCATCGTCCATTGTGGCATTGCATTCAAAGTTTGAGTTAATTTCATAGACGTCATAGACATCAGGGCTGGAAGGGACCTCGAAGATCGAGGGGCAGGAAGTCAGCTGGGGTCAAAGGACCCCAGCAAGATAAGTGTCCAAGCATTTCTCGAATGAGTCCAGAGTAGGTGCATGCACCACTTCTGGAGGGAGTCTATTCCAGGTCTTGGGGGCTTGGACCGTAAAGAAATGTTTCCTTATGTCCAGCCTAAAACGATCTTGTAATTGCTTAATTGTGATTGATTGGATAAGTGGTGCTATATTGTTTCAATACAGACAACAATAATTCAATGCTTGCGTTTTGTGTTGGGGTGATTTGGTTTTTGGGGGGTTTTTTTTGGTCATGAATGGTTCTAAGAAGTCAGAGTGATATTTGAAATAGGTCTTGAAATACTAATATTCCTGCGGCTAACCGTAACACTCACGATGACTTTACATCGAATGCAAAGTGGTTCTTGCTTTGTCATTTCTAATTCTTCAGACCCCCATGCACCGAGCGTGTTTCCTGTAAGATGCTTTTAAGTGTTTTGCTTAGAGGTATTACAGTCACAGTCATAAAGCCTCTGCACCTGGGCGCTCGGCAGCGCGACTGCTTTTGTTGTTCAAAACGGGCGTCCTCTGTGGTTCTTTTCACCCTGGAGGACGATGCCGCTAGTGCTGAAAACAACATTCGGTCCCAGTCTTGGCAGCGTTGCTCGGTGCAACAGGGAAGAATTAATTAGGACATGATGGGACAGGCCTGGAGAGGTTCATGGTGTAGGGACTTTGTGACTTGAGAAAAAGAGGGAAATAAAATAACAAGTAAGATGCAGAGTTTGCAGAGGTACCCCATGGTAATAAAATGCCGACAAGGGGCTTTAAAGGGCAAAATGTAATAGTTTCCACAAGCACTTTGGTCGCATAACTCCATTCTGTTGATGCTTTTAAAGCCTCCTCTTTGTTTCTTTTTATTGCGTCTTGGGCAAAATCTTTTCCATCCAGCCATGAATTTTCACCTTCTCCTTTTGGTGCCCATTCGCACCCCCCCAATACTACTCTAAACAAAAATTGCTTTGGCATTAATGTTCTTCAGCATAATAAGAATATCTATATCTGTATCTATATATCTCTATCTAATTATAGATATACATTATTATGCTAAATAAGATTGTATATATATTCTT
>NW_017728916.1:10552919-10656286 GCF_001723895.1 Crocodylus porosus
AAAATTAATGAGTATTGATTTTTTTTATATATATATATAAAATTCTTATTATGCTAAAGAACATTAATCCCAAGGCAATTTTTGTTTAGAGTATAATGCCAGGCCTCCGAGGCCTATGTGTATACGTGTGTGTGTGTATAAAAAGCATGGTTGCATGGTTTTATATACAAAAAGGCTGAACAATTTGTTCCAGAGCAAACTCCTTTTGCAGTAAGTCATTCATCAGCTCACGCAGAACTATGTCCCCATGTGGCCTGAGAGATTCATTTATTCTTGGCATCTCCTCCAATCCCAGCTGCTCATAAGCACCTACAGCAGCCTCGGAGCCTGGCATCAGGAGCAGGGAAGGTGCCTATGTGATCTCTTCCTTGTCTGCTTTATGGCTGTGGATCCTGAGCTGGTTCCAGTTAGTCATCGCTGCATGGACTCTGGTATAGAGCAGTGGCACCAAGTAAAGATCTGCCTTGAGAGAGACACAATAGACTCATCCCTCTTCTATATCAGAGTCCTGTGGGGTGCTTCCTTGCATCCACAGATCATGTGGCATGTTAGCCAATCCTCCAATTTTAAAAATAATCTTTTTATTTTTTTTGCCATTTATTGTTTGAGCCTTTAGCGTTCCTGCTTTCAAGCTTTATTGGTCAAACGCAACAGCAGAAATTTGACTGTTTGTTCATTTTTTTTTTTATGACTGCTGAGGTTCCCATCCCAGGCCTCCACAAACAAGGTCTTTAAGAAAAACATGGATGACTTGCAAGATTAGCAATAAAACTGCATGTGTTGGCAACATTGCCTTCGGTGCATGCACAGAACATAAACTAGACATCATCTGCTTGTGCATACACTGTACATCCGCAATTAGATAAGCAAAGAAAGTAGGTGTACTTATTTGGGGAGCATATTTAAATGTCATCAGCAAAATTATCCTAGAGCAAATGTGTGCATGGATAAATGTAGATTTCTAGTTGCATTTTCTGAAATGTTGAAGTTGAGATTTGCAGAAGAGATTTAAGACCAGTGACCTGCTGTGTAATATTTGCAGGAGAAAACATTATACCTAGGGGATAGCTGCCAAAAAAGTCACAAAACTTCTACAAGGGAATAATTTACTTCCTCTGCACTTCTGGGTGGCGTCACCAACACAGCACACTAGCGTATCACGTCATGTTTGTTCCAGCAGTTTCTAAATTTGTCCACTCCCAGAACTGGTATACATTCAGAGCTTGATTCTGCAAGGTGGGGGTGACCTAATTCAGTGGCTTTTGAAAAGATCCCCATTGACTGGAAATCAGCTTTGGATCAGGTTATAGATGTCCATTGTTCCCATTGACTTCAGTGGATCTGAGATCAATCGGCACTTGGCAAACTTGGGCTGTCATCATTTCAATCTTGGTAGAAGAGACTAATGTATATAGAAAAAACAGGACCATTAATGGCTATAGATTTGCCTAAGGTGAAAGCAGTCATCCTTATTCAACAGTCAGTCCAGTAGGGTTTGGAATGGGATTTCTAAACTCTGTTCTAGCTGCCAACATGGAGGAAGAATTTACAATTTCAGTTTTGCTGGTTAATGTGAAACGCGTTTCAAATTTGTTAAAGTTAAACTTTCTGATGGGAACTGCAAAAAACCCCAAACCCCAGCCCAAGCGATGTAGTGCTTCTAAAGACTGCTTTCGACTGCTCTTAGAAGAGGAAAAAAAGAGATTGCAGGAGACAACAGTGAACAGAGCTCAGCAGAAAATAGGTCTTATGCAGTCTACCTCCTTCTGCTCCTACCGCCACTGAAAGTAGGGACAGTCATGTAGCTAGGGGGGGCATTTGGTGCTCAGTTGTGGGGGCAAAAATAGCAGATGAAGCAGTGTTAAAGTCGGAGCAGTTTTCCTACATGTGTATCATCCCCAGTTTGTTCCCATACAACAGCTGGAATGTCATAGCTGCTGCCCTTGTGCAATGGCTCCAAATCTCAGTGTCCCCATATCCAAAGTGAGACCGGTGTAGCAAAACTGATGGCAGACAAGGTTCTTTGCGGCAATTTGATATCTTTCATTAGGCCAACTAAATAGCAAAGAACACTTTTTCCAACTATCTAGTTGGCATAAAAGGTAATAAATAATAATAAAATAAAAATAATTATAATAATAATAATAATAAATAATAAAATAATAATAATAATAAAAGGCATCACATTGACCCAAAGCACCTTGTCTGCCTCTGTCCTTAGACCAACATGGCTACAACCTACACCTGCAAACCTGATGCATCTTTAACTCAGTTTTCTTCTGGGGTAATGTTACAGCGATTTAGGTAACTTGTGTTGCTACCAGAGAATGAAGCAATAGCAATTAGTTTGTAACAGCTGATGCATATTCATGTGTGTTAGTCTCCTCCACCTGCCACCATGCAAGTAAAACAGTTAAGAGCTACCATAACTTTGTCCCTGGCCTAGACCAGTGTTTCAGGTTCAGTGAGACTGTTTCGCTCTGCACCCTGGGCCCAGTCTGGCCCTAAGTGAAGCTAACCTCAATGGTCTTTGGTGGTGTTGCACTAACGTAGAGGCAAATATAGCCAACTCGCTAACCCCACTGCTGGAGTAGCCAAGGGATCTGGCAGGAAGAATATGAGTGTGTGTGTATGGTACCCTGGATCCAAATCAGTCTTTGGTAAAGTATCAGCTCTCTGCATTAATTTGCATGCTGGTGTTATTTACAGGAGTCCTTGGGCCTCTCTAGTAGGAAGCAAGTGGCCCTGCCCATAAGCACAGCCATCATATGATCAAGGGGTTGAAAGGAGCCATCGCGAGACACCTTTGCATGCCATTTCTGGACTGGCACCCAGGCCGTTCAGCCACAGCTGGCTTTATAATGGACCAGAAGTTCCCAGCATTTTTTCGTCCTTGCAAAATACCATCTATATTGCAACGGAAATGCCGGTATTGACTGCTCTCACCATGCTTGTGCGGGTGGGCTCTGGTCAGAGCGATTAGTTGCTAATAGAATTACATTAAGCGTGAAATAGTTTGGTAATGAAGACTCATCTTTCTGCATGATCTCAGCCTTTTGAAGTTGCATGAAAATAAAGCAGATCATCATTGAATTTGTTTGGAAGAGTGGCTCAGGTCCCCAAAGTTTGCTTAGAAACCATTGTCAGGATGGGTTGAACTGGCTCTGATAAAATAGCTCATCCCTCTAGGGACCCCCTCGCTCCAGCCCCAGGGTCTTACTCCGAAGTCAAGCTGGACCGAATCATAACTTCTGCTCTATAGGGATAATCTGAGTCGACTCCACTGAAGTCAATGGGAATTTAGTTGGGTAAGTGGGAAGAGCATGAGACCCTGTGTTTTTCCAGTCACTGCATTTTGGAGTCTGGGCTGGGATTGGACTTGCTGAACTAGCACTGTTCTTGCGGCATTTCTGGCCAAATCCAGTGCAGGAAGTAGTGGATATTTTCAGAGAGGGTATTTTTCTTGTGAACTCTCCAGCCCAGTTTTAATACCAAAAGACATCAATGGGCTAGAAATAATCACCTAAATGTAGAGAAATGTATTGGTACTGAACCCAACTTCAGAACTTCTTGAGGCAGTTAGCAGTAGAAAAATGTTCTAGGTTACATTTTTTTTAAGTTGTCAAAACATTTCCAGGAAAGGGATGAGAGAGCTCAAAGCTTGTGAAACATGTTGGAAACAGTACCATTGAACTGTTTAGTTCCTTGGAAGTGAATTAATCTCCTGGAAATGGGAACTTTGTCTTGCTACAACCTTGTTCTACTTATGAAACCAAAAGGTGGTCTTCTCCCGATCTCTACTTTGTATGAGGAATGGAGAGGCCGTAGAAAGAGCCCTTGTCACTCCCCGAGCTGGTGGAAAGCAATCGCAGCATCGGTGACTCCCACAGACCTCCGTCAAGTTGCATCAGGGCAAGTTCTCCCGTGATTTCTGAGTCACAGATTGCTTTCTGATGCATTGGCATCCCGGTGCGGGGGGACAAAATACACTGGTCCGACAAACCAAGATGACACAATCACGGTATATTTTAAATAGAGCCCAAAAATCTGGAGCTAGGATGCATCTGATTCTTTCTGTAGAAGAGCCAAAGACAGCTGAGCTGTCAGGGCAGGGGGTACCATTGGTGGTGCTATCTCAGCAGGAGAGATGCACACAAAAGGGAGAGATGGGCAGAGGTGGAGGTGGCAACTGGCTCTGGTGTATTTGCAGCTAAAGGTGTTTTTTGGGTTAGTTGGCTGACCCTCATCCAGAGTGCGCGTTTCCTAGGGTGTTGCATTGCACCACCGCTGCGACAAGAAACACAGGGCAGAGCCGTCAGCAGCCTGAGCGCCCCAGCAAAGGCTGCGACTGAAAGGGCGGGAGGAATAGGAAGATACTTAATAATCCCATCCTCTGAAGAAACTTCCCATTTAACGGCCAGCCTGAGACTTTTGCTCCATTTCACTGTCTGAAAAGGGCGATGTTTTGTAGTTTATTATATGAACTCATTGTTGGAGAAACCCATTTCTGGCTCTGAACGCACCCTGGAGCCAGACTTCAAGCCCGGGCTTGTAGCTGAGATGTGCTCTGAGCATAAAGCCTACCCAAGTGTGATGATTATTGCATGGGTCTTCTTAAATGTGCTGTTTGAATAACGGTTTGTATACTAGATTTTATAGAAAGAAGGGATAAACTTCCCTTGCTGCAACTGGAGCCCATTGCTCCTTGTTCTGCCATCTGCCACCAGACTCCAGCTCCGTCCTCTTTGCAGCCCCGCTCCAGGGAGGTGAAGGCTGCTATTCAACCCCCCTCGGGCTTCTCTTCCCTCTCCAGACTAAATCAGTCTCCTCACCAGTCCTGTCCCCAGCTCTCCGACCATTTTCACTGCCCTCCGCTGGACTCTCTCCAATGTGACCACATCCTTTCTGTAGTGGGGGCCCACAGCTGGATGCAGGACTCCAGATGTGGCCTCCCCAGCGCCGAATAGGGGGGAAGAAGCACTGCCCTCGATCTGCTGCAACGCTCCTGCCGATGCAGCCCGGGATGCCGGTCGCCTTCTTGGCAGCAAGGGCGCACTGCTGGCTCCTGTTGAGCTTATTTCTGCTGTCACCCCAGGTCCTGTTGAAGTAAACTGTGGTTCATGAAAGCTTACGCTCTATATTTATCTATGTATCCATCCATCCAGTTAGTCTAAAAAGGTACAGACCTACCCTGACTTGAGAACAACTTTGCTAACTACTGCTGTCTGTGCCCTGGTCATTGCTCCAGTCTGACTCCTGTCGTCTTGATCTCTCTGGCAGCTTTTTCAGCTGCTAACATTGATCTTCTTTACATGAGCAGGCATCCTCCCTGGAATCCCTCCCTCCTCACCTGGATTCATGTGACAAGTGTAGGCTGCTTGTCCTGGCCTGCAGGCCCCCAGCCCTGAATCTGCCCCCTTCATCGAGTTCCCTGCTTGCTTTTTCTGCTCCACCATAGCCCTTCGTTCCTCCCAGTCTCTTCACTGTTTCCACGGTGTCCCCATGCCCTAACAACCTCCCATTGCAAGCCAGCTAAGCACCTGCCCTCCCATCCCCTTAGTCAGGGTCCTCAGCACATCACTTGTGCCATGATCTTCACCCACAAACATCTTCTTTCATGAGAGCAAGACAAACACCATTGACCTCAGCCGATCCTTTGCACCCTGAGCTCTCTGCATCGTGGCAGGGGTGCTCAGCCTCTGGCCCTGTGGCTGTGGAGTCAGTCCCTGGGCCAAAGCTGGTGCACAAGTCCAGACTTTGGGCAGCAGGGGAGCAGCAAATGTGGGAGCTGTGGGAGCACCTATGAGCCAGGGGACGTGCCCTCGCAGGCCAGATTTGGCCCACGGGCTGGAGCTTGAGCACCATCATGCCATGCTATGTTGTCCCAGAGAGATGAACTGTTGCTTAAAGGGTGTAAACTCCCCCCCGGAAGCACACGCCTTCACACAGGTATGTCCCATGGTACCGGTGCTTTCCGCATAAGCTCCTAGGTACACGGTCACTTGAACGGGGCCATGAATGCAGCTGCTGGAAAATGCCTGGGAATGTCTTTCTTCCTCCTCTGGGAAGCAGGAACATGGGGAAAGTCATGCCTGGAAGCCGGGCAGGGAATTTAATCTTATCTGGGACAGCAGGTCCTGGGAGGCATGGAGCGCACATTCCTGCACGGCAGCGCGGAGGCGACAGCAGACTGTCCTCATCGCAACACCGGGACTTTGGGGGTCGGGCTTATCTGCCTTGCAAGCCACCTTCTGGCGCTGCCCGCAGCAGATTGCACTAAATACTTGCCAGCTTGCACGTCTTTCACTGCTAAGCGTGGCATAGGTTATCAGCACCGCGGCTGGGCCACGGTGTTGTGCAGGGTCAGACACTGGCGCGCTTACAGAGACCGGCAGCCGCCCGCGCCTGTCTACACGAGGGTCCCCGATGTCACCAACACCAGAGGTGCTGAGCTCCCCGGAGCGACACTCTCCCTGCCCAGGCCTGCCGGCGTGGAGCTATTTTTAAACAGGGCTCTTGGTAAGCAGGTGCTAATGGAAGCCAGGCCAAAAAAAAGTCTTAAATGAATAATCACCGCCCCCCCCCAGCTTATGTAGCTGAACTGCGAGATTTTGATTAAAAACACTGATGACGTTTTCCCACTGGGAAATTGCTCTCCCGCTGTGAAATTGTGGGTTGCGTCTATACTAGACCAGTCACCTGTGATTGGCAAGGAAGGCATTTTTTTTTGGTCGTAAAAAAACTTGTGCACCTGCATTTCAGCGAGCGCTAATAGGGGCACAGATGTACAGCGCTCAGACCCTAGTGTAGACGGCGCGCCGGCGCTCTTCCGCCGAGGCTCGCAGCAGGTTCTGGATCAAGGCTGCTCCACCCCAAACTTTGCCATCCCTGGCTGTTAAATGATGGCAAACATCTCACCTTGAAGCTCTCTTGACGGTACACCGAAGGGAAGAATTTCCATTAAGTAAGGAACCGGTGGTGATCTTTGAGGAGACCTGGGGGGGTGTTTAAATGCATCAAGGTGACGGCGCGCACATTTTCAAAAGCCCCAAATGACCTGGAGTGAGATGTCCAGGAGCGTCTCGGACAGAGGTGAGCTTGGGACCAGAAGGAGCCTGAGTCTCACTGCCTGCCATTGCCCAACTCATAGTTAAAAACAGGATTTAGGGCCCAAGTCACAAGTCTTTGGGAAGAACATTGCCTGGGCACAAAAGTAGGAGCCTGGGGGGTGAGGGACATTTAGGAATGAAACTTTTCACTTGGGCAAAGCCCACGGGTGCAGCTTTGAAAGAGGGGAGGGGATTTGGATACTCCTTTCTTTGGGCCCCCTTAACAATTTAAAACAGTTTTGCATCTGCAGGTGGAGGGGGTAGGGGAAGGGGCACGACTTAGGGTTGAAGCTACCGTAACTGTTTTGTTCATCTGTGCTGTCCCAAAGGGAGCAGGCACTAAACTGCAATGATGTACCTGTTCCGTTCGGGGGTAAATCCTTGTGATTTATCCCTGGGGTAGCAGCCAGATGGGAGACTTACACTGGCTCAGCTGGTGCACGCCCCTGAGTGGTAAGTCCTTCTCCCCTATGCACACTTTAAAGCAAGAGCAATATTCATCTGTCCCGCCTTCAACACATCTCTGTTACCCTGCAGGCCCATGAAGATACCAAAGGACGTCAGGGACCGATATGGCAGCCCTGGTTTGGAGGCTTTTCAATCCCAGTAGACCCCAGTGAGATGCACGATAGGGCTTGGGATGCAGCCAGAAGACAAGCGACTGGACAGGTAAGATTAGCAGACGTGCATGCGCCACGTTGCATGATCTGCAGCAGATTGTGGCTTGTTGGCAGCCAGGGTTTCTCCAGAGCCGGCAGGACCTCTGTGCCCCACCCCAACTGAGGGCTCCTTTGACCCCCCTGCAGCATATGAGATAAGGGCCTTGTCTACTTGACTAAGCAGTTTATGGCGATTCTCCTTTTGCTCAAGTCACGAAGGCTTCAAAGTGTATTTTCTTCTCTTCTGCACAAAACACCTGGGCCTTGTAAAGGAACCGGCGTTACGGAGCAAAGCCTCGAAGCAGTTTGTGAACACACAAGTGCACGCACGCATGCTCAGCTTACCTGCTCTGAGCGCTACACTTCGGGAGAGGTCCTCCTCTCGGCTTGGGCGTGCCTGATTGCAGGAGCCTGCAGGCCTGTTATTTGCCCTTAAGTCAGAGAAACGAAGGCTCACGAGCTGCCTGGGAATCCTCCTGAGGGTTTATTTTGTCAGGGTTGCCAATTAAGAAAGTTTATGATCTGAAAATAATCTGATTTCACACTTTTTAGTAGTAGTTCAGACCTACTGCTTCAGCTGTTCAGCAAAGAGGGACAAATCCCCCCCGCCCGAATGGCTGTCACTCATATTTAGTATACAGCAAGTCCAAAGTCCCTGTTGGTTTTTGGGGGGAAGCTGCTGCTCCTAAATTAGTCAGTTAGTCACTGCTGGAAAATCCTGCTGTCAGGGTGAGACACTCACAAGTGCCTGGGGCTAGCTCTCAGGTATTTCAGTCCTACTGTGACCTTTTATGAGCAATTTTTTTTTTTAACACAATCCTGGGCCCCCAAGGGTCTGAGCCGCTTGAAAAGTCAGCTGCTCAGTTAAACAAGCAGGGAGCTCACTTTTTTGGGGGAAAAAATAAACCAATCCTGCTTAACTGCATTGAAATAACCCCAAACAAAACAGTGGGTTACGCAGAGCAGGGGGTAGAGGTGGAGGGGGTCCTCTAAGGTACAACGGCATTTGATAAAGTCAGAGAGAAAGACAAGGTCCCTGATGCTACCCGACTGAATAGACACCATCCCCAGGCCCAATGGCATAAACTTTCTTTTTAGTCCACATGATGCTACCAGCTTTTGACTAACTAATGCATTGACTAATGCACTGAGCTGTGCACTTAGCAGTGGTTATAGGATAGATGGCTCACCTCAATTGTATTAACTTTCATAATCACTTCATTCATGAGCATCCAGTTGCATTTTTCTAGGCAACAAAATGTGTTTTTAAAAAAAAAGCTATACACGGGAGGTGTTTTACTGCCTGGTTTCTGTGTGTGTGTTACCTGCTTCATGGCTCCTTTTTGCATGCTGACGGCAATATGAGTAAGGTGGCCTATTATATGACCTCCAGAGGCCGATGAATTCAAGTTTGGCTTTGAGCCTTTTATAAAGGGCCACATCCAGGTGTCCCAGGTGTTAACAGCAGGTACCTGGTCACTTGGGCTAGACGATGAAAGGCAGCTGGATGTGATAGTGGCTCACACCAGTATGATGAGCTGTTAGATGCAACTGGGCCTGTAGTCCTCAGGTAGTGTGAGACAGGCTTCCTAGTACAGAGGGCTGGACTGTGCCTTTTAAAAGACAATGGGAAGGCCATGTGGTTTGGGGAGGCAGACACCTTTTGTCCTTTACATGCATTACAGGTCAGTGTATTGCTTTTTCAGGCCAGGTTTGCAAAGGCATCTCTTTGCAGAGAGGTCCCTTGGGAGTTGCCAAAGTGGCTAAGCAGGTTGGGCACCCAGTGCCCACTGCCTTCGAGGAGGAACTGAACCTTCAATCCAGTTTTCGGTGCTTAGCACACAGCTGCTTATTCTGCAAGGGAGAGCCTTAAGTGACTAGGCTTGGATGGCTCTTATAAGCATGTTTTATAGACCGATCGGCACAGGCAAGGAGCAGCTCTCAAACAATTGAGGAAGCTTTAAGCCAAACTGCATAGTAGGGAGCAAGTCCTCAGTGGAGGGAGCTTCACAGGTAATTTAGCGGCGGTCCTCAATTTCTATCTGAAGCTGCCAAGTTCTCATTATTGTAGACTCATAAAAAACAAGGGTTGGAGATCACATCTACTCCTACCCCCTGCTCCAAGCAGGACCAGCCCCAACTCCATCATCCTGGCCAAGGCTTTTTCTACAACTTCCAAGGATGGAGACTCCACCACCCCTCTGGGTAACTCATTCCAGCGCTTCACCACCCTCCTAGTGGGAAAATTCTTCCTTATATCCAACCTAAACTTTTCTTGCTGCAGCTTGAGCCCATTGCTCCTTGTCCTGTCATCTGCCACCTCTGAGAAAATTCTTCCTCCTCTCTCTGTGCTTCCAAATTTGCCTCTTCCCTTGCAAGATTGTCAGTCCATGGCTGCCCCAAAGCCCCAACAGCTGAACCACTGGTGGCTGGTTTACTGAACACAGTCAGATGCTGATGTCAGTGGTAGCAACTAGGGGGACACGTCAAGAAGGGGGAGTAAAAAGCTGAGTCCCCCAAAAGCCAGTGGGAGTGTTTTTCCCAGGTGCAGGGAAGGACATAAATGTAGCCAAAATACAGCCAGAAACGGATGAGTAGGTGGCTGGACCTCAAACCGATGTGGTGGTTGCATGCACCTGAGTCAATCTGATAGAGAAATCAATGAGAAGCAATATACAACTCCCCCAAAGTGGTCAACTTTATTTGCTTTGAAACCAAAAATCCAGAAGCATGTCCCTGAAATGTTATACCGTATTTTCACCCCATGTCCCTAGTTTTCAGAGGGTTGCTGTAGTTCATCCCGACTAGTATTAGGGTTCCTGAGTGGGGAGGTGAGAGAGATTAGTGATATGTATGACTGATAGGTCTGAAGTTTTAACACGTCTTGCTTTAATCTTGAGTAGCACATCAGCAGCCCTCAAGGAGTTAAATTCTCGCGGGAGACACTTGTTGGGAATGGGCAGTATTTGTGTGAGACTGTACCCATGTCTGTGTTGGGTGGGCGGCCTCTCTAGACTCAGTGGCATTTGAATAGGCTTGGGCTTGCAAATACTCTGCACCAAAGAAATGGGCCAGAGAAGCAAGAATCTTCTGCAATGCAGGGAAGCTAAAAGGATATGGGGCTTACATGGCGGGGCCCAAACACAGCCGTCTTGGGAGAGTCCAGCAGGGGAGCTTATGGGGTGATGCACCGCTAATTAGTGTGCAGTTTCGGCTGGATAGAAAAGAATGGATCCAGAAAACATCTCAAGTGGAAGCACTCGACGAGGCTTGGCTTTACAGAGGCAAACCCCCTCGCATAAAAGGATACTTAAAAATACTTAACATTCAACATAAAAGATGTAATAATGCTCATCATGTGCACATCTCATCTCCCTCCCTTCCTCCCCCAGCAAAATTGAGGATCTCCATCACATAATAAATCAGCAAACTTTTTTAAAAAGTACATCTTAATATAAATAGTTTATTCAGTGCATGGGTGTGTATACAATAAATAATAAACAACTCTTGCACAAGGCAGAAACCTGCTTGCACAGAACGATGTCAGTTTTGGAGCACAGAATCCAACGATGATTAACGCACAAAATCTTACACGTCATGCAACTCTAGGCCCATATTCCAACTTTCTCCCATGCAACAGATACGATGACCTAAATGGAAACCTAACTAAATTTTTTAAACGTTTTTTTTTTTTTCTTCCCAATAGCATGTATAAGTATACGTTGTTTAGGGGTAACCGATCCTAACGCTTCCTCCTACACAATATTCACGTGCCCATTACAGTGAAAGAAGGACTTTTACAAATAAGACGTTTCTCGTAAAAAAATTAAGTCACCTTAATTCCACAGTTTCTGTCTTTAGAAAAGAAGCCACGACAATAGTTTAACATGACACACAAAATGGAATTAAGAGAAATCTATGTTGGGGGATCATCTTCTCCCTTTGTGTTATCTTCCACTGACTCGGGTTAACAAAACAATTCAATTCCTACAGACTGGGGTCAGCACAAGAACTTGACCAGAATACTACAAATCTATAAAAATTTTATATTTCGTTGTGTTTAAAATCACAAGAACACTGTTAGCTTGAGGCTGAGACACCGACTCTCAGTTCCAACCCTGAATTGATTATGTTTTGAAAGATACAGCTTTAAAGACCCATTGGAGTTCAGAACGCAGAAAGTTGCACTATTCCAAATTAAAGGATACATTTTTATCAAGCCTTAGATATAAAACAGTAAGCCAAGAAAACAACAGTGTTTACATTATTTTTGTTTGCCCCCTATAAAACATATAAGCATTAAAATTTCCTTTGAAGAGCAAAAGTGGTCTTTTTTTTTTTTTCTTAGTTGGAAAGCAAATTCTTATCAGCAGTGAATGCTGCAAAATGTTTATTTTTTTGTTTAGTTTTCCACAAAGCATAGAGAGAGAGAAAGAGAGAGAGAGAAAGAGAGAGCTGGACAATTCTCCTCCGAGAGTTATTCCGCAGGTATGTTTTGCTGGCTATTCAAGTGCCTCATGATATGCACAAGCATCTTCTACATTATTGGGATATATCCTTTGACAACCAGAAGATCTAATGGCTGATAAAACAAGTGATCTATGCAAGTTTGGTGGCTTGTCCTGACGACTGAACTTTTGGATGAAAGACTGCTAGTAAGAATTCAACTGCATCCCGAGGTAAGGTTCCTTTGATAGAGCACTTGGCTTGCCTGAACCTGGCTACGTCGATTCGTTCTGGCTCATGGATTTACCCCCATTTAACACTCCTGAAACACTTCTGCTTTTTGTCGGGGTCCCGCTCCCAGATCTTGAAAACTCTGTGAGATCGTGGAGAGAAGGTTCTTTGTACATGGCCACTGGAAAGCAGAAAGAGAAAGCAGCACGTCAGCACAGTTGACGTATAATTTGTGCTAGGGTGTGTGGAAGTCTATAGCTCCAAATGGCATCTAGAAAGTAATGAATAACTCAGGTTTTGTAACAGAAATGTGTTCATTACCTGGATGCATGCGCTCAAGACGTTCTTTTTCCATTTGCCAACACTTGACTGACTTATGCAAAGAGAATTTCAAAGGTTCACACAGTAACATTTTAGAATGGGAACAACTGGCGCACCAGCTAAAATAACTACTGAAGTTCAAGAGACTCGGTGGCCTTGACCCTCTGCTTCTGGAAATCAGCAGAGCCCTGCTGACTTCAGTGAGAGCCTGCTGATCTATGGTGACCTGGTCCTCCATTTGCACAAATGGTCTAGACAAGCAAATGAGAACATGGACCTTTAACTTTCCTATTTCTCCCATTTACATGCACAACCAGGTTTGGTTTTTTGTGGTGCAATGGGTGCATTAATTGTACCTTGTTTTTTTGAGGTGCAATGGGTGCACTAATTGCACCTTGGTTTTTTGAGGTCCAATGGGTGCAACGGGTGAAAACCTGGTTCTAAACACAGGCTGCAAAGTTGGTGTAGAAATGGCATATACATCCTTCTGGTAATGCTTCTTGGAGAGATCCTCTCTGTTTTCCAATAAGTTACTCACCTTAGCAGGTTACTTAAGTAAACCTAGCTTCTCTGCAAAGCATCATCTGTCTCCCCCCATACATTGTGTATAGTATTCAACAGCAGTAGAGAGAGAATGATAACCAATGCACACAAGCCAAAATCAGCCCTCTTCCTAAGCTCCATGAAACAAAACAATTAATGCAATTCACAGATTTACTGGTCATTAGTGGGCCAGCGGTTAGGACTTTGCAGCTGAAATCTTCATTAAATGTAATTGCCGCACTGGGAGCTATAGGCACGAGAGTTAACATATAGCTGGAGGCACAAAGCGAATCACACAGCAGAGAAGCAGTCAAATCTACTCCACCCCAGACCTGGTAATGTTAATGGTTGGTTAAGGGATGCAATATTCCCTTTATACAAATGGTTCAACCCTTAAAATAGATACTTGTGGCAATTCAATATTTTTGGTGCAATAAAATATTAGGTCATGGAGGCTGAAGGAAAAGGAAAAATCTTTACCTTTTAATGGTTTGGGAAGAAAGTGCGCGGCGGGTTTGTTTTTCTTCACGTGGTTTCCTTTCATGATTTCGCCTTCTTTGTTAAGACCCAGGTACCAACCCCTGCCAGACTGTTGCTGTCTGTAGATCATTGAAGAGTATGTCACATAGTAGTTTTCAAATACTGATTCTTTGAACTTGCATTCGGGGGTAAAATGTTCCTGTAAGAGAGTCACACATCAGTATCTGTGGTGCTCAAGCGCACATCAGTTCATGCAAGATCACTCGATCCTCGACAGTTAAAGGACATATCGGACAACCCTTGGGGCTCCAATTAGGGAATGGTAGCCCTAGAAATCTTTACAAGAGTATGAAACCTGTGAAATGGCACCGGGAGCCACTCGAGGCAGGATAACAAAATCTTGGGAAACAATGAGTAAGCTTTCAGTGAAGAGTTCTTGATCTGTGGGCCATCGCTGGCTCGATAAAGCAGGGTATTTGCAGAGAAGCTGGGCAGCCTCCGTCCCTGTTTAACCCCATGTAGGGAGCCAGGATTCCCTCGGCACCACACAGCCAGCATAAGTACCTACTGCTCAGCTTCGGTTTGTGCCTAGGGATGCTGCTACCCTGGCTGAGCCCACACCCAGAGTGGCCCCATCCTCGAGGGTTGCCGATGTGTACCGACAGCAGGGAGTTCAGCCCTCGCAGCCTTTTCTGTCTGAAAACGTGGCTGAAAGATCTGGTTAGAGCCCAGGAAGTGGGGAACAGGGCCTGCGGGAAGGTAGTTCGAGCCCACCTCTCCTGGCAGAGCTCCCGGACCCCCAAGGTATAGGCTGGGCTGGGCTGAGCTGAGCCTATTGACATTAGGTAGCAAGCAATGCAAGACGGACACGGCTGGAAGGAGAGAAACAAGCCCAAATATGAGGCTGTAGCTTGGGTTGCAGGATATCCCTGGGGAAATGCAGGCAATCACAAGCCCTGGTCTCTCCTCAGGATGCTCTGAATTCGGCAGCTAAGCCATTGCACGTGCAGTTGTCCCAGGAATTGCACCCAGGCCCCTCACATTTTTGAGGGTACCCACCATGGAGCTCTAGGAGGTTTCGTAGGATGTAGTGTGAGCTTTTTCATGTTAAAAAAAGAAAAAAACCCCCAGATTTGACAAAAACACTTCCTCCAGAGTAACAGTGAGGGGTTTACAAAGGACCCATGACTGCAGTGTTGCTCTGTGGTAGTCGTGGCTATGGTAAAATGCCAGCCTATTCTCCATAAAGCTCTTAGGTTTAATTGCACTTGTCATCCTTGTACATGAAGTGCCAGGGGCTGCAGGGGAGTCATTCATGTGCATGAAGTGAGGTGTCAAGTCTATAGTATCGCAAGAAATAAATTGTGACAGTAATTTGGGGGATTTTTTTTTTTCTTTTTTTAAATAATCACAGGAAACTAGAGGTTGTGCTTCAATGAGTCATCAGCTTGAAATGGCTGGAGCCAGTGCCTCAAATCATCCTTTCTGAGGAAGAGGCAGTATTTTAACAGTGCTTTTGCCCTACTGTCTCCGCCTAGGAGATGAAAAAAGAATACGAACCCTGCTCTGACTCGGAGCTGCTTCAGCAAAGGATACATAGCACACAATCGCCTCCTTTTTCCTTCATGTTAATCAGTGACTATTTAATTCACTGATCACTCACTTCACTCTCAGAAAAGGAGAGGCATTGTATTTTAGAAGATTTCTAAACACCCCCCCCCACCAATTACTCTGTCCAGAGTTCGCTCTGTCGATAAGGAAAATGTAATGTCTGTCATCTAATTAAGAACGGTCAAGCCGCAAACGACAGCTCGCCCCCAGCTGATGACGGCGTACGGACAGTAATTTGCAGCTCAAGGGCTGGCTGCATTCAGATCAGGAGCGAAACCACAGCAGCGTTTACATCATGTGTCTCCCCCTTAAAAAGCCGAGTGACTCCAGAGCGAGCAGCGCTCCCGTGGAGCGACTCGGGCGAGCAGGGGCCTTCCCCGCACGCCGAGCCACCGGCTTTCCTAACCCAGCGCTTGCTTGCTGTCAAAGGCTGGCTGCTCTCCTGCTGCAACAGGAGGAGGAAAGGGGGAGAGGAGTGGAAACAGAAACGCTGGGACAATGGCCTTCATCCCCGACGCTCTTTTTACCTGCCTCTTCCCTAGATGCAATGACAACGAACGCGGCGGCGGTGCTGGACACGAACGGCGGCACGTGCAGTTAAACGAGGAGCTCTCCTGAGCTGTACCTGCAAGCTGTTCCCTCCCCCCCTTTCATCGTAACCTTGAAATAAGCCCCGATTTCAGCGGTGGCAGCAGTAACGCCGAGCTGTTTCCTGACTGCAGCCTGTCTGTTTATCATTACCCTCAGATGAATAGCACGCATCCGTCCTCCTTGTTTAGCCCACGCAAGGATGGGGCCAGGAGGTGAGGAAAGCCTCTATTATGAATGGTACCAGCAGTGCTGACTGTTTTACTGCTGCTGCCCTGGGCAAGAGATCTATAATAGTGGGGCAAGCACCCTCAGTGATTAGAAATAACACAAAATAAAATAACAAAAAGTATTAATGGAGTGGGGGACGCAGGTCTGGTGCCTACTGCAACGACATACATAAGCATAGCCTTCACTTTTACGAACATGACCTCCTCCAGGAATAGCTGGCTGTGCCCATGCTTAACAGTTCAGCCGACAGTGCATTAGCTACTGCATCATGTGTGCTACGTTATTTTAGCTGATACCCTTTTTTTTAGTTGTACTGGAGTGAAGAAATGCATGGTCAACCCATTAAGCGCTCCGCCTGAAGTCCTTGCTTAAGTCTGGGCTCGGAGCGGGTTGGGGCACCGATGCTTTCCCTCCTGGATTTCAGAGCAAGAGCTCAAGTGTCTCAGCACAAAGCAGTCCCCGCACAGGGGTGAGAGGAGCATACGAAGCCCGTGCCTCTGCTGCTTTTGACAGCCCAGACTAGCCGCTGCAGCAGTAGCCAGGGAACTGAATAGCTGTTGGAGGCCCAGGTGGCCAGGCTACACGGTCTGTGCCGTGGGCCAAAGCACGCACAGGAATGGACCGGGGGTGGGCGTCACACAGCAGAGCCGGCCTTTCTCCCGGCCAGCCAAGGCAGCCACGGAAGGCGTCTTGTGCAGCCCTTTCCATCACACTAGGAGAGCACCAGCTGGTAATAAACACTGCAACGGAGGGCTGGCATATGGGATGTGCTCTCCTGCGGCAGGCTCTTCCTAAGGGCAAACTATTCATGAGTCAAAGCAGAGTGCGTGTGTGTGCGCACGCGTGCACACACACACACACACACACATATGCCACATAGCACCAGCCTGTGCACTTTAAAAGAAATGTCCATGACTGTGTATATGTGTGCGTGCATGTGCGTGCACACATTTTTCTCTCTCTCCCTCCCTCATTTTATGTGTGTGCGTATCTATCTATCTATATATATATATATAGATAGATAGATAGATACACACACACACACATATACATATATGGATAGATAGATAGATACACACACACACACACACACACACACACAAAATGAGAGAGAGGGGAGGGAGGGAGGGAGAGAGAGATTAAGAAAAGTGTGTGCATGTGTGCACACATGTGCGCACACACACATCCCACTCTGGTTTGGGGGAGTATTGCCTTGATGGTTTCAGTCACCAGCAACCAGAGAAACACCGCAGGAGAGAGCTGCATTTAAAGGCTGCAAAGTGAGCTGGCTGTTTTGGGCCCAGAGCAGGGACAAGCTGCACGGGTCCCCCTCCCCTGATAGCTGCCATAGAGGTCCATTGCACCACCCAAAGATGTTCTTATGTCCACAGATAGAATAATAGAAATCATAGAAATGCCGGGCTGGAAGGGACCTTGAGAGAGCGAGTCCAACCCCTTGCTGTGGGCAGGAATACTGCTGAGCTCAAATAGCGCCTCCCAAGGTTGGGCACTGCACCGCCTCCTCGGGAAGTCTAGTCCAGATCCCAGCCCCCTTACCATAAAGCAGTTCTTTCCTACATCCAACCTGGAATCATCCTCTTAACAGTTTATGGCCATTGCTCCTTGTCCTCCCTTGGCATGCCCTAGTGAACATGTTTTTTCTCCCAGCTCTCAATATTCACCCCTTACATACGTATAGATAGCCACCAAGTCCCCCCTCAGTCTTCTCTTGCCCAGGTTGAACAAGCCCAGGTCGCTTAGCCTTTCCTCATAAGGCCCGTCTCTGGACCAGATGTACAGCAGCAGCACAGAGAAGGGACACAGTTAGAGCCGAGGTGACAGAAGCAGACCACGTGCAGCAAGGCTGTGGGCACCTGGCATGCGAGTATGGCAGTGTTTAGCCCAGGTTTTACACAAGAGGAAGGAGTGGAGACAGCCAGCTCGCCCAAGCTCGCACACTGCCTAGCCTCTAGATCGTGTGGGGTAATTTGCACTGGTTTAGGAGCCTGGACATGCTGCTGGTACACAGGCGTAAACTTATTCTCAGCTATTCTGAGGTGTAGCTTCAGCCCAGGGTGGAGTAACTCACACCATTGCCTGGCTATACACTACAGGTTAAATCCAATTTCTCATTTGTGGCTTCTGTGCAGCATGTAGCCAGGCTTGCCCTATGCTTCATAGCAGAGCCTGCCTAGGATGTACTCAGGCTCCAGGGAAGATTTAGATGCATGTATATCTTTTTACACAAAACTTTAGTGAGAGCCCCCCGCAATGCAACCAGTAACTGTTCACTGGGAAAAAACAGCTATGCATCTGCTTAGCAGCCCAGGATACTAATAGTAGTGCTCCCTGGAAGGGATTCAAACCTTTTTTTTCAAGCTCCATCATGACCACCATGAGTGGTCTAACTCCCGTGCTATGGTCCAACCACTCTCCAGCCCCTTCTCTTGAAGCCGGAGCCACGGACACTAGGAAAAAAGATACGTGTGACTAAGAAGAGAAGAACAAACCTGAGGGAGTGTATGAACTGAGCTAGACAGAAGTTATGCCAGAGCTATATCTGCCCATTTTATGCCATGACTAGTAAATGCAGAAAAAGCCAGGAGGGACTAGAAGCCAGGCCCTGCAGTTCTCTTGGTGCATATGTAAGAGATGTGACCGCACTTCAGCTAATTAACATGACTACTGGCAAACCATGCGTTCCCATCCTGGCTGCCCATTGGATCAGCTTCAAAAAGAGGGCCGGAGACAACGTGATAGATAGAGCACTGGGCTAAGAAACAGAAAAAAGAGGTTCAAATCTCCACCGCATGAAGAAAAGGGAAGCTGGAAGCTAGTTCTTCCTTTGACTAGTTGTGCTAAATTAGTTCTTCTCCTCCTCCCCATCTCTAAAATACAAGCAGCCCAAGTGCCCAACCTGCAGTTATGTAGCTGTCTAAGTGTCATTTCTGCATGCAGAGGTGACGTAGGATTTGGGCCCATCTGGCCGCTCCATTTTTACTCCAGATTAAACACGTCGTGGGCTGCACAGACTGCGGTAGGAAATGATAAGCCCATCTCCACCTCACATGACCTATATTAAGTCAGCTGTCCTTGTGGTTCAGAGCCCTGGAGGCCTCCTGATAGAGACCAATGTTCACGCCCCCTGTTCAGGTGAGTAATCCTATTGCAGATTTTAAGCCTCGTGTAACAGGTTTCAATAAGCACGACGCTAGATGATATTACCGAGACTCCATTTCGCTTTTCTGGGCTGAAGCCTACAACTGAATGATCATAGTAGCATTCTTAGAGGCAGTGCACTGTGTATTCACGGTAGCACTGAATGACAGGAAAAGGCTATTTGTGGATTTGAGCAAATCCTCTGGTTGCCCTAAAAGTTCTGGCCATGACACGCAAGCCACACATGCAAAATTATTCTGGAGCTGTTCCCCACCACCCTGCAACCAAAAAGCAAAAATAGCTTTAAGCAAATTGGAGTGATCTATCACAGTTGCAACGCAGCCAGGCTTAAGTAAGCAAGAAGATGAAGTGTCAAGAACATCTACTTGGGTTTGATCTCTAATCAGCACAAATGCAGAGATGTTCTTGAATGAAAAGAACTACATCTGCATTAGCTACCTGGAAAATAAAGAGGAATTTGGATATGAAGATATGATGGAAAGATGGCAGTAGCATAACGTTGTCAGGACCACATTTTCCAAGCAGCTAACTAACCACATCATCAAGGGTGTGAAAAGATCATACTCAATTAACTACAGAAACATAATGCTCTTTTCTTTAGACAGAATGATGCAACAGCAAGGGCCCAGTAATTCAGGATCTATCATGGGTGAAAGCCAATTCAATGCTGGAACTCCCTGTTTTTCTTGTTTCTAACCCTAGCATCACCCGAGCTGGCAGCCCCTCAACCAGTCCTTAACCAGACCTGGAGGAACCATCCTGATCCTTGCAGTGGGCTAGCAGGCAAAGCACGACACTATGTGTCATGGGTATTTAGCTTACAGCTAACCTTAGCACATGGGTACTTTTCTGTGAGCACCATCAACACAGGTGTCCACCAAATAAATTCAAATATAGATGATGAATCCATCATAATTTAATGAATGCAAGATTGGCACCTGTACATGAAATATGGCCTGTGACTGCACGGTAGTCCTTGGAGCATATGGTAAGACTGGCCAGAAACTGGCTTTGGAAGGACCTAACAACAGCACCCCAAACCAGAAAAATGTCTCAATTAAAGAAAAGGTATAGAATCACAGAAAATGAGGGTGAGAAGGGCCCTCAGGAGGTCAGCTAGTCCCATCCCCTGCTCAAAGCAGGACCCTTCCCAACTAGATCATCCCAGCCAAGGCTTTGTCTACCTGGGTCTTAGAAACTTCCAAGGATGAAGACTGCACCACCTCTCTGGGTCACCTGTTTCAGTGCTTTACTACCTTCCAAGTGAGAAAGTTTTTCCTGATATCCAACCTGACCTTTCCTTGCTGCAACTTGAGCCCATTGCTCCTTGTCCTGTCATCTGCCATCACTGAGACCAGTGTCACTCTATCCTCTTTCGAACCACCCTTCAGAGAGTTGATGGTAGCTTGAAATGCTGGGTGCAGAGTTGCAGGCAACGGACAATGTCTTAGCATCCTTCCGAGATTCATCCTTTATCTCTCCCCCCTTCCTTTTTTTTTTTTTTTTTTTTTAAAGAAAAAGCCAGACTTTTGATCTGTGTAGTTTCTTTCCCAGTTCTTTTTCCGACCACTGCCAGAGACTGGATTCCATTCTGTAATCGTGTCTTTTTGAAGGAACCCCTTCAAAGCTCCAGTTTAGTGATTTTTTTTTTCTGTGCCAACAGCTCTGCCTTTCATTACCTGAGACTGATTTTTTTTTAAGTCATCCTGGCATGTGGAGTTGCAGAATGTAGGTTTCGGATCACCACCCCATTGTGTGCGGCGATAGCAAAAGCACAAGATGTGAAGACTTGAACTTCCAAGTCATCAAAAATCACCGTGCCTGGATCATCAGTGTGAAAAGCCAGCGCGAAGAGCCAATGCAATGCAATGTGGAGCCAATGCAGCCCCGTGTGCACCATCAATGGATGCGCCACCCTCTTTGAAAGAATTTGGTTTTGATGCTGACAACGTTCGGCCCTTCTCAGAGCTCGGGTCCGGTCCTGCAGAGGCTTGTGAGCTTTGCTTAAATTTACCTTCTGTGCACAAGCCTATAATTTCTGTGGGTGCTGCTCCCAGCACGTAAAGTACGTGAGTAAATCATTGCAGTTTGGGGCTCCCATTCGGAAATCCAGCTAGTGTTACAGTACTGAGTGCCGAACTGCAGCAAATTTTCCCCTTCAAAAAAAACCACTGTGCTGTTTCTAAAACCAGTAGAGCCAGTGCACGTCTTTTAGGTGACACTAAAGCGCAGCAGGCTAATTCTACTGTGTATTAGCCTGGCTTGCACTGTGATGCACTAATGCGCAGTAGAATTAGTCCACTGCATTTCTAGCATACCGTGTAGACGTGCCCACTGTGACTTCCATAGGAGTCGGAGGTTAGGCCTATTCTGAGCAGAGTCCCGTGCTTAAAATACAGCATGCAGTCCTGCGTGTCCTTGTTTTGGGACAGAGTTGGGAGATGTCTACCTCACTATGAGGACCTTTGATTGCAAAATGTGTAGACGTAAGTGAAGTAGCTTTAATTTAGCAAGTTTAGGTACCGCTAGCAATTCTAGCTGGGGTAGCACATGCTTCAGCTTGGGGTCCACAAGCCTGCCTGAGACTCTGCGTATGAGTTTCATTCTTGCCACCTCTCAGTTGCCATAGGTATGTACCCTGAGAGACTGTGACTGAAAAGGTGGCATTGGGAGGCAACCAAAATGTTGCAGAGTATCTATTATGAGACAATGCCAGTGGTATCTAGTATCAGTTGGTCATTAAAAATAGGGAGAAACATAATGCTGTGCTGAGAGCCACACACCAAAAAGAACAGGTTAGGAATAGTGAACCAGAGATGTGCAACAACCTGGACTATTTCATATACTTGCTAATTCATAACCAACCAGAGTTCAGCGTGGAAGCAATTTTGGCAGGGATCCTTAGCAAAGTCGTTTCTAGCTCAATCAGAGCAGAGACGGTCTTTTATTTGCATAATAAGATTCTGGTAATATTGGGATATGCAGGAAACTGCAAAGGATGCAATAAACCTAAGCGTTATAAATCCATTCAAATAGCATATGAAAAAAGTTGGGGGAAGGAGAAAAATGGTCTCAGGGTAGCTAACTAAATACTTGTGCTCCAGAAGTGAGATTTAAGGTTTGGGGAAGGAATGAGAGAGAGGGATTTTGAAGGCCATTTGTAATTATTTACCTATCAATATGCCTTCATATATCAAATCGAATATATACACACAAAAGAAAAAGAAATCAAATTAAAAAAAAGAAAAATCAAAGGCTGACCTGAATCTGAAAACATCTTAGTCAAAAAGAGATCTGCAGAGCAACCAGACTCCTGTGCTTTTTTTCTCTTGCTAGTCTTTCTGTTGATTTTCTTGTGAAAATTTGGACACGGCACTTCAACCCACACCTGTGAAATGGGTATATTCCATTCTAAAGAGTGTCACAAGATTTGGCTTGTAAAAAAAAAAAGGCTGTGAGATTTTATCTGTGATAAGAAGGATGAAGGATCACATTATCCTTGTCTCACTGTCTTTGCTGACGTGTCACCTCCAAGCATGTTGATCCGCCAGTGCAATCCCCCATTGGCAATTGAACTAGCCTGTAGTAACTATGGAAATAGCATGTAATACCTGTCAAAATAGCATGCAATACCTGTGGAAAAGAATGCTCCTTTGACTACTGCAGAGAAGATTAATCCTGTTGCAAGGAGGTTTTCAATGCAATTCACAGTTCTGCAGCATACCCGAGAGACCGTCTCCTGGCTGTTACACCTCAGTCCCTTTCCTAATCCAGCCAGCAAAGTCACCATCGATATACTTTACCCAGCATGAACAGGAAAGGGAGGACGTTTGGGTTGCCCCCTTTTCTCCTCTTCCAATGTTAGTGATCTGGCAGCAGTACAATTAAAATGTGCAGCCCTACATTTCTTGGATGAGACAGAGTGAGAAGACTTTACAACTTCCTGAATTATCAAGCCCTTTATAAATATTGTAACGCGCTCCCTTGCACTCACGTCCATCCTTTTCGATTTCGGTGGCTTAAGGGCATCAAGGTTTCCAGTCTTATTTCAAAATTCGAGTGAAAAATCTAATATCCTTGTAAGATGAAAGGAAGAATCTCGTTTCTAAAGCTCTGCCTGTTTTGTAAAGCACAGGGGAGATTCATTAATCAACTAATGCCTGCAGTTCTGGAGTCATTTGACTTTGTGTAAACAATAAAAAAAGAAGCATTATTCTTTAAGGTGGTCCAAAGGATGCAGCGGAAAGGGGTGGTATAACAGTGACCAAAGGAAATATAGACTAGGTGCGATAAAGGGGAAAAAAGTATTTGCAGAATGATACATGCTTGGCAAAGGATCAGAAGGGGTTTATATCTTAAGTAATGTTTAGCATATGTAACTATAGATATTCCTGTTAACCTGTGCAATTCACTGCTGCTGGATGCTGTAGAGGCCGACAGTTCAGTCAGGCTCCAAAAAGGATCACGTAGGATAGCTCCAGCAGTGGACATTAACATGATCGCAGGGCTACAATCTCCAAATTAGGACTCTTTAGGCCTCTGAATGTTGGAAACTTTAATAGAAGAGGGCAGGGGATAGATCGGTCTGGACAGGCCATGCATAGATAAGATCCACCCAGCACCCACCCCATGCCTTTGTGAGAGGCAGGATGGGGCCAGACGGACCTGTGATCTGGGCTTCTCTCATCTCTTATCGACACTGAGCCCACGGTAGGGTGAAATCTCAACTTCTCTGAAGTAGCAGATCTCCCGCTCACCCCAATCTGATCGGGATCTCTCAGACTGCCCAGTTCTTGGGACAACGAGCTCTACAGGGGATTTTTTTTTCATGGGAAAAAACAGTATTCCCTTTTCTCCAAGGTTACTTTGCTGCCTTCTTAATTTCAACATGTGCTCCTTTCTTTTCTGTCTCACGAGAGACTGTTGTCTGCCTCTCTTCTTATTCATGTCCTGTCTAAACTAAGGAGCCCTAATCTGTTTTTGAAATCTTTCCTTGAAAAAGGTTCTTGATAGCTCTGATCATTTTCCTTACCTTTCACAGTTTTTTTCAACATCCTGTCGAGCCAAAGATAACATTTAAGGAGCAGAAATACCGCCGGTTGGTTTGGAATGCAGTTATCATATGTTCAGTGTCATTCATTCTCCCTCTTTGTTTTTGCTGTTGACACATACTGATAAATAACCACTCTTTCTTTGGCTATTTCACCACAAGGCCATGCATTCATTAAAAAAGTGTATATGTATTAAGCTGTGTCTCTAATGAATATAGTGCAATCTTTATGGGATTTCTGATCTGCTGAAGTGTCATTTCATTGTCCCACATCCAAGAGATTTACACTGAAGGGAAGGAGAAGAAATTCAAAGGTAAATTATTGACTCTTTTTGGATCTGGAATGGAAAGCCCAGAGAATGCTGAACAACTCACTTTATAATGTGAACATTACTGCATGCATGCATGCATCCATGCATGCAGCTATCCATGTATCTATAGTAGGAGACCAACCTATCTATCTATGGTAGGAGCCCTATCTATCTAGCTATCCATCTATCTATCTATCTCCTACCAGGAGTTACAATTGTGTTATAAGCAACTTCAGAATCTCTTGTCCCACAACCTTTTTTGCAGCACTTCCGATCTTCCATTAAAACTGGGGAAGGCAAATTAGTTGAAACGGTCAAGTTCAAACATATGACCAAAGTCTGCTCCTAGTTAAATGCATGTCAACCGTAACTGGGGTGTCTTCACCACCCTGGCTGAACGGGCCACTAGGTATGGGTACATTTGGTCTTTCATGGTCAATTAAGCGCCCTTTTCCACCCGTCTTTTTCGAGAGGCTACAGCACTACGTTGGCAAACCAAACGCAGCTTTGTTCATGTGAAATGGCTCGAGTGAGCTTAGCATCTCGTCTCATGCCGAGTTCTCAATTCATCTGCAATTTATGTTGGGGAGGGAAACGTGTAGTGGAAATTGTCATTGTTACTGTCTGGCAGGGCAGCGCGTGGGCTGGGAGGCATGTCGAGAAATACTCCCCGCAACCTCCCTCCGGCTTCCTTTCTTTCTGTCCTTCCTTTAGCATTGTTTTCCCTTTAAATTTAGATCTACAGCTGCTCCTTTGCGGAAAAGCTGCCAAGTCCATCGCTCCCCCGTGCAGCAACGGAAAGCGTTCTGCAAGGCGCAGACACGTGCCAGGCTCCGCCGAGGCCAGGATGGTGTGGGCCAACACTGGCTGCTGCGTGGAGCTGCCCGGCTGCACCAGGAGCCCGGGAGGAGATGCGACTCAGGCAAGTCAATACAAGAGCAGAGGAGCCACGGTCCCCTGTTATCCTCTTTCCCTTTCTGGGTAATGCCCGGTCCGTGCGCGGGGTTGTGGATGGGCTCTGGCTACCAGCTGAAGAGTCTAGATATGCTCCACATCTTGTCCTACCTATGAGCCACTAGTCCTTTCAATAATATCCCAGTCTCACCTGGGGAAGGTTTGCTGCGGGGCAGCGACCGCTCGGCTGTGTCCCCATGGCTGGGGACAGACATTACACATCAACCGGTTTAAGGGATCAGAACCTGGTTTAAACCTGTGACAGAACAGCAGTTCAGTGCACATCAACCGGTTTGAAAATGGCTGGAACTGGTTTGAGCTCAGCCTGGTTGAAGGTAGTATCAGACTGAACCGATTTGGCTCAAACCAGTTTATGCAACGTCTGCCCCAGACCCATGGGTTGCAAGCGGGGCACATTCAAAGCTGGCCGGCCAGTCTGGGAGTCCTGCGGTCTCCTATGATCTGTGTCACACACTGAGAGGGACCCCCCCATGCCTTCAGTCCCCTATGATCCGTGCCACACATCGAGAGAGACCCCCCCATGCCTTGCACCATGCACCTGCAAGGGGAACGCATGCTCTGGAGACCCCCAGGCTTTACCTTTCCCCCCTCTGTGGGGTGCCACAGCCAGGAGAAGATGGGGTGGTGTGCTGGCTCATGGGACAGAGCAGCTGTCCTCTCATTTCACCTGCCCTGCTTTCCTCCTGGGGATGGGACTGATTTTGAGACAGGGCTGCCGGTGCCCAAATCCCCCCTCCACCAGGCTTTTCCTTTATTCCAGATAGACACCCTGCCCTTGCACAAACTTTGTCTGCAGTGTACAGAGATTGCCCTGCTTCCACACTTCCCTGAAGAAAGAAGCATGCCTAAGTCAGTGAGGCACAGCCCTTCAGTCCCTGCTTTGACTTGAAGCTGGTGTAAATCAGGAGCAACTCCCCTGGAGTCAGGAGCATCGTGTAGGTCTAAAACTAGCACGGGAGCGCGCTATCTGGCCCCGACGACGAGTCCTCGTGCCATAGCAGCGTCTTTTAGTGTGGTGCTCGGTGCTAGCTCAGCCTTCCCTTTGCATGCCTTTGTATCTGGCGGTTTTAAACAGAACTCGTACCGAACCAGTTATTGCTCATAGCAGGGCTGAGGTTCGGTGTCCGCAGCAGGTGCCTTGTTTTCAATCAGCGACCGCGTACCCTTTGCCGGCTGCTTCTAAGTGCCTGTGAGCTCACCTCCGCGTGTTGGCTTTGCATGCCCCCTTTCTCCTGCCACAGCCTCCGCAGGCCAGGCTGAAAGACGAACCTTCAAAGGCACGGCAGATTCAACGCCGCGGCCCAGGGAACTGTAACAAAACCAAGCTGACGACTGTGGCATAAAGAGAAGCTGCTGGTAGGGGGAGGTCTGTGAAACAGGATGAATACTGAACAGAAGAAAAGGAAAAGCACTCCTGTCCCCATAGTCGTCTCTACAATTACTGCTGGATTGGTACCACCATGGAAAACCGGCACAGTTGCTGTTTGCACGGCCTGGAGCAGGTTTAATCTGCTTTGAGAACAAGATGACTTAGCCAGTCTCTGTCCAGAGCATGACTTGGGAGCTGGGGTCCGGATGATCTTTTCACATCCCTTGCCTGAGTCCTTTTAGTGCAAGGCCCTGTCCGTGGCATAGCCTCTAGCAGTCTTTTCTAATGCTGGCTAGCAATGGGCTTACAGGATAACATAGCAGCTGGGATCTGGTGTGGTGCTGCACAAGGGTAGGAGCCCAGGAGGGCAGGAAGAGTTGCAACTAAACTACCTGCATACCACTGAAAGCACCTCCCACGCTGGGTTTCTTTGGCTGAACACACAGACTTTAGCCCCCCAAGTCTAGCAGCAACGCAGCTTGTGGCTGTAAAATGCACTGTGCGTGTACACGTCTGTGTGCACATGTATGTGTGCACATGTGTGTTTTTTTGTATGTGTATGCATGCATGAGAGTGTGTGCATGCATGTGTATATGCATGCAGCGAATTTTCAGATACCGTGTTTAAAACATCAGCAAAATACAGCACCTTTCTGCAGTTACAGCAGTGGAGAGGGGGGAAAAAAAATCCACCCACTCAGAAGTAAATTTTCAGTGCACCATGTGTCAGATCGGAGCTGGAGCTCCTACCGCCGCTGTCAGGAACACGCGTCCCTCGCCTTCCCCACACCACCGGCAATCAGGCCGGTAGATTTACAGTCGGAGAGCGGCTCAGGCAAGCCTAGGATGTCTGCTTCAATTATTCCATCCACTAACAACTCCGAGGAGTGAGCCTGAGATTTAGCTTTGTTAACGTGGGGGGGCTCCTTTTAACTATTTCACTGGCAACTCCCCCGCCGCTCAGAGGCGCTGTCTCCCGCCACCTCTGCACAGCAGCTCTCAAAGCACCAGGACCGATTCCGATAGCGTAGACTATGGCGCTCAGCTCCAGCTTGGCAGAATTGTCTCCTACGGCTGCTAGGTTAAACGCACGTTTAGAAAACATCAGCGTTTGCATTCAGCGCTAGGTATGTGCATCAGGAGACACGCGACCCTTTACGCTTTCGCAATGCAACACAGCTAAAAATCCTAACCGCCGAACCTTCCAGCATTAAAACCATTGCCCTGTTTTTGCATCCGTGAGAAGGGTTACCGGATGATGAGCCAGTCAGAACAGCAACTCTGCCCTGGCCTCCGAGTGTGCAGAAAAGATAAGGCAGGCTGGTTTTGGCAGGGTAAGGAACTGGCCTGAGACCTGGGTTGAATCATGGCTATACTGCAAAAACATGTTGGCAAACTGCTTCAGAAATCTCCCCTTGGTGTTTACTTCCCAGGCTTGCTGCCTGCCTCCTTTTTTTCTTCCCACCCCTATATCTTGTCTATTCAGATTGCCCACTATGGGGCTGGCCTGTGTCACTAGGTGTTGCTGATGCACATATTGCATCGGGCTCATCAGCTCTCAGCTGAGCACTCTACATGCCACAAAGCAATGCAGAGTTAATAATGATACGTTTTTAAAGATGAAAGACAGAAGCTCCAGAAGGAGATTAGGAACAAATGCTGCTCAGGGAGAGCTTTTTTTTTTCTGGGCACTAGCAATTGCCTTTACTCGCTGACTGAGAGAGGCTGCAAATGGAAGATAAATAACAGCGTGAGCTGAAGGAGAAGAAATAATACCACATTAGCTCCCCGCTCCACTGTCAGTGCAGAGTATGTTCCAAAAAAGAACGGATGGCCTTGCCATTTGGCCTGTATATTTTATTAATGTGGATGCATATTTATGGCAATATGGCTCATCCAACAGTTCAGCGTTCAATACCATCCTTTTAGGTTAGAGTTCTCAGCAAAGGCATTTGTCTTGTCTGCTCTCATTTCTCTCGTGCAGTTAGCAGCGCGCTAAAATGGTTGCGGCATCCTTGCCAAAACACTTCTTCCGTGTTGCATGGGCTTGAACGATTCTCTTAGAGGAGCCTCACTTATTCGGCAGCCGGTATAGCTTGGGAAACGCGTATGCCGTCACGCTGAATATCGAATGTCACAAAACAACAGGTCGACCATTTTATATTAAAACGCAGTAAACAGCTATTAGCATTTTCATTTAGGCCTTAATCCAACAATCCACTTAGACCTGTGCTTAATTTTAAGCATGAGAATTATCCCACTGGAGTGAAAATTAAACAGGAACGTCAGTGTTTGGCTAGATTAAGGCCGCTGCTCTTTTAGGCCCTGATCCAAAACCAGATTAAAGCACACACACTCAATGACTTCAGCATTTGGATTAGACACTTGGTGTGCATGCAACCTGAAAAGAAATATCTTCGACAACTCTTCACTTCAGACAGCAAATGCCTCATTTGAAATCACCCCAATAGTTTATTAGTAACCATAGACAACTCCCCCCAGCCCCCAACATTACTATCCATATTTCACAGAGGCAAAAGGGTTTTAGTTAGAGCTCTCTTTGCCAGACTGGCATTTGGACTAAGATCTCCCACTGAAACTAAAAGAAGACAGGAGCCTAAATCCCACAGATCTGTAGTGAAAATCTCAACTTCACCTTTTGTGAGACATAATGACTTTTAAACGTTGCTTTTTATTTACCATACCTTTGCAGTATGCAGAACAAAACACCTGGTCTTTTTTGATTCAGTTAAAGCCTTCCCCATTTCCAGTGCTTCAATGTAAACAGGCACCTTTTACTGTTAATAAGACATTATCCTACATTTGGGTCCACTGAATGGTAGGTAAGATGTTTCCAAAGCAAGCAGGAATCTGCCAGGAGCTATTTATTCCTGAATATCAAGTATGGATGGTTTGCGAGCTTTTCCATCTTGTTCATGACAGGGTATTAATGCAGGTCCAAGCTATCTTCTCGAAATGCTCTTTGAAAGTCCTCTGCCCCACTGGTTCTCTAAAGCAGGGGTATCAGACATGTAGCCTGTAGGCCGGACGTGCCTGGTGGAGCCTCTTTATCTGGCCGGCTGGCCTTATTTAATAGCTTGATGTACACTGGAGTAGGAACACCGGTACTAGGCTCCTCCAATCCTACATAACAAGCAAAATCCTATCTTATGTCCCCAACAAGCACTTTGGTGCTGATGCACTCAGAAAAACCTCTTGGATTTGATACAGTCACCACTGAACCAGGTCAGAGCAAGCCAGGGCAGATGAGGACAACGTCTTCGACTACAGGTACCAAAACCAGCTCCTGGTGCAACCGCTGCCACAAATCACAGGGTATGGACCATATTATAAGCCACTGCCAATCTCTATTACACTTGTGTAGCATCTCCAACACCCATGAACCGGGCTGCTACAGAAGCTGTGCACCACGCTCAGCACTGCCAGCAGTTGCTGATTGCTTGCCACGTGAAAGCTGCCCAATGTCCAGGCTACAAATGCCCCATTTCCCCCTCTAATTTTTTTATTTTGAAAATGTGGCAGCTCACTCCAAAAGTACACCGCTGCCTCTTGACCCTTTGCTGATGGAGACTACTCTGATGCCTTGTACGTCTACAGTACACCCTTGGAATAAGATACACACCTTGATTTAAAAGAGGTGAAATGAAAGGCAAGAAAAAAAAAAAGATTTTTCTTTCCTCAGTAAGTAACTGAGAAGCAGCATCGAGGGAGTTGAGCCTCCTCCTTGTTCTGCTCCATGAGGATCCAGGGCAAAGCTATTTTCACTTTTCTCCAGGAGAAGCGAAAGCAGCAAAAAAACGCTGTTACCGTATTTCCTTGTTTATAGTGTGCAACCTAACTTCCAGCAGCTGTTTTGTTTTGGGGGGGGGGAGTGCAACATATATGTAAGAAAATATGCTATTAGCTGTGGAATAAACAAGGAATTCCCCACCAAGGAGGGAAGATCCTAGAAGGGAGGTAGACTGGGGTGTTCTTTATTCCTGAGTTTCATTAAAGCTGAACAATGCAAGCACCTTGATTTGCAAAGTAAATTGGAGGTCTTATGAGAAAGCCTAGGCTCCTTTTAAGTACAGTGAGAGCAAACAGCTTCTGGCTTGCTAGGTGTGGTCAGTTTATTTGCATGGCAATTAAGAGTCTGCAACTTGAGTGCGGTTCTTGAAAGCCATCTATTTGCTTCCTCGGGGATTTAATCAGCTTCAGATCAATTCTTGGTCTAAACCCTGAATGTTCGTTGTTGAGCTAGGCGGTAACAGCTGGTTGCCGAAAGCCCCGGGAGGAGGAAAGGAAACAAAATGAAATTAAGCTGTTTTCATAGGATCACAAAACTGAAGGACCAGAAGGCACCTGCGACATCATCAAGTCCAGTCCCCTGCCACAGGCAGGAAGTTACTGGGCTCAAACAAGCTCAACAAGGTGCTTGTCCAGCCTCATCTTGAACACCTCTGAGGACGGCGACTGCACCACCTCCGCGGGGAGTGTGCGCCAGATTTGGATAGCCCTTATGGGAAAAAAGTTTTTTCTTATGTCCAGCCTAAATTTTCCCTCTCTTAGTTTGTGCCCATCAGTCCTTGTCCTCCCTTGCGGTGCCTTCCTGAAGAGTTGTTCCCTTAGATCGTGATGCTCACCCCTAACATATTTCTCTGGGCGTGCCTGACTTGCTCAGCCCGCTAAGCAAAACTACCCAGCGACTGAGCGGACTGAGGATGAGCTCGCGGACTCCTCGTTCAACAAATACAATGCCGACGTTTTACAATGCCGTTACCCCACAAAAAGACTTTAAAATATGGTCTCAGTGGCAAGGACGCAAGTCAGGCCACTGGACAACTGCAACAGCAAATCCAAGCCACACACTTCCCTGGAAGATTGGCGCGAGGGTCCAGTTTGAGCTCCAAAACCTCTTTGTTATATTTTAGTCATCAGGTTAAATCCAAAACAGGCCGTAGAGCCGGGACCAGAACCTAAGAGCACCCTTGCCAGACACTGCTAAAACCACTACAAGGCAGATTCAGGCTTCCTCTTGTTGCCTCTTTCTGGACCAATACGTCTTGCTTTCTGCATGCCGGCGCCTAAATACCTTGGAGAATCTGGCCCCATGTGTCTGCCTCAGAGTAAGACAGAAAGTCCATGCCAGAGGTGAAAGCTCAGCCTCTGGTTCCCAAGTCCCTGTCTGGCTTCTCCATCTTTCCTGTGGAAATAAGCCTGTGATAGAGTTTCTTAACTGAAAACAAGCAAAGGTTTGCTGACAGATTTTCACGATTTCTTATTCCCCCCCCCCTTTTTTTAAAAAGTCCCTTCCCCCCCCATAGAGCTTTAAAATGTTTGATGTGCTTCCTGAAAGCAAACGCTCAGAACTGGCAGTGAGCCAGTCACGGGAAGTGATTTTGCTCAGACAGATAGAGTCTCTATTATTTTAAAGCTTTCTAATTCTTCACAATGCCACTGAGTAATAGCATCTTAGTGGGGTTTAAATTCACCTGCAACCGAAAGAGAGTTCTAGGACTCTGAGACAGCACGAGTCTCATTTTGCTAAGGATCTTTTAATTATTATTCTTTTTAACCCACCTTTTTCAGCTGCGGAGGCAACCAACTTACTGGAAACCCAAGCAGAAGGGCCGTGGCAAAGGTTGTCTGAAGAACTAACAACTCATTGTTTGAAAAGAAAGAGCCTAGGTGTACTTGCAACCTGCTCCCAATGCTTTCATTTCCATTGGGTCTGTGAAGGAAGGTGATGAGAGAATCCATCTGTCCCCCAAAAGGAAGCTAAAGGTACCCAAAGGATGTTAAAAGGCATATGGGAGAGCTTAGGGTTTACTGGAAGAGCTTTGCCACGAACTTAATGGCTGAATGGAGCTCAGATTTCATGAATCTGTCTCTGTGCCCTGGGAGACATTCTAGGAGAGCAAACTCTGGAAATGCATGCACAAAGCAAGAGGAGCAACTGCTGCCGTGCACTCAACTTTAGGAGGGCAGGAGAATGCTGACCATCAGCAGAGCAGGAGCAGTCTCCTGGTGGAAACTGCACCCTCTTACACCCAAAGGAGGGGAGAAGCAGAGAGACAAGGGAAGGGAAGGGACATAGAGGCAGAGTGAAGCGCATCCGGGAAGGAAACAAGGTGGGTGAGAAGACAGACAGACACAAGGTGAACAATCAAGCTGAATGACAACAGAAGTGACTGCCAAAAAGGCAAATCCCTCCCCAAAATACAGTGCCTACTACATAGCAGAAACACAGAGGGCGCATGTACACATCACAGGGTTTAATTCTGAGTAAATTAAATAGGTTTATAAGTTTAAAATTGTTTTTAGAGTGTTGTGTCAGTGTTCGCACATACTAGGCTTTCAAATGAATTAAGAGACTTCTGAAGGCTGACACCTAGCAGACAGCAGCAGGCTGCTGGCACCTTAGTCTGGTATTCCTCCCCATGCTGGGATGTACCAGGCCCCTATGAAGCACAGCTCCGCATAAGGTCCCCACAGGGCACCAGATCTCCCTGATGAGGGGAGTTAGGTTCTGTTACAACTGATGTCCCAAGGAAACTGAAAACTATTAAACAGTGGCCTGATTCTGTTCCCATCCAAGCCTGTGGGGGTTTGGCAGAGTTGGGACTCAGCTCCCTCTAACATTCAGTCCAGCAGCTAAAATCTGGAGACACCTGGAAAAAAATGATCAACTCTCAGAAACCTCTGGGCTATGCTCTTATGCTTTGCAATATCGATGGTCTTCCCTTCAGCTGAAGGGCCCTCAATCCTTGAATTCTTATTTGGGCAAAAGTCCCATTGAAGTCAATCCAAATTTTGCTTGAACGAGTACTTCAAGGATGAGAAATGAATTATTAAAAGACCACATGTGTGAAGAATTTAGGTTATTTTCAACACTGTCTAAGAAATTTGGACTAAGAGCTCCCACTGAAACTAACAGAAGATAGGAGACTAAATCCCACAGATCTGTAGTGAAAATCTCAACCTCACCTTTTGTGAGACACAATGACTTTTAAACGTTGCTTTTTATTTACCATACCTTCGCAATACGCAGAACAAAACACCTGGTCTTTTTTGATTCAGTTAAAACCTTCCCCATTTCTAGTGCTTCAATGTAAACAGGCACCTTTTATTGTTAATAAGACATTATCCTGCATTGGAGTCAACACTGACTTCTTGCATTTCTGCTGTAAAATGTTCCTTGCAGAAATACCACTTTTTAAATCAGCAAACATTCCTCAGAAATAGCACTTTTTAAATTAGCTATTGCTACGCTTTTCAGCTCAGGTGAGGCATTTTAGGGGCCAGAGAACCTAGCCTTTAGAACCAAGGTAAGGATTCTTACTGAATCTGCTCTGGGCACATCTACACATGTGCTTTAATGTGCATTAGCTTATCTTAATGCACATTAAAGCATCACTTTAAAAATGGTGCTATTTACTTAATGCACCTTAAAATAGGCTAGCGCGCATTAAGCATCACTTAAAAAGTGTGCTCTTTAGTTATGCACATTAAGACAGGCTAATGCACATTTTCCTAGTACCTCACAGGTACTAGGCACTAAATTTAATGCGCATTAATGAAACTGCGTTAATCCACATGTAGACGCAATATAAATACAACCCCAGGTTTCAGCACAACAATATCCAGATCTGGTTAGACTCTGTATTTCACATCAAATACCTAATCCTTACCCAGATTTCAGTGACACTGGCTTGCGGCTTTAGCCGCAATTGCCTGCGTGGCCAGATAAAATGGAGATAGCTGTGGAGTATTCCTGTGGGCGGATATACAAATGGTAACTCAGAAATAAATTAGTACAGAATCTGACCCCATGTCCACAACACTTTTAAGACATGCTCTTTTTATTACAGCACTTGGCAGCCCCATCCTCCTAATCCACAGTACATCCCCAGACCGAGCTTCAACTGTTAAAGGATAAGGGAGACCAACGTGGTGTTTTATAGGGGAAAAACAGGAAAGGAGAGATTGGGGCTATGTCTGTACTGCTTCTCTGCTGAAATCAGGACTGCTGCTGCGGGAAATAACCCTAACCCTGCCCACTTCTTTTCTGTTCTGCGCACACCTCAACCCGAGAATTAAGCCACATAAAAGATTTCAGGGGGTCCAACGCACGTACCACATCTCTGCTCTCAGGCTCCCTGGTAGGAGAGTCTGAGTGGCACTGGGGCCTGTGTCCAGCGCTGCTCAGGACTTCTCCAAGGCCTGCAGAGTGGGAGCGAGTGGGGCCTGTTTCCTCAGACCCCCATGACAACCCTGACTCCCTTCTCTCCAAAGCACCTCCCAGCCAGGGAGCTTCTCAAGCCTTTCCACAGGGGCCCTGGTTACATCTGGCACAGCCACCTGGCAGCTCCCTGCAGATGGACGGACCCATAGGGTCACTACCAGAGGGCCCCAGTTCAGAGCCCCATGCACTGTCCTCTGGCTCCAGATAAGTGAGGTGCTACGGGCCACTCCGCAGCATCTGTGCTTGCAACTGAAACCCGAAACCCTGATGCGCATTTTAGGTGCCTCACTCCTATTTGGGCACCAAATCTTCATTGAAATCAGTGGCAGCTGGGTACCTAAATACACCAAATGACCTGGGATAAGGGACAGGCTCATGTTCCCACAGGAAATCAGAGAGGGTTAAACCCAGGCCTCTTGAAACCGAGGCTTTCACCCCTTTATGCCAACAGGCCTTCAATCCTTCTGCGAGACCGTCCGCTCAGCACCTGGTCGGTTGAACGAGATCACACAGAAAGGACCATCTTATCATGAGGCATCCCTAAACTTTCATTACAACTGTGTCTTTTTATACTTCTCCATCGCTGGCTTTGCCAGGGTGGTCTGTGATCAAATTGAAAGCACAGTGGCTATTCTCTTCTTGGTAGGCCTTGACCCAGCTTTGTGACCGCAAAGCTCCTTGGCTGAAACGTTGGCCATCACTGAATGTTTAGTAGTTAAAGATTTCTTCTGCCAGAGCCACAGAATCACAGAATATAAACTATAAAATTATGTAGGGAGGGTGGGGGGAAAAATACATGATTAATTTTTCAGCTAGACTTTGCAAAGCCATTACCTGTTTTTGAATGACGTTTCCAATTCAACACTGGAAACTGTTAAAGCATTTACATAAGAATACCAAAATGCACACATTATCACTCCAGGAAGCACTTAAAATTTAAGATAATTATATAGTATGGAAACGATTTCAAAGGACTCGAACAAAATAACAACTAATTCTAAAGAGTCACCCTTTAAGATGATTGTTATTCTGCTCCACCACTGATCTTCTGCGCTAAAAAATCCCTCTCTTTACAATTATACGCACATTATAAATTCCTACTTTGTTCTTTTCCCATCAAGCTCCTACAGCTGCTGCTAAAAATTTGCATTCTCTAAGAGCTTAACCAGACAGCTAGGAGAGACCAGCTCCCTGAACTATTCATGGTGCAAGCGAAGTTAAAACACCCCATTGTCACTAGAGTATGATTTCCTTTTTGCCCTTCCCTTATTCAGCAACTCTCACCCCACCCAATGATTTCTTTCAGATCCTTTTATGCCTCATTTATATCCATTGGAAGGTCACGGGCTTGACAGCTGCTCTTACTGGAAGTTGTGGGGGGTTGGAAAGCATCTTACAGCATGCGGGTAACAAAGTCCTGTACTTAAAAAGCAGCGCTCACATATAGGTTCATCAAGTATTATACAGAAGACAGGCCTAGACGGAAGATTTGCAAAGTGACCTACGGGGCTTCTGAACCAGGAACTGGATCATCAAATTTAAGTGGCCTTTTCCATCTCAGTCATATAACCCACAATACAGTGTATTACAATTGTATTACAATGTATTACACATTATACCCACTGTACAATGCATTATCCACTATAGTATCCAGCATAAATTACCCATACATTTAATTGCATTACATTAAAAAAAAAAACACCTCATTCCTCAGCAGGGCAGGGAACTTGAGATTCCTGGCACAGCCATTTATGACTTGAGTGAAGGAAGTCACTGCTAGTAGTAGAAGGTTGTTATCCTGTATGTGGACTGGCCAGTTAGAGCGGGATGTGGACACGGGATGTGGACACGCACTTTGCTGGTTGGGTTTCACAGGTGCGAGCTATACAGCAAAGACTCGGGAATCCTGGGTTCAATCCCAGGTCTTGAACAGGACTGTGCGCTTGCAGAGAAAACCTTTCTTGCCCTGTCCACATCAGCTTTCTCCATCCTATTTTGCTGTTATTCTCCCACCCATTTCCTGCCCCTGTCGCCTCTTCCCTTTGGATTCGCATCTTCCTATGATGCCCTTCACCCCCTGGCTGCTGTCTTCCCCAGTCTCCGTCTTTGACCCCTTCCCACCATGCCTTCCTATCTCCCCATCCTCTCTCTCCTCTGTTCATCCCTCCTGCATCTCCTCCTTTTCCAGAGGAAAAGGAGCAGATGGAAGCTAACAGAAAGGAGCTAAATTATTTATCTCACCCATTTCTACCAGATGATTGATGGTGAAGAATCTGCTGAATTAGAGAACCAAATAGCAGTTTTTAAAAACAGGGAGAAAGCATTTACCCCCATTTCTGCAACCGAGTCGGACTGTCTCCACCTTCCTTCCAGGCTGCCTGGGTGCTGGCAGGAGATGACGGCGACCAGAGGTGCGTGGCACGGCGTCTTTGGCTCTTCCTTCCTGTGCCTGGCAGCAGCAGCCAGGAACAGTGATTGCAGTCCGCCCCTGCCCTTGTGGGATGGAGCATGTATGTCCCTGCCTTGCCAAAATGTTCAAGGTTTCCAAACCTCTGCTTGGTCGGAAACAGGGTGAACTGTCAAAACCGTCAGCCCTGCCACTGTTGCACTGGATAGCCTTGGAGAAGTCACTTAATCAGGGTCTGATTTTTCAGGGAGACACTTTGGGGAGTTGCAGTCACTCAGACAGCCACTGAAGGCAATGTCCTACAGTGACGATAAGGACAACTGTGAGGATTAAAAATCAATGCCTGTGCTCCTTTGTGGAAATGTAAAACACTAGATGTCATCTGAATATAATCATCATTTGCATAGAGCAGATGGTCAGACTTTCCTTTTTGTTTTTGTTTTTTTGTTTTTTGGGGTTTTTTTGTTGGTATTTGTTCACTTTTCTCATTCCTAACACCAGCCACAAATTGTAACACCACACAAGAATGTCCAAGGCTGATTTACTTCTCTGTAAAGAAGAAATGATTTGTATGCATGTATTTTAAGTAATTTATGGCAATTGTACCACGAGAACTGGTAACCTAAGCCACTGAATAACGCATTGGTCTAAGTAGCCTGGGCTGTTTTCATATGATAGATCTAAAATCCAGTGATTCTGAAGCCAAAGCACAGCAAGTCTGAAAATCACCACTTTTAACATTTTGCTGAAAATACTGATATCAGGGGGGAAAAAAACACTTTGGAATTGATTATTTTTAAAAACCTTTTGGACCCAGCGACCAAGGTAATGGAATGGAAGCTAACAGAAAGGAGCTAAATTATTTATCTCCACCTAATTTCTACCAGATGATTGATGGTGAAGAATCTGCTAAATTAGAGAACCATATAACATTTTTTTAAAATCAGGAAGACAGGATTTTACATCCTCAACTTCTCAGAAGCCATGCCTTTGACAGAACAAAGCACCACGAACCAAATTCTATAGTACATAATTTCAGGAAGGGGAGATTAGTTGACAATAGCTATAAGCTATGGAGGAATAATATTGGGCCATTTGCATGTTATCCTTCCAGCTCCGACCTTCACAGAGTGTGGAGAGTCATCGGATACAGATTTGTTCACGCGTTTCATTTATTGGTGCCGAGAACTCCCTTCTATGTCCTGTGAGATGGAAATGCCATGGTATTCTCCTATGGGAACAGAAGCATTTGTGCTTTGTCAGGTTTTTAGTCCGCCTAGTTTGGTAATCTTTCCCCAGGAGGGGCCAGGCTAACAAAGAGAGCAAGAAGCTTCCCTGTTGCATGCAGAATTGTGCAAAGATGCTTTCCCTGTGTCACTGTTTTTAGTGAGAGGCAAGGATTTCTCAAGGCGATATCTTTTATTGGATCAACTGTGTACCTGGAATAGAGTTAGACGAGCTTTCGAGTGATGATCAGATACCTGACGAACAATGTCTTGCATTCAAAAGCTCATCTAACTTTATCCCAACTACGCAGTGGTTGGCCTCTCGCATCATTTGTGGACCATCACGGCCACAGCATCCCTCTTACGCTACGCTTGCTTTTAGCTTAATTATCTCAGACAATTATCCAGGTCTTTGAAGTAGCCTGCAGAATTATTTGTCTGGGTAACCTCCTAACAGTAGTGATTTCCGCCGGGTGACTAAGCACTGCATACACAAGCGGTTCCTTGTGCTTGTTCTAGCCCAGCCTTTTAATTCCAGCAATGGGCCCTTGTTCTTGTGTTATACGACTGGATGCAAAGGAGATGACCAACCAGTTTTTGTTATGCCCTGCACGGTTTTTTGCACCTTCAGTCAAGCGCTGTTTCTCTCAACATTTAATTAGTGCTCTTCATCGTCAAGCCCTGTATTGCCATTGCTCACCACTGACCATGGACCCACTGAAAACGCTTTACCTGGCATGTTTTAAGCAGCTAAGGGGATGTATCTTCTCCAAGGAAGTCATAATCCAAGAGTATGCCAACTGGTAGATAAGGGTCATGGGGAACCACCACAGAATTTTTACTGAATTAAAGTCGGCTGTGGCCAACAGGGCCTTTGAAAGGGACAACAGTCACTCTTTCAAGAACATCCTCAGAAATGAAGGACCATTTTCAGGAGTGACTTAAGTGCACAGGGTAAAATCTCCAAGGCCGCATAAGGGATGCAGATGCTTTCATCCCATTGACTTTTAGTGAGACTAGAGGTTGGGCCACAGTATCTGGGACCGCTCTAAAAGAGCTACATTGCTTCATTTAGAGTATTTTCCATGTGCAGAGCTAAGAGCTGGTGGACACGTCTACATGTGCGCATTTACTACGCAGTAACCGAAATTACTGCACAGTACGGTCGTGCGTCTACACATGCATACCTGTACTGCGCAGTAAATATGGCAACCTATGCCGGCTTGAGCATAAATTTGGTATCAACTTTATGCCTGATTGGTTACTGCACAGTAACGCACATGTAGACGCCTTACTGTGCAGTGACACTGTGTGTGTGGGCTGACTTGGGACTAACTTGAGTCCCAAATCAGTCCACACAGCGTCAATGGGGGATCTGGGGGAACGTCAGCTCACCAGAGCGCCCCAAGGGATGACGAGGTCGAACGGTCACAAACTCCTCCAAGACTGTTTCAGGCTGGGCATAAGGAAGAACTTCTTTACTGTCTGAGCCCCCAGGGTCTGGAACAGACTGCTGCTGGAGGTGGTTCAAGCATCTACTTTGAACACCTTCAAGAGAGATTTGGGTGCTGATCTTGCTGGGATCCTATGACCCCAGCTGACTTCCTGCCCTTCAGGCGGGGGGCTGGACTCAATGATCTTCCAAGGTCCCTTCCAGCCCTAATGTCTATGAATCTATGAATCTTAATGCGCTTTAATGCCTGCACGTGTAGACACTGGCCTATTCCTGCTTACTGCACAGCAAATTTAAGCTGCTGTAAATGCACATGTAGACATGCCCAGTGGGTAGGACATGCTTCTCCCTGGCACAGAGGCAGAACAATCCTTAAGTTCCTTTGTGCCCGTGCCACTTTGGAAACAGGATTTATTTCTGATGTCTCTGATACACTGCAGAGCCTATCCCCACATACGAATGCTCCTATGACAGAGCCCCAGTAAATAGCCTACACAATTAGAGATGAGGAAATGGAAGCAGAAAGAGCTTAAACTCCAAGTTAGAGGGAGATCTTCCCTGGTCTGCAGTACAACCTGGGGATCCCTCCATCAATACTGCCGTGCCGTGCTGCACATTGTTTCCAGCCTCTTTGTGCCACAAGAGCTCGGGGCCTGCCCTTCATTATTTTCACGCACTGAAATCCAGCCCCCTTCTCACTCCTCCTTGACAGACTAAAGTATCTTGATCTCTGGAGCCCCATCATATGTGCACCCTGCCTCACAGCTAACCACTTCCCTCGCCTGGTTCGAAACCACTTCACGCTTTCTGCTTGAGAACACACATTTAGTACTTAGGAAGTACTTAGTCCTGAGGAAGTCCATCGACTGGCGTCTAGGCCGAGATGTGGGCAAAGACGACACTCCTAACAGGAGCCTCTAAATGAGAGAGCTTGTCCTACTGGTTTCATGAAAATATGGCTGCCTCTGACAGCCAGGACAGTACCACTTACTCACTAATTAATACTGAACAAGTCCTTTTGTACCATGACATTTTGCTTGAGAAGAAGTATTAAACAATCTATTGGACCTCCCATTTAGCCAATACTTTGGAAAGGATATCACCCCTGGGAGCAGTGTTTTTTTGGGCAATGGCTTTCTGCAAGCACTCTCTGTAAGACGACGTCTATCTAAGAGACTCATGCAGACCGGGATCCCTGCCCAGCAGAAGCCCCTGGAGTAAATCCACTTGGTATTTCTGTACCGGTACAATGGATGCAGTAGCAGCGTCCATACTAGAAGCACTTGGCCAGTATAGTCTGCTGGTATTCCTGTGCCAAAAAACACACCCAGAGAAGCGCACACTTTACCTTACCTGGTCACAAATAATTCAGGCGCTGCATTTGTGGTAGTATAAGGAAGGGAGCATCACACAAGTCATTCAGCACAGCGGCTAAGAATGAGCTTTCTGAGAACACTGATGCTCACGCCATCCAATGGGATGCAGTGTCCTGGAAAATTAACTCCAAAGAGGGGAGAAGGTAGCTAAAGCTCATTTAATTTTAAAATCTAGTGACTTGTCGCAGAAATGTTTTCCTGGAAAATAATTGGCATCTCTGTTTCTTCATGCCAAACTCTCCCATCACTGTAAGTAGCAGAGCCTCTGCTATATTGAGCTGGTACACAGCATAGCTACGCACTCCAATACAGCCCAGGCAGAGCCCTTAAAAAAGGGCTTAGTGGTGCATGGGCCTTGCAATGGTGCTTAGCACATCCTGAGACACCTTTGCCTACTGCTTGAGCTTTAAGAGGAGCATAACTGAGTCCCGAATAAAAAAATCTGGGCAAAGAATTATACATTCATAAACGATGACATATATTACTGCGGCAAGGAAGAAAATGCACCTCAATATTGCAATAGCACTAAGCAGAGGAGCCAGTGCAGAGCTGGAATACGTGGCAATACCAGCAAACAGGCAACATCCAGTACTGGTCAGGATAAATTTCCTGTCCCAGTGCTCCTGGGTGATGAGCTTGAAACAGTATGCAGAAGTACAAGAGCAAAAGATGAAAGATCCCATCAACACAGGACGCCTTTGAAAAGTGAGCTGACAGGTAATTAATCCCTCAAAAGAATTAAAATCAGAGTAGCTAGCAAACTTCCAAAGATGCTCAGCTTAGAAACATTCACTTTGGGTCTGACCCTTCAGTCTTGCCAATATCTCTGTAAAAGCAAACCTAAAAAAAAAAAAAAAATAATAAAAAAAAAAGCAGCAAAAAACATCATATTTTTTCCTTATTTTCCACCCCCCAGGAAGGAATTTGAGTGTTGCCATTTCCCCCCGGTTCAACATGCTCCAGAGAAAACTGAAGAGAGGTACACAGGAAATCAAGATGCTGGCAATGGCGAGAAGGGGAAATCAGACACAGAACTGTATATACCCGCGACATGTTTTCCAACAGCAATGACAGATCTTAAAAAGCAAGTTGGGAGTTGAGGTGTGTATAATTAAGTGAAATGTAGGTGTCAAGTGATAAAACCCACATGAAACACAATTTTAAAACAGCAATTTTGTGAAACCCTGGCACATTTCATTCTCAATGGCATGACATATTTTCTTTTTTTTTTCCCAAGCACAAGAGAAGAATCTTCCCTCTTTTATTTTTTTGGGTGGGCCAGCAGATTTAAATATGATATTATGGTATTAAATGACGTTATTATGCACGAAAATTAAGGAACAGCCACCAACCACTCTGTACCCGAGTGTGCAGCTGAGGTTGCTTAAACCAGATTTTTGTCATCGTCCTTCTGAGTGCACCTGGGACCACTACTTATAGACTGTGCAACGTGCAAAAATGGAACAAGGCAATCCCTGACCCAAACCACTTCTCCTTCAAAAGTTGGGTTTTCATATGCACGCCTTTCTCAGCTTTTCAGAATTGTTATTATTATTGGGGGGGGGCGCTAATTTCCTTGCAAGTTTTGTGGACGACTGTTTCCTGGTTCTGTTCAGTGTTTGCTTCAAGGGACTCCCAGCTGAGACCAGGGCAAGCAATGCAGCTCGTCTGCACCTTGAATGTTTTCGGATGGGAATGCAAACTTAAGACAAAACCCCGCTACACTTAGTGTAGCCATCAAGCAAAAACTGAGCTACCTAAGAAGTATCTTCCTTTCTGATACAGCATAAAACTGTAGGTAGAGCAACCAGGAAGCAAGCACTGAGCACTTTTTGATCTACTCTTGGTTTATAAGGAATTTTTATGCACCGAACTACTTGTGTAGAGCACAGGCCTCCCGGAGGGACTATCCCTTTGTGGTGCATATGTGTGCGCCTGTATGTATGTGAAGTATCTAGGGCAATCTCCCCATGAGGATTTTAAGAACTAATCATCAGCAGCACTTGTGCAATTTTGAGAGAGCCCTTCTACTACGTTCATTTTTAACACGCACGGGGAAATCTGTCACTAGCTAATTTTAAGTGACTAATTTTAAAAAAAAATCACTTGGTTAACCTTAGAAAGCAATACACTTGAACACATGTTAATGCCTACGGGAATCCTTTATGTTAGCATAAGAAGGTACCATCTAACTAATTTACCATCTAACTAATTGTTCAAAATGCTAAAGTACCACTTCTTTGACCCTGCCATGGTATTTTATTCTATGCTGCGATTCTTTATTCTACTCTTTTCCATGTTTGCACAGTGTAGGAAAACTCTTATGTGATGTGCCACAAGTTTTTGTTCACCTATGCTGGCAGCTTCCACCCTGCTGTCTAAATATTACTTGTTAAGTGCAAAACATATAATATTCCTGCTTAACGATTTATTTAAGATGCTTGAGCATGACGAGGGCTGGGGATTTAACTTCAGTAAGGTAACAGCCAGGCTGCGTGCTCCTAAATGACTGGGCAGCTGTAGTGTTTGAGCTATAAAGAAGCTGTATTTTGACATCTGGAGGGATGTAGCCAGGTATCGTGGAGAACAGCAGGAATACTTGAGAGCCTGATAAGGTGCAACATTTGGTAGGGGAAGGAACTTGTATATTGGGAGATTATGGAGTGGATTTATACAAATATCACACGTACACACACACACACACACACACTCTCTCTCTCTCTCTCCAGAAGAACATTGTTACCACAACCAAGCACTATGGGTAAAATTCATCTTCCTCATGGATCTGCATTATGATACAGTCTTTAATTGCAAAATCATACACTCTGGTTTTCCATTTAGTGCACACAATGGATATGCTCGCTCAATCAGCTATTCAGTGTTTCCTTCGTATTGTTCCATGTACGGCCTTGGACCTCATTTGTTGCACACAATTCACACTCTGCTATTGAGACAAGAATTAACAGTTTCCGCATGGATTTTTTTCTATGGCACTCATTGCTATAATAGCCGCGAGCTTTGCAAGCCTCCATTAATTTGTTTTCCCAACACTCCATCAGCTAATGGGCTGTTATTAGAAATGATCAAAAACTGGGAGGTCCATCCTATGACCAATTTCCGATATTTTGAAAGCTGCCTTCATTCTAAAATGTTCTGAAAATTCAAAATCCAAGAACAGCTTGTTTCATAAAAAATGCCACGGTGAGTTACTTGGATCTTCCCAAAATGTCCCATGTCAGCTCTGACGTAACAACATGAAAGTTGAACTTACAAAGTTGGAATGAAATATATAGATATATAATGGAAGCTCAATAACTTGAGGTTGTTTTGGCTGAACAAACCCCTAACGCTCCTTTTGATTCCACCTGGTTTCCTTCTTCCCACACTGGAGCTGGTGAAAGGGTGGGAAAGTAACAACACTGACCATGGATCAAGAAAACTTAGCATTGCCCTTTCAATGAATGAAGTAGGGCGGGTTCAACAGCTGGCCTCCTTACTGATAGCCTGCACAGGGGTTTTATTCTGTTGTGCCTCTGCTTTGTTTAACATAGTATCTATACCAGTCACAATAGGGGCATGGGTTTGCAGGAAGAAAGCTATTACTTGTGAGAAGAGAGACTTTGTAGTCTGAGCCTCTCCTTCCGTAAACGGCTCTCACTGGAGTCCAAGGAGAGCTCGTGGGCGTGTCTACATGTGTATTTATGCACACCTAAACTTAATGAGCTTTTGCTTAAGGAGCATTAAGGTGATTTAGGTTCATATCTACATGTGGATGTGCTTATGCGCATTGAATTTAGGTGTGAATAGCTAAGTCACACTCAGTGGTGATGCATAGGAGGTGCACGTGCACCCCCTGAGAGTGCTGGTGCACACCCTGACAGGCTGCACTCCCTGCTTGGGTGATGGACAGGGGGGGCAGGTGGGAGCACCAGTGCCCCTCCTGTGACCAGTCATTGCAGGGGCATGTGCCCCCCCCCAACTCAGGTGGCACCAGTCACCCATGGTAACATTAGTGCATGTGCAGATGCACTAATGTGCATTACTGGTGTGTATCCAGTAACGCACACAGTGGTAATGCACATTAGCATGTCTACAAGGGCGCTAATATGACTTAGCTATTCACGCCTAAATTTGATACCTGCTAGATACCTGCTAAATTTGATACCTGCTATGCTTTAGGCTTACATAGCCTTAAATGGCCATTTTTAAGGTGCATTAAGGGTGCACACGTGTAGACACGTGCCCTTAATGTGCCTGAAAAATGGCGACTTTAGGCTAAGTCCACTTAAAAGAGGCACATGTAGATGCGCCTGCTGACTGTCACCAGCTGAGGATGTTGCTTTCCATTTTCCTTGAGAAATGCTTTGCTGATAAAGAGCAGATCCTGCAAGCAGTCAAGGAGCAACCGTGCTAGAAGTCAGTGCAAAGCGCACAAAGGATTAGAGCATTTGAACAGCAACAATCTGATGAATGTTATAAAATAAAAAGAAAAGAAAATTAGCTTTACAGATCCCTTTGTCACTTACTGAGAATGATAACTTTTCCGAGCATGTGGCTCGAGCCATTAGCACAGCTAGGGCAGCCTATGCGACCTTTCTTTTACGTTTGTGAGCTCCTACATGTCTGATGCGATGACTGCCGAAGTAAAAGCAGAACACAATAGGAAATGGACTGCTAAGTGTCTCATTAAGTTCCATTAAAAGTTCCAACATCCTATCCTGGATGGACTGTCAGATAGAAAGCATCTGTTTTATTTAATGATATCTATCCAAGCTATCGAAACCCCGGCAAGTCTGAAATGCTGCCCCCGCTGCACTTAGAAGACATTTTCCAATTAAGAGTGGAACAGCTGTTTTTCTGGCGAAGCAGGATCCTCTATGGTCACCCCTGGAACGCAGCTGCAAGGTTTTTTCTCCCCCGTATCCGCTCCACATTTGGCCACATTTTTTTTAGTCCAAATAAAGCAATCTGGGGTGCGGTGGGGGGTGGAAATCTTAACTCATGTTAAGAGCAGCTCTTTCACTCCATATCCCTTGTTCTCCTCCTTCTGCCAGCCAAAGAGCCTGATTTCCCAGGAATATGCCACCAACTGTTTGCACAACTTGGGAAACATGATTCATTTCCAGAACATGAGCTATTTCTGGTGGTTCACTGATTGACTGAAGGGTTTGGGTACCCAAGAGACTAAGTGGCCTCAGAGGTGCTTATGAACACACCACAGCAGTTCAAGCACCTTTGCAAGGTGCTGACGGTGGTGCAGTTTGGCACTCTTGTCAACTTGACTGCCTTTGTCAACCTTGGCCTGGGACTTTGCTTCTGAATGTGGCTACCGATTTTGGACGTACCAACACCTCACAAGGACCCAACTGTCAGGAAATGTGCTGGCGGTGGTCAACCAACAGCCAACTTTCACAAGACTTTACCAGCATTGCTTCATTTTTGATGGTCCTGTATTTAAAAAATAGCCAGCGATCAGTCTTTTCTCCTGGCAGAGCTCTTTCTTCAGCACCTGGTTCATGGGTCTTGAAGAATTTGTTGGTAGCTGTATGGGGCTGGGAGGGAAATGGGAGGAAATTTCCTCCTCGTCATCCTGCCTGCTATATATATCAGAGTTATTTGGGTTTTTGTTTTTTTGTTTTTTAAGGGTGTACTTGGTTATAGTCCAGGCTGGGGATTTTTGACTGGGCTGTGCCAATGCTCCTGCTGGGAGTTAAATCCAGAGGCTCCTGGCTAGATGGCCTTGCCCCTCTGCTCAGGGTCAGACCGATCACCACATTTGAGATCAGGAAGGAATTTTACTTCATGGTCAGACTGGTACGGACTACGGAGGTTTTGCCTTTCTCCGTAGCGAAGGTGTGACTCTCTTCTGGGATCTTTCAAGTGCATTTGAACAAGCTTTTCAACAGTAGGACATTGGTCTGCTTTCTTTGCCTGTGGCAGGGTAGGGTGTTACATCTTGTGTCGTGTCAGGGCTGACCGTGTAGTTTTGCTAGGAGCTTAGAAAGTGGATTTGTACGTGATGATTTGGAGAGGGGTGAACCTATCTCCAGCAGGGGCTGGACTAAATGACCTCCCTTCCAGCCCCACTTGTCTACGACCGTGATTTTTCGCTTCCTCTCCGAGTATGAAACATCATGCTCCGTGCAGAGATGAATACGTGGGAAGAGCTAGACACTTTCAGATAACCAGCCCATTACCTTTTGTGAATGAGCACCTTACAAAGGCTTGTGACCTGGTCCTTATTGCTTCCCCTTGTACTTTAAAGGAGGTACTAGGAAATAGTTTGGAAAAGAGCACAAGTGCTTACTATAATGGGGACAGCACAGTCAGAAAGTGAAACACCCGAGAAGCTTATGGTGTTTTCAATAAATAGTTTGAGCTACTGAACCACACAGCTTCCTGGCTTATAGGGCTCTGAACACACCCTGCTCTGTGTCCTGGGAAGGGAGGGTGGTCTCATGGGTAGGGGCCTGTGTCTTAGAGGATCTGACTCAGCTCAAAGCTCTGCCACAGACTTGCCATGTCACCTCAGCCAAATCCCCTCCCCTCTCCATGCCACAGGTGCCAACCCGTGAAGTGGGGATAACACCCCACCCATTGTCCGCCCTACCCATTAAAACAGCAAGCTCCTTAGGGGCAGAGCTTCTCTGTTTTTATACTTGTATGTACATTAAGCACAACAGGATCCTAATTCAGTTGAGGCCTCTGCTGTTTTTGTTACAGCGGCACCTAACACATGTCGGGCTCACTTTTGACGACGATTAGTTTTAGTAGTTCAGAAAAAAACATTTCACATGAACCATTCACCGATTGCACGGCAGCTGCCTTATCAGCAGGCAGACGCCTGAACGCAGCCGGCATGGGATTAACCCTGAGTGACAGTAATTTATTTGGTAAAATGGCTGAGAAGAAGAGGAAGATGAGATTGGGTAAGGAGCGCTGAAACCGAGGGGGCTGCTTCACCTCGAGCACAATCAATCAGCGCTCCCAGCATTATGCAAGTCTCCCTTTGGGAGCAGAGCAGAGCAGGGGCTGCCGGAGAGCCGGGCGCGGCACCAACTGGACGTCAAGGTCATTGCTCTTACAAGCCGGGCCCAAAAGCAAAAACATTTTATTTTCCCTGGCTGGTATTAAAAATCGCCCTTCCAGCCACATCCTGTGCCAGTTCCACGCCGAGTACAGAAAACGGTGCTGGTCCAACCCGGAAGTAATCCCCTGTCAAATAATACCAGCCAACTTCCCCGTTTGACCCAAATGCTTGAAAAGAACAATTTTTCTAATTATTTAGTTGGTCTAATAAAACTTATCAGTAATGGCCTTAGGGGAGGGCAAACTGGGCGACCGCCCAGGGCCCCACACTTTCTAAAAATAAAAATCAATGTTATACTGAATATTTGTGTTATCAATATTGTATTAAGACACTTTTGGGGCAGTTTCATGGATGGGGCAAAGTGACATTGAAATGGAAACTGTCCAACTCGGGTATAGGTCATCCAACCTAAGCCTCTAAGGGGCCCCGAATGACTCTCTTGCCCAGAGCCCCACCACCCTAAGGCCACCGCTGCAGATATCACATTTGCCCAAGGAACCATGCCTGCCTAGCCTTCTTTGTCACCCCGCTGCAGCAGTCTCCTTGAGGACAGTCTGCTGTCTGCTCAGGTGACAGAGGACAATTATTAGGACAATCCAGGTGGCCAATGTACAGCAATAGTCTCCCCATCTTAGTGTGGCATCAGCCTGCCCCCTCTCTCTCATTTACTGATGCTCCTTTCAATACCCGTCGCCTCCTCTTTTCCCCTCCTAGTTTTAATCCCTCTTCAGGCCAGTCTCCCGCTTGCCAGAACAACTCCATCCTTCCCTCCGTCTAGTGGGTGCCATCCAGCTCGTTCCCCTCTTTCTTCCTACCAACTGGACCAGCTCTCTTGAATGAACCACCTCCTGGTGCCAGGAGCTAACTATAGGAAACAAGGCCAGCTTGTACTTGAGCTTCTTTACCGTATGCCAAGGCAGCTTCGCCAACATGCTGAAGACATGCAGTGACCAGGAGCAGCTTGACATGTGAAGCACACCAGTCTTTTCACCCACAACACGCAGACTCCTTTTCATTTAAGCCTCTTAGAAATGGAGACTTCAGTCCTGCTACAAACAGCAGCCAAGATACTCGCTGCTTCAAACTCCTAGCTGGGGACTTCCCACTAGTTACTCCCACTATGGAGAGTCTGAGGATTTAGTTCAACAACTTCCCTGTGAGAGAAGGAATTACTGAAAAATATTTCCTAGTTTCCCACCAGCTAAGCACATGAAATTCATTGAACTATGGATGCTAGGGAATAATCCTCAGGCATTGGATGGTGCCAAAGAAAAGGAAGTCTTAAATTGCTTGTGCTGACTTCCTAGAGCGAACTTAAATGAAAATGAGCAACCTAGATCGGCAGGTTGAACCAGGAGCTATGCAGACCACCGACGCGCACACCTCTTGCTCATTCCTGTGGACCTCATTCTCATGTAATTGCTATCCAACTAATTTGCACATTTAATTACTGCAAAAATAAAATTCATTCCTCCTCAGAAATTTTGTGGTTACCCAGCAAAACATACAGCTGCGCTAAAGCTAGAATGGTAAATTTAAACTTGAGGCAGTGGCAATCTGTATTTCAGTGCCAGTAAGCTTAATGAAGAGCAGAAAAAAAAATACACATATGCATGCACACACACACACACATATACATGCACATACATACATATATACATATGTATACATAGGCACATATACTTATATATGTGTGTGTGTGTATATATATATATATATATTTATATGTATGTGTGTGTATATACACACACAGCTATACACACACACATATATAACATATACATATGTATACATACACATATATTTATATGCATGTGTGTATGAATATGTTATGTATATGTATGTATGTGTGTTTGTGTGTGTATATAGATACATATACGTGTATATACATATATAAATAAATATGCGTGCACCTACACACACACACACCCACACACACACAGAGAAATAATATCATGGGGGGAGCGACACACTAACAAAAGGGAAGAAAATAGAATTTATGGAGAACAAAATCGGCTCCCTCCTTTGAATGAGCAAACTGTGATTATTAAATTATTGCCTCCTTTAGCTAATGCTGAGCGCATTTAGGTCTTGCCAGTGCGAGACAATTCATATCATGCAAAGAAATAGTTTCTAAGGCTGTGGCTAGCTCGTGTTTGGAATCATTCCCCGATAAGTGTTCAAGTGACATCCTAACTTAATGAGGCAGACTTTCCGAGAGATGAGTTTCAGGTCTTGTAGCAGCTGCAGAAGTGAGAGGAGGAAATTCTGACGCTTCAAATGCTGGACAATCAAGACTTACAAAATCTATGTCGATCTATGCATAAAGCACAAAATAAAGAGAACGCTTCAGTTAATAATTTTAGCATGGGGAAAAAATATTTTGCAGTTGCCACACCACAACAATTGGTGCCCACAGCCACCTTCATCCTGTATGACATCTACAGCTGTATCTTTCTTTTTTGCTGGTTACAGCAGGTCCGTGGTTCAGAGACCACAGAATTCATCGGCCCTCAAAAGCAATACTATGGTATCGTCTCACATACAACACACGCAAGAATATAAAACACACCTTGTTTTTCAAAGGACCACTGAGTAGCAGCAGCCAGGGAGAAGAGCCTAATTCCTGTGGATCACTGCATTTTTTTACTTTGTCTCATCTGGAGAGGCAGATTTTACCATATTTATCACCTATAACGTGCACTCCATTGTCCAGCAGCTGGTGTTTGGGGAAAAAAAGTGTGCGCTTCCCCAGGGATAAGTCGTGGCAGTGCACCAACCGTCCACACAGGCCTGGTCGTGCCCCGTGTGTGGTGCAGAGCACCATCGCCCCATGCATCAGAAAAGCATCACAGGAAGCCAGGCTTCAGGACAGCAGTGTCCTAGTGAAGCCATCTTCAAAAGGTTAATTAACCTGCAGCACAGCTGCATGGGCTAAGCTGGCATTCAACCCGTCTACTAATAGGCCAGTCTGCACTTGTGTTTTATTAATTAGTCTGGATGCCGAGCTCAGAAGCAGGGTAGGGAACAAACCCAGCAGTCCCTATAGCACCTCGGGAGAGCACCTCTTGTGCCCGCTGGCTTGGTTCAGCTTCATAAATAACTTACCAGGCAGGCACTGGTGGAGGGAATGGATGCGTAATGATTTTCCAACACGCTGGTGCCTAAATTTAATGTTTGCCCATGCCATTTGGGGTCACATTTTACATTAGGATTCCACTTACCAGAAGTCTTTAAAGAGATAATAAATGATTCATATGGTAAAGGTTAAGATTTAGATGTTAGAAGTATAGCAAAGTAGCATGAGTTACAGAGGGTGCAAGCACCCCAAGAACAGCTGTTACCGGTCATTTATAAACCAATCCATTGACCCGGCGTGTGCTATAAGAGTCCAAGTTACTTCACTTATGAAAACAACCCAGAGGTGTTTAAATTCACGCCGTCCCCTTGCAAAAACAAATCCTACCAGCTTGCAAACTTCTCTGAGTTTAATGGGTGCAAACTTTTCTGGCCAACTTCTGTGGACCTCATCTTTGAGCTATGGGGAACTCTGAACAAAGTGCCTTTCTCCAGACGTGACAATGATCCAAGTACTGAACAATTCTGGTTTTACGAGGCCACAGCAAAAATGAAGCTGGGAACCTCAGCGAGCCCCTTCGCTGGGTTTTGTGGAAAAATTTCTAGCTGGCAGCAGTGATAACTAAATGGAAAATCACAGCCGGTGACACCTGCTAAGGTCTTAGCAGAGTCGGATATTTTTTTGAACTAAGCTATTCATCAAGTGCCCAGTCACCATGGTAGCTGGCTGGATCAGGGAGAGATGTTATCAAAGGGCAACCGCAAGATCCCGGGGGCATATGCTCATAGGCCTTCTTGTCCCAAAGTGCAAGCCAAGCCGAGGTAAGTGCTGTTGTTCCCAGACTGCTGCGGAGATATTGTACATGTCATGGGGGATGGAAGTGGGGAAATTGTAGCATTCCCTTTGAAACGCGCAGCAAGAGCTCCAATAAACAGGATTCCTGGTAAACACGGGTGGTTTTCCCTTCCAGCGCAATGACAACCCTCCTAAGGCTATGATAGCTCCTTCCTATGGGGAATTCAACAGATGCATTGCTGCTACGCTCATGCGCAGTTCAGTCAGCAGCTCTTGTTGAACCTCGACGGCTTGCTTAGAAACGTGCATGCTGCTCCACGAGTGGTGCATTAAACGATTTTGTATATAAATAAGTACTAAGCATGCCCCAGGGGCCTGCTCTGACTCGGCCTGGCGGTACACGCCGTCCAGTACCCCCAGATGCACGGATGCTGTGATACTGCATGACGCTTCCTGACTTGTTGGGCAGTATGTGAGATGGACAAAGACCCAAATCCTGGTGATTTCCGTTGAAAAAATAAACAACAACAAGGTGTCCTATGTGATCATTATGCAGCTAATTCCCGTTTCATTCAAAGCGGACCGACTGTTGTTGGGCAAAGCGTGGCGCTGCGGAAAGGCCAGACGTGGTCTTGCGAATGTCTCGGGCAGGAGACAAGCAGGCCCTTGTCTTGCAAGTGCAGACTGCGGTGAACAACGGACTTAAAATCATTTTGCAAAGTTGCAAGGCAGAGCAGAGAAGCGGGGAAAAAACCCAACCCAAACCATACCCAGCGACACAAGGGAGGACTATATTCCTGGATAGGAAATGACTGAACTGCTTGAGTCAAGAAAGAGGGTGGATGGGATATTTATAGCCTTGTGAAGCTGATTATTGTTAACAATACTTGTATTTACCTGGCTCCCCACGCCTGCCACACAAATACAGCTGTCAAGGGGGGTCTGTTTTTAGCCCAGGTACATTTTGCTCTGTTCTTAAATTCCCTTTTCCTCTGTCCCTCTAAGTTGTGATTCAATATGTGGAAGGGGAAAAAATGTATTTCAGGGGAGAAAAAAAAGTCTCTCTCAGATGCATGATGACACAGCCCAGAGAAGTCAGGCTGGAAGGGACCTCCACAGGTCATCTAGTCCAAACCCCTGCCTGAGGCAGGATCGTCCCTATCCAAACAACCCGATGCAAATCCAGAATCTGAATTCTTCATGACGTTAGACATCATACTCCCCCCCCACCCACACATTTAGCTGCAAGGCTGTCTTATGCATTTCATTTGACAAGCTGTGGCCTTCGCTCATCATCTGCACCAGCCCCGGAGCAGCCCTGCGCAGTGTTATGGCATTCCTCTCTCTTCTTTCCCCCTGCTGAATTTGCCCTCTGCATGGTTCTTGGCCACGTGCATCTGCCGCACCTCGTGGAAACAGTCAGCAGAGGCATTTAGAGAAGGAGAACAGGTGAGCGACGGCCCGAAGCAGCAGTTGAATCTCAGGCACCAAGTCCTGGAAAAAGCAAAGCCCAATAATGTCTCCCCTCCCCCCCACCCAGTTCAAGTCAGACTGTCAGACACGTAAGGCTGGTGGGCTTTCAGAAAACCAGACAGCAAGCTTTTGCCCCGCGATGTGATATGCTTTACAAGCTCAGTTTGGAACCAGAATGACAATGATGAAATACCTTCCGGAGCAGCTCATCTCGGGAAGGCTTTGCAAAGGCAGCTCGAGCACATCCCTCCCACCTGAGAGAAAAGAGCTCTTATTTCCCAGAGGCAAACACATTTTGATGCTAATTTAAACAGAGACCATGAAATTATATGTGCTCCTGTACTCTGCTGAGTATCACTAGGGCTTATACCAGACGCTAATTCCCAGCTATGCTGATTTTCGATTACCCCAAAATCCACGAGCTTGGAGTTGCATACGTATTCCCACCATCCCACCTCCCAGTCTGGAGCTAGCCCTCCGCTTGCAATACATATCTATTTTTAAGTGTTTCTGTGGACAAGAAAAATCCTTCCATCCCAGGAAGTTCCTGACAGGTAGATGGAGCATGAAGTGTTTTGCAAAATTCTCCATTTAGTTCTGAAATACAAAATGCATTTGCTACTTTTACTCATAACTGCCGCCCCCCATACAAAGAGCACTGAAAGCAACGGGAGACTTTTCACTGAGCCCAGCGGGTTTGGATTGGGCCCTTAATGATTCATGAGGTAAAAATGAATGTGATGCTGTATTTTCCTAAGGCAAAGAGGAAAGGTCCATGATGAAACAGAAAAGGCTGAATTCAAAGTGCATGTGACGGGAGGGGGAGAAGATGGAAATAGTGGAAGAGGAGGCATATATCATAGAATCAATGAGTGGGAAGGGACCTAGACAGATCATCGAGTCCGACCCCCCGCCATGGGCAGGAATGACACTGGGGTGGGAGGGGACCCCAGCCAGGTGCCTATCCTATATGTTTCTCAGCAAGGGAGGAGGGACAGGAGAATGGGAAAAACAATGAAAGAGAGAAATGGGTGAAAGCTGTAAGAGATGGAAACTCCATGGGAACCCTATGGGCTCTTATACACGTGCAGGGAAGCTGCTTGATTGAGTCTGGTGGAACGCGGCAATTACTGCGCTCTAGCAGACGCCAGTGTCATGGTATCAGCGTCTCCGTGCTGAAAAATGGCACTGGGAGGCTCTTGAACTAGAGCTTATTCAATGAACTTTAGCTAAAGCACCCCACCGCCATTTTTCAGCATGGAGATGCTGATACACATGACACTCCAGGTGTTTTAATTAGTATGGCTCTTGGAGCTGTGCTAATTAAAATCTGTCCCCACCACCCCCAGCACATCTATAAATTCCCTTTAAAGAATTGTGCATTAAGATAGATCTCATGCGTTAAGATAGGCTAATGCGCATTAAAGTGCACATGTAGACGTGCCTTGTGAGACATGGGCTTCAGTCCCCTTGGCTCGTCCCAGGCTCTGTTTAAGGTTATCTTTCAGGGCTCTGAGCACATGGGAGGTAAGGAGCATGGCAAGATGCTAGCAGACAAAGTTAAGAAGCGTCTGGGAGTGCGGGGGGGGGGGGTCTCCTAGGGGTTATTAGCATAGCCCTCCCCAACATGCAAAGGGAACAACATGAGCAACCCCTGGCCCCAGCCTGGAGCTGGGGGGGTCTGCATGGGATCAGAGCCTGAGTTGTGCTGTGCACCTTTCATGCACTCGTCTAACATTTCCTCCAGCCTTGGCAACCCCCCTAAGAAAAGTTCGCACAGATCAGCTCTGCTCTCACATGGCCCGAGGCGGTCTCTGGAGTTAATGAGAAACAATATCTGCGTTACTCATCGAGAGTAAGTGCCCTGCTTCAAAGCCTTTCCCAGGTGTCGTGTGCAAGCAGTAGCAGATCTGGGTTTCCTCTTTAGATCTCACTTGTCTGCATCTGAGCACTGCTCTTGGGAACCATTTCAAAGGCTGAAGTGTCAGGCTCAGAAAGAAGAGAGGCGCGTGGGTGTGAAGTTACTAAATGCAAAACTGTCACTCTCCTTTCATTTACTAGCCTGAATATGCATGCATGCAAAAAAAATGTAGGCCTTACATTACAGATTTTACTCTCCAAGCAGAAAATACTAGGGGGGTGGGGAAAAAAAAAAAAGAGACTAGATCGGTGCGTTTCAGTGAGGATTTTCTCTCAGCTAATCCCTTCTTTTACACCAGTTGCTATTTCTGTTAATGAGTCCTTGCTACTCCTTTTGATCAGACAGGGGTTTATTGTCCCAGCAAACGGACACCATCTCCGAGAGGCACCCAAAACACGTGCATTGCCCGGTGGTCAACGACAGTCTGAAGAACATCAGGCAAATCACCCGGCATCTCGCCCGCACAGACAGAGAGCTGGTTGAGATTCAGTACAGGGTGCAACGAGCTGCAGGAAGCAACCATAGGGAATGATGAAAATTATACTGTGGCCTTTGTTTGAAGGGGCCTGTTTGACCTCTGCGATTCACGCTGAAGACCTGGGGTTCTCGTGAGCCCCCCAGCTACCATCAAGGCACCTACACCCTGGGAATATACTTATTCCCATTTACTCTCCGCCAAATCTCAATCTTTTCTCTGTGATGGGGAATTCCCTCCATGCCACTTGCACATCCAGGAACTTGCAGCATGTGCACTACCTCTGAGCTCATTTGAAACTGGATGGCTGACGATCTGGTTTCAGAGCTAGCTTGAGGTATCTTAGCATGGCACTTTTGTGGGTTGCCCATCTTTTTTTTTAGAATTTGTTATAGTGGTGTGTACATGTATGATTCGGTGTTATGGATAACAGAGTAGGAATAGACATTGCATTCGTGCCTAGGTAAGTTGTCCCTGTGTTTATCCCGGAAGAAAAAATAGCTTGATATTGGTGTGCAATATAAAACAGGATGTGCCCAGCAGGGAAATTGCTCTATAATTTCTTCTAAGATGCACTGCATTATAAAAGGATTTTTCAGAGGATTTTTTTCATGACAGTGCAATAAACTACATGTGGGGAATGAAAGTTAATTAAAATATCTTCCCTTTTGCTGAGTGGGAAGCATGCTTTGACTGGCCTTACAGTAGGTAAAAAAAATTAAAGGACTTGGACAGACAGACAGACACACATACACTTGGAAAAATGGAAGCCATGCACAATATACCCAAATCCTACGGACTCGCTAGGTGCAGAATCAGGGCCACAAGGAGGAAAATGAAGCATACAAATAGACGGAGGAGCCATTTTATAATTAAAATGTTTGCCTGTCTTGTAATAAGTCTTCACATTAATGCCCAGGCTAGCTAATTAGCTTTTGGCCTTCTCTGTAAACATAGAATATACACAAATAATTATTCTCTCACTATTGTGTATTATAAACAGTGTCCTAATCATCATTAGAAATAATCAAAGAATAAGGCTGGAAGGGACCCCAAGAGGTCACCTAATATAAACCCCTGCTCAAGGCAGGACCTACTCTGTTTAAAGGGTTGAGAATAACTGATAACACGGCTTTGGCATGCTGCATGGCCAAGGACTGAGTGGCTTTCCACTATATCAGCTTGCTGCATGAGGATGGTTTTTAAATATTTTCCTACAGTAGCCTAATATAGGAAATAACATTGATTTATGGAGGACACTCTTGGCCCCTAGACAAACTCCCCATTTAAGACAGGCTTTTAGGAATCTGAAGTTTCCATGGGCTCATTAGGGGAATCTTGTAACACTGCTGCTAAACAATTGATACTGCTGTCAACTACATTTTCGGTGACATCCTAAGTACTGCAGCTAATCAATGAGTATAATAAAGCCCAAAGTGGGAAATTAGGAAAATTCCTCTTTTTTTTCTTTTCTTTCTTTTTTTAAAGCAGAAGGTTAGCTTGACACCCCAGCTCTGGATCCAAATTGCACTTTTCCGGCATTCAGATCCCAAACCCATGGAAAAGACTTGTTGTCTGTTTACTTCCCAGTTCTCTATTTCGCCCTTCTTTTATTGACACCTTTTCTTTATGTAAAAGCTTGCAATTTGGAAAAAATAAAGAAATCACCAGGCCTTAGAAATCACAGAGCTTGCAAACTCATTAAACAACTCTCCTGGTCCCAAAGATGGCTTTTTAAATAAGATGGATTTCATTCTTTTAATGGGAAAACCCCATCCGAGCACCATCTGAAGAGATTAACCGACAAGAATCTATTCAGACAAATCACGCCCTACACCACGTGCGTCAGCATGAATGGATGCAAAATAACAGGGGGCCGAGGAAGGAGCATTTTGGTCAGTAGGCATGCCGAGGAAGATGACCTTGTTTAGGAACAACGGGGCTAAGTCTTGTTTGCTTATAGGCTGCTCTAATTTGCATCATGTAGAGGCTGCCCCCAGTGACCGCCCAGCAGTGGAGAATAACAGCAGTGCCGCGTGCCCGGGTCATGTGCCCCACCATACGACACACCCCTGTGCATTGAGAGATGTGGGTAGGAGCCGGCTACATTGGATGAATCCCTGCAGGAGATTACTAACACGTAGGTTCTGTTCCCTTTACACCATCTGAATGGCACGAAGGGGACAGACATTTAAAAACAAAAAAATTTTAAAAATGATGGTGCTTTAAACTTCTTCTGACACCTTCTCATCCACCAAATCCTGCCCCAAATAAGAACAGTTTTCTGCTGATCCTTTGATGTTATGGCACAATAATTACAGAGGAAAATAATACAGGAAGTGGACAAGATAAAAGTAAAATCTTTAACAAGGTTCAAAATATCCAGGAGCTGATTTCACATGCTTACTAATTCCTTCCATATTTAAATAAGCAACGTTTTTTACTTACCATAGTTTACAGTTCTCTAATAACGCCACGCCAGAACAGTTATTCAATACGATGCGCTTTTTCAGACGCTAGAAAGAAACTTTTACTGTTTACTATAGTTAAAAAAAAAAATCTGTATACACGATGCATCAGAAGCCTTCCAGTAAAGTTGAAATAATGCACTTTACTGGCTTGGGAGACATGTATGCCGGATTCCTAATGGATGGGTGGTTTTGTAACAGTGGGATCTTAAAGTGAGGTTGTTACACTTGAACCACACGTTAAGAGGTGTGAAAGTTAGAACCTGCTGTGAACAGTCGGACGTTAAGAGTTAATATGGTTTCTTACCTGCACAGCTCTAACTTGCCACTAGAGGGCTGGAGAGCAGGGGCATGCAGGAGACTTGGGGGGTTGGGAGCAGTGCATCCTGGGACGCTGGAGGACTGCAAACTGCTCATTTCATCTGTGGAGCCAACTGAAGTTACCCTAACAAGAACTAGGTTGCACAGCCCAGAGTGACCCCTGCCTGAAATGGCATAACTCTGAGACACTCAGCGGGCACTTAGCATGAGCTTCAACAAGAGCACAGATGCTCATCGTTTAAGTGCCCTTAGCACGGGCTACATATAATGTGCAAGTTTGCCCTTTATTTAATGGGAAAAAAATGGCACTTGAAATGGTGAACTTGAATTCCAACAGGTCTGTTGTCAACCAGGGCGGTGAAAGGTAACCAGGGGTTTCCAAAGTAGATACACAGCCAAAGTAAGTGAGTGCCTGTTACTGATCCAATCCTTCTTAGATCAATAAGCAGAACTTACAGACTTCAGTGATCCTACCTGACTTTTTTGTATGTCCAAGGTAAATACAGTTTCCAAAAGGGACAAAATCTTTGTAGTATTATGGGTAACTACCAGCCTAATTCAGTGCCCAGCTTCTTTGCATTGGAGTCCATTGCTCCCAGTAAATAGGTCCATATCATCCCCACCTTAGGCCCTCGTGCTCAATTCCCATTGCTAGACATGAGAGTTTCATGCACAAGGGACCACAGTGCTGTCTACAAACACTGGAATTGCTTTCTATCCTTTGCAATGGAAAACACAAGGAGTTACCAATTGTGTCCATTTTCACCCAACCAGCAGCAATTCTTTTCCCACATGCTGAGTTCATCAAAAGCCAACACCAAGTCCTATCTGGAACTAATTTAAAAGAGTAAAGACCCAGAAACTGCTGCTTTACAAAACAGTTTTGCACAATAATATTTTAGTGTGAAATTCAGTCTCATGGATGTTGCTGAAAGCTTTGCAAATCATTTCAGCGGTGCTAGGATTTCACCTGTGTGCGTCTTGGGGTGTTAATGGGTCCTCTACTCACAATGGCTAAATTTCAGAAACAAGAGAAAAAAGGAGAACCTTTCTTGCATTTCTCTCTTCACTTCCCCATATGATCCAGGTCCTGAAGACAAGGGCCCCTGTTTTTCTAGAATAATTTTCTTTCTCTGACAAATCCAGGTCTAATATAGGGAGAGGATTTAGTTTGTTGATTCCAAACACGACTGGCATTTGAGTTTGGCTCCAAGAGAGAGTGCCCAGCTGTGGCACTTATTCCAAACTCCTCTCTTTCATCTCAAATATTCTGATCCGGGATTTTGATCTAGGCCAATTTCTGAGCTGTTTACACTCTGCATTATGCAAGTCTTTCACGGTTATGGTCATTGGCGATGCATAGGGGGTGCATGCGGGTGCACGTGCACCCCCTGAGATCAGCCGTGCACCCCCTGGAAACCCAGCCGTGAAAATGGAAGTGCCAGTGGAAGAGAGCTTCTGGTTTCACTACTGGCTCAGCGATCGGCCACTGGGGCACCCCCCTCCCCATCAGTGATCTGGTGCCCTCCCAGACTCGGGAGGCGCCAGTCGCCCATGGTTATGGTAATAGTTTACAGCAAAGGTCAGGGATAGAGAAAAGTTTCTTTTCATCATGTCCCATCAAGAGCTCAGCTGTGGTGGTTAAACTCTTGTTGACTTCAATGAAAGTAGGATCAGCAGCAGGCAATGAAGGAATCAATTACTGCTGATAAGTAACGGCCATTGTAAAGCACTGTAAGAAGGTATTCATTTAGCCCTTATATGTTCAACCCAGTCCAGAACATTTCAGTGGTTCTCAACTACGTTGGAGGTATGTGGATTTGATAAACAATTCTGTTCTTGATTTCCCTCTGGGGATGTATTTTGCAAGGAATTATTTCTGCTTCAGGCTGTGACCGCAGCCACAATAAAATGCATGAGTGATGCTGGACTACTCACATGAATGCATGTGTAGGGCAAGGCCCGTTACAGAATGACAAATGTTGACCACAATTCTTCCCTATATCATGTGAAGACAGAAGCCTCCGGGGCTTGTTATGATATAGCCCTTTTTTTGTGGTGCAAAGGAGCCACTGATACAAACCACTGGAAACAGTCAAGCCTGAATTCACCTCCTGGAAGGGAACATAGAGCAAAACCCACCATCTTGGCTTGAGAGGTTGGCCAGAGATACTAGGGCATGGCCTCATGCTAGCTATTCCCACCTTTGGGTAACAGGAAACCATACATGCACTAAAGCAGTCTAGGAAAGCAGCATGCCAGGGCCAATCTGGCCTTCAGCCACACGCAGGCCTGGGACAGAAGTTTCATAAACTGGTTTAACCTAAATCAGTTAAGTCTGATACTACATTCAACCAGGTTTATCTTAAACCAGTTTCAGCCAGCTCAGCCCTGCCCAGGGCTGGAAAGCATGCTGGGATGCTGGGGGACTGACTGAACTTGAATCAGGAACAGGCCTGGGACAGAAGTTTCATAAACTGGTTTAACCTAAATCAGTTAAGTCTGATACTACATTCAACCAGGTTTATCTTAAACCAGTTTCAGCCGGCTTATGGTTTACGTGCACTGAACTTCTGTAGGGTTACAGGTTCAAACCCATTTCTGATCACTTCAGCTGGTTTATATACAACTTCTGTCCCTAGTCTCGAGTCCAGGGGTTTGAAATCTGGTGTACACCCATCTTTGAGTCTATCTCTCGCACTGTGCCAAATAAAGCTGGCCTGATGTTTAGGATTAGAGTTGTGGCAAAAAGACTCTTTAGCCAGCATCAAACAGTTTTCCAGGCTCTGGGACAGCTGCTTAAGAGCAGATATGCAACATCCAACTGGATCGTGGACATGAAAAAACAGATTATTTCTTCTGAGTTTAGCTGCCAGGCTGCAGTGTGCTCTTTCTGTTATGCCTACTGTAATATAATAGAGGGTGTCATGCAATGCCACGTACAGATAAAACATCTCTTAAGTGATGGAGCGACATGAATAGTGATTCACGTCAACAACTCATTAGGAGAGAGCACAGCACTCAAAAGAAAAGCTCGCTTGAAGTGGCTACTTGAGCTGTTCACACGTGGCGCGGCTGCGTGTCGCAATATAATTCTTACTGTAGCAGTGCCCTTCGACTGAAGCAGTGACCAATATCCCAGCTCTAATGAAAGGATCTCTCAGTACTTCCATTATGAGAGAAGTGCCACATAGACGGCCGGATGTGTGATTGTCAGCATTTCGACTGCAAACCCCTGTTTTTAGTGGTTTATTACTTAGCCATAAAAAACACACTGCTGGCTGAAACTTGGCAGGCAAGGGCTTAGCCTTGGAACGACGCTGACAGCTTTTGGATCCCAGCGTTGAATGATTCCTGTGGCTGCAGAGCTTGCAAAGAGCTCTGGGTTTCCAAGCAGGAAAAATTGTAGGCCCATTAACTGAAAACATGCGTTCTGGAAAACAGTTCGGAGGGCCGTCATTGCATTAGAGCGCTTCCTGTAGATGCGCTGGGGCTTCGCCGACATGAAATACTGGTACCAGCTTCACAGAAGCCATTATGGCATGTCCTAAGACTACCTAGAAATGACAGGCCTGCACGTGCCTCCTTTTTTAACCAGTGAAACCATTTAATATCACTAGGCCTTCCACAGACCAAGACGCACTCACAGTTGCATCATCTGTAACATATGCCGTATAAGAGCGTGGTACATAAAGAACAAGGTACACGGGCCCTGCATGCAGATTTCTTTACTGTTATTATCTATTTGTGCTACTTAAAGTGCAGGAATTATTCTCCAGTTAGGAGAAAAAAAACAAACAAACCAAAACCAAGCAGCTTTGTGTTCAAACCAAATTTAGCCAAGCCCCTAAGCTCAAAGAGACAGAGGAAAAACCAAGATGATTTGAATTTACAAATCTCAGTCTCAGTTTTGTTCCAGATCCCAGGGGACGCAACTGCCCGTGGTTTGTGGTGTTCTGGTAAAAGGTTTGGGGTTGGCTTCCTCTCCTCATTTACTTAAAGGATTGCCGTATCAGATATGCCATTTGTATTGCTTAACAGCGGTGTTAAACAAATTAACAGCCTTGGGCATAAGGGTAGTTGGCAAAGTAATACTACTATAGAGAGCACTTTCCTTATTCTATTAAAAGCAAATCTGTGGAAACCTGAACGCAGGGCCTCTGAGATTAGAGGTGAAGGAAGCAATTTATGGAAAAAAAAAAAAGATCAGGAAATTCACTTGCTGCTCCGTAACCCCATTTTTTCAGAATAAATTAAAAGAGGAATAAAAACCACTCAGGGATCGGGGAAGAAAATCTGTATGGGTCCACTTCCCCCCATGCTTCTTCTCTCTTTATAAGCAACGGATCCCCAGAATTTGAGCTGGAAATAAAAACCTTCTTGCAAAAGCAGAAGTGGACAACCCACAGTCACTAAATTTACATCCGAAATTTTCCAAAGCCTTCTGGGTCTTGCCGCTGTGATCTGGGACTGAGCCCGCCTCAGGGCAAGGAGATAGGTGGAAGTAATGAGTGAATTGAGATCTCAAGTTTCTTGGCAGTTAGGGAGATTTACATCTGGTTCTTCAGTTTTTGGTTGAGGGCCATGTGTCTCTAAAGCTTAAAATGCTCTGCTGCTCCAGCCCACAAAAAGGCAGTTGTCATGATGCTTTGGGGCACAAGGTTTTAAAGGACTAACTGCCCTCAGAGAAAAAAAAATTAGCGCCATTGTAAGACACTGAGGACTGCGTTGGTTATATTTATATGACCCCACTGCAGCCACAGATTTTAGAGAAGATCGAATCTGGCCCTGATCCTGATGCTGCAACTACAAGTCCTGGCTAAGAGAGGGCTTCTTTGGCAGGCGCTGGTGAAGCGCTGAGAAGGGATAACAGGATCTGGCCCTTGCTTATTAAACTCTCCAGAAAGAAAGAACTTAATTTTACCGATGTCGCTTTGCTCATTAAGAAAGTCCAGATTGGATAATTACTATTTGAAAAAGTAAAGACTGTAACTACCACAATTACCCACATTAATTTCATTGGTTTCAAAAGAGAAACAACACATGTTTGGAAGACTGCTGTACCAGGCAAGCAAACAGCTTAAAGGAAAGCCTGGTATTAAATGAAGGGGAGGGGAAAAAAAAAATCACTCATCTTCCCCTACTGTCACTCTACCAATAGCAAAATGAAGGGCTGTACATACAGAGGGTTTGCTTTTGGGACCATTACCCGCTGGGTAGCAAATGACGGTTCCTCAGATGATTTATTGCACGCCTGGACTTGCTATAACCATCGTCTCGGGTAGGAACCTGAACAAAATCCTTTCCTGAATTCAGAAGCATGGACCTGTTCCTTCCAGCCTGCTTTGGAGATTAGCAAGCCCCTATTCACCCTCTATATTTTTGTTAGGGCTTAAATGAGAAATGCAGTAAATGCCACGACTCTTGGATAAAATGCAGGCTGAGTGTGAAATGTGTTAGAGAGAAAGCCTACGTCCACTGCTTCATTAGTGGGACGATTCCTTCGCTGGTCATGATGCCTGCTGGGGCCCGGGGATGGAGATTTGGGAGCGGCATGTATTGGCTCGAAGAGGAGCGCTTGTAGCTTCCCGCAGGAAGCCTCTGGGTCATAGAGAAGCAGGACTACATTGTCAGTGCACTGGGTGGGAAGTACAAAAACTTTTCACTGGGATGCAGTGATCTTCTCTGGGTGCCCTTTTGAGAGCCTCTGGCATCATGAACCGGATGAGAAAGGCTGCTGTGTGGGATGGGTTGACCACAGCACACAGCCCTAGTGTTTCCACCCATTGCCACCCAGGCAAAGTTTAAGGTCAGGCAGGACCATCAGATCTGGTCCGATGCTTCGTGCATCTCAGGCCTAAAGGCCTCTCTCCGTGGAAGACAAGGTTCTTTGCATGAATCTGATCTCTTTTATTAGACCAACTTAAATAGTTGGAAAACAATTATTAAGCAAGCTTTCAGGTTCAAAAACCCAGGCTAAGGAAGTTCCTCTCTGAGGAAGGCATCTAATCTTGGTTTGAAGACATCAAGAAATGGAGAATCCACCCCTTCCACTGGTAGTTTGGTGGAAAAGTTTGGCACCCTCAGTGTTAAAAAAAATGGGTGCATGATATCTACTTTACATTTCTCTGGCTTTATCTTTCGGCCACCAGTTCTTGTAATGCTTTTCCCCTTGACTTTAAAGAGCCATTTAGTACTCAATAGTTTCTCTCCATGGACAAGGGAAGTTAAGGTTAGATATTAGGAATATCTTTCTCACTAGGAGAGTAGTAAAACACTAGAACAGGTTACTCAGGAATGGGGTGGACTGTCCATGCTTGGAGGTTTTTAAGGCCTGGTAGACAAAGCCTTGGCTGGGATGATGGAGTTGGGGCTGGTCCTGCTTGGAACAGGGGTTGGACTAGAGGTGACCTCCTGAGATCCCTTCTAGCCCTCACTTTCCATGACTGTATGAAATGTGTGCATTGTAGTCAAATCACCTAATGACTTTCCTGTTCATAAGCTAGAAAGACTCAGCCATCAAAGGTTTCACAATTCATTGCAAAATTCTTCTGCTTGGGGCTTTATCAAGCTTTATTTCTATTCTTTTTTCCATCCTTGCTGGTGGCACAATATAGGACAGACACATTTTTAAAGGAGGACAGGATTATTTATGGGCTGGTTTTGAGCTCAGCAAGTTCTTCAGAATTAGTGTTTAGTGTCTGGGGTACTGCTCTTATCAGCATAATAAAAAAAATTAAATAAATGAGGCACAAACTGTTAGCAACACTCAACAAAGGAGTAGCGGTGTTATTTTGCATCTCAGATTGATTAGGAATGCAAATTTGTGAAGCAATTAACTAATGTGGTTGAAGCTCACAATTTGCATAAAGTACTTTTAGATCTGGTGTGTTACAGGAGCAAGAATCTCAACTGTTCCAAGAACAAGCCTGGGAAAGGGTGTAATGAATATTGCAGCGTGGAGAACCACCTCCCAGTTTTTGTATACTGAAATGATTTCGTATGGAGGAGACTTAATCGTGAGCTGGAGGCAAGGTTTTCAAAACTAGCTGCCTAAAACGAGGCTGCATTTTACATCACATCACTGGTGGGCTGCACTTCCAAAAAATGCTGAGCATTTAGTTCACTAGAAGCTGCTGAGTGCCCAGCATGCTTGATGACCACGTCTTGGCTTTTCATGCTGCAATGAGGATATGGTAGCCTACCTTTAGGTACCCAGGTTAGAACATGTTACCCTACTTCTGTACAAATGAGATAACAGAGTCGACATCATCAAATGGGATAATCTTCTGGGCGTGAAATGGAAATCGACCAAATGCATCTGTTTGCATGAAAAGGAATAATCTGAATCATAGTGTTGTTCTGGGCAGGAGGGACCAGTGGAGGGTCACCTTGTCTAGCTTTCTGCAGCATTATCTTTATTCCTAAGCCATCCCTGGCACACGTGCGACATGTTCACTCTTCAATACCTGCCTGCAAACTCCCTTGCTGCCTTCTCCCATTGCCCACAAGGCCAAAGTTCCCCTCTGATGCACTCCTTGCACAGCCCCACTGAACTCAGGATATTTAACCTCAATCCTACCTCCCACCCCCCCCATTCTATTCTGGTCTCCTAAACACAGCGAGCTGGTGGGATATCAATGGAAAGTGGCAACGCACGTTGTATAGCCAGTCCGCTCTGCTTGTCCACGACTGCAGCAGCTAAAGCAGCATCCGTACCATAATGCAGCACCACAGAAATAGCATGCAGGTAATGTAACCCAATGTGCCGAGCTCTTTGCAGTCTGATAAACAGCCAGGAATCACCCCAAAAGCAGCTGTCAGCATGCACAAAACCTTTCAAGGAGTCATTTTTGGTGTGAAATACACAACACCTTGCACGGTTCTGTACATGCTAAACTGCTTTCGAGTTAGCATTTGCAGCTGTTCCATGCTTCCAAATGAAACCCCATGCACCCCAAATGATTGTTCCAGGATCCACAGACACTCAGCATACAGGAGATGGACAATAGGTGCAAATGCCCCACGGAGCTACATCTAGTGTCCCCCAGCTTGGAAAGGCTGCCCGGGTCTCAAAGCCCCTTGTGATGGAGCTGGAATTGGGACCATGGCGCTGGGATCCCCGAGGGTTGCTCGGGGGTGAATCAGATGGGCCTGTAAATGTTACTGGGAAGCTACAAAGCCCAGAGAGCATTGCAAGTCATCTGAGCATCACATTTTTTAAATGCAATTCTCTCCTCGTTTCTGGCTTGTGGAAACTAATCAAGACTTTTTTGCTCTTGGTCCAACACAAATGAAACCAGAAATCCTTTATTTTTGTGGCCTTTTGTAATACCACCACATGCTTTCTCCTAACAACTGCCAATCTTGTCTGTTTAGATCAAAAAGCATTTAGGACAGGAACTGTCCTACTTATCACTGTGTCTTTGTCCAGCCCCTTGTACAGGGAAGCTCCAACTCAATCGCGGCCACGAGGCACTGCTCTGACATGGACGATTAATAATGCCAACAATAAAAAAGAGCAAGTTTCGAGGAAGCTAAAATACGCACGTGCATGAAAAGCTGCACATGAGAGAAGTGACCGCTAATGCAAACCGTCTGCATCTTGGAGGGTGACGGCCTTTTCCCTGGACAGAAGAATACATAACCGAGGTGCCATAAGCTGCCATCCTGCTCAAATGCCTCCTTCTCATGGTCCCCTGTCAACCAGCCCCATCTCCCAGGAATACTAATCCACTGCACTGAAAGTTGTCAGAGAGTACATTGCATTTTTGCCAAAACAGTTTCCGCCTTCAAATTTTAAGCAAAGAAACTTGGGGGAAAAAAAAAAAAATGCTGCTGCTACTGCAAGAATCTTCCCTTATGGGTCGTTAGCAGTTTCTTTGGTACTAAACAGCAACAGCTTCTATCACTTGAGTTCAAGGAGCAACATCATTAGATGGTAGCCCGTTATTTCCTCTCTTTGTGGACACACGGTCTCAGTAGAAGACCCAACCGTGTAAGCACCCAGCTACTTCGAACTCGCCTTCGCCCTGAAAAAACCCCACCCCAAACAGAATCCCGTTAACTTCACCTTAAGTTGCTTTTGAACCTCACCTCTTTGAGGGGTGGGGAAGGCAAATGAAAGATTTCAAAATTGAACGGCACAACCTTTTAAGTAAAATGAAGTGGACTCACACTAATATTAATGTCTTCCGTTGCAACACTGAAAGAAATCAACCTATATAAGCAACAGTGGTAAGACTATTCAGCTGCATAACGTGACCCATTTTAATGCACTGCCTTGGGAATAGGGCTGCCTCCCTTACGGGATTGCCCGGGAAATGAATGAAAACCCAAACAGCAAGGCGTCCCCAAAATAGACAGCCGGTGTGGTTTCCTCTTTGAAAGACTCAAATAAAGCCCACGGCTTTCATCGGAAAGCCTCGCAGTCGTGACAAAGAGGCAGACCCCAAAGGGACGCTGCACCAGAATGAGCGAGATTCTGCTTTTTTCTGTATCCAGGGAAATACTGGCTTTTGTATTTTTTTTCCCTTAATACGGCAGCAATTTTGCTAGTTCTGTGATGCAGCCTTGTTTCTACATGGCAAGAGCTTGCACTTGTTTTCCTCTTCTCTCGTTAATGAGAGTGGCAGCTACAAGCAAATTAACGAGGGCTTTACATGCGAGTAACCACTGGCAAGCAGGCCTTTTGCTCTGGCTTGAATTTTGCTGTATCCCTCAGGCAGCCAATCATTTCCCATTTAAGGAAACTGGTTCAGGCTACAAATAAAGGCCCTGAGCTTGCAGTTGCATTTGTGTGGCCAAATCCTAGTGCCAGGCACAGCCAGTTGAATGATCAAGGTGTGAAATAACGGGGAGCAAGAGCTGGTGGCAGAAACAGCGCAGACATGTCTTCAGTTCCTCAAATTAGTTTACTCATGCCAAGACCCAATTATTCAGATGTGAGCAGTTCAGGGCAATGCAGGGCAGTGCATAGATATCTAAGTGGGCAAACTCAGGTCTCAGATGCTCTTTAGCAGGGTATATTAGCTTGGCTGGACTGCCATGCTAACACGCCTAGACTGCTTCCTACAGGTCCAGCTGTCCTGTCCAGAACCAGATCTTTGCATGGCACTGCCTAGCGCTGCACAGTAATACCCACAGAGAGATCAACTCCTGCCTTTCTCATAGCCTAGGAGGACTGGACACTGGCAATAGGGTCTTTTAGAGTTCACCTGCTTTTTTGATTTTTGGTTACGAAGACCTAGTGGGATTTGAGGCTGGGCAAGGGACTGAGGGAAGAACGGTGAGTCTGTGCGGTCGCTGTCACAGAGATGCAAGGGAGACGGAACTATGGGTAGCTTAACTGTTTTGCTCTTGTACATGCACGTATGGCAGCAAAATAACACGATGTAAGACGTCATATTACATAAAGGGGAACGTACACTAATAAGGGGGGAAGGTTTTACAGGAAATAAGACGGATGAAAAATGGAAGGGAGCGCTCAATGCTAAGCACAGTGAAACTGGAAGCAAAATTACTAAAATGCTATCCAGCGTATCAGCTTAGTTTTATGCCTTTTCTGCTATGGCTGTTCCCTGCCTGTGCATCAGGCTGATATTTGTAGACCAGTCAGGACACAATTATTTCTCTGCAGTGGTTGAAAGGGACCAGGGAGTTGGTTAGCACCAATCAAATGGGAATTAGTTATTGCTATAGTTTGCAAAAGTTTTCCAGATGGTACTTGATTTTTATTAGCCCTGAGCACTCAACCATTTCAGCTGAAGCCAAGGTAGGTTGCTACCTTGGAAAAGCAAACTATGGACATCCAGTGACTTGCACTGGTGCCAAAGGGGCTCCTGAGCTGACCCGAACGCCACACCAAAACCTTTTCCAATGGAAACGTCTGCGCATACACAAAAAGCAAAGCACTCACTTCTACCTGAAAGGAATTAATGACTTGTAGCCAAGAGAACTGGGTCAGGTGCACTGGTGCGCCACGCCATCCTCGTGCAGGCAGCTGGGTGCCTCATTTCAGCTCTGGAAGGCTGGCAGTTCCCTCCAGTTGAGGATCTTAACTTGCTGTCTTTTATTCAATGAGCTTTATCCATCTTCCCGCTGCTTCATGCCTTTTCTAATGCATGAAGGTGCATGGAGACCTTAGGGAACGGTTTCTGGGGATTTCAGTCTGGATCCTGCCAGCCTGAGGCGAGCCCCTTTGCTAAAGCTCCCATGTCCCCCACGTGCTGCCGTCATGCACACTGCATTGCTCCAGACAGGCTGCCCCTCAACGGGAAGTCTGCACGCAGCTTTGCCTTGCCTTGCACTGTGCTAATCAGCCAACCTGTGGCCACAGCCACCATCTCAGAGCATCTGGCTCAGCAGGGTGCCCGCTCAGAGCAAAGCAGCATGCTTGGGGGACACTACTCTGAAACAGGGTACGTTTAGTACGTAGACACAGCCTTATTCACTTAGAGAAGGGACTGCTCACATGGGTAATGCTTACCCAGGAGGTGTTTTGCTCTTCCACACTCACATGTCATGGGGTGAACACACCTGAGAAAGTTTAACCCCATCTCAGTTATGTTCAAGCCATCACAGGCATTAAACATTTGCAGGGGAGACGGCCTCACTTGGCCATTTGTCCATTTTGCTCAGTAGGATTTGTTGGCTTTTTGTTTTTTCTACGATGTTCGCCTGTTGGCTCTGCGCATATTGTGCCTTCTGCCGATGGCAGTTCGACTCAGTCATGGCTGATGCTGCTCTAGGATCGGGCGATTTGAACCCGGGTCTTTGAGTCTGGTGTGAAATCACGAGAGCGAACACGAATCTTGGCCCAACGTTTAACCTGACCATGAACTGAAACCTAAGTATCAGTAGACAGAATGGGATTTTTTTAATATTTTTCAACCCCCCTTGTCATTCTGGTTCATAGACTTGGGGTGCACCTGGATCTTCATAGGGTGGCAGTGGCTAGAAGTACCTTTCACCAACTCCATCCGACGATGAGCCTCTGACCTGTTCCTTGAGACTCAATCAGGCCACCGTTACCCAGGCCGTCCTAACCTCAAGGCTACACCAGTTCAATGGGCTCGAGCACAGGACTGTCCTTGAAAACCATCGGCAGGCTGCATCTATCTGGGTAGGGGCTTAGCAGACGAAGCTAGGCTGAGACATTGGTTAGAGGCTCCCTGTTTTATGCTGATCTTCTGGTTCCCTTTTAATTTGTTCTGTTCTTTTGTCACTCTCCTGTTTCATAAGTTATACTGACCTCTTGTTGTAAGCCGGCCTGAGCCTCCGTTGGGAAAGGCTGCATATAACTGGACCGGATGAACAAATAAATGCATGTATTTGAACTTCTGCTTTATGCACTGCCTCCATTTTAGAATAGCAGCCTGAGCGCTGAAAGACAGTAAGCGTTTCTAGTCTTGCTGGAGGCTGCGAGTCCTGGCGGGTTTACAAGAAGCCTGGTCTTTGGAAATTGGGAGCCTCATTTCAAAGACTCATTAGACAGCTCCGCTATGAGTTGGACAGGCACGCCAACCTCAGGGAGTGGATGTGAACTGACCTTGCAAAACCTTCAAGTCTGCCCGCCGCTTGTTGCCACTGGGGCTCAAAGGAAAAGTTCGTCCCACAAAGCGGGTCCAATGGGAGTTTGCATGGTGCAAAGTGTCAGCCTTCGTTGCTTTGCAAGTGAGGACATGGGGCATGACTTGGTTCCCGCTGAAGTATACACGAGGAGCATCTTCCACAAAGGTAATTTAGTTGCCTAACCGTACATGAAAGGAGGATCAGACTGGTAAGGCTCGGCCCTTTTCGTGCTCTTCCTTTGAAATCCCATTTCTTTGCCAGTTTTAGATACTTCTGAAGCCTTCAGATAAACAGACCGACTCTGCACCAGTTACCAAGCCAGCTTTGTTGAGTTTCCCCAGTGGATTTAGATGAGGCGCAGGTGTTGCACATGTCAACTTTCCCCACTACTCAGATCAACTCATGGAAGCAAACAGGAAGAGCATCCATGGGTCGATGGCATCCACAGAGGACACGATACAAAAGGTCCCATACGTTGGCATATTCAAGCCACCCAGCCAGCCAGAAAAAGCCATTATGCTGGCATGCTAACCAGAATCAATCACCTGAGCTACATCTTGAATTCCTCTATTAAATCTAAAGTACCTAACAAAAGCAGCCAAGTAAAGAAAAGCACGTGTCTTAGTAGACTTTTATTGAGAAGATGTACTTTTCCTTGATCTGAGCCTTTTTGCCTTAAAAACACAAGCAGCAGCACCACACTGGGTCAGACCGATGGCCCATCTGTCCCTGCCAGTGGCAGAAGTGAGTGCTCTCGAGGGACAGCAATGAACCAGATTTCCCTAGGTTATTCTCCTTCCAAAATATTTGCCCTTCTCAGCTCCAAATATTGATCTCCCTTTTCTTTTATCCTTGCTAAAAAACAAACAAACTATCAGTGGCTGAACCAAAGTTTCTTTGGATATGCACCCAACAACCCCTCTTGGCTGGACTCTTCTCCAATTTGGCTGCTGCAACTTGAGCGCGAGCTCTTACTTTGCAAAACTCCTGAATGTTTTCCCTGATTCCTGTGAACAGCTGTCATGTTAAGAGGGTGGCTTTCACACATTTGGAGACTGAAGCAGCATGGTTTGCTTAGGAAGTCCCTTCAACTGTGGTCCCTTTCTCAAAAGCAGCTATGAAAATAGCATCAGAGGGACTCCTACTTATTTTTATGTGATGAGTCTCAATCAACCCTGCTCAGTGGACTATTTAAAAGATGCACGTTGACTGACAGCCTTGCAAATGCCCCCCTAACTCTGAGTCACGCGGGGCTCTCAGCTTTTGCACCTCATTACCAGTAATAAAGCTGCTGCAGACAAATCTGTGCTTTTGCTGGCTTCGTGAGGCTGTAAATAGTTAGAAATCAGTAAACATTTCCATGGAGCTTGCCAAGCAGGAAGGGGGAAGAGTGCTCGCTGCCTCTCCACGAGCTGGTCTCCTCGGAGCGAAGAGACGATAAAAGCTGCAAAGGCTCGTTTAATGAACGCACGGACGTGCACGCAGCAGATCCACTGAATAAGGAGGGGCTCGTGTGTCAGAGTTCAGCTGTGCTTTAACCTGCCTCGAATGGGAAAACGTGCCGGCATCTTGCAAGAGAGGGACGGTCAAAGCCCGCGCAAGAGCAGTGCTGACCAGCCACAGCTTCAACGCCGGCCTGCGCTGGCTGTCTCCTCTGTCAGGCTTCCTGTGCCACGACTGCAATGCTTTCACCAAGCCCAACCCATCGAACAAGTCTCCCTGTCTCTGCGTTGTCTTGGGTTTGCCTGCTCATACTAAACCAACATGTTGGAGGTCCGTGGGGACTGCCAAATTGTTTTGGGATCCCGGTTTCAGCATCATCCCGGGAGCGGTCATTGATACGGAGCAGGCTGGAAGGGTCAGCCAGTTGATCCTTCTTATAAAAACCTCCTTAAAAAGGCAGCGGTTGTGCCAAAATCACCCTGGCAGGAGCTACTCATTAGCTCCACTTGGAAGGCAGAAGCAGGGGAAGGCTTTCAAAGGAGAAACTCGGACAGGCCTGGGGTATAAAACTCATCCAGCTCCATGGGCCGCCTGAAGGCCACTGCGCTCATCTGCAGGCTGGATCAGGCCATGCTGGACCCAGCACGCAGGGCTGGTGCAGCGGGGCCCTGTATGCACCACGTGCCCATGTCGGCCCTGCATGCTGCATATGGTATACGGGGTCACAGGGCCCCACTGACAGTCTGACATCACTCACCTCCCCTGTCAAAAAGCAATGACGCCATTCTCCAAGACTTTCGGACGGAAAGCCACATCCTCCACATTGTCTACATGAAGCCAACGCAACCTAATCCACTTGTTGGGTCACCAGAGCACAGATCCCTTGCAAACGTGCCCGGAGTCTAGAAATGCTCGACATGTAGCACTTGGAAACTCATGCCACCTGCTTAACCACTCTCACTTGTGAAATGTTTCCAGGTCGTGCCCAACCGGACAACGGTATTGACCGAGACTTTCCCACTTTCCACCACGTTGATCAGTGTATGGTATAACCAGTCAATGCACGGGGCCAAGTTCATTAAATCGCACTGCTTTGTCAGCCTTGTTTTAGTCGCCTGCTAGTGCTTGGAGATTATGGGGTTTCATGCTCCCTCCTCTCCCCATCACCTGCAGCCTAATGCTCACAAAAGCTTTAGCCACTTCACTTCATGGCTTTGGAAATTGATAGTTAAAAAAAAAAAAAGGGGGGGGGGGGTCATTTTCAGTCTGAGCTGTGTAGTGCCTGTTGTGTTAGCATTTGAAAAAAAATATTCCTGTAGGAACTGCCTTGCAATTCACTGCTGATTTTAACAGCCATTGCTTGCAAAGTACCAGTTTCTGCTGAACTGTATTTAAAGACCAGGTTGTATTGTGCTGCTTGCAGTCCTTGAAAGCCTTTGAGCAAAGCTTTATTACACGGTCGCTTTTCTCATCATGCCTGGAAGCATTGACTCTGTGCTGGAAAGCCTGTTTCTAGGTCCTGATTATCCTTGGCTGCAGGGAGAACGGGGCGCTGCCCCGCACCGAACTCCTCCTTCCCCTCTCAAAGAGCTACAGCTTGCATTTTCTTCGTAATACTTCCACCGCCCACCAGCATCATCCCCTATGGAAACAGGAGGGGATTTCTCCCTCAAATTCGACTGACCACTTGCATTCACCAAAGCACCCTCCTTTTACCTCCCCCCCGCCCACACCTCCCTGCCACCCATTCACTGCACCCCTCATTTAAGTCCACCCCTCTGTGCAGAAATGGGGAGAGGAAAGCGAGAAAGCATCGTTTTAAAATGCCCCATATTTTTGGCCCAGCCTCCGGGATAAGACACAACAGCCATTTGTCTGGGCTGGCTGGGGATCTCCCAAGACGAGGCGCATCTGCGCGCTCCCCTTCCCCAATGAAGTGACATAATGGGGCTGGAACGGTGAATCGAACCTGCTTCGAGCAGCAAGCTGCAAGGCTTTGCCCCAGAGGTTACAATCCAGGAGAGAGCAGCTCCTGCACCTGGCAGCACTTTCCACGGAGATCAAGGCACAGCTGACACAAGCACCCTGGCAAGCGAGCGGGACTGCGAGCGCTTGGGGAGCTTGCAGCCATAGCTGCAAGGAAATAGCATATTTCTCCAGCTTTGGACGAGGCATCATGAGAAGGAAAATGCACTGCCGCTGTATCACAGACACGATCGTTAAGTTACAGTATGACGACAGATTCAGTACTTGGGCATTCGTGGTGAAACCTGATTTATACTGACATGCAAATTTAACTAGATGAAGCTTTTGATTATTTCTCCTATCTCTAGGTTCGTTCCCCGAGGTGGAGAAATGCTCTTTGCCAGTAATTCATTATAAATGCCCGAGCCATTACCATTAGCTACAGTGTGCCTGCACTGTGCTACTCAGTATTAAAATATGCACAAACTTCTCTTCTCTCCAACTTACCAAAACCAATTCAAAAAAACTTGTTCTGAGAATGCAATCACATTTAATTGCTGCTGGCTGTAATCAACACAAAGGCACTGGATCGTATGTATTCACAGTGGAGTCGGAGTACCGGGTCCATGCCAGTCGATGAGAGGGCAGATGGATGCTGTGCAAAGCTAAGTTACATATAAAATGTCATGTTAAGTGTTATATGGAAGTGCTCTGTGCAATCCATGCTCATGCGATCAGAAAGAGATGTTAAAAATAAGAGCGGACATGCCCAAGTTACACGTCTTACAGCAGGAGGAGCAGCACCAGTCCAAGCATTGTACCTCCTTGAACAGCTAACGAGGCAAGTGTAAATAATCATCTATGAACCTGTCATTTAATATATATATCCTTGCAAGATGCCAAGTGCCTTAAATTCCCATTAGAGCCAGTGAGAGTTAAGAGCATGCTGCATCCCGCAGGAGGTGATAAGGGCATCACTCCTGAGTGTGCACGTCTCAAATTCTTTCAAGGGAAGGCTCGAAGGAGCGAGCACCTGTAAGGAGTGGAACCACCATGCTTCAAAGGTGTGCTCGGCTTTGCAACAGGGCCTGGCCCCAACAGCATCCCCACCCCCTGCCCTAGGCTTCTGGCAGGGTGCAGACCACACAGCTCCCAGTAGTCAGTCCTGGTAAGTGTATAGGACCTCCTGAAACATCAACACCTTCCCTTGGCCTCTCCTAGGGTCCCCTACAAGCTGGCCTGCAGCCTGTACTATGTGCAGACACCATGTCGTCTGCAAAAGGACACAGTACTGCTAAATCAAAGGCAGCTATTTGCAAACCTGGCTGAGGCACTGCTCCTCCGGCAGACATAATCACATGCCACATTCAATAGTTTTCAAAACCAAAGCCATGTTTTTTTTTATTTTAAATACACTGGTCGAACTGTCCAAAAAATATTCAACTTTTGTTAAACAGGAAGACTCTGTTCCCTGCCTCTCTCTCCTCTTCGCATCTAGCCAACAAGTCGCAGGAGGGATTCTGACCAAACTTAAAACATGAAATCACCTTGGAGGCAGATGAAAAAAAAAAGGTTATTTCCAAAGGGTGAATATTTAGAAAACCACCGATATGGAAGAGGGGCTTTACATGATGCTGGTTTTCAACTCTAACTAGAGAACTCACAGCCAAATTCATTGCAAGAACAGAGGAAAACTCATTGTGCCTAATTTCAAACAGGAATTCAGCCTCTGACTCAAACATGGTGTTTTTCTTAATTAGGGTTCCTTGCATATAAATGAACTCCAAAAAAAATTGAAATCTTAATCCAGCCAGTGAAAGTATTACAGAAAAGTACAGAAACAGTATTACCCAACACCTACACCTTCTCATCACATCTTCTTTCTTGTTCTAAAACAATCGACACGCATTGTCCACGTTAACCGCTTCGACCACCGCCCAACAGATGTGGGGATCACGCCCTTTGAAACGTAACAGGGTACTTAATGTCGAGAATTTAATAGAGCCTCTAAGCATTACAGTCCCTGCAGGGTTTGCAAAATCCAATCATTTTTTTAACCATTAAAAAAAAAAAAATTAAGAGGACCCCAACAGCTCCCATTATACTGGATTTATCCATCCGAAAAACTAAAACCCTGACTTAACCATGCCACTGCTATGTTTCACGTACCATTTGAGGGAAGAAAACGCCTTGCAGAGAGACCTGGCTAGGTCCTTGTTTACAAGTCAAGGTTTTTGTGGCTAGGAAGGCTATGTTTCACTTCCTTTCCTTGGCATGCCCTGATCTATCCATTTGGTTTTCTTACACGAGAGCTCCTTTCAAGAAACTGGCCCAGGCCGAGCTCTACACGCAACTGCACCGTATCCCTCCACGGAAAGCAAATATGAAAACAAATGAGCGTGGTTGCTGCCGTTGCCCCCAAAGAGCTGTACGATAGGCTCAGTGCAGCGGTGTTCGTGACAAAGTCAGCATTTCTCAGCAGTTAGCTGTTGTGCATGCTTCTTCCATCGTCTCTCATTAATTATTGGAAGCTCAAAACGCCGCGATACCACTCGCCATGTTCACCCGTGGGCAAAGACTGACTTCTTAGATGGAGGCTGCTGTAGCCCCTTGGCTTTAAAGGCAGTGGTGTTACTAAAAGGGACACCTACATAGCTATAAAGCAAGGTGTGGGGATGGCAGGGGTAGACGTGCATGCTAGTCCTTTGGGGACTTTCAGCAGGCACCCCCAATACTAGCCAATGTGGAAACCTACTTTTATAATGTGCTGCCCCCTTCACCTTGGCCTTAAGATGCAAAAAGCAGTGAAGGGAAGGAGGACCCAACCATACCCATTGCCAGGGCTGAAAGCATGGGATCCTGGAAGCAATAAGTATCTCCGGTTGCATAAGGACATGGCTTCACTCATAGGCCTGGCTATTAAAGGGCAGTCTCTCACACAAAACTGCTGTATTAGTGAAATAAAGAACTGAGCAAACAACAAATATTCTCATGATGCCTTCCCCGCACCGTGCTACGGAGGATCGCTACTTTCTACTACCGCAGACTCCAAGAGAAAGAGACTTTCTCTGGGTTTTACAGGCAATTCCACACATCATGGAAATATGGGGGAAAACCATAAACATTGCTAGTCTTTTGGTCACAGACTCCGCTACCTGGAATGAGAGAGCAAGCAAGCATTCATCACTATCAGAGTAGCATGGATGAAGCAGCAAGATGTAGGATTTCGTTTTTACCATACTAAACGTGTGAATCAATACATGCATTGAGCTGCTTTACAGGAGAAACATGTATTTTACTTCGATGGGAAGCCAGAAAGAAAAGGCACATGAAAGCCAATCCATCCCTTCTCAAGGACAGAGAAAATAGCCATACACCATGAATTCATGGCCGTGTAGTGACGTCAAAACGGACTTGTGTAAAACACCGACGGCTCCTTTTGTAGGTACCATGTCACGCTAACCTGCTTCCAGTGCGTGTATGTAAAACCCACGTGCTCTCACATAGTTATTTAATAAACCGTCATTATTTTAAATGGATTCAATCTCACGCCCCTGAGGAGCTTTTAATAATTACAGTATAGTCCTCATTTGGCCTGTAACTTGTGGATGTGACAAACCTTTGAGAAAAGACCGGCTGGCAAGTGTGGGTATCTGCTGCAGTCTGCAGACCTCTCGCACACGGCAGATTTCCTCACGGAGCAAATCCACCTTGCCCATGATTGCAGATCACCAGCTTAGGAGCAAACCATCCTGGTGATCGTAGCCCTGTGGGCCAAAAAGAGTGCCAAACAACAGACTGAATAAGATCCCAAATAAACTCCCAGTTAATGCCGACGTGACGGATTAACGGGGAGAAAATATTTTTGGGACATGTAGGATATTCAAGGCAAACCCCATTGACCCCGCTGCCAGAAAACTCAACTGCGAAGAATGGACTGTGCAGACTTCACATCAAATGCAAGGAGAAAGTCTGCCAACAGCTGGAAAGTGAATGAAGAGTGGAGTAAGTATCAGCAGCTGCCTTTTTCAAGCCAAGGAGCAGGGGATGCAGGTTGTTGGTTCCTCTGTGCCCAAATGCCTGTGCTTTTCCTTGGGGCTTAGGGAAAAGCACTTTTCTGGGACTTACTTTATCCTGGTACAAAACAATGTCTATTCCTATTACTGGGTAAAAGTCAAAGAGGCGCGGGAGGAAGACGCAACAGGCTCTTGCTTTAGACACTGGACTATGGCTTGCCAAACCACTCAAACTCTAGCAATGCAATTTAAAGCATGTACCAGTACGGATACCTGGTGGAGGCCGTTTCAGTCCCTGCCGTGGCGGGAACAAGTGGCCATGCCTGAAAGTCACTATATTCTCTTTCCATATCAAATGACTTAGTGTCATTGCCCTCTGGAAACTATGCATCTACTATGGCCGCAGGTGACTACGATTAAAAGCAACTGGTGCAAAGAAAACATCCTCAGCTGATGTAAGTTAGCCTAGCTCTTGAACTGAATGAAGCTATGCCGTTTATATCGGCATACAGCTGCTTTTTTGTTTTTTGTTTTTTTGTTTTTTGTTTTTGTTTTTTTACAGTTTCTTACGTATATAATCAGTCAGTTAATCCCTTCAGGCCCGTCAAAGGCCTGGCAGCACGTAACTGCAGTCAGTCTAAGATCTTACCATGACTTAAGCTTGACCTTTCCTTTCAAAAAGCCCCAAATGTCCAGCAAATAAAGTAAAGACAGAAACCCAAATCATAGGAGAAATATTAAGAACTAGCATGGAAAATCTCAGGGGAAAAGAAGATCAGTGTTAATTGCCTGTAAAGTGTCCATGAAAGTATATTTTAGAATATAAGCCTATGGCTTCTGGCATGTTTAGGATTTACCAAGACCAACCATTCAGTAACTACGAGTGCCCAGGAGGTCTAGACAGACATTTGGACTCCTGGTTGATAGCACTTGTTTGTGTAGTAAGATATAATACACCTAACAGAGAGAACCACAAGGTTGCCATCACCCCCCCATCACCTTAAAGGCTACTTTAAGCATCTACAAAAACCTGCTTTCATTCAATTCACTACCAATTTTTGTGCAACTTAATGAGCTCCCCAGGCTAGGGCTTAGGTTGAGAAGGCCATTTTGCAGTGTGAGAACGCAGCTGAATGACGAAAACGTTGACTTCAAGGTAAAGTTGATCCAGCAATGAAACACAACTGACATCATTAATACACTTCTTACCACGGACCCCACCTCTAAACCCCCAGACTTTGCTTTCCCAAGGCAGAGCTGGATAACATTAAATGGGGTTTGTGCTAGACAAGGTAGATGTAACTACCTTTTACATACGTGGGATTTTATTGAAGCTCCCAAGTGTGAGTGTGGCGAAATCCAAACTATAAAGCACATCACGAACAAATGTCTTATTTATCACTTTAATGGCTGCATTGAAGGCCTGCGCCAGGCTACTGATGACGCCTTGCAACGGGTATCGAATCTAAAACTGTCACTCTAGCCTTATCCCTCGGTGCGTTGTTTATAGGCTCTTCCGTCACCCGGTTGCTGTATTCCATACAAATAAATACATACCGAGACCAAGAGCTCAGGTGGGATTTAAATATAAGCTAGCAGATGGGATCATCGGGATAACAATGAATGGGAGACTACTATGGCGGCAGGAATTCACGTTATAATGGTATGAAGCATTAAAAATACAATATTAACAGATGCAAAGAAAATGCGTTTCATCCTGCTGGTATTGCATGACAACTTACAGGCTACAAATTACTTTTCCCAGTACATCGAATTGCTAGAACAACAGTGACAGTGACGGCTAGGACTTCTACCCAAGATAATCGAGAAAGCCACCCATTCGGTTACCCGAGCAGGACTTAATCCACAGAGCTTCACTGATTTCAGCCAACATCTCACCTGATAAAACACTACACAGAAGTAGGAGGAGGGGTGGCAGAAATGGGGCTCAGCATGCCTTTTAGTCTATCTAAACTAGCCTGTGCATATGTAGAGGGTTCACTGTAAGCTGGATTTTGCCCATATACCCAAAACTGAACTGCACCATACTGAACAAACCTTACTACCGAATCACAAAACCTTGCTCAGTAAGTCAGATAGCACTTAACTAGGCAAAGGGTGGCAGAAACAGGCCTTACGTAATGCAAGGAAATACAACGCTGGCTCAGTGAGGGGAGTATTTGGAGTCAAGATAAGAGGGAGACACGTTAGCCACAATTCTCGATCGTCCTACACCGAAGAGAGCCAATTATACCACGATGCAAAGCAAGTGCACATGAGAATAGCAGTACTCTGCACTGCTGTAGGTCGTGTCGTGCTGTGTGACTCCATATAATCAGATCATGGCCCCTGCCCTGAAAAACGTTTCCTCGGCTCTAACAGCATGAAGCAAATTGCCAGAGCAAAACAAAATTGGCTTTAAATGACTGAAATTTGACTAAAAAGTCTAGCTGGGTCTCATTTGCTTTTACCCTGGAAAATTCCAGGGAAGAAAAGATGAAAGAATAGTTCCCCATGTCAGCTTTTAAGATTGCAAGGGGAAAAAATGACGGATCGTAATAAGCTCATTTCAAGTTTTAACTTTTATCAGTGCTAAAGTTGCCCGAGGCAATCGAGCCTTAAAAATAAGTAAACAACTTGTAGTGAATACCAGTGAACATTTCATACCAGTGGGTAGCCTATAATTAGAATGCTACCGATTTTTCAACCGGGAGATTTCTTATTAAAAATGGACGCAGCCACCCACCTACATACTCTACATTTATTCATTTATTTTTATAAATCTAGCTACCTCTCCATCCATCCATCCATCGTGTGTATATAGGTTACATATTTTTTTTCTCAAAATCATCCCCCTTTCCAGAAGTTTTTCCAACAATTTTGTTTGAAATTTTTATCAAAAACATTATCACCACCATTAAACAAACCATTTCTTTGATGGCTCGATAACTAAAGCTGGGAGATGTGAGCAGCTAATTCCATTAGCCTCTTTTGAAAATCCCTGCCAAACAAAAATGCCTTTCTCTAATCCCTTTTAGCAACAGAAATCAGAGGTGTTTCAACGTTACAGGAATATGAAAACATCTTCAGACATGAGAATGATTTGTGAACGTGTCCCTATTCCTTCCTTACAGCTCAATTTGCAGTGCAGATATAACCTTAGTCTCCCCAGCCAAACAAAGGGGTTTTTTTTCCTTACTGGAATGTGTGAGGGATGGCTGGAATCAAATTCTGGAGGTTTTCATTAATTAAACTCATTAGACTTTGGCTCTAGCCCATCTCTAGTTATGACGAACCTCTTAAAGTAAGAACTTGCTCAGATGCTACCAGGCACTATTCAAAATGGTATCTTTCAAAAGGTACACTTTTTTTTTGGTTTCATTTATATGCACAGGGCACGTCAACAGGTGCATTTATTGCACAGTAACTTACTACGCAGTAAGTGGTTTTTAGGCTGGCGTCTACACATACAGCTATTAAAGCACAGTAACACTGTGTGTGGACTGACTTGGGACTAAAGTTAGTTCCAAGTTAGTCCACACACGGTGCTACTGCGCAGTAAGGTGTCTACATGTGCATTATTGTGCAGTAACTAATTGGGCATAAATTTGACGTCTGCATGATGCAGGCATCAAATTTAAGCCCAAGTTGGTGCAAGTCACCACAGTTACTGAGCAGTACAGATGTGTAAGTGTAGACGTGAGCCCATGCCGTGCAGTAAGTTTTGGTTATTGCCTAGTAACCTAAATTACTGGACAGTAAATGTGCACGTGTAGACATATCCATAGAGAGCAATAGTTTGATATACTTTATCAACAAAGGTAATGTTTCTTACATTTAGCAGCCACCTAAAAAAAAAAAGGGTGCAGAGATGTAATTCCACACTTTGTTTTGCATTCCCGTCTGTAAAAGTTAGAACTAGATTAATTGACATTTAGTTTGGGTAAAAAAAACCCCAAAGCAATAATAACATGGTTACTTACTGATGTGTATAGGTATCCTTCACTGTTCATTGCTAAATATAATTTTGTTTGAACCCCCTGAATAGCCACCACTCGTAAACCCACAGGGATGAGGTTAAACAAAGCTAGGAGGGAAAGAAAAAGAGAACAAATAGAAACATTAATTTCTTTTTTAGTTTAAACATGTTGACATAAGACAGACAATTCATCTATAGCTGTGAGACTCAATCAGAGCAGGTCATACAAACCTTTCTGTCCATGGTCGGTAGCAGTAATAACAACATATAGCTTTAACACTGTGCATCTCATTGGTAACTCGAAAGGTGGTTTGACTTACCCACATTATTTACATTTTACAGACAGGGAAACTGAGGCACAGAAAGCTGATACATCTTGCCTAGTATCCCCCAACCAGGCAGTGACAGAGCTAGGAAATGAGTTGCCTGCGACAGACATGGGCAATAGTTTTAGGCCAAACACAAATTGTCAAGCAAGGCCACTATGGAAGGGACCAAAATCCATCGGTGAGACTGGGTCCAGTTTGGTGATTAGCACCAATGCAAAAATAGAGAAGGCTGGGGGTGGGGGATTCAGAAAAATTTAAGCATTTAAATGACATTTTCTTTTTAAAACAGAACTACATTTTAAAATATGAAGGGAAGCCATCAAAATAGGGTGGGGAACCCTGGGACAAAACAAATATGACTGTTCACAGGATAAGCCTGTGCTTTCCATGCTCTTGCACCATTTGTGCCATAACAATGTCTGTGTTTGCAGGCAGCAGGACTTCTATTTGAATAACAAGGAAATGGGGAAGTAGCTGGCAAAGTCAAGAAAGAAACAGAGCTCTGCCTGAGCTCAAATTCCTGGCCATTGTTAAAGGATGTAGCAGCTTGAACACAAATAGAGTACCACGACCCTAAGAGGTCCTGGGCAGGATTAAAAATGAAAACTCACGAGAGATGACATTATAACCCGCAGCTCCCCACTCAGACTGGTGTCTAAATGCAGAGCTAGGATGAAGGTTGTGCTGGAGGGATGTTGTAGCTGTGATGGATCACAGATTACATGAGAGGCCCAAAAATGCCCTTGCCTCTTGAACGAGGATAAATGAATGCTGCATTAAATCTTTTTTCCAGTGCGTTATTACTTGGAAGAGTTTTGGTATTGCTGGTTGTTGCTCAAATGCCGTTTAAAACCACATGGCAAAAAAAAAAAAAAAGACTTTTTTTGTTGATATACAGAAGTATAAAGGAAAGCAACACAAAAGCTTCAAATTCCCTTCTCAAGCTGACAAGCCCCAATGGGTGACGTTTAATTAAAAAGCAATGTTCACCTTAATCGTATTTAATACAGACCCTAAATTCTGGGCATGGGGGAGAGTATCAAAAAAGACTTGGGAAAAGAGGAGATGTGATTATATTCTCCTTAAAGAAGGTTACATCTAGTATGAGAGCATGGAAATGCCCATAGCACCACTGATGTCTATGGAGTCTAAGCTATTTGTGCCAACAGAAAATTTAGTCCCAAACACCGCCGGGATCTATCCCTGGCTTAACACGACAGTGACGGCTCAGCCTAGCTAGCACAGGTGGCAAAAGCAGCAGACGCAGCAGCAGAAGTCTTAGCATGTTAGCAGCCCAACTACAGGCCAAGACTCCCTGCAGGTATAAACCCTGATTGCTCATGCAGGCACCAGCCAGCGCTCCACATCTCCAGTACTATTCTGCCCCATGCTAACTAGCAGAACCGTGCCGTGGTCACTCTGCAGACTGCCCTGTAAACACGTGAACTTGGACCGTCCAGCTTCCTCTTCCTCACTGTCTGTCCAAAGAGGCTAGAAAACTAGATCTAGTGGAAATATCTAGAACCAGAGGATTGTTTCCTACGCGGCAACAAGAGTGCATCAGAAACACGGTGCTGCACAAGAAAAACATTTAAACAGCAATATTTGGCTTTCCATGAAATAATCCTCAGAAAATTAAATATATATATGTAATTGGGCCCAACTGGCTCCTATACACACACACACACACACACATATACACACACACATATACATATATATACACATACACACATACACATATAAAGATAGATTTTATCTATCTGCTATCTACTAGATAGATATTGATAGATAGATATAGATAGATACACACACACACACACACACACACAAAGATGTATATATAGAAAAAACATACACACATTTATACATACACATAGAATATAAATATACATAAATACATATACACAGACTTATAAATGTATATGTATAGATGTGCATGTATATATGTGTGTATATATGTATATTTATGTGTATATATGTGTATACACATGCACATATATACACATACACACACATACAAGGACATACTGAATTTAAGTTTTATATATTTCAGTTTTTAACAAACCCAAACCTTTGGTTTTTGGCAAAGAAAAACTTGGGTGATGAGCTACTCTAAAATAGCTAAAACATCCCATGAAAACATTTGGATTTGTTTCTAGGCAGGGAAAAAAAAAAAAAAAATCACACCTTTCTGAGGTCTAATGCATGAAGACTCCTCTGCTGGGCCAGAGTTTTGAAGAAGCTTAGTGCCCTGGAGGTGTCCCTTCCTTTGCTTATTCACAAGAGAGGACCTGAAAGCACTTTGAGTTCCCCTTTGAAAAGGTGATTTGCTGGTGCAGCTGTGGCTAGCTGGTGCTGGTAGGTCCACAAATGTATTTGGTTGCAGATGAACTCAGAGGAAAGAGCTGAAAAAAGAGTGGGTCCCCTCTCCCTTGCTACCACTCACTTTTTTCCCCCAAGGCCATCCTTGTTCATGCTGTCTGCAGAAGCTAGCGTGCAGCTATTTCAGCAGGAGGCTGTGACTATCGCCTCCACAGTAAATGGAGCTGGCTGAGGACATTTCTTTTGGGACAGCCCACACCTGTCTATAATGTGGGAAGGGACGACACCAGGTTAGTCTCTAAGATATACTGAGCCACTTTGCTGCATATGTGGGCAACCAGAAACTGGTCTGCACTAGCAGGGCACATATACGCTGTTCTGAGCCAAGAGCTGTTGGCTACACCTCCACGTAGACAAGGGGTGAGAACCGGTACGGTAGCACGCCGTCCCTCTCAGCATGCTCCAGTGAGTTACAGCATTGGCCGGACTTTCCCCCTCCGTGTCATACAACAGGGAGATCTAGGCTCCTGGCATTAGGCTTCTCCTGAGCTCCTTGAAGGTGTTCAATCCAGCTTCCACGGTACTGTGAGTGACTTGCATGCATGTTTGGAGGATCTAAGGGGTCTCCTGTGCCTCTGTCAACAATATAGACAGCCACAGAGAACTCCTTGTCTGGTAATGAACCGACCGTGCTATTGATGCTCTGGACAATGTCTGAGATGGTCTGCAGTAACAAACTCCTCTGTGAACAGATGTTATGGAAAGGACGGCAAGAATGTAGACCTAAATTAACTATTTTTTCCACTGTGCTCCACTGGCATCAGTTTGCATTAGCCCGAGGCGATGCACAACGCAACTACACGCAGGCAGTGTGAAATAAGGACATCATCACTGACATCGGGAAAAACTGACACAAAACGATACTGCCAAGCTGAAAAAGCAGCAAGTTGCAGCTGGATTGATTAGCTCAGAGGTCATTAAATGCACACTGGGCCCGTCTACACAAGATGCCCGCTGTGCAGTTACGTTACTGCACAACGGCATCCCAACATGGTTGCCAAGTGATGCTTATGCCAGTGGTGTCCTTAGGGGTGGGCAAACAAGGAAACTGCCTGGGGCCCCACACTTTAGGGGGGCCCAAAATTTTGCAACCAATGTCCACCTTGCTAATAGGTTATCAAAATTAAGCCTTTAAGGGGGCCCAAAAGACTCTCTTGCCCAGGGCCCCAACAACCCTAAGGCCACCACTGCTTACGGTGCAGTAGCTCATTGCTGCTATGCAGCAGCATCATGTTGTATCATGGTTCATGCCTGGCGACGCTGCGGTGCAGTAGGAACAAGCTACTGTGCAGTAAACATCTTGTGTAGATGCAGCCACCATATTGCACTTCAGTACAGGAATATCGGTCCATTTTCTGAAGCCCATGCTTCCCTTTCTATTGGTTTGACTATTCTTCAAATCTCCATCAAGCCCAGAAGAGGAGACCCTGTTCTGCCTGCGTTGTGTGCAGCAACTTGGGCCAAGAGAGCAAGGAGATGCATTTCAGAAGCTGCATCCAAGCTGCCCACTTCCCTTGCAGAAATGGAGAGAGGAAGGACTTTGATGCAGGTTTTCTGGACCAGTTTATGGAAGGGGAGCCTGGAGAGCCTTGCAAAAATCCCACCCTCCTAAACAGATTGTGGGCTCCTTAATCTGCATATTTTTTCATTTCTGAGCCATAGGTATGTATTGCCTTGGTGCTGCAGAGGGCAAGGGACAAAGGGGACAGAGGGCACTTCATGAAGACAAAACAAGGACACATCTCAATTGTGCCTGGCAGTGCTGTGCAGAGCCACCCTTCCCTAACTCTGTGTGCACGAGCCCCGTCAGAAGCATGTTGTGAATGCAGTGCAACGTGCAAGGGAACCAGTGCTGCTACCCTACAGGCTATGCCACTCGTGGTGCCCAGGCTAACATGGGACACAGCTGCACGGGGCTGCTCAGAAATAGCCTTCAGAATCACTGTAGACGAGGTTTACGGATATTTGCCACCAATTTTTTTTTTTTTTTTTTTACTGTTGTGCCATGACTGTACTGGGTTCTGGGGACAGTGTGGTGGCAGCAATGCAGGAGACCTGAAAAGCACACTGAAGATGCACTGCTGTGAGCAGAGAAGACATCCTTTTTAATGATTAAAAATGAGATTTCCAACATCTCCAGAACACAGTCCCGCATCTGTCAAGAGTAAGATCATTTTAAATGGGCCTTGGAAAGACTGAGACTACCTGCAAGGGAGAGAGACTTAGCAGATTTGCTGGTGCAAATGGCAAAAAAACTCTTTTGGAGCTCAAAGGAAGGGCAGCTTAGCATTTAATCGAGTCCAGAATAATGGGGATGAGCCCCCTTGCATCACAGGAAGACCCTTATGAGACAGGAAAGGGCTCTGGGCTGATAAGTCAGTAAGGACCAAATACGGGACATCTTGGCTGAAGGCAGCCAAGTGCATTTTCTTAGACACTGGTTGTCCAAAGTCTTATCACACAAGGACAACTGGCAGGATTCAGCCACAGTAGGATGGATAAGGGTTCATCCCTTGTCTTCCTCATGCCAAATGGAATTAGAGCAGGATCTAAACCAACTTAAGCAGAGCGCTATGTAGGTGGTGACTCTTTTATAGTCACAGAAACATAGAAAATGAGGGTGTGAAGGGACCTCGGGAGGTCACATCTAGTCCAAGGACCAGCCCCAACTACATCATCCCAGCCAAGGTTTTGTCTAGCCAGGTCTTAAACACATCCAAGGATGGAGAGTCCACCACCTCTCTGGGGAGCCTGTTCCAGTGCTTCACCACCTTCCTCGGGAGAAAGTTTTTCCTAATATCCAACCTCAACTTGCCTTGCTGCAACTTGAACCCATTTCTCCTTGCTCTGCCATCTGCTATGAAGTAAGCATCAGGCTGTCCTCAGCATTTGCGCCCAAAAGGTGACAGCAGAATGCTTTTTTGCAGTACGGTCTCCCATATCCGGAAAGGTGTTGCAGCATAGCCCTGATGCATCCATTGCTAGAATAAACCTCCATCATGTTTCAGCACTCATGAAGTCTGAAGGTTGATTTCCAGGTAGATGTGGTTTGAACAATTTGCATGTAACCGTGTATTTTATCTGGCAATGGTGCATTTTCACGTACCTTACAAATGAAAGTATATTAGCCAGATGCATCTGGGTGAATGTCAGGACTGATCCCCATAATCTCCATCTTTCTACAATGCGAGAGGCCCCATTACAACATGGCAAAATAAAGGGCAACAGTCTCATGGGAAATAATGGGCAATTCAAGGCATTCTGTCTAGCACATTTAGAGGTTGCAATACAACATTATACGTCAGCTGAAAAGACCACATTTGCCTGTTTTGTTTTTTTTTAATGAATGAATTTAGAAGCTAAATCAAGTATAGTTGTTTCTCATCACTTGCCACATCCAACCAGCAACGACTGTTTTAAAGAATGGCACGGGACAGAGCGCTTAAATTTGATTTTGCAGATTCACCGTCTCACCCCTGAGGTGGTCAATAGGGTGGCAAGAGCATTTTCCTTTCTGTCACCCACTGGATGGAAAGGGACTTAAATTTGGGAGCATCTCAAGCAGGGTAGGCTGGCCTTGCAAAACTTGGCCTACCCCTTGAGTTGTTCCCAACACCATTAATGCCGGTATACGACTGATACATAGCAATGGTCTTCGGTCTGTTGGGTCAGTCAGAAGCAACAGAACAATGCGACAGAAGCTCAAGAGTATGTAGACGTGCATGAAAAATGATGCAATAAATCAAACGTAACATTTTATTGCCTTCTGGTTCTCACCCATCCCTGTGGCATTTGAGCACCAACTGAAAATGAAATCAACTTTTACCTTTAGCTACTTACAGCAATGGAGAAAAGATGTATTTAATTATTTACAAGGCCTTGATTAAAAGCTATTTGCCTTATGAAAGAGGAAAACTACCCTTAGATTTCCAATATATTGCTTGATCAAAGCATTATACAGCTGCCACCAAGGAAATACCCTTGTCAACGCTTGGTTCTTCACAACTTTTTTTCAGAATGAAAATTTAGTTTTAGTTGAACGCAGTGGTTGTGTTCAAGCCTTAAGGGCTATTTACTCAGACCCACATCCCCTGTTAGTCATAATTTGGTGTGCTTCATTCATTTTTTTTTAGTTAAAGACGACCCAGAAACATTTCACAGAAAAGGCCCGAGAAAATTGCTTCGATACTGAAGCCATAATTAAGCTCAGACTTATCAGCAGAGTGGGGGGAACTGGAGAATGCAAACTCTACAATGCTGATGAATTCTCATTATGTGAAATAACTCAGCTCTATTCGAATGAGACCTCTGCTTAAGAGGGGAGATAACGTGATGCTATTTCAGGTACGAGTAGGCGAGCAAATTTTCTGTGTTGAAAAAAAAAATCTAATAAAATCCAGAGGACAGTAATGAACTTCAGTAGATTACCATGGAGATAACATTCAGATTGTTTTTCATGTGTGCCACAAGTCTTGCTCTAGTTCATTTTTCTCAGTGGTTTTGTATGGCATTTCCTTCAGAGTCAAGAGCCAGCACATGCACAATGTTAACACTGCTAACACCCAGCCAGTCATCTTGCAACAGCAACATCTTAAATGGATTCATAGGGGGGGGGAATGAGACACCATCATTCACAAACACACCATTTATTCTCATGGCACTTACTATAAGTACTGTCCTCCTCTTTTGTTCCATTAATTTCTCCATCTGCTTGTAGCTGCAAGTGGTATCCTTGCCTGCTGTATAGCTTTGTGACTATACCTTTAAGCTGAGGTTCTGAAAGACAATAAAAGTGAGATTAATTAGTAAAATCTGGATGTGCAGTCGAATGCTGTCGGGGTTCAAAATAAGTCTGCATTTCACACTCTCTCCTTTTTAATTTTTTTTTTTTTTACTTCCAGAAATGTCACATGCAAAACACCAGGACAAACATCCTTGTAACACTCCCTGTTTAAGTTAGGTCCAATCCCTGCCCATAAAATCAACTGCCAAATGATTAAATGCCACTTTCTATTGCAATGGAGGTAACACATGAAAATCTGCTGCCAGCAAACACAAATTCCAGCAGTGTGACATTTGGCTTCAGGAGCTGCGCCCTATCTCATTTATGATTAGAAATACGCTGGCAAAGAGTGCGTTCTGCCTTTTAGTAGGGTGCGAGTCCTCAAACAGAGGGAAAAGAAAGAAGGACTAAGATACCGTTAATAAGAATGAGAGCCATATGCCAATCAGGAGCTCACAGATCCAGCAGCTCGGGTTTATCACAAGGACTGCTGCAATTCTCGTAAACAACCCCCCATTCCCAGCTTGATCCCCGGAGGACAGAGAACCAGACGTGATAAACCACTCAATGAACAGGAGTAAAATGCAAGGGGGGGGGAACCCTAAAATCCAATGCGTTGAATTGTGAAAGAAATATTACCATCAGAGTCAATCTTGGAGGGTAAATACATTCCCACCCCTCAGTTTTGGATAGACATCATGTTCCCAGTCCCCTTCCTACTCAACATTAGAAAATGAAATAGCCCAGACGCCCTTCCAGACTCAGAAGCGAATGGCAACAGGGCTTGCTATGAAGTCTGTAATTTAAAGCAAATATCCAGGTCATGCACCAGAGGTAACTGCAATAAAACGGGTCTACTCCTGCTGAATCCCAATGACATCTGCATTGTGGTCATTCCCACACAATTATTCTTGTCGGGAGGCGACGCATTTTGCAGCAGCTCACTCCAAACCCAGCTGAGTTCATTCAGAGATAAAGCACATGGTGAAAGGATGATTTGTCATTCTCGACCCAAAGTTCCCAATATGTGGCTCAGGCTTCCAGTGATTGAAGGGAAATAAATCAGGGAAGGTAATGCTGCTGTACCTCGGCTGGGTGGGATCTAAAGGCAAAGGCTCATGATAGTTTGTGTAAGTATATCACTTCCTATTAGCAACCTTTAATAAGTGTACTGAGGGATGCATAATTCATATTCACCAACTCATTTGTCAGGAAACTAAGCCAAATGCTGCCCCATTTTCTTGCAATAATATGCTCAAAAAAACCCACAGACTGCTGGCAATTTTAAGCTTGCTTTTGGAATTAGGCGCCTATTACTCAGGGAGGTAAGAAATGGCAACTAGGAGCAAAATAACAACATAACTGGAGGGCTCTGCCTCTCCCAGATACAAAACCCAGCTGACTGGGAGACTGATTCTTCATGGAAGCTACACACGACTGGATGGATGCAAGAGGTATGCATGATATTCCTAGAAAGGGGCAGGGGATGAAGGGTTGCTAACGTCTGGAGGCTGATGACTAAAGCAAGCAGCCTGTTCTCATGCAATTAGCTCTAAAGCAAGATGCAGAAATTTGACACAGAAGGTAGATCTCAGACCACGAAGTTACTGAATGTGCAGGCAGAGGGACCACACAGTAAAAAAAAAGGGGGAGGGGGTGTTTGGGGAGAGAGGATTTCCTTTGCATTCTTACTCCCCTCCAATAAATCATGTGTGTGTGTGTGTGTGTGTCTGAGAGAGTTGCCAGACCAGTATATCACTGGTGTATGTGCAACAGCGAGCGTGCGTGTGAGAAAGAGAGAGCTAGCACTGGCGTAGGTCAAGCAAACACCCAGAGGAGCGTGTGATGGAGGAACTGGCACTGCGTGTCCATGCCCACCAGATCAGACACATCAGCCATTGCCACACTGGCACACTCGTTTCACCCGCCAGGAGAAAGCAGTCCCCCCTTCCTTCTTTCCCCACCTTAAGCAAAAACCGACCCCAAAGAGAACCCGTGCCAACCTGGTCGCCGCCTTCGCCTTTTCTTGGAGCCAAAGAGTTTGACTCTGGAAAACACATTCAACTTGTTCTTGTCGCAGCTTCCCTTGTTCTTGCTGGGGCTGCTGACACACTTGCAGGCATTGGATTTCTCACGCTCCCGGGCTTGTCTCTTCTGGCGGATCAGGGAGCTGGCGATCGCTGCGGCCATCGCCGCCACTGCCCCGACAACACTGGGGGGTCAGACACAGAGGGTCTGGGTGCTGGCTGCGGGCGCAGCAGCCAGCATGCTGCTCTCTCCTTCCCCAAAACCGGGGGGCAGAGGATCGTGCTCCTGATCACCTGGGTGGCTCCGGCGACACAGGCGCGCAGGCTGGAAGCTCGCCCTGCCACCAAGATCAGGGGCTTGGTCGGTGCAGAAGACCCCCCCCCGTCGGTCCCAGGCTTCTCCTCCTCGCAACTTCTGGCAGGGGAAAGTTTGCAAGCGGGGCTCAGCGTTTCTCAGGAGATGGCGTCGACGGCTCGCTGGACATCCCTCCGAGCTGCTCCGGATGCACCGTTCACACGCGGACGAGGCACATGCACTTGGCACCAGATCGATTCAGCTTCGCCTAGCCTCAGTATTTTTTTAACTTTTCACCCACCCTCCCTTGCCCATTCAAATCCCAGCAAACACCTGTTAGACTCCAGGAGGGTCCATCTGATGCAGGGCTTCCCAGCCCCTTTTTCCTTGAATCCCCTCCCTTCCCCTTCTTCTTCCTGGAGAGGAGATCCGGAGCATGCAAAAAAAAAATTACACGGCCATGGAGACACCGGAGGAGGTGGCTGCTGCTGCTGCCTGGAGCCCTGGCTTGGCCGTCTCCGCTGGTCCTCGCAGGTGACGCTCCCGCACAGCCTCTGCTCCGACGCTGCCACGCTTGTATTTTTTGCACTGCAACACTTCCAACTATTCAGTCAACAGCAACAGCTCCCCTGACGACTAGTTGCCAGCAGCACCAGTGCCGATACTGCAGCTGCAGTAGCCTTCAGGCAGCGGAGACACGCGCGCTCACACGTTGCACACGCACCGGGAGTGAGACGATGCAGCGAGCCCCTTCTCCCATCCTCCCCACCCCTCCCTCTCCCTTCTCCTCCCTTTCAGCGAAGGCGGCAGCCTCACAGGCTCTTTGTGTGGCTCCTTCCAGAGAGCAGGACCCGGGGGGGGAGGCTGGGAAGCGCGAGCTGCTCAGAAAGGTGCGGCACCATCAGCAGCATCTCGGTGCAGGCCCGGAGCGGGGGGGGATGCTGCATGAGACACAGGGCACCTGCTCTCCAGGCGAGAGGCAGACACCCAAACAGACGTGACCGTGATGAGCAAATACTCAGCAGCTCGGGGACAGGGACTGGATTTTCCCCGGGAAAAACAAGGCCACCTGTCAGGCAGAGCCTGAAGGAGCATGAAGGAGGCTGGGGGGAGGCGAGGCGGTGTTCAAATGGGAGCACGGGTGCTTTCTACCCCCTGGTTTTAACACATCCCTCTTCCCTCCTTCCTGCAAGCACCTGCCCCCTTGTCTCAAGCACTTGGGAGGATGTAGCAGGGACCCAGTGGACCCCAAGGGTCCCTTTCCTTTTCCTCTGCCCCCCACCCATCGCCCCTTGGTCCAATTTCTACCTTTTCCCCAAAGCCTGGAAATCCCTCCAGGTGGAGGAACAATTCTGGCTTGTGAACCATGCCTCCCCTCTGCTTGGCCCTCCTTCCTCTGTGAGCCCCAGCCCATCCTCTGCCTCACAGACCCCCTTGCTCCCTCATCTCTCCCTGCACTGACGTGGTGGCTGAGGTCTTGGCTGAACGGCAGCAGAAGGAGCTAAACTCCGGGAGACGGGAGGAGTTCAGGGGTTGGAGAAGGACCCAGCCGGTGCAGGGAGACTGGAGGCAGCATGGCCGGCCACATCCTCTGCTTTAGAAACCCCCACGGCAGGATGCACAAGCTTCAGTCTGCTGCCCCCCCTCCCCCCCGAGTCCCAGCCCCCACTGCAGGGAGCGAGGGGATATTCACAGCTCTGCCACTGACTGCCCGCGAGACCCTGGGCAAGTCACTTCCTCCTGTGAGAGGCAGGCTGCTGAATCGAGGCAAATTCAGGCTGGAAATGAGATGCAAAGGTGCATGCGTGACGAATGCTGTTGCAATGTGCCACTGGAGCACGTTACCTCAAGGGATGGAGCAACTTGACCATCGCTTGCAGTCGTTATCCAGGACTGAGCACCCGTCTAAAAGATGCATCATAGACAACTGTGCCGGGCTGGGGTCATCGCTGTGGTCCGAAGGTTAAGGTCGTTTCTCAGGGTCCTCCACATGTCTAAAACTACAGTCCTCACTGCGGAGGCAGAGGAAGAGGGCTATTTCACTGCACCGATGTCTGTTGAGTCACAGGGCTGAGCCAAGACCAGGAACTCACCCCGGCTGAATCAACCCAGTGGGAAGTGCCCCAAGACGATGGAGACGCTCAGTAAGCCCAGATGATTGCTGATCTCCAGCAGAGCATCCACCCAGGAGCTTGTAAAGGTAACCACAGCTGCTTCCGTAACACTGGGCTTCTTCAATGCTTCCAGAGACCATGTCTCCCCTTCTTTCTCTGCCTGATGCATTTTACAGCTAAGCCGGAGATTTTTGCACGGAGCATCTATTTAAGTGTGAGGGCAAAGGCAGGCTCTCCTGACAGTTTTCTCCCCACTCGAGACGCGGGCGGTGCTTGAACCTTCCTCCTTTCTCCTGCTCCAAGATGGAAACTAGCTGCCTCGTGCCTCAATGTGGGCGTGATGCTGCAGCTTTTTGGAAACTCAAACAGCTGGAGTGCAAATGTCCCCATCTTTACAACAGCTGCATTTGTTTCCCTGATGAGAAGTAGAACCAGTGCACATCTGGATTCATGCTTTTGGTGGAGAACAGTGTCAGCCCCAGAAAAGTGAAGTGGAGCTAGGCCCCATTAGCAGAAACACCAATCCCCCTGGAATATTTCTAATTCCCGAGTTGCGTATTTAAGTGACCCTGAGACCTTGCTTCAGTGAGGTGGTAGCTATAGTCACACATATCCATCTGTCTGGCAGTTAATCATCATCTATACCAGTTTCAGTAGCTGGCTTCTATAGGGCATCTCCCTCTCTGAAGCATCCACGTCTTCAGGCTAAATAGGGGACCACTTTGCTGAGCAGTGACTCTCAGGCAGGATGCCACGGCACTCTCGAGTGTCTTGAGATCCTTTCAAGGATGCTGTGGGTTGCCATACAATGTTAGCATTGTTAGATGGGCAAACATGATTCACAAGATGAATCCAGAGATGTCAAATAGGAAACCAGGTATCAAAAGCACTTGGACCTGTTGTAGTCTTTTTAAGCACTTTGCAGCAAAGGAATTGCTCTCTCATTTTCCTGTAGTCAAAAAACAAGTAGAAAACTAAGAGCCAGCACTTTCCAAGGGGTGCCTCAAGTCTTAAAAGGTTGAGAAGCACTGCTGTGGAGTTCAGGCCACCCCATGACAGGAATCACCTGGAATTTTATTTGAAATACAAATTGTTACCTGGTGAAATACTACAACTTAGAAGAACAGTTTTATGATTCTGGAGTTTCACCGCTGCACCTCTTTGTCAATCAACCCCGGACGCATGAAATCGGACCCTGTAAAGCCAGCTAACTTTGCCGATTAGCGACAGATATACTAGCAAATACTTTACTGTGAATAATGCTTTAGTTGCCATTTATATGGGTCATACACAGTTTTCTTGGATTTACTCATTATTTTGCACCATTTTTCATGGATTTTGTTGACGCAACTGTTTGGTATGCAGTACATTGAGGATGCACCACTTCATTGTGATGGTTTATATTAATCATATGATATCATTTCCTTTTCCTGGATGGATGAACAGATCCTGTATAATCCACTTACCACTGCAGATGCTTATGGAAAACAAACTTTCCATTTGCTTTTGCTTATGCCAAGCATACTATCTGCTGAGAAAACTCATTTGCACCAATGCTCATACAGAAGTAACATAAGAGAAGCAAAAAGTGCTATATGCAAATCTGAATTTAAAGATCAACAACTAGTCTTTGATAGTTTTATGCATGACATGCCTCCAACAAACATTGTTTTTGTGAGCATAATGATGATGCCATGCTAGGATAAGAAAGATCTCACTGCTCCAGGTCCAGCCTTTATAAAGTAGATGGCTTCAGCTTTATACTGATGAGAACAAGTAAATATTGGCTTTGCATTATTTGATTGGCAAGTGTAATAAATGTGTTCTTTTCCATTCCCTCATGCTAGCGAAATGTAATAAAATGCTTATTTCCTGAAGCTGCTTTCCTGGTGCCTCCCAAAGAATTTCAAAATGCAGAAGGCGGCTAGCAAGTCTTGGGCACAAGTCCTCTTGATGAGTCACTCAGAGTCAAAGAGTTAATCCCTCACACCAGGAAAGTCAGAAAATCATAGACAATGAGGGTTGAAGGGACCTCAGGAGGTCGCATCCAGTCCAACCGCCTGCTCCAAGCAGGACCAGCCCCAACTACATCATTCAGCCAACACCCAAACAAATCTCCTAGTACCAGGGGTTACCATGAGACCTGTGCATGGGGCACGCTGCCCCGGTGCTACTAAAGGAAAGGATCTGGACTTGCATGTGCCACCGGCTATGGGCACCCGACTGGATGGATAGACCTTGGTTCTGATCCATTATAGCAATGCCTGTATAAGGGCCAACAGCCTCTCAATTTCAAATATATAAAGGAGTTTAGTTGAGGATATTTCCCCCCCTGCGAGTGGAGTTTCTGCTAATGAGCATTTCCAGCTCATGACACAGAGACTCTCAAGTCCTTACCCAGCACTGGACTCCGGTCAACGGTAACCGAGAGATGCAATTTGCTCTTGTAGCCTCCTATACTGGGACTGGCTGCAGGAAAAGCAAAGGCCCTCTGTACGTGCAAGCTGCCCTTGCTGCCTTTCCGCAGTACAAAACCTGCCACTGGCCCAAACTGGGGCCGAGCCCTGTTGCCTGTTTGACCAATTCCAGGGGAAAGGTGCAAAACTTCTGTGTTATGCACCATCTCCCTGAATCATTTGTGCCGCAGCCAGGCCCACGGCACTGCTGGCTTTCATGAGTTTGAATTTCTACAGAGTGCCTGTGGGCAGTACTGTCATGAAACATATTGTAAGTTTTGACAAGCCGTATAGTCTTTGCGGCTTGCCTAGTTGCCAGCTGTAGCCTTTTGGGTGCTTCCGAATCGAGTCGCTTCCCCCACCCACGACTGATCACGGATTCGATTTTGATGCACGAACGTCAACAGATGTGATTGAGTGCAGAGCGGCGTATCAATGCAGCACCGCGGTCAGAGGGAGGAAACCTTGTAGGAAAGATGCTGCCTGTTGAGGGCATTTTTGATGGGCACGTGTGCCTAACACGCTTCTTTCCGAGGACTCAGAGAGCCTCTGTGCTCTCTATGGATGGTAATGATCTTAAGGATAATGTTCCTCAAAAGCAGGGGCTTTGCTCGAGTGCCTTTGGTCCAAATACTCCATCCTCACACTGCTACCAGCTGAGGGGAAACTGCACACCCAATTATCTTCTTTTTGCCTTTGTGGGGTGCATTTGAATCTTTTTAAGGGAAAAGTACCTTGGAGGAGAAAAATCTGGCCTGACTTTATCTCTCTTCATTGCAGGCTCTTTAGGATAGGACTTTTTTCCCCCCTCCCCATTGCCAAGCATGTTGTCAATGCTCAACAAATAGTCGTGAAAAATGCTCTCAAGATTTATGGTGGGTACGACATGAGCAGGCAGATGCTGTGCTAACACACGCTGCGTGAGGATGCGAGCCAGCCAGAGACAGCACGCTTGATCCGGGTCCCATTTTCACCGGTGATCCCTTCAAGTAAACAGAGTTACTCCAGATTTGCAAGAATTTAAAGGAGATCTGAGAGCCTGGGCACACGTTTGCACCAATGACCTTTACACTGGGCACAAAGTAGAAAGAAAGATAACCAGCTATTCCAGGATGGCTGCTGAAGGTGGTGGAGGAAACAGATAATAGTCTTGTCTACAGCAAATACATATCCAAGTATAGAAGTAATCACAGGGCATTTATGCTGGGCATAACTTTCTTTTCCCTTTAAGCTAACTGCCACAAACTTAGTTTGGTCTGCTTCCCCAGTTTCAAGTCGGATATACTGCCACGTGCCTGTATGATTTCATGTTATGGATAATGAACCCTAATGAACAGCACCTGATGAAGCCAGTTTGGGTTCATGAAACTCACCATACATCTCTGATTTAATTAGCCTATAAAGTGCATCTCTACCCTGCCTTCTGCCATCTCTACCCTGACTTCAGACTAGCCTGACCTGTTCTTCTGTTTTCTTTTTCTTCAATTATATTTCCCTTGGTCCTTCTGCTTTCCTTTCCATCCTCCTCATGTACCCTCCAGAAGCAAACGGCATAGCTGCAGGATACCACATCCCCCCATTTGAGAGGGACTGCCCTAAGCAAGCAGTGCCAGTATTTCCTGGGGAGGGCAAGGAGCTGCTTCCCCTGCTGCTTGCCTCTTGATTAAAGAAAGAAAGGCCTGACCTTCCTCCCAAAGCTGCACAACTAGAATCGGAAACATGAGGCTGGGGTTGCTTCCTGCTCTTGCTGGTGGCTAAGCAGCGAAGCTACTCACTTCATGCTGTGCAAGGAGGATCTCGGGCTGCCTGATTGAGAGAGTGGCTTCATTATCTGCAAAGGCTTCCTACTTACTCCCCCCTGGTGCAGAGCAAGATTTGAACCAAATGAAAGGTCATCGGGAGGTTTCTTTCTATGTGCAGAGTGGAAAACAAGTGTCCCCAAATGGCAGTCTGGAAGATCCCGGTCTTCTGACTGGGCCAATAACAGCAGATCAAACCCATGAAGTGCAATCCTGCAGAGCGGAAGGAAGCTCTCCCGTTCTTCCCAGCACAACCTGCTAGTAACAAAACACTGCAGGGAAGAGGTCACTTTTCCTCCAACTTGGTTCTGCCCATTGCATCAGATCTTGCTGAAGTACCTGATCTGGATGCGGGTATCACGTCGTACCGGGGGTACTCAAGCTTTTGGCCATGCAGGTCAGATAAGTAGCAAGGAGTCGGTGCATGGGCCAGGTCGAGCCCTTTGCACCCGGATCAGGCCCCACATGCTGGGATTGGGCCCTGGCACTGCCCCTGCCCAGCCCCACGTGCTGGCGTCTGGCCCTGGCAATGCCTGCTGCCTCTGCCTGGCTCTGCACACCGGGATTGGGCATTAGTGTGCAGGGCCGGTCCAGATATTTGGAAGCAGGAGAGCGGTGCCAAATGTCAGGGCCTGTGGGCAACCTCACAAAGCAGATGACACAGCATAGGGGGCTGGATCTGCTCTACAGGCCAGGGGTTGGGCACCCCTGCTTTAAACAACAAACTGATTTAACTTTGTGCTCCCCCTGGAGCAGAGCCTTGAAATTATGACTTTTAACCTAAACAGTCCAGCTTAATAACCGGACCTGGGCAGAGCAACCTGCTGCAGGTACCAGCCGTGCTCCAAGTCTGCTTGGTGAAAATGTGGCTTTCAGCCCTCAGCCCTCCCTCCTGGGGTTTGCCACAGTCTGAACCTGGACATCTTTCGGAAACGCGGCAGGGCCTTTCTATTTGAGCAGGCATTAGCATCCATAGCTAGGCCGAGACAGCGTTTACTGGATCTTTGCTTTACTCCGTTTTATTCTATTTTATTTATGCTCATTGCCCTTTTAAGTCCTAACGTTTTTTTTATTGTAAGCCACCCTGAGTCTCTGCTGGGAAGGGCGGCATAGAGATCACATAAATAACTGGGGGCGGGGGTGTCTTGTTGCACATCGCACGTGGGTCTGCTCACATATGCATTTAAGGTGCATTGCTGGGTTCTCTCTACAAGGCTCTCAAATCCTTGCCCTGCTTTTCTCTTACAGCACAGCACCATCTCTGCGGGGCAAGGCTCTCTGGATCGAGTATACGTTGGACCTTGACAGCACATCTGCATGATAGATCCTGCCCTGTACTGACCTGGACACCAAAACACCAGCAGCCTCCTGTTAGACCCTCGGGGTGAAAGAAATCCTGTGGTGGAAACAGGAGCTTTGCCCGTGCCCACTACAGACTGGGATTCCTCCAAAAAGCTGGCCTCTACCCAAAAGGGAATTTCAGCTGGCAGCGGTCCCTGATGGAATAGGCCCTTTTGGAAAAGGAGGGCTGTGGGGCGGGGTGGAAAAAAAGGCAGGGTAAAGAAATAATTTTCCCCATGTTAAGCTGTAATTTAGCTCTCCCATCCCCTACAAGAAATCCTCCAGACCTGAGGATGAAGAAGTGGGTAGTGCCACCCAATGACCCCTGGGCACATAGCATACTTCTCCATTGCACCAACATGGCATACGTAGCAATGTCTCCATTGCACCGGCCGAGGCAAAGGGCATCAAGCAAATCCCTGAACGGGGAGCCCCCCCCAGCCTTTTCCATGGATCTCCATGTACTGTGATTTGGCCGACTGCTCCCCCGTGTCTCCTGCAAAGCCGTGGCACACTGTACCCAGGCTCCCTGCGCATCAGTATGCACGACTGTCTACTGATTCACCTCTCAGCAGGAGGACGCTCACAACCAGGGATGCAAATGACAGCGTGTTATTGATGAAATATTTACATCTCAGCATGGAGCTAAACGAGACGAGGGGTCTGTGAGCCGCTGTCAAATCCCAGGCAAAGCAGCCTTGCTGTGCGAGAAAAACACCGCGCACGATCCCTCCCAGACACGCGGCAAGGAGGCCGGCGCATCACGCAGCCGATGCTCTGCTCTAATGTGATAGATGTGGGGCCTCTCTCCTTGACAGGCCTGCAGCAGACTCTCTGGGCCTGTTCTGACACCGGGCTCTTATACTGAGTCTCCTCTCGCTGGCATCCATGAATCTCCACCGGCTTCCCAGCCATCTCCCATGCAGCTTTCACTGTGCCCTGATGCCTGGGCCTCTGCTAATGAACGCAGATCTGGGACGTTGTTGCCTTGCTTTATCTTATAGTGGTTTTCCATCAGAAAAGAGGCACGGTCATGGCGCCACTTAAGCACTCTCCTGACCCATGCATTTAACTAGTTCCAGCCTTACAGTGCGTATATGAAGGCAGGATGCTAATCCAGGCATACTTAGAGCAAGGGTGTACTAAGTCTCCAGCCAGGGTCAGAGCCGACAGAGGGGACCTTGAACTCAGCATGCCCTGAGGTTTAACGGAAAACAGAGATACTGCCAAAAAAGAGAACCTGCAGCCCCTTTACTCACTTCTGTCACTCTGTAGGGGTTCAGCACAACAGCAGGCTGCAGTAGCATTAGCGGTGCAAAGGAAGGGTGGATGGGTTGCCACCATGTCCTTCTGCCTACAGTGCTCACCAAACGTCTGACAGTGCTTCACCTGAGGCTGGTGAGTCTCCAGCCAGCCCAGAGCCTGCCCATCACTCAGTCTGCCCATCTGCAAAATGGACGTAACGGCAGACACCTGCCAAATACGGGTGCAGCGAATCATAAATAATCCACACCCATCCATCACATGGCCATTTGTACATGAATAATGCAACGTCAGCTGAAGGACCTGGAAGGAACGAGCCGTGGCAAAGCTCACAAGAAAAGTCCTTAAGGATTAAAGAGCAGAAAATACAAACAGGAGAATGTAGCAAAGCCTCCCCCCGCGCTGGATTTCAGCAGGAACGACTGTTTGCATATCCTCTGTATCAGCTAATAAGGGGAGAGTGTCAATCCCGAGCATGACAGCATGTCCATCTGCATTATACCACAAAGTTTTTGCATTGGGGTGCAGAAATCAACCCCTGGGAAAAAGAGCAGTGCATAAACACCAGGGCCTCAGGTGCGGGGCTTCACCAGCAAAACCCCAGTTTTCTCCTGCCAAACTCACCAAACCTGAAGAGACGCACGCAGCTTTCTGCGGTGATCAGATGACTCCAAGGCCCCTAACACCCATCTGCCCTCCTGTCTAAAGCAGAGCACCGATCTACTAAATTAAGCCACCAAAAGGCGGCTTAATCACATGCACCGCACCCACGTACAGCCAAGTCCTGCTTCAGCAGCTCATCCCTGTCACATCACCTACAAACGTGGAGCTAAACGCTCGCCAACAGTGAAGCGTTCTCACATCCACACACCTGAACTGACTAACCGTGCAAACTCATCACTGCCACCCTCGTCCTCCTCCACGTCTCCCTTTTTGTGTGCGCATTGCTCTCACTTGTCATCGCTCCTGGCAGCAGGAGCCGTCTTTCAATTGCTCCAGTTTAAAGGAAACAAAAAAACAAAACTTCTTTGCATGCTTTCAGGTGAAGTGAAAACGAAAACTCAGCCTCATGTTGAACCCCTCACCTTGCTACTTTCCAGCGGAGGCTGACTGTATAGAGCTTTAGGCTGCTATAAAATTTGAGCTGCTAATCCTTAAGCGGGG